>NC_089839.1:108272639-109472639 GCF_035609145.1 Eleutherodactylus coqui | reverse complement strand
CTAACCGAAAGAATTGAACTGTATCAGGTAATTACATAAAGAAGTATTCCTTTCTTTGCCATTAGATATACCAGACGTGTTTTATTTTGTTTTCCTCAAGGACGCAGATGAATTTATTTTACATTTGCTATATTTGTTAATCTAAATTCAGAGTTTGTACTGCGGAGTGGCCTAACGCCACAGCATAACCACAGCAGGAAACGTAAAAAGACTTTGGAAATAATATTACTTTAATACAGGGGTTCTAAGATGTAGATGTCTTTAAATGAGCCCTTAGTGACCAGACAATTTTGAGCCTTAAGGACCAAGCAATTGTCATTGTCACATTGCAAGAGCCTGTTGACATACACAGCTGTATGAGGCCTTGTTAGTTTGGGGATAAGTTGTATTTTTTAATGGCACCACTCTGGGGTACATATTATGTGTTTTACAACTTTTATTAAATTTTTGCTGATGGAAATGGAAAAGCCCCACAAAAATTTCACCATTGTTTTTGGGGTTTTGTTTTTATGGTGTTCACAATTTGGTAAAAATAACAGGATACATTTTCTTATCTGGGTGAGCACCGCTTCTGTAATATCAAGTTTATATAGATTTTATGTATTTCTTTTTTTACTATTTTAGCATAAAAGTACTTGAATCTTTACTTTGCACATTTAAGACCTATAACATGTGAGGTCTTGTCTTTTGCAGGAAGAGTTGTAGTTTTTATTAGTATCATATTGGCGAATATATGATGTTTGGATTGTTTTTCATTGTGGTGTTTGAGAGGCAAACAAAAACTAAATAGCAATTTTGGCATTACTTTTATAGCGTTCACCAAGCGAGACAGATAACAAAATGTGTTCATTGTTTGAGTTGCTACAAACATGTAAATACTTATTATGTGTTGCTAAGATTGGTATTTTACCCATTTAAAAGGGTTCTTGTAGTGGAAAAAATGCATGTTTAAACTGGATTTTTTAAAATTAAACATTACTTTTTGACACAATTGTTTAGTCCCTCAAGAGGACTTGAAGATAAGATTGTTCAATCTTTATGATAGTACACAGCATTACTCATGTAGTGCATTCTAATAAGCCTATGACAGCAGGCTATTAGACTGAGGAAGGTGTGGCCTAATAGGCTGAGTTACATAGTAGATATGGAGGCTTTTATCAGGCTTCCAGCTGCCATGAGAGCCCATTAGTACCTTGTGATTGCATTGCAGGGTGCCGATAGGTGACAGGGGGTGCCCCCTCTACCTGTCATCTGCCAGAATCTGAGGTTTCTCCCATCCTGGCATTTAGAGCAAAAGCCTTGCTGTGAGTAGTCAGCCAAGCCACCGCCTCAAATGATGTATGTGAAGGTTCAAAGCCCATTAAGTGACCACCATAGAAAGGTTTAATGGTGGTCACTAGGGAGCTAAAGGCTATAGACAGGTTTGGGCCTTTTTTTGTGAAATGCATATATTTTTGGCTTAAAATCATATTTGTAATTGGGTGTTATTTTTAAAAATTGAACCGTTTGGCTTCTGCAGCTTCTTTGTATCATAGTATGTACCATTCACCAGCAAATCTGTCAGACTATGCATCTGATTGCTCAGACTGCAGACCCCATCTCTCCCCTAAAGAAAGCTGAAAAAAGGAATGCATTTCATAAAAAAATATGCCCTCAAAATTGTCCATAGCCTTTAAGATAAGTCAGTATTGTCTCAGTTGAATCAAAGTCCATTCAGTATTTTAGACACAATTCCAAATTATTGTTGCACATGAGTATCATTATATCTGGTCCTTTCTAAATACCGTGATAAATAAATCACTGCTGTCTAGAGATGAGCGAGTATACTCGCTAAGGCACTACTCGCTCGAGTAATGTGCCTTAGCCGAGTATCTCCCCACTCGTCCCTAAAGATTCAGGGACCGCCGAGGGGAGCGGCGGGGGAGAGCGGGCAGGAACGGAGGGGAGATCTCTCTCTCCCTTTCCCCCCCCCCCCACCTCGCTCTCCCTGCTCCCCGCCTCAACTCACCTGTCAGCCGCGGCGGCTCCCGAATCTTTAGGGACGAGCGGGGAGATACTCGGCTAAGGCACATTACTCGAGCGAGTAGTGCCTTAGCGAGTATACTCGCTCATCTCTACTGCTGTCTAAATTTGACATTGGGCATGCTGTGGAAATGGCTGCTACAATATCCATAAGTGCAATAGTGGTAACTAATAAGTAGCATTTTTATTTCCAATTCTCTTCAGTGCTTTAAGTCAAGCTTAGCAGAACACCAGCCAAAACTGGACCAGGTCTTGGAAGATGGAAAAAGACTCCTAATGTCTGTCAACAGTCCAGAATTGGAAGGCTTGTTGAGTCAATTGAGTGAACATTGGCTGAGTAACACCAGCAAAGTGTCCAAAGAGCTGAATCGATTGGAGAACATACTCAAGCACTGGACACGGTACTATCAAATGACATAATTATTTTATTAAATAGGTTACTTCTGTAAGTCAACATGTTCTTAACGCTTGGTGTAACAAAGGGGTGTCAAACTGATTTTCACCGAGGGCCGCATCAGCCTAGTTATATTGGCCCCAGTAGTAATAAGTGAGCTCCATAGTAGTATTGACCCCCTTTATTGGCCTCTGGCCAGGCATCATCCCTACAGGCTCTCTACTCACCTAGCCTGCAGGTCTGGTGGCGGCAGCAGCCGCTTCTCGGCCTGTGGCTACTGACCTTTCACCTCGGTGTCTGCGCTGCCTATGGGATGGCGCATGCAGACACAGGGTGGAGAGGTCAGCGGTGAAAGACTCTGCACATAAAATGAGGCGTCAGGCAAGATTCAGCCCACGGGCCTTGTTTTTGACGTTTGGTGTAAGGTGATTGACCCTGCAAAAGAAAAATTTTGAAAATTGCTGTATAGAAAATCTGTAAATATTTTAAGCCTCACCTATCACCTTGTTTTATTCCTAAGGCAAAGGTAAATCATTGTACTGTCATTACCTAAATTTGAACAGTCCCTCTAATAGTCTCTCTATTATATGACTGTACATTCATGTATGATACTGTCTACTTTTCCCATTGGAGGTTTTATTTTGTTAATTATCTTAATCTCCGTCTGCACAACTATCACTACATTGATATGGCTTTTAAGGTTAAAGAAATTGCCTTCAGCTTAGCTTCAAGATAAACCCATCTCCAAGCTAAATGTTGACGTGCGCAGCACCCGTCAGAACAATGGCGAGGGGCTTCATTCTAGAGGTCGAGTCCCAACAGACTGACAATTGCATATTTGCTTTATGTATAGTATAAAAATAGCTATTGAGATATATCGCTCCTTTCAGATACAAAAATGAGTCTGCCGAACTTCTTCACTGGTTGCTTTCTGCAATGGATAGACTGGACTTTTGGACTGAACAGTCTGTCACTGTTCCTCAAGAATTGGAGACCGTTAGAGATCATCTGAATGCTTTCTTGGTATGTTTTCCAAAAACTCTTGTTCTATATCTTTTTTTTAGACAATTAAAATGGCACAATTCCTCTCGATATCAGAAAGAAAGCAGAACTATTTGATCAGGGTGGTTGAGAGTAATGTATTTTTCACCCCCTCCTCTGATAGGCCATTTTTACGGAACAATTATCGCTCAAAATTCGTTCTCAGTCAGCTTAAAGGCCATCGCTGGATGGCAGGCTTTTCGTTCTGTGTAAACGCTACCCACTCAGCGATAAGCCCGCAATCCAGCAGTGAAGTCTTTCTGTGTAAATACTTTGCATGAGCCCTAATGACCTTAGCGATGACGTCAGCGTTCGTGCAATCGTTTACCCGACTATTGGCCTGTGTAAAAGGGACATAACCTGAACAGTTCATGGCAATAACCTGGATTTGAAAAGTTAAGCCTTTTATCTAAATTATGTCTTTGATTGGATTTCATACAGGAAGCAGATTGCAGTTTGACTTATGGCCCTTTGAGACGTGCTGATGTCACCGCTAAGGTCGTCGGAGCTTGTGCAGAGCATTTAAAGTGAAAATCTTCGCCACTGGACCGCGGGCTTCTCGTTCAGCGCTTTACCTTGTATGTGAAGTGCTGAGCAGGGAGCATTTAGACAAAACGACAAGCCTACGATCCACTGATGGTTTTTAAGCTGACTAAAAAGTTAGCTAAAAAACTAGTGAACAAAAAGTGAGCGATTTTTGTGCATTTACACTGCACGATTATTGCTCAAATTTGTTCGTTTGAACGACATTTGAGCGATAATAGTCCCGTGTAAATGGCCCATAAGGGTGGATTCCTCTGGTCAGAGGTTCCGTCGCATATCTGGCACAAATGTCCGGGGGGGAAAAAGTGCTGCATGCATTGTTTTTTCTTCCATCTAAAAGCTGGCCAGCTGAGCCAGAGACCCCATTATAGTCAATGGTGCTGTTTGGTTCTGTCCTAAGAAGGAGCTGTTTGGCCAGGGAATTCCCCTTTCCTGCTTACTGAAAGGAGCAGGAAACCGGAACCCAGAGGTGTGAAACCACCCTAATACTACAAAGTTACTAGGCGGAAGCATTAAGTGTTTATTTACCTTTATGTCATTACAGTCTATAATCTAGGTACCTGATGCAGGAAAATGTTGCAGTCAGTTTTGTGAAGAAGAATAGAACATTTATTACGTTAAGGAATAATTTACCATAGCCCGTACTGTTTAGCAGAGTTATGTTGCATACAAGCTATGTTATTTGTCATACTTTAATGACAGGAATTCTCTAAAGAAGTTGATGCCAAGTCTTCATTAAAGTCATCTGTATTGAGCACTGGAAACCAGTTGCTTCGGCTGAAAAAAGTGGATATAGCGTCACTTCGTTCAGAACTTGGACAAATAGATAACCAATGGACAGAACTGCTCACACATATCCCAGTAGTACAAGAGAAACTTCATCAGGTAGGAATGTTCCTGCGAAAAATATGCTAAGTAATGGTAATTTACAATAACACGATCACCAGCAGCACCAAAGAAATTTTCCTGACACAATAATTTGCCTTAATGTGCAAATAAGGCTAATTGTGTACAACATCAACTATGATTGATGTAGAATATATGTTCTATCTTAAGTAATACCAAATAATATAGATTCATTTAACAATTAGTATATTATCATACAAAAAAATTATAATATGTAATCCAATGGATTACCCTTTATTCAAAAGTGTAGCATTAAATAGGACAATCTTCCTCCCATCACCTGTAGAATCCACCTTCTCTTGTCACTAACTTCTGTAATACACATACAGGAATTTCAGGCATAACATTAGCAGAATGGTTTCTCTTTGATCAGTAACATAAGATGTAATACAATTTAGGTTAACTGCCTTTTAGCTATATGGATTATAATTAGTGAATAGCACAGTTTATACAAGTTATAGTGTGGTTTAGTGTTAGATTAGCCAACATTTTCCTTCAGCAACAGGAATTAGAATCTGTAAACAAAAGACAGCATAGTTTTCCTCCATTTGTTAGCATTTTTCCTAGTATTGTACAGATCAGTTCTTCTTTCAGCGGTAAAAGTTTTAATGTGTGAGCAGACCGCATTAGTATGCGAGTTATCACCTAGCAATACATCTCTCCTCTCAGTTAACCAGTTTATAGCTGTGGTTATAGTTTAAAGGGAATCTGTCAGCTAGAACGCGCTATGCAAACTGCAGGCATGATGTTATAGAGCAGGAGGAGCTGAGCAGACTGATATATAGTTTTATAGCTCATTCTGAGCTGAACAGTCCAATGGGCGGAGCTATAAGTGATTGACAGCTGTATATGACTGTGCATACAGGGGTAGCTGTCACTCACTAATAGCTCTGCCCATTGGACTGTTCAGCTCAGAATGTGTAGAGATATAAATGAATAAAACACAAGCTGAACTGAATCTTTCCCCCTAAAAAATATATATCGGATTGCTCTTGCTCTATAACATGATGCCTGCAGCTTGGACAACGTGTTCCAACTGACAGATTCCCTTTACGTTAACACATAGCGGATTTGGTACAGATTTTCCACAGCAGAAAATGCATTCCAATATCCACTTTAAATTCCACATTAAAATCCACGCTAAGGCTTGAGAAAACCAGAGAGAGAGAGAGAGGAATAGGGGTGTGGACGGTGAAAGGAGAGGAAGCAAAGACCAGAGCAGGAGAGAGAGTAAAACCAGTACAGTAAAAAGGCAGAGGTGTGAGTATTGACAAAAAAGAGAACGTTTAAGAGAGCAAGGAAATAGGAAAGATAATTTGTCTAGAAAGAAAATATAGAAGGAAGAGGAATTCACAGTAAGAAAAAGAAATATCCAAAAGAGGAGATTCAGAGAGGAGAACAGATAGAGAAAGCATAGTGTACAGATGTGATTCCTGTACTCATATGGAATTTATTTACTTCAAGAAACGATGTGAAATATTAATTTATTGAAGATCCATCTCTACAAATAAATTGTTGTACTATTCTACCGTTTATCTTGTCTCCTGGAGTTCCTTTTTACCAACTAAGGCCTCATGTCCACGGGCAAAAGAAGAATTAAAATCCGCAGCGGATTTTAACTCTTCTCCTGCCCACGAATCCGCATCCCATAGGGATGCATTGACCACCCGCGGGTAGATAAATACCCGCGGATGGTCAATAAAAGTGATTTTTTTAAAAATGGAGCATGAAAAAATCTGGACCATGCTCCATTTTCGTGCGGGTCTCCCGCGGGGACGGCTCCCGCGGGCTTCTATTGAAGCCTATGGAAGCCGTCCGGATCCGCGGGAGACCAAAATAGGAATTTACTCACCTGCTCCGGATCTTCCCTTCGCTGCGGCTTCATCTTCTCTCCGTCGCGGCCGGATCTTTTTTCTTCGGGACGGCGCATGCACATGGCACGTAACTGACGTGCCCTGCGCATCCGCGGAGCCGAAGAAAGAAGATCCGACCGCGACGGGGAGAAGATGAAGCCGCGGCGAAGGGAAGATCCGGAGCGGGCGAGAGGTGAGTAAATTCTTATTTTTATGTCTCATGTCCGCGGGGCAGGAGGGACCCGCTACGGATTCTCCATGAAGAATCCGTAGCGGGCCTGATTTTCCCCGTGGACATGAGGCCTAACACCTGCACTGAAGTACTATACCACCCTCCAGGGGAAAGGACCATTCTTCATTTTTATTTTATTTCTTCCTTTTTATTTATTTTTGCCCGCAACCGGTTTAAGCCGGTGTACGGGCTAGCATCACAAGCAACACAATTTACCACTATACCCTGCCTGATTCACAGGTAACAACATACAACATTACGCCAAACTAGAGACTTTAGATGTATTTTTACTCTGTTCGTTGCCACCACGCTGTGAGAAAAAGCCGCGGAGCCACTGCCGCCATTACCATCGACCCCTCGCATCCCCGGTGCGCACAGCAATTTAGTATAAGACAACATTAAAAGTAAAACCGTAAACCCTAATTACTAGATAATTATTTAGAAAGTAAATAAAATACTGCAATAATTATGCGTATATAACTGGAATCAGTTAGGCCTCATGTCCATGGTCATATTGGTAAAATGCTGCAGGTTTTTCTTTTAACTTCCCCTGTTCATAGCGGGGTTGCATATGTAAAACGACGCCCATACACAATGTATTACGTGTGGACGGCGTTCCATATGCTGCCTATACAAATGTATAGAGCTCACTCTGCGTGTTACGCAGAGAAATGGAGCATTGTGCTGTCTACATGTCTACACACCGGTGTGCAAGGATCAATGAAAATCCATTGACTTTCATTGACTCCATTCCCCATGTATCAGGCGGCCATGCAACGCACACATAATAGACGCTAAAAAAATGGTTGTGGACATGAACCCTTAGATAGGGATATTTCTTCCTTACAGAATTACTGTGATGTGAATCAAGAACGCACTTACTGTATATTTTATTTGGCAGCTACAAATGGACAAGCTTCCTTCACGGCATGCGATCACCGAAGTCATGACTTGGATCTCTCTGATGGAAAATGTCATCAAGGAGGATGAAGAGAATATCCGGAATGTTGTGGGCTGTGAAGCCATTCATGAATATCTTTTGAAATACAAGGTGATGCCTTGGAGAGTATGTGTACTGCCCAAAGTATTACACAAATGGGGGACGATTTATTAATATTGTCTGCAAACTTAGACTAGATGCTCTTCAAATGCACAGATGTATCACAGTGACTGCTGAATAATAAATCTGGCATTTCTTTACACTATCTGGTCTAAAGGCCCATTTACACAGAGCGATGATCGCTCAAACGACAGTTTGAGTAACAGCTTTGAGCGATCATTTTGCATTTCAGTTCTTTAGTTCTCCAACGGGAAACAATGCTATCAGCACTACCCGCGGAGAAATGCTGATTAGGCTGAACGACGATTTTTAGGTTGGACAGAATTTAGCGATTAGCTAGCGGTGCACGATGACGGCGCGTTTAGATGCAACGATTATCGCTCAAACAATCGCTTTTTAGTGATTTTTGAGCGATCACCGCTCTGTGTAAATGGGTCTTAACTTTATATTTGGCACAATCTTTTGTTTACAGTTTGGCAAGTTGTCCAAAAGTATCTAAAAAGTCATGATAAATGTGGTACAAAAGACAGTTCTTAGGTGCAATTTGCACTGTGAATATTAATTTATGAACTATTTGACTTGTGTATTTTGAAATGTGCAGATTAGTCTATTCACAATCTGTACTGGTGTATTTTCTGGCAAAATGTAAAAGAGTTACAACTCTCAGGGCAATTTGAGATGATCGTACGTACAATTGCACACGCTTCAGCGCAACATATTTGCAAAGTGAGTGAAGTTTAATGAGTAATTTAAAAGGCTATTTAGCCTAATGAGCTCCAAATGTCTTCATTTTCCCGTGGAATTATGCAGCATATTGCACATTTGCGCACCTCCCATAGACTTCTATGGGGTCCATAGTGCGCAAATACATAGGAAAATTTAGCAGAATCTATTTTTTCGTGTGCGCATGAAATGCACAGACAAAGCATATTCATGAGAACTAACCCATTTACACACGCAAAAACACACGCAAATACCGCCATCTAAAGAAGCTCTGAAACTACAACTGCTTAATTAAACTGAACAGACTGCACATAACGTCTATTTACTTATTTAATAGATTTTGCTTTGTATTGGCTGAGGGTTTCACCTTTGCGTTGTAAAGTGTTAACCCTTTCCAATCCAATTTTGGATTCAGTGTTTCCTAAAAGGCTTTCTCTTTTTGCTGTTATACAACGATGCCATCTGCTGGCTAAAGCCAGCGTGTGTGTGCACCAGAGAGGCTCCTACAGCGGAGTGGCTGGCAATAGACAGTAAGAATACCCTGTCGGATATCTTCTGACATTGGAGCTGTACAACCTTCAATCAGAATGTAGGAAGACGTCAGACAGTGGATTGAAGAGGGTTAAATACGTAGTAGAATTCTGCCGCAAATGCGGATATCTATAGCAGGCTGCTGATTATAAAATCTGTAGAATGTCCTAATCTTGTTCCTATTCTCTGGAATTGTACTGCAACTAGAATAAACACACAGATAGAACAAGAATTCCCAATGTGTGATTATACCTTAGGGTATCTCAACAGGGGATATCATTTTCACAATAGAAAGTTTGCTGTGGATTTTAGTGCAGATCTCTTTCAAAATCAACATGTGTTACATGCATATTTTGACATGTATTTAGGTGTGGATTTACCACGGATTTTACACCCTCATTTGAAAATCCACAGCATAAATTGACAGGATGCACAGTTATAATCCACACTGTCAATTTATGCTGCAGATTTTTACTCTATTCTCATGTAGTTGACATTTCTTGAAATTTCATCCACATTAACGCAAATGAACATGGGCGAATGTGCTAATAAACTTTCCGCAAAGGAGTGTATTAGCACATGAACTGGAGTTTTTTGAGTTTTTTTGTACTATTTAAACTCTTGATAAAGGCTGATGTTTCAGCCAAAACGCGTTGCACCCTGTGAATAAAGAACCTTTATAACGTCATAACTTGGACAAGATTCATTTCTACAAGCTGACCTGGATTTTCAGGGGTGTCATTTGCACTGACACCCCTGCTAAGTAAGTTCCTTCTGCCTTCTCATTTCACCTATCCGATTACTGGAGCACGGGGTTTTTTTCTAATTTGTTGTCTACTGCCATTTAAACTCTTTGCTAGTGCACCCAAGTTTGAGGAACAAAAAGTGCGAAGATAGGTCCTGTCGTATCTTTCTTGCATGTAGTATTGACTATCCTGATCATGGAAATGAAACCGTTGAAATCAATGGTTTGGTTTTGTCCCATCATGCAGCCATGATTTTCACGGCCGCATAATGCGAGAAATACACCCCAATCTGTTCAAGCTCTTACTTGTACTGTAAAACGCTGCATCGGTAAATCTATTGTCGAAAATCCTCCATGCTTGTGCTACGTGTAGAAGTACTCTAACACTTCAGAACTAGCTTGTTTCAGGCACTAATTTTCTAGAGTTTGACATGTATTTCTTTTCTTTCAGGGGTTCAAGATCGACATAAACTGCAAGCAGCTGACAGTGGATTTTGTGAATCAGTCTGTGCTTCAGATCAGCAGCCACGATGTAGAAAGTAAAAGGAGCGACAAAACTGATTTTGCAGAAAAGCTGGGTACTATGAACAGGAGGTGGCAGATCCTGCAAGGTTTAATAACCGAGAAGGTAATTACTACATACTGAGTCTCATGGCTACCCCAGTGTTGTTCAATTCAAATAGAACGCCTGCAGCACAAACAGAATACCCTTGCTTAAGGGGAGGTTCTCACTGCACAGCCACTTCAGGGAGATGGATTCTAATCCTCCACTTGTCACAGCACGAAATCCTATACGAATGGCAGCAGAAACACTTAGGTGCAGTAAAACAGGTTCTTTCTCTTTATTCCATCCTCAGTAAAATACACGCAACGTTTCGGCCGTTACAAACATGTCATGCTTGACAAAGGCTGTTTGTAACGGCCGAAATGTTGCGTGTATTCTACCCCAGTGTTGTTGATATAGCACAAAGGAGAACTGATCAAATATAACTTTATTCACTAAATCAAAGTTATTTTCAGAGAAAAATAATTAATTCTAATCTTATACAGATAAGTTTGTGAGCATGGCTGTCAAGGGGTAGAAAGAACAATGGGTGTGGTATGCTCAACAAAATCCTGCATGAGTGACTCCTTATGAAGCAGAGTTAAGTCAGTACTGCTCACTAATGCTTTGACCGACTTAAAGAGGTTCTGTCATTGTAATTGAATTTTGAGATGTGATCGACTATTCAAAGTACATTCTTATTTTCGCTGCCCAACTTACTTTGCGACAATTTCTCCTCTTTTCAAGCTTGTTTACATGTGCAGCACTTCCTCCTTCGACCACCAGGGTCAATTCCCATGAGTAGTAGCGTTGGAGAGCTACTTCCATTCTCACAGTGCTACTTCCGCTCATTTCCCCACTTTGCAGTATAGTCCCTCCTACTTCATCCAGCACGTCTATATTGAAACTCCAGTCTTCTATAGCCATTCACCTATTTCTCCCTGGCTCGCTCCTAAGTGCATTATGTGTTTGTCCAGGACATTCCAATGTCCCTGCACCAAACAGACTACACAGTAGAAATGATAATAACATGTAGTTCATGCATATGTGTTTTTTCTCCTTCGCATAATCCCCACACTATGTAGTATATGAGTATGTATTTATGCATAGATAGATAGATAGATATAGATGTATGTATGTATGTATCTAGTATGCACAAATCCATATGTGCACTGATATTATATACTGTATATGCGTGTGTGTATATGTGTATATATATATATATGTGTGTGTGTATATATATATATATGTATGTGTGTGTGTGTGTATATGTATATATATATATATATATATATTATAAGTTTTAGTAGAAGAAACCTTGTAAAAATCCTATTTAAATGACCGCTTGAATTTTGAAGACGATGCACAGCGATGATACACTGACACACTCAAGCACGGTAGCACTGAAAATACAATAAACTTTAGAAATTGGCTTACAAAAGAATATTCTGTCTAACAACAGTATAAAGTTGCACTTCTATTGGTCCCCTGTGCTAAAGATTCACAGCATGTACTGGAAGCAAGTGCATCAAGCTGTGTAAGCTGTTTGTGCATGCGCTTGTCGGGGAGGGCCCGGGAAATTTAAAATCTCCTTGCTTTTGGCTACCAATGATAGCCAAGAGCATGGAGCAGTGACTGGAGGTCTCAATGAGCGGTTCCCGTTCCCATAATAGAAAAGGTAGCGAGCTACCTTAAGTCGGTCTCGCACGAACGGATAGGAATTGCAGATTCCACATGTGTTTGATCCGCGGTAATATGGGGACCAATCAAATGCATTGGATTATACAATTCCGGTCACATTAGCAGGTCGGAATTATGTTATCTACTCGCAGAAAACAAAACGCAGCATGTTCTATTTTACCAAACAGGCTTGGTCACTAATGGGTTAAGGTCACAATACAAGTCAGGTATCTGTTGGTCGAACTAACCACCAATGTGTTCTCAATGGGCAAAGGGAATAAGCTGCTGCCAGACACCTCATGCAGGGGCTTATCTCACTTAAGGACAAAGGGATTGGGTATGTTGAGCATTTCTTTCTCCTGACATCTGCTGTCGACAGAGAGTTATGACAGCCCCATCCAGATGGTCTGCCAGTCCCAAAGAAATCAGCGGGTTCAGCCGGCATTCATATAATATGTATGGCCACCCTTAGATAAGAGGGTTCTTCATGCCATTTCAACGCCTAGTGTTGTCCACTGTCAGCAAATTAAAAGAAATGCAGACTTTTACAACCTCAGAATACAGACGACATAGAGTTTTTAGCACAGCGGAGTGTTTTATGTAGATTTATAAATATTAGCGCTGATTAACTCCCTGTAATAATAGTAATGGCTATGTATTTTATTTTACATCCGGACTTTTCTTTTTTAATAGATCCAAATGCTTGAGCGATTATTAGAGTCCTGGACAGAATATAAAAACAATGTACAGAGTCTGAAATCCTGGTTTGAGAAGCAAGAAAAGAAGTTGCAGAAGCAACAAAGCATTGGTGATCAGGCGTCGGCCCAGAACAGCCTAAAGGAATGTCAGGTAACTCCAGGGACCCTCCTTGTATGGGTCGTCACTGGAATGTAATTCTTTGCGCTTAAATATGTAATAGTTAAACAATGTAAAAAATGTAATATAGTATGATAAAGTATAGAAAGTGAACTCAATTGCATATACATAGATTCATTTTCACTGTCTGCTTGTGTAAGTATATGACATGAATGTCTGACTGTCTAAAATGAGCTTTTTCAGTACTGACCAGAAGATAGTGTGATTGTTCTGAGTAAGAGAAAGCAAGTAATCTTGTAGATATTATTCCTTTTAATGGCAGGATTCTTCCTCAGGCATAATGAAACAGATCTAAAGACGTATTCATATAAAAACATATACATATGATCACATGGGATATGTTTTTATATAAATACTTTTTTATATCTGTTGCATTATGCCTGTGGAATAACCCTGCGTAGGTTCGAAAGCTTGCTGTAACATCATGTATTTTTGTTAGACATTAAAAGGTATCATATCTACAGGATTACTTGGTTTCTCTTACTGAGAACAATCACACTTTGCTCTGCTGGCTAACACCGTACCAAACCTTTTTCATTTGACCAGAAGATGTCACCATAGAACTGATGTACATAGGCAGACTGTTTTTACGTAGTCTATGCCAGTAAAAAAAATATTTTCCAAGCCTTTGTTCAGTAAAACATGCATTGTGTTATCTGTCGTCTTTACTGCCCCAAAATCACATAGATAGCAGTAAATTCTAAATCTTGGATTACCTATACAGCACTGCAAAATCTATTCAGTATGCTAGGCACACTGATTTATGCAACGGTCCCTAGAAGGCAGCCAAAGTGCATTGACTTCCATAGCAAGGTCAGAAGATAAGCAAACATTTATTGAGCAGTACAAAAATCAGATAGTTTTTGCAGAACAAGATGATGAAAGAGGAGGAGAAATTATGCTAATATAGAATCCATCTTTCCCTCCACAAAACACTTGATTTTTCATACATATGCTGTATGAGTTGTCTTCAGTTCTCACCCTACATGTACATTATAAATGGTAACCACAATGTATGGCCAGTTCTGTTGCACAATGCTCACCATGCCCCAACAGACCCGACTGACTTATAATGGAGTCTGTTGGTTCAGCCAAGAATTCTGCATGCAGCGCTATTTTTTTCCATAAAAAATGTCTGAACCTTTGATGGAGTGTCCTTACAGACCCAAAGGTGCAGATGTGAACCTAGTCAAGTCAAGCTTTCCTACTCTAAATTATCACATCCCAGACAATATCATAAGATGCATGATATACATATTAATATCTCACGGTTATTTTGGTTCATTTCAGGATCTTGAAGAAGCTGTCAAGGCCAAAGAAAAAGATTTGGAGAAAGTTGGACAAAGTGGAATATCATTAATCCAGAATAAAAAAGAGAGAGCTACTGCTATAGTTATGAATACCCTCAGTGAACTAAACCAATCTTGGGCGAATTTGGACTGTAAGGTCAGTGCTCTGAATCTCCAGCATATACCGTATATGTTCATAGACTACAAGCCATGTTGGAAGGATGTGTGAGTCATGGCAAATATACACAGACCAGTGGCTGTGAGGGCCACGTGTTGTAGGCAGTGTAGTTAACCCTTTCATACTAGAGATTTTTCAGCTTTTCACTTATCATGCTAACCTAACAGCCATAACTTTTCATTTTTTCGATGAACATAGCTGCATGAAAGCTACAATTTTGGAGGGTAAATTGTATTGTTTAACGGTACAATTTAGTGTAGTATGTAATATATTGAAATAATTTTCTAAATTAAGTGGGGGTAAAATGAGAGAAAAATTAAGCAATGGCATTTTTAGGCAATTTCATTTTTACAATGTTCACAATGCAGTAAAAATTGCATGTTGACTTTATTCTACAAGTCAGTACGTTTACTGCAATACTAAATTCAAGTAGTGTTTTTATGGTTTGCTACTTTTAAAAAGTAAAAAAAAATGTATTTCTTTTATAAAACAAATTGCTTTCCATTGGTAAATTCTATGACCCGTAATTTTTTACAATTTTTCTGTCAATTAGACTGTGTGAGAGATATGCAGAGTGAGCTGTAGTTGTTATTGGAACCATTTTTGGGTATACACCACT
The DNA here is from genome assembly GCF_035609145.1 of Eleutherodactylus coqui. NCBI lineage: Eukaryota > Metazoa > Chordata > Amphibia > Anura > Eleutherodactylidae > Eleutherodactylus > Eleutherodactylus coqui. The sequence continues at coordinate 109,457,403 of NC_089839.1, read as the reverse complement.
TTTTAAATCACTTTTTAGTAATTGTTTTTTTAGTAGACAAGGTTCCCAAGAAGAAAAAACGCAATTCTGGCATTGTGCTTACTTTCTTATGTAGTTCACTGTATGAGTTAAGTAATGCATTATTTTAATAGTGCTGACTTTTATGAACACTGAAATGCCAATTACTGTTTTTTCATCGTTTCTGTTTTTTATGGGAAAATTTGGAAATATTTTTAAAAATGTTATTACACCTTTTTTAATCTCGTTTATTAGTACCACTATGGGACTTGATCACATGTACCATATGACGCAGTACTTCTTTATTGCAGCATATAGTACTTTTCATTGATACCTATTAAGCCAAGGGACTTAAACATAATCTATCAGCTTGAACATGCTGTCTGAACTGCAGGCATCATGCTATAGAGCAGGAGGAGCTGAGCAAACTCATATATCGTTTTATGGGGAAGGATTCAGTATAACTTGTATTTTATTCATTTAAACCTCTGCATTTTCTGAGCTGAACAGTCCACTGGGCGGTCCTATCCGTGATTGACAGCTGTGTATGCCTGTGCATATAGGGGTAGCTGTCAATCACTGATAGGACCGCCCCTTTGGCTGTTCAGCTCAGAAAATACAGAGGTCTAAATGAATAAAATAAGATAGGCCTCACTCACACGAGCAATGCGCCTTCACGCTGGCCACATCGCAGCCGAAAATCGAGTGAATGAAAAATAGCCACAATCGAGTCGCGGACAAAATTTGCATTTCGCATCCATTCATACGAGTGGCTGCAGCATATATATGTTGCAGCTGGGTAAACCTTTGGTTGGCATCAATCCTCAGAGTTACTTCTAATAGCTAAATAGTGGCAGCTGTTTTAGCAGCGTTGGACGCTGCTAAACTCCCTCCCCCTCCCTTTTTTGCAGCTCCCATAGGAGTCTATGGGAGTCTGCAGCATATCTCGGCAAAAGATAGGGAAAGTCCTATCTTTTCCGGCTGTGTATAAAATCGGTCACTGGTTTTGGGCACCGATGTTCTATCTTTTCCGGCGCAACATTTTTACTCGCCTAAAAATTATTCATCTCAGTAAATACATTGGAAACCAATGCTTCAGATGGTCGCGATTTGTTATTGCGGCTAAATTAGCCACCTAAAACCGCTTGTGTAGATAAGGCCTTAAACTGAATCATTCCCCATAAATATATATATTGATCTGCTCAGCTCCTCCTGCTCTATAACATGATGCCTGCAGTTTAGACAGTATGTTCAAGTTGATAGATTTCCTTTAATAGTCATCTATATATGGCAACGCTTCAGCACCCCAAATTCGCATTATGCAAAGATGGGGTGATGGCACACTAGAAGGGCCCCCACTTTGACTAGCTGCTGAGATGCCATAGTCAGGATTGACCACGGCACCTGAAGTTAAAAGTCTGTGATTGGAGAAAGCCCAATAGTGGCCATTGCCAGTGGCTGTCAGCTGTTGAAAACAGCTGGCAATCGGGTGTGCAGCTGGCTCGGCTCTATAACCTGCTTCATACAACCCTCATGACTGCATAATGTATATTTACATATGCCAATCTTGAAGGGATTGATTTTCAACATGACAAGCCTATATATCTATGTAGAAATGATTTTGTTGCATTTGAACATTCTCATTGATGTTTATCAAGTTGTTTGTTAGGAGAATAGCTCTTTCTATTTCATAGTTTACACAGGGAAATGTTCTGCATGACAGGCTGAGTAACTTTGTACATATACTATGTTACTTATCTTGTACTGATCCCAAGTTACAACCTGTAGAAACTACAGAAAAAAGACTATAGACCTGCGCTACTTGAAATACCAAATCAATTATGTATGTCTCAATAATCAGTATTTCCAATAGAGACAAACAAAACACTTTATTTTATACAAATAAAAGAAAAGAGGTAGCAACCTCCTCAGTTTGATATATAAAAATACTTGCGGGATCCTTATACATGCGACGCGTTTCGGCGCAATATACGCCTTTCTCAAGGAAAGGCGTATATTGCGCCGAAACGCGTCGCATGTATAAGGATCCCGCAAGTATTTTTATATATCAAACTGAGGAGGTTGCTACCTCTTTTCTTTTATTTGTATAAAATAAAGTGTTTTGTTTGTCTCTATTGGAAATACTGATTATTGAGACATACATAATTGATTTGGTATTTCAAGTAGCGCAGGTCTATAGTCTTTTTTCTGTAGTTTCTTTGGATTCATCCGACCTCCTAGGAGGAACGGAGTTATATTGTGACCCGCAGCTCTCCAGAAAGTTGGATTTTTTCTGCTTATCTGTCTTTGGTATACCCTGGATAAAGTAATCTTTACAAGCACACCAGGATGTCAGGTGCAGGCATAATCACCTGAGGGTGATATGCCTTGCACCAGGTGAGTTACCACACGAGCATCATTGTGGTATATATACATAGTGTGTTGGCGCTCTCCGTGACCCCTATTTTCTAAGTTACAACCTGTATTATTCTTCGGAGCTGGATTATCAGAACTACAAATTTTGGACCTTAAAGCAACCCTCTGGTTTCCGTTTTACATACCATTTTCCCAGGGAACATTGCATGATCTATAAAAGAGACTCCCTCAGCCAACTTTGTGGTCTCCGCAAGGAGAAATGTTTTTTCCCCAGACCCAAGTATAGAAGTAAAATAAAACATATTGTATTTGATTAACCCCGTTTACTTACTTCTCCATTTGCTAATTTAGTAAGGAACTATAGATCACAGACGTTTCTGGACGATTTCTGTGCCATGAATTTACATTGCTCCCTAAATGTATAAATCACTAGTATGTTTATTGCAAAGCTGTAGCAGAAATTATCATTATTATCATAATAATGTATTACAGTATGTTATTACAATTAGCAATTGCTGCTTATTAATTCACTTAAGGGCTCATACACAGGATTTTCGCGCGTATTACATACATGGACTTTCATTGATTAGCGTGTAAAAACTGAGTGTAGATATGCGCGTGAAAAAAATCGCAGCATGCTCTATTTCACCTCGTGTCACTCAGTGTGAGCCCTATTCTTTTCGATGGTCAGTGTATGCAACGCTGTCCATACCCAATATATTGCGTATGGGCATTGATACATACATAACCCCACTATGATACAGAGCGATGAATGTAAAAAAATAAAGTCACACTGCGCATAACCTTGTGCGTCAGATACGCTGTCATGCGCAGTGCACTCGCTGCCAAATGCGGCAATGGCTGGCTCATGAGCCGTCACACAGAACGATAAAATCCTGCATGACCAACACAGTGTTTTACGCATACGGTCGTGAGAATGAGTCCTAACATGCATTGTTTAAAAAAAAAAAAATTGTACCGTCAACAACCATTCAGCTTCCAGCCATCATCATTTTCATAATACAGGTTGCAGTGTTAAAGCACTGACTGACTGCATGCTATAGTGTTTCTTTTCTGCAAATCTATTTATAATTAGGCTCTGTGTATAGTATCCCTGACGCGATAATACAACTTTAATTCCAAAAATGTAGGGATGCTGTGTAAAATGGAAAAAATTGTTTAAAAGTATGCAGGGATTTGGAAATCTCACCTAACTATATTTTATTCACAATAGAACATAGAACACATCAGAAAGGGAAATGGATATATCTATCCATTTTATTAAGAAAAATTAACTATTTAAGAAATTGATGGCAACAACACTTCTCACAAAAGGCTGGAAGAGAAAGTACTACTAATGAAAAATAGCTGGAAGGTCAATTTTCTACTACGTTTTATGACAGTGTATAAAAAGAGCATGTTAGAGAGGCAGAGTCTCTCAGGAGAAAAGATGGTCAGAGGTTCACCAATCTGTGAAAAACTGCATCCAGAAATTGTGGAACATCTTCAAAAAAATATTCTTCATTGTAGAATTGCGAAGACTTTGAATATCCCACCATCTACAGTACATAACATCAAAAGATTCCAAGACTCTGTCATGTGCACAAGGCCAACAGTCAATATTGGATGATCGAAATCTACGGGGTCTCAGACATCACTGCATTAAAAACATGCATGATTCTGTAATGCTGTAATGCAAATAATCTGCATGGGTTCAAGAATACTTCCAAAAACCATTGTCTGTGAACACGGTTTGCTATGTAATCTACAGCTGCAAGTTAAAGTTGTATCATGCAAAAAAGAAACCATATAGCAACACATTTCAGAAACACCAGCATCTTCACTGGGCCAAAAGTAATTTAAAATGGACTGAGACAAACTGGAAAACTTCTGTGGTCAAATGAATCAAAAATTTGAAGTTCTTTTTGGAAACCATGAACTACGTATCCTGCGGACTTAAGAGGAGAGGGACCATCCAGCTGGTTATCAGCACACAGTTCAAAAGCCTTCATCTCTGAGGGTATGGGGTTGCATTAGAGCCTGTGGGATGGGCAGTTTACACATCTTGAAAGGCACTATCAATGCTGAGCAGCAGATAGAGGTTTTAGAACAACATATGCTCCCATCCAGATAGCATCTCTTTCAGGGAAGGCCTTGTATATTTCAGCAAGACAATGCTAAACTACATTCTGGATCCATCACAACAGCATGGCTTCACAGAAGAAGAGTCCAGGGCTGAACTGGCCTTCTGCAATCAATCAGACCTTTTCAGCAACAGAAAAACATTATGAAATAAAAATTTCCACAAAGATGACCCAGGACTGTTAGAGCTAGTTCATTTTAATGTGAAATAGGGCACGCCTTAAAATCACATATATTGGAAATCATGGTTTCCTATGGGTACCTTCAGATGAACAATTTTTTGATGCAACTAAAAAATCATGCTGCAAAAGATAGGACATATGCGCATTATTTTAATGCTGATATTCTATTTCATAAAAAAATAGGTCTAGACCTATCTTTTGATGGCAAAATGCCAGAACCTGGATAGACTTCTATGGGAGTCTATGTGAGCCAGGCAAAAAATGAAGAGGGAGGGAGTTTAACAGCAGCCAGCGCTGTTAAACCGTGACAGGTGCCTCTAGTTGGGGCATTTAAAGTCATTTAATTGTTCTGGCAACCGCAGGATTTCAGGGCTGCGGCGTAAGCTGGCTGCAAGATGCCACAGCCAGCTATGAAAAATCTCAAAGAATAGCCACCACTATGGTCGCGGCTATTTTTCGTTCACACAATTTTAAACTCCGATAGTCGCAATTTTTTAGTGCGGCTGTCGGAGCGTCAAAATGACACTCGTGTGAAAGAGGCCTTAAGCTGCTAGAATCCTACATCAGATAAGAATGGGACAACATTCCTCTCCCAAAACTCCAGCAATTGGTCCCTCACTTTCCAGACGTTTACAGACTGTTGTAAAAAGAAGAGAAGATGCTATAAAATGGTAGACATGGCTCTGACTAATTTTTATGAGATTTGTTGCTACCATCAATTTCTAAATGAGTTTATTTATTTTTTTATGAATTGGTAAAATGTCTCCCTTAGGGTGGACGCACACTTGCGATATTTCCTCTCTTGCGCTGCGAGAGCACGAGAAAACTCTCGCAGCTCAAGAAAGAGGCCGGTATAGAACCGTCATATCGCAAGTGGTTTCAATGGGACCAGCGACAGCAGCGCTAGCCCCATTGAAAGCATAGGGAGAATGCCGCGGACTTCTGCCACAGCTGTCACAGCTGTGGCAAAAGTCAGCGGCATTCTATTCCATTGCTTTCAATGGGATCGGCACTGCTGCCGATCCCATGGAAATCAATGCTTTCTGCCAAGTCCCGGAAAAGGATTATCGGGGAAGGGCTTGAAATATAAGCCCTTCCCCGATAATCATCAATAAGTGTGTAAAAAAAAAAAGTAAAAAAAATATTACTCACCTCTCCTGTGCTCAGCCGTATCCTCCTGCTGGCTCCCCCGCACTGCTATTAAGCTCTTTCAGCAGTCGGGGATTTAAAAATCCCCGCCTACTGAAAGGGCTGTGCAGATTGGCTGAGGGCTCATCCAATAGCAGCTACTGCTTAGCTATTGGCTGAGCGCTCAGCCAATCACACATAGCCCTTAGCTATTCATTCAAGATATAGCTATTCATGAATGTCCCGCAAAAAACAAGCCCTCATATGGCTGTGTCAATGGAAGAATGAAACCGTTATGGCTCTTGGAACGCGACTGGAAAATTAGTTGAAATTAAATGATTAGATCATTTAAAAAACCTGCCCTGGTGTGTACGACAGGGTGGTAAGAAACCCACCACTGAAGGGGTTAAATGGCAGAACAACTGAATGAACTGCGGACATTTTTGCATAAAATGACAGGTGCAGTTAATGGCTTTAATCTCCTGCATTTTCCTCCAGGAGTAGTTTGCTCAGCTGGGTGTGTGTTTAGGCTTGTTGTTGCATAAACACTTGGCCCAGATGAGCACACATCTGGCCAGCATATTCTATTGTTCTCCCCAAGGCTCAGTAAACATTGTATTCATTAGTATGCGAAGGAAAACAAAGACCTCTCTGTTTGCTGGAGATGCTGAAGGATCTGCATTCAAACTGAAAGAATTTCCAGTGGTCAAACGATGGATTTCATGCCAACCTAAAAACTTTGTCTAATGACAATTGAACGAATAGTGCACAACTGCCCGCGTTTACATATAACGATTATCCTTCGTTTTCGTCCGTTTGAACGAATGTTGAGTGATTTTCATTGCGTGTAAAAGGGCCTTTACTCACGTTCACCTATCACTTCTCTGTATAGCACTTCTCTGTATTTAGTTTAGGACAAGCAGTAATTAACAGGGTCATAGCTAAAGGCTCATTGGCGAGCCGTCGGACTAGGCAGTACAGATTTTCTTTTTTAAACTCAGATGACGCGGAGTCCGCAACCTTTCCTTAGTGTCAATTGTGGAAGGGCCACGGATCGGGCAGCTTCCATTGATTGCAATTGAAGCCGTCCGCGTGGAATCCGTGCAAAAATGGAGCATGCTGCGATTTTTTTTCCCCACGAGGAGAAAATCGCAATTTATTTCCGCTCGTGTGCAGGAAAATAGCGTTTTTGCATTGCATGCTATGGACAGTATTTGCTGCGGAATCTGGAGGGGGATTATGCAATGCAAATCCGCCCGTGTGCAGCCAGCCTAACAATGACTTAAATAGCAAACAATACCACTTAGTATGAACAGGACCTTTTCCTCACCACTCGTTCTTTGCCTTATTTTTTCCACAGTCCACAATATATACAAATGTGTACAGGATGCAGCGTGGATGTAGGTTTTTTTGCGTTTTTAACTGTGCTATAAAGAACGTCTTGTGGAGTTTCTTGCGTTTTTTTCTGCAGACTTCAATTGCAGAATTGCATCTCCTGTGTGTTAGAAATCTGCAACAACAATTCCACAAGACCTCCTTAATTCCACAGCAGAAAGCTTTTCCGCTACGGAATTTAATCTTGCGGGTTTGAAGTAAAGATGCACAGATTTTAACAGATGCAGAATTCAAGCATCACATGGATAACATTGTGACGTAGAAATGTCCGAGTGGACTAATTCCGACCCGTGTGAAAGGTTCCCTAGGGCTTCTTCACATGAGCGTGTTTTAGTCTTGTTATGCGACCGTGATAATCACGACCACATAACAGTATAAAACAAAACCACTGATTTCAATGGTTTTGTTTTAATTAGCGGAATTTTTTCCCATTAATACTACATGCAAGAAAGATAGGGCAGGACCTATCTTTCCGCTGTTTTAGTCAAACGCTTGCCGCAAGGTAATTTCACATTAAGGCAGAGGTATAACTAGAAGCTTTTGGGCCCCAATACAAAATCTGTAATAGAGCCTCCTACCTACCATGTGCCATTTATAACACTGGTGTCTTCTTATATGATAGAGAGGCCTTTGGACCAGCTCTAGGGGCTGGTAGTGACTGCAGCCTCTGTACCCCTATAGGTACACCTCTCACTCAGGGCTCAGTCAGACGAGCGGAGATCCGTGCGAGAAAAAAACTGCACTGCGTATGAGAAAAAACCTGCATGACCACGTCCATTGCCAGCCATATGTTCTTTCTTTGGTAGGTGCGGTTTTTCGCCCGCACATGCGGTGCTTTTTTTTTTTCAGTGCGGAAACACGCTCGTCTAACTGAGCCCACAGGGTGGCTTTAGATGAGCGTGTATTCTGTGCGTGCACATGCACGCACAAAAACACGCGTCTGTTAGACCCAATGCATTCACTATGGTGTGTGCACACGTCCGTGCTTTACAGGCGTGTGCCTGCAAAGATAGGACATGTGTGCACCATAGGGAATGCACGCATTGTTTTCAATGGAGCCGCGGGAAGAGCTGCATGTGATTGGCTGAGCACCTCAGCCAATTACATTCAGCTCTTTCAGCAGGTGGGTTTTTTTTAATCCCCGCCTGCTGATAGATCAGCACCTTAGAGCAGTGGACAGCAGGAGAAGATGGGGCTGAAGCAAGGCGAGTATCTATTTTTTTTGTTTTTTTACAGCACTTTTACTGGATTTTCAGGGAAGGGCTTATATTTTAAGCCCTTCCCTGAAATCTGTTGACAGTGTTCCGGCAGCAGAATCCTCTACAGCAGCTGTTATGTGTGACAGCTGCGGTAGAGAATTGAAGAATTCCTCTGCTGCATCTGTAGCAGCAGGGAATTCTTTTTACTAGCGGGGATGAAGGAAACATCTGTCGCATGCTGCAGGTGTGTTCTTCATCCCCGCAGGGGACACAGCAGCGGCGGACAGGTAAGTTTATTTTTTGTATATTTTTTTTCTTTCACACTAAAATTTTTGTTTTTCAGGGAAGGGCTTATATGAAAAGCCCTTCCTGGAAAAGAATGCAGAGGTGCCAGCAGACCATTGCTTTCAATGGAGCCGCCGTCAGCAGCCGCGGCGCCATTGAAACAATGGACGGACCTGCATTCATGCGTGTTTTTGCATGTACATGGGTGCACACTTATGTACGCACAAAAACACGCTCGTGTGAAGCCACCGTCAGGGTGTTTTTTGGGAAAAAATACAGTCCTTGTGGCAGTTTTCATGTCCTATTTTATTTATTTATGTTTTAATCAAAGCCAAAAGTGAATTCTAAAGAAATTGGAAATATATATGAAGGACATAAATTTTTCCCTTCTGCTGGACCCATTTCTGGCTTTGGCTCAAAAAAGCACATTAAAAACTGCCACGGGATAGCAGCTTTTTTAAAACTCTTTTTATTAGATTTTATAAATAGTATAAAGTACAAAAACAAAAGCAAAAACACTTCACAGCATATTGAAGAAATAACAGTATCCCTTTCTTGTATAGTCATACAAATGTCCATCACTCTATCAAACCGCCCAGACCTGGTACAGTGCATTAGACTATAGAGAGAATTGTAGGCGAAATAGCAGCATTTTTTCTGTAAAAAAAGCAGTGTTAAACCTCCCTCTAGCCACTTTCAGCATCTTTTTGCTCCGTGTTTGGTCCATGTTTTGCGGACTGTATTATGGAGCTAATGTATCTATTTACATGGCCGTATTTTTCCCATCCGTCTTCTACAAACGCAGCATGTGCTACCTTTGCATGTTTTTGCTTTTATGTTTGCCGTCATTGGTATGAGACTTGGCCTCACATGGCTGTAAGTAGAACCAGCTTCTTCAGGATCTTGTTTGTTCTAATATGTTCATTTGCATTTATATTCTATACGTGTGATGCTTTTGAACATCAGTGTTTCCAAACCTTACTTTAGGTTACTGTTTTCTGTATCTCAGCCATTTCCTGAACTGAATTAAATAATTAAGCAGAATTTGTTTTGCAAAACCTGAGAATACTGCATATGGTAATGATACGCTGCTATATAGTAGTTGTCTCCTTTGTACTTGTTGGATTGCATTCAATCACAATTATAAGACAATCATTGCCAACCAAACTACAATGTACTTTTTGCTCCAGTCACTTTTCCTTTGTGGATTGACCAGCAGTGTAAATAACCAAGAACAGGGGACTGAAGTCACAAAAGCTTATTGCTACCAAAACTGAAATCTTTTGTTCTTCTTTTCACCTGAAGCCCATGGACAAAGAAAGAAAAAGGCAGAAAAAAGTCACATTTGTTTTATGTCTCTATTGTTTTTCTTAGGTGTGTCAGCTAAAGATATTGTTACAGTCAGTACTTGATCAGTGGAGCATTTACAAGGAGGTTTATGAAGAGCTAAACAGCTATTTGATGGAAGCCAGGTATTCCCTCTCCCGCTTCCGGCTCTTGACAGGATCCATGGAAGCCGTGAAGGTTCAAGTAGACAACCTGCAGGTGAGAGACATTCATAGTAATGGCTTCTATGCAGGGGTTCCCCTATCCTTTCTGCTGCTTGAGGTAAATTGTGAAATGGTGCTCCCTCCCCATATTATTCCCTGCCAAAAAAGGCATTACTTCACTGATGACAAAGGGAAAAAAAGCAATCTTGTATATAAACATTTATGTACTCAGTTTGGTTCTAGTGCAGTATTTTTTGTAATGAACTCTAGTATTAATGATTACAATAATATATATTTGGAGCATTGTAATTGTTTTATTGGATTATTATTTTATTAGTTTAAACTAATAAACCGATTAGAATACTTCAAATATATATTAGGACTTAGTCACACGGGTGCATCCGGGCGCCAATGCGCCCGTCTTCCTGCAAGATAAGACAGCCACACTGTTGGTGCAGAGAAAGAACACATGACCGGCTCCATTGCCAGTCATGTGTTCTTTCTTCCGGCGCTGCGGAGAGTCGGCCATACCTGCAGTGCTGCCGTCCTCTTCATGCAGGAAGACGGGCGCATTGGCACCCGGATGCGCCGGTGTGACTAAGCCCTTATTGTAATCATTAATACTAGAAGAGTTCATTAGATAAATACGGAATTAGAACTAAATTCAGTACATAAATACAACCCCAGAACCAAGCTTAGTAAATATACAAGCACCAGAACCAAGCTCAGTACATAATTACAGCACCAAAACCCAGATCAATAAAGAGGGAAACTCTAAAGTAAAGTCAGCCTCTGCTTTCTGAATTAGTATTTGCTAAAACGACATGAAAAATGGTAAAGTATGATGGGAGTTGTCAGTTCACAAACAAGATTGCTACTACCCATCATCACTCTTCAGATCATACAGTTACTACAGGACTGATCATAGGTAGCCAGTGACCAAATAAACAATGACACTGACTCACACATGATGTCATATCTAATTAGCTTAGTCATTTTCTTCTCCATCCAGTCCAGACTGCAGTAACAATTTCTCCTGGACACAGTTTGTCTCTTCAATGGTTGCCACACGAACGTCTTTGGTTATTTGCTTTTTCAAATCCATAATTCCTGTATTAAGATAAAGTTTTAATAGTGCCACACATAGTTTTTCCTAAATTTTGTATAATAATGTAACTCATAGCACCCCCTGTAGTAAACAAGGAGTCATACTTTTCCCCTGTAGTAGAAAGTAACCATAATGCCTCCTGTAGTGATAAATAGCCATAATATTCCCTGTAGAAGTAATAGCCATACTGTCTCCTATAGCAACAAAGTCCCCCTATAGCAATAAATAGTCAAAATGTCCCCTGTAGTAATAGTCATAACTAGAGATGAGCGAGCGTACTCGGAAAAGCACTACTCGCTCGAGTAATTTGCTTTATCCGAGTATCGCTGTGCTCGTCCCTGAAGATTCGGGTGCCGCTGCGGCTGACAGGTGAGTCGCAGCGGGGAGCAGGGGAGAGCGGGCGGGAGAGAGGGAGAGAAAGATCTCCCCTCCGTTCCTCCCCGCTCTCCCCTGCAGCTCCCCGCTCCGTGCCGGCACCCGAATCTTCAGGGACGAGCACAGCGATACTCGGATAAAGCAAATTACTCGAGCGAGTAGTGCTTTTCCGAGTACGCTCGCTCATCCCTAGTCATAACATACCCTGTAGTAATAGTTATAATGTCCCCCTGTAGTAGTTGAACTGCGTGGACATGTCTTTCGGCCTTACATACTATGTACACTGTAGTGGTCATAATTTCTCTGTACTAGCCATAATAGCAGACGAAGGTCATTGAGCAGCACACAGAAATCCACAAAATTCTTTTTCACATCATAAGATGTAACTTCATTATCTCCACATACAAATAACGTTTCGATCACCAAATGTGGTCTTTATCAGGCTTATAAAACCACTAAACATATGCAAAATATATATAAAAAGACAACCAATTACAAACCAACATGTGGACACACCTCCTCTCCCAAGTGTGTGAATACTGTCCAGGATCAGCATCAGGTGTGGAAATCCCATCTCCATCATATTCAGGAAAGAGTGTAATTACAGCCCAGCTGCTCCCTGATACGTACCGGCGTCTAACATAGTCCTGTGCGCCTGCGCGGGATGTCCGGAGTGCCGCAAGAACAGCATCCTGGTTTTGTGTACTAGCGACCCTTGCAGTAAGAAAGTAGTCATAATGTCCTCTGTAGTAATAAATAGCCATAATGTCTCCTGTGGTAGCCATAATGTCCCCCTTAGGAAAAATGATGAAGTCACTCACCTCCCCCACGGTGCCTTCTATATACCCCCAGGACTCTTCTATCTGACATCCTGTGTAACGATGCAGGCAGTTCAATGACATCATCGCGCCACCTGCATCACAGAGAAGGCACTGGGCAACAGTGCAAGGAGCCCAGTGTACACCAGCGCTGCCAGTGTTCATTGTGTCCATGTCCTAAAGACGCTGATACAATTAACTTTAAATACTGCCATAGAGGATCAGCGGGCAGTGCAGGCTGCCCACTGATCCCAGGAACTTAACTTGCCTCATAGATGTGACGCCGCTGCATCCATGGATTTCTCATTGGTTGAAACCTATGTCCTTCATCATGTCAGGGCTGTTTGAGATCTATTCTACTGAGTCTCTTTGTACTGCCCACGAGACATGCACAATGGAGTTGCCTGGGTACATAGAGTCAGTGCAGTACAGACTACAAATTGCAATGGCTGTCTCTAGCAGTTCCATTGAATGTAGTAGCATGTGCATTTGTGACCACTGATCCATTCACCTAAGGACTTTCGGGATCGCTGTTCTCACAATCAGCGGGGCCAAACCATTCAGATAGTTATCTCCTATCCTGTGGATGGGGCATAACTTCATTTTGTTGTACAACCCCTTTCAGTGGCCACTCTACTTTCAACAAACTTTACAAACTGTATATTGTAGCTGCAGTATAGCATTACGGCCACATGGAAGCGGCCTTAGGCTAAACCTCCTCCTCTTCCAACAACAGTTATTTGTCTGTATTTGTGTTCCATTGTAAGACTCTTGGCTTATCATTACACTATTATTTCAATTATAGCCAAACTTTTTTACTTCTATCAGTCGAGCTGAGTTCATGTTGTGTATTAACAGAGTCTACAGGAAGAGCTGGAGAAGCACGAGGCAATTTTAAACAAGTTTGGTTCTGTAACCAACAAGCTCCTGAGTGAATGTAATTCTTCAGTGGGAGAAACACTGGAGAGCACTTTAAAAGAGGTCACTACAAGGTAACGGCAGATTCTAAGCACTTTCTACTTCTTCAGTCCTAGCAGATTAACTCCCCTATTAGTGATATATTCTGGATCAATGTATATGAAGGTCTTCAAACTCAAATTGACCATTTCCAATCCAGTGTTGGCCCTCGTCTGACATTTTACTGCATACTGTGTTTTCCTGAAAATAAGACAGTGTCTTATATTAATGTTTGTTCAAAAAGGTTTAACTTTTTTACATGTATAGCTGCCTGGACACTATTTAAATTGACTTTTTTAATTAACTGTTAGCAGGGCTTAATTTTGGAGTAGGGCTTATATTTCAAGCATCCTCAAAAAGCCTGAAAAATCATTTTGCATCCTCAGAAATTCTGGAAAATCATACTATGTCTTATTTTCAGGGAAACAGGGTAGTTCCCATGTTGGACGAGATTTGACACCTGTTTCTAAGGGTGCATTCACACGAGTGTGTGCTGGTGCATACATAGGTCCTCACAAAACCGGCGCACCCACATACATGCACAAACACGCGTGAATACAGGTCTGTGCAGCACTGCTTTCAATGGGGCCGCGGCTGCTGATGGCAGCCCCATTGAAAGCACTGGTCTGCCGGCAACTTCTGCTGTGGTTTTCAGGGAAGGGATTATATTTAAAGCCCTTCCCCGAAAATCACTGCGGGGGTGCCGACATCCTATTGCTTTCAATGGGAGAGCTTTGCGATCCTCTGCCGGGGATTCTTTACTCTCCGCGGGGAGTTCCCTTGTCACTGAACACTGTGACAGTGCTGTCACAGTGTTCAGTGATGAGGGCACTTCCCACGGGGAATATTGACACGCACCTCAGACCTGTGGTGCACACATGTCCTATGTTTTACAGGTACGTGTGTTTGCGCACCTGTAAAACACGGACATGTGAACACACCATTGGGAACCAATGGTTCTGGTAGAGGTGTGGTTATGTGCGCACGTATGTACACACATAAACACGCTCGTCTGAATGCACCCTAGCACTATGCAGGACAGCCGCAAAAAAAACCCCCAGGAAAGCATTCTCCCATTGATTTCCATGGGCAATTAAGGGCTTATTTAGATGAGCGTATATCGCCAGTACACGTACATGCTAGCAGATAGATCGAGGTTTTGTTGCGATCGACATGCCAGTTTACACGCTTTTGTGTTACTCCCTTCCCTTAAAATAGAGTGGCAATTAAATGCCTTATTAGGGCCAGATGTATTCTTTTCCCTGCGTTGTATGCAGGGTAATTACCCCCGCTCCTTTTTTTTGAGCTGCAATAGAAGGCTATGGCAGAATTCTGTGTAACGCAGCCAAAGATAGAGCAGGACCTGTCTTCTCTCGGATGAAGATTTTGCGCAGAAAAAACATGTTAGTGTGAACATATCTACTGAAATTGAAGACTTCGGTTTGTCTTGTTCTATTGGCGAATTTTTCATGTTTGGACACGCCTACGCAAATACGTCTGTATCCGCCTAAGTTTAATTAGTTTAACCCTTTCCAATCCACTGTCTGACCTGTGAAGACATTACGATTTAAGGCTGTACAGCTCCGATGTTGGAAGACATCCGTCGGGGTTCTCTTACTGTATATTGCCAGCCTCTCTGCTGTCTGACCTATCCAACGTGTCACCTCATGCAGTACTGGCTCTAGCCAGCATATAGCGCCATTGTATAATGGCAGAAAAAGAGTAAGCCCCCTAGGAAAGCCAGGATACAAATTGGATTGGAAAGGGTTAATATACGCCATTTTCGTGTGCAATAAGCATGAAAATAGAACATGCTGCGTATTTTTCTGCACGAATGAAATGTGCATGCAAAATAGGCTCATGTGAACAAATCAATTGAAATCAATAGCATATATTCAGTGCATTTAGCGTGCGCAAATTTTGCACGTGAAATACGCAGTGCAAATGCGCTCATGTGACTGAACACTAATACATGTTTTTTCTGCCAGTTTTTAAAACCAATATTACAATAAAAATCAAAAGTAAAGAATGCAGATGTTTACAGGTGTTTGCAGAAAGATTAGCAATCTGTTGCCTCAAGTAGAACTCAGTAACTAATGGGTTATTTTATGTGGTAAGGTGGAATTGTTTGTTAGAAGATATCGCAGAACAACTGCACTCCAGCAAGACTCTACTCCAGCTGTGGCAGAAATACAAGGATCTCTGCATTCAGTGCTCAAATAGTGTTCAGCTGCAAGAAGATCGCACCAATCAGTTACTTAAGACCACCGCTAACAAGGAGGCGGGAGATGAAGAGAACGCTGCCTGGATACAGGAATGCAGCGTATGTATTAGAAAGTCTTTCATTCTTTTTACCTTGTAGGCACATAAATTCTTTACAAGTAAAACATAACATATAATTATAACCCGCAATGCTGTTTTTTATGAGATAAGCATCCAGCCATTTTCAAAAGCTGTCCTAGTCACTGCCATTACGCCCTCTTAGGCCTCATGCCCACGGCCATGTCGGACTCCGCCAGCAGAATATTGCAGCGGAGTCCGACACTGTGCCCCCCAAAGACCCCATACTCACCTCTCTGGATCCGCCGCGAAAGACCCGTTTCTCGAGCCGACACGCATTTGCAGTGCAGCGCATGATGCGCCGGCGGTGGGTGGTGACGCGTATTCAGAAGTATCGCGGGACAGACTGCTTACATTGACTACAATGGAAGCTGGCCGAGCATATTTCCATGGAAGATAGAACACGCCACGATTTCTGTCACGCTGCAGAAATCCGCGGTAGAATTCCACAGCGTTAGCATTGGAAGGCAGAAAGCTATTAAGTTCAATAGAACCTAATAGCTGCGGAATAGCACCACGGATTTCCACTACAGGAAACGAAGCAGAAATCCGTCCGTGGGCATTAGCCCTTACGGTAGGGCATTCCATAGTTCAACTACTAGAACATGCCACAATTTGTTTCCTGCATAGCATAGCATCGCGTTGCCATGCAGGAAAACATCACTCATGTGTGTAAGCCCATTGAAAAGAATGTGGTTCATATTTGTCTCAAAACGCACAAATCTTACACGATTTTTAGCATTCTTGTGAAGGCAGCCTAAGTGAGGTCATCCTTAAAGGACCTCTCACTTAAGAAGGAATTACCCCGCAGGACGCAGCTAAATCCGCAGCTGCGGAATTCCACACCAGTATCCGCAGGTCTAACTGTCAGTTTTGATGCAGAATTGCAGGCAGGTTTTAAGCCATTTTCAGTTCTGCATCAAAATCCGCAGGTAGCATACAAATTTTGGTGGGAATTTACCACGGCTTGTGGTGCATCTTGCTGCCCATACCATCCCGTGTGAAAGGTCCCAAAGGCATTGCGTGGCCAACCTAAACAAGCCTGTTTTTTTCTAGCTTCTCATTTTAGGAGAGATCTCTTATCCCATTTAACAATCTAGTCACCCGCCTTTAAACCCTCTCCAACTCTACTCTATCTTTTTTACAATGTGGAGCCCAAAACTGAATCCCTTACTCGAGATGTGATCTTACAAGGGATTTATAGAGGGATATTACATTGGGGTCACAGGTTTTTATCTCTTTTTATACACCCCAACATCAGCATGTGGTGTTAATTTCAGAGAGCACTAAGAGTGCTATTAGGTGCTGCAGCAGAGCTCCACTGATCGCGGCCAGCGCATGGAATCGCGTTGGTGATTGAAGTGACGAGTCCATGAGCACTACATGTGATTGCACCATAAGGCTGGCTTCATACTTAATGGGATAATGGGAGTAATACAATGCTGAAATACACTTTAAATATTTACCAAAATCTGAGATTCATTTGCAGATTGTGGTGCGGCTTTCGCACAGATTTCACGTATTGAATTACAATTGCTAAAGTCTACAGCATTAACCCCTTGAGTGGCGGGTTTCCTACCACCCTGTCGTGCCCACCAGGGCAGGTTTTTTAAAATGGTCTAATCATTGAATTTCAACTAATTTTGCAGTTGCGTCTCAAGAGCCATAACTTTTTCATTTTTCCATTGACATGGCCATATAAGGGCTTGTTTTTTGCGGGACAAGTTGTGATTTTTTTAAACAGGGGGGAGGAAAAAAAGAAATGGGGAAAAAAGAAAAAAAGGGGCCATGTCATTAAGGGGTTAAATAATGTATTAACTTCCTTCTCTGGGGCATTACGACGCATGGATACCACATGTGTGATTGTATTTTTGATTTTTTACAAAGTAAAGGGAGACAAGTGTTTTTATTATCTTTTTTTATAATTTTTAACCTTTTTTTATTTTTATTTCTTTGTCCCTTTAGGGGACTTCCACAGGGACCCATCAGGACCCCTGATCACATTCCAGGGGTCCGATGGTGACAGCCCTTTACATATTGCAGTGACAGCCCTTTACATGCTGCAGTCACATAGACTGCAGCATGTAAAGGGTTAACACAGCAGAGATCGGAGGTTTTCTCTGATTTCTGCTGTAAGAGCAGGTACCTAGCTGTCCTCTCACAGCCAAGCACTAGCTCTCCCTGCCACAGAGACCATCGGCTTGCTTCTGACAAGCCGATGGTCTCTATGGCAACCTGTAAACAAAGCAGGACATTGCCGACATATCGGCAATATCTTCTGCTGGTTTTTCAAAGCCCTTGCTTTGTTCTCTGTGGGTCTGTGCAGGCAGAGCACACTGTCACAGCTTGTGGCATTGTGCTCTGCAGCTCCCATAGTGATACATAGCCCGGAAATCTTCCGGGCTATGTCACTATGAGCAGTGGAGCTCGTCCCGGAAAATTTCCGGGCGTGCCACTCAAGGGGTTAATGCACAACTCATAGGGCATTCTGTGGGTTTAAAAAATTGGAAAAGGAAAACAGCAACCCATTTAGAAAGGTTTATGATTACTGAAATCAGAAGATTGATAGGTCAACATGTCTCCTTCCTTTTCTCTCATTGATGTGTTTTCTGCTCCATTCAGGTTCTTTTGAAAAACTTGCTTGCTGCTAAAAGTTCCTTAGCTGTTCTGCAGGAGACAGGAGAGCAGCTTAAACAACAGGTTGATTCGTCTGCTGCCGCGGCCATCCTGTCCGATCACCTTTCCTTGAACCAGCGTTTGTCAATATTGGAACAAGCACTCCAACGCCAACAGGCAATCCTGCAGGTATACAGTTTTGTGAGAATGTAGGGCATGTCCAATGCTTTTGGAGATTTGTCGACTTTACTCCATAGAAGATGAAAGTTTCCATAAAGAACGGGCGTTGCATCCCTATTGTTATTATGGACTAGATTTTCTGTTGTTTTAGTTAGCAAGATCTAGAATTGTAAAAAGGGGTTATACAAAGCCCGTCCACCCCCTTGTGTAATGGCATTTGGTATTGATATATAAAGTTACTATGACCTAACATGATAAACACATCAGGTTTTGAGTGTCTGATTATGATTCAGGTGATAGAATGCAGGGTTTGTTAGGATTAAAAAACACATAACTTTTCTTTATAATGTAGCAAGTTAATCATGTGGGGACATCTTTCATATTACTGTTGGCGCAAATCATTTTAGACAGTGTGGCAAGTTGGGGTTACTTGCCCGGGACCTCTTGCTTACTTTTTTGGGGTTGCAGCACCACAATGATGTCCAGAAAACACAGGGTAAAGTCCAAATGCTGGTTCCTTCAGCGTTCATTTCAGCATAGCAACGTATTCAGTCTACATACAGACCAGCATATCATATGCAACTTCACACTGCTGTCTGTCACAGTGCACACAGCAACGCATACCACTTTTTCAAGCGGACCTTCCAGGAAGGTGACTTCGTCCCGACAGGCGATGAGCGAGGAGCCAACTACCCCTTGTCCGATCTGTGCTTCCACTTCCCTCACAGACCAGCACCAGGTCTACATAGACTTCAGGCCCCACTGGCCTCAATGGACCTAAGCTCTACAGGCTTCAAGGACACTGAGTATGTGAGGGAGGGGAAATTTAACCTGTGTAGCTGCACCCCTGCAGGTGCAGGTCAGCTAAGCCAAACACAGTGACTGTGCTCAGAGGCCCCCTACAGGCCACTCTTGCTACTGCACTTGCACAACAGATTTATCAATGAAATGTGCAAAAAAACATGTTTGTGCTATACTCAGCACTTTTCTTTTTCAAAAGTGTTTAGAAAAGTGCTTTTTTTAATTTGTAAAAATACGTCAGATTTATTAATGGTGTGCGCCAGTCTTTTGGCTTCAAAATAATGCATGCCAACCAAGACGTGGTATAAAGTCAAACAACGTTGTCTAAAGATGTGCCAAATCTATTACACAGTGTGTGCCACAATGATAAAGTATATTTGGCACATCTTTTGACTGCCTGGTCTAAGTTTACACTGTTTAATTAGACTGCATTAGTAAATCTGCCCCATTGTTAAGGTAAATTATTCAGTTACATAGGGACCTTTTACACAGGGCAACTATCAGCCACTTCAGCACCCAACAGTCATCCCAGTGATAATCGTTCCTGTGCTTTCACACAGAGCGAGGATCACTCAGTAAATGGAGGCTGAGCGAACCAGAGATCGTGCTGGCCGCTCATCTCAATTTACAGTAAATAGGCCGATATTTGTTTGATTTTTATGGCTGCAGAAACTAAACGACAAATTAATTGTCATTCTGTCGCTGCCGGAATTTACAGTAAACGATTATTATTCAGATTCCTGTGATCCAGTGAGATTATGAACAATTATCGTTCGGTGTAGAATGGCCCTAAGTTAATGGGGCAGATTTACTTACATTGGGATTTTATATGCTCGTCTAAATTCAGAATATGTTAAGAGTAAGATGCATGAAATTTATTAAGAGGCTCTTAATAAATTTGGTGCATCTAGTGCCATCTATGTGCCAGAAAATCAAATCTGTACCTGTGTAGATTTCTGACGCTCTTTGCGTCTTTTTCTGGTGTTAAACATAAAGGGGTCGTCCAGTAATGCAGCCTGTGGAAACCCATCATAGGACGGGAGAATGCGTTCCGATACCAGAGAGGGAGGAGAACAGGGCCGTATGTGGGGAGTGGAAAGAACAACACTCTGTTCATCGCTGTCATGCCTACCCTGCAGCCTAACAAAATCAAACCATATGGTGTTAGGCTCCACCTCATGCCTGTGGCCACACCCACTTTCCCTTCCAGTCCAGAGATACATTCTTCCATCCTAGGATGGGTTTCCACAGGTTGCACAGACAGTGACTATTTTGTTGAATTTCTTGACAACCTTTTTAATAAAGCCACTGGTCTGGTGATGATCCCAACATCCCAGGGGTTGTCCAGTTGTAAACTATTGATGACGTATTCATAGTATAGTGGGAATCCAGGCCAATCATCTATTTGCCAGGCTGGTACATTTGTATACTGAACTGAATTCTACAGAAGTAGGCAGCTCTTTTCCCACTATAGTGGCCAGTTGAAAAGAGTTGCAGTACCGAGCCGGACAACTGCGAGAGAACAGAGCTATGTGCTTCCTGCTGAAATCAGCTCATGAACACACTGGTCTAGTCAACAGTTGATGTTTTCAGACAGCAGAGCCCCGCTGCTCTACTACTTTTTAGTTCGTCTTGAGGATAGGCTATCAATAGTTTACAACTGGACAACCCCTTTAACTCTGAACCTTTTTTATTTTGTTTAAATTGCCCCATATATGCCATTTCCAGGCTGGATCCCCTAGCCTCTGTATAGTCATCACTACATTCAATAAAGAACATTTTCTATTGGCATTTTGCTTTAGGATACACAATTGGCTGCATTAATTATGAATAGCGCATGTTTAGACATTTCCTTGAAAATGTAGCTTTGTTTAAACAGTTATATTTACATTAAATACTGATACTTTAAATACTTTACTTAAATGAAGTACTTTTACTAAATTAAGAGTAATAAAAAGCTGTTTAATGTGTTATGATTGCAAATCTATTCGATACTTAACTGCATACAAGAACATGATAT
Organism: Eleutherodactylus coqui; assembly: GCF_035609145.1. NCBI lineage: Eukaryota > Metazoa > Chordata > Amphibia > Anura > Eleutherodactylidae > Eleutherodactylus > Eleutherodactylus coqui. The sequence continues at coordinate 109,435,994 of NC_089839.1, read as the reverse complement.
TTTATAGTTATTACTGGTTATGTTGCAGGCGGGTATTTTGGATTATGAGACATTTGTAAAGAGCCTTGAAGACCTTGAAGTGTGGCTTCTAGAAGCAGGAGATGTTCTAAATGGACCGGACCCGAACCGATCATCAGACCTCTCCACAATCCAAGAGAGGATGGAGGAACTGAAAGTAAGCAAGTTCTCCGGGCTTACGGCCCTTGCTTCTGTAGGGACATACAGGCAGCCGTATCAAATGGAACAATTCACATTTCTACTATACTTCTGTTTTGCAGAGGCAGATGTTAAAATTTAGCAGCATGGCTCCAGACTTGGATCGTCTCAATGAGTTGGGGTACCGTCTACCACTGAATGACAAGGAAATCAAACGCATGCAGTGTTTAAATAGAACTTGGACGATGGTCTCATCGCAGACAACAGAAAGGTTCAGGTGAGGCTAATGTATTGTATATTGTTCATATATTGCCATATGGCGGTTACATACTGTACACACACGTAGCTTCTTCTCTATGAACAGTTGTGTCCAGAACAATTCCAATAAAGTATGCTAACTTATAGATGTATCAGAGACAAAACTATACAGAAAATGACATTAAAGCGACACTGCCAGATTTCAGTTTCCCCTGTACTGTCACATTTGAGCCCGCAGATCACGCTCTGTAAAGCTTTCCATAGCGCCAGCGTCCATAAGCGGAGAATCATAACGATTCCTCACTCGCGGCATTCAAATCGCAGCATGCTGCGACCTGTCAGCTCTCGTCCCTCGTGATATTCCTCCTCGGCCGTGGACAGGGGGCCTAAAGTAGAAAAACTGAAGTGACAGTGAGTCCTATTGCTATTTGTACCTGGACCACAGTGGCTTTATTTACCATCTGGATATAGTGGCTAGTGACATGTATTGGAGACACACCTAGTGAATGGAATAGTCACATCTAGAAAGATGCTATTCATTCACATATTAATTACCTTATTTTAGACATTGATGGGCTTACTGCAAATACAGTTGTCAATAATATACTTTCTGCAAGCATTATTTCCTTTAGGGCTCTTGCACACTGGCGATCATGATATCGCTGCGTTTTTTTTTTACGCAAATGTTAATAGGACTTTCTAATGTTGAAAACGCATCACACAAAAATCGCAAAGCAGAAACTTGTGATTTTTGTGCTATGTTTTTTTTTGCATTAGAAAGTTCTATTGACATTTGCGTTAAAAAAAACACAGTGATATCTTGATCGGTAGAATTACAAGGACGTATTTGCACACATAAAATTTACGCGCTCAATACGCACAGAATAGAACCCATTAATTTCATTTGACATATGTGGATTTCCTGCACATTTTAGTCACGCAAGAAAAATGCAGCATGCTCTACTTTTCCGCATATTTGCGCTCCAAAGGTCCCCATAGAAGTCAATGGTGGTGCGCAAATGTGTGAGCAGTATGCAAGGAAATGCGTAATACATTACGTAATTCCACTGGAAAAAGAACACACCTGGAACTCATTAAAATAATTAGCCATTTCATATAGTGCGTCTTTGCCCAGCGTAAATACACAGGCCATGCGGGCAGAAAAAGCACAGTGACTTACGCTGATACGCGCACAAAGAAGCCTAGTTCATTGCGCAAAAAAGCTGTGCTAAGGTGCACGCAAATGCACTCATGCTTGTGTGAAGGGGGCATAGGCTAGGGCTGCATGGCAACTTTGGTCATGACTAGGGATGAGCGAGCATACTCGGAAAAGCACTACTCGCTCGAGTAATTTGCTTTATCCGAGTATCGCTGTGCTCGTCCCTGAAGATTCGGGTGCCGGCACGGAGCGGGGAGCTGCAGGGGAGAGCGGGGAGGAACGGAGGTAAGATCTTTCTCTCCCTCTCTCCCGCCCGCTCTCCCCTGCTCCCCGCTGCGACTCACCTGTCAGCCGCAGCGGCACCCGAATCTTCAGGGACGAGCACAGCGATACTCGGATTAAGCAAATTACTCGAGCGAGTAGTGCTTTTCCGAGTACGCTCACTCATCTCTAGTCATGACACATCACACTGCCAAAGATCACAGTTTAGCCTGTACTAAAGGAAAAGACTGCAGTTGTAGTGCGGTGCAAAGGTTGCCGTGACGTGACTATCACCATAAATCATCACATGGCCTCTGATGGATTGATTTAGTTCATTATATTAATATATAAATTAAACCCTTGAAGAATGATTAACCTGAGCTTTACCAAAGACTGCAATGCTCAATATAAAACCTAATTTCAACCTTTGTTTTAGAGTTATGTAGCCAAAATCTTGTTAATGTATTTCTTATTATCTTTTTAAATTTGCTGGAATTGAATGTGGCATATTTAAAAACTAGAGTTTTTAAAGACCTAAATAATATAAAAAACTACTAAAGTGCTTGGTTCGGCACATGACCGGCAGGAACATCTCCTAATGGACCCCATGTACTATAATATGGTCCGTCAGGTTTCCAACTTGCCGTGTGACATTTTACTAGACAGAATAGTGCAGTTAAATTGACATAGAATAACATGAATTTTTTTGCTCTTTCATAGTAAATTACAGTCTTTCCTACTACATCATCAGACCTTTTTGGAAAAATGTGAAACTTGGATGGAGTTCTTGATCCAGACAGAGCAGAAGCTTGCGGTGGAGATCCCTGGAAACTATCAGAGTCTTTTAGAACAGCAAAGGGCACATGAGGTAAGCTGTAGGAAAAAAAACAGCTATACATCAATGAGGCTTATTCAGACCGCCGTAGGCGCAACCCTGCTCAGCAGCACGGAGTGTAGCTGTGCCTGAACGAGGGGAATACCTTCCCATTCGCAAGCTTTTCAAACTACGCACCAAAGTGCAGGAGTTTGCAAATTACCACAGGAAGATAGGTGCTGCCAAATCTCTCCTGCACGTAGTTTAACTACATGCAGGAAAGATGAGGCAGGTCCTATTTCTCCCCGTCCGTACAAATCACAGCCGGGAAAAGAGGTGGTGGGAACAAAACCACGGAAATCAATAGAGATCAGTGGTTTCATTTTGTCTCGTTATATGGCTTTATCATGGCCATATAAGAGGAGAACAACACGCTCGTCTTAATCTGTAGGTTAAAGTACATGTGAGTACAATTCTGAGTGAGATGCCCGCGATCCAGCGGTTACATCTCAGTGTAAACGCTCTGCACGAGCGCTGACGACCTTAACGGTGACATCAGTGCTCGTGCAGTTGTTTAAACAACAGTTGGCCCATGTAAAAGGGCCATAAGATCGTAGTTGTGCATCTGTCACCAAGCTTACTGACTGTTTAATGTAGCTGCTAGCGGACTTGTGAATGCAGAGCCAGACTATAATTTAGACAATAACTCAGAACTGGCACAAATTAAATAATGCCATTATAACTAAGTTACTTAACCTTCATTTCAATTCAAGGAAACTCTTTAGCCCGCTCAGGCTTACAGCATTGTATAAGGATTGCTGACAAGAATTGACTTTCTTTAAAAGTTTGTTGGAATATAGAGTGCACTCTTCTAGCTCTAAGTGCCATCTCCTGCCTCTGAGAATATCTGATGGTCTCTTGACAAGAGGTGTGCATTTTATGCCGTACTGATAGTATATGGAAAGGCTGATATAATAGTCTAAAGAAAGTTTTATGCTTCCTGTCACAATAGGATTTCTCAAAAGGCCAATGTCTTAATATAATGACAAGTCAAGGAAATGTACAGGGAACCATATGCCAATCCAAATCTCATAACTACCATAACTAGCAAACCAATACCACTCTGCAAGGAGCTAGGAGCGATCTGTGACAGCCATTAACAACTATTTTTTTCCATTATCAGCTATTTCAAGCCGAAATGTTCAGCCGCCAACAGATTTTGCATTCAATAATTGCCGATGGACAAAATCTTCTTGAGCAAGGACAAGTGGATGATAGGTACAGCTGTATTGGATGTGATAGAGTGCTCAGCACTTTTTAGGATTTTGTCAGTCATGCACCTTAAGTAATGACACTCTAATGTTTTACAAGAGGAACATTATTTCCAGAGAACATAAAAAAAACCTTCTTTATTACACATAAACTGATTATGATGAGTAAACAAGGTGTTCATAGTTGTGAGGACTCTTCGTATACATTTAACCACCTCTCACCTTGATCTCTTAGGGATGAGTTCAACCTTAAGCTAGCGCTGCTGAGTAATCAGTGGCAAGGAGTGATCCGCCGTGCTCAACAAAGGAGAGGGATCATTGATAGTCAGATACGCCAATGGCAGCGCTACAGAGAGATGTCAGAAAAGCTGCGCAAATGGCTGGTGGAGATGTCCTATCAGCCAGTGACTGGCCTGGGAACCATCCCTATACCACTTCAACAAGCGAGAACCCTTCTAGATGAAGTCCAGGTATATGTCTGTCATTGTGAAATCAATAGAAGTCTTTCAGTCTTATTACATAATTGACAGTACAACTTTTTTCTGTATGATTTAATTTTTCCTTATGCAGACAGCGTTCACTTTACCAGACAACAGGAATACTTAACCATATTCATTCAGAGGTTGAATAAAAGTGAGCTAAGGTTGGAATGAGCAAAAACATTATCCCTTCATGTAATTTAGTAGTCTGAGCAGTGGATTCCCACAATTAAAAAGGGTCTGTGGCTTTAGGGGCATGTCTTCACACATAGTATGATTTTCAACCGACGGTTAATAAGAGAGAGAAAGAAATTCCTCAATCAAGCAGACACATTGTGCAGCTAGAGGCGAGCTCTGGAGCATAAGACAAGCTGGAACTCCAAGTCCATACATGGTAAAATATATACAATATAATGGATGTGCACAGTGACTCTACCAGCACAATTGTAGGTTTAGCCGCGGATTTTAATATGGAATATTAACTCAGAGTGATATAGGATAAGTATTGTGTGTACACAGTGATTCCACGAACAGAATAGTGAGCGCGGCTCTGAAGTATAATACAGGATGTAACTCAGGATCAATACAGGATAGGTAATGTATGTACACAGTGACTCCACCAGCAGAATATAAGTATAATACAGGCTGTAATGCAGAATCCATACAGGATATGTAATGTATGTACACGGTGACTGCACCAGCTGCATAGTGAGTGCAGCTCTGGAGATTAATACAGGATGTAACTAAGGTTAGGTATGGCCAGTAGTTCAGTATTGTAATATATGTACACTGCACAAGATCTCTGAACAGCTTTCATTCTGCCCCCACCCACCTCTCCCTCCCGAGACATAGAGTTTCAGGCACCCCCTTTGAAGACCAGCCCCACAGCTTATTGCCGGCAAGCATCTCCTGAATGATACTGTTCTTCCTCAGGATCTCATGCAGTAGATCCCCAACTGCTGCTCTCTGCTGCCTGCACTTGCCGAAAGCAGCCTGACAGCTTTATCCCGCTCCAGCTGTGAGCCTGGGTCTGGCATCTGTGATTGGCTTACCAGCATGTCAGTCACAGGCAGTCAACCAATCACAGTTACCACTGGATCCTGATTCCACTATTGCCAGGCAATTTGACCAAATGGTAATCCGCCATTGAGTGCACATACAACCACACGTTACCTAATATCCCTTGTGATTTTATAGCATTGGTGATCAGTAACATAACTTTAAAAGAGGCCGTTTTTGTTACTTATTAAACATTAATTATGCATATTAAACATGTGAGCACAGCCTTACTGTTCTTATATTGGGGGTGGAGCACCATGGGGCGCCATTGTTTTGCTTGCATCACTTGAGTTCAGGACAACATATATATGGATTTTAGGTTTCCTAGTGGGACAAATGTGCCCTTCTTTACTTTTCTTCTTGGGGTAACAGATCCTGTCATGCCATGCAAGATAACCAGCTTTAGAGAAAAAACATGATTTTACTATAGCTTGTCACTAGATGTCTATCCTACAAGTCTTTATGTGGAACTACTTGATAGTTGTGTTGTGCACTGCAGCGTCTCAAGGGTTTTGGTAGCATGTTGTGATATTACATTGAATGAGTTTTATGAGAAACTGCAGTCCTTAAAGGAGTTTTCCAGGCAGCGTCAACTGTCAGTGCCAGGATTAACCGGGTTGCTGCTCCGACCCCTGTGTAGTGGCCGGTGCTTGTAATTGCAGGTGCAGCTCCTAATTGTTTATTGAGATTCCAGCCTACAATTACAAACGTCGGCCACTACAAAGCAATTGGAGCAGCTGCCCGGTGTATCCCAGGACTGACAGCCAGCGCCACCTTGAAAGCCCCTTTAACCAAATTAGAGCTAAGGTGAGGGTGGACACATCTATACTTTGGCACTCCAAAACTTACTTGTGGGTTTATTCTATGAAATTGGCTATACAATGTTTGCTTTTAGGTTGTGAGCTCGAGTGAGAAGAAAGATGTGAGTGATTACAAGCTGTGTACAGCTCTACAGACAATGTCAGCACCATGGAAATAACAGGAAATGTCCTATTCTGCTTTGCAGCTCAGAGACCGAGTGCTCCACCGGCAGCAAGGCAGCTACATCCTTACTGTGGAGGCTGGCAAGCAGCTGCTTCTCTCTGCTGACAGCGAGGCGGAGGCATCCTTACAGACAGAACTCATTGACATTCAGGAGAGATGGAAGGCCACCACAGTCAGACTGGAGCAGCAGAAGAAGCAGCTTGCTTTCCTCTTGAAAGTATGTGCCTATTCTTTCTCATAGAAATCTACTGCTTTTAAATTGCTGCAAAGTCAAAGTCTGTTTTTCAGTGTAATTTATAAATGGTCATTTATGTGCAGGCAACACAGAGCTGAAATGTGTCATTAGAGTCGTCCCGACTATTGCTTCGCATATTCCAGTGCAGGAGCACCATGGCGGTGCTATCGAGAGCATTTTATTTCATGGATTTGGATTGTAAAGATGTTCATATTAATGTGATTTTGTAGAAAAATATACTGTTTCAAAAAATACAGTAGAGCAGTTCTGTACAGTGCATATGACGTCTTTTCTGGTAGCCTTGGAATAAAGCCTGACCTTGCAAGGTTTCCACAGGAACGCTATATCAGAGATTGCTTTTCTTCTATAGCTCAGCAGTTCACGCTTTACGACCAAGCACAGGCACAACATCTTGGAAGGCTCAGCATCACATATAGAGAGATTGATAAAAATTGAAATACCTCTTCAATTTCAGGACTGGGAGAAGTGTGAAAAGGGAATAGCAGAATCGTTGGAGAAACTGAGGACGTTCAGGAAAAACCTCTCTCAGCCTCTCCCTGATCACCATGATGAGCTGCATACAGAACAGATCCGCTGCAAGGTAAATAGCCGTGCTGCAGCGAGGGGAGCGTGGGCTTCATGATGCTGTGTGGGAGGCAGTGAGCTTACACCTCGCTTTATCATCATGTTTCATTACTGCATCTGCTAATTCTATCGGAAAAATGCTGATCATTGCATTACAGGCCCTTGCCAGTCACTAATTAACAACATGGATTTACAAAGTCATATAATGTCTTCATTGTGCAAGAACATGAAAGCTATCAGTTTTAGTTTCATGTACCCAGACATAATGCAAATGTAACGGTTCACCAGCTATGTATGCTATTTTTCTTATGTGTTTGCCCCAGGTTTCACCTACACGACCACTTTCCTGTTATCTACCTCGCATCATGGTGCTTTGCATGTTGTGCTCAAATTCACTATCCTCTACTGTATGTGTCATGGCTCCCTGTATTGGTGAGCGCGCGGTCTATACATGTAATAGGAGCAGAATGCAAGAAGTAGCAAGATGATACTCGTCATTGGGAGGACCAACACAAAAGTAATGAGAAGGATTAAATGGAAAAAAATAAAACCGAACATGTAACAGGGCGGCACGGATATGGACTTTTTTTGCACCATGTGTGCAAGATCTCTTTCACGTGGCATAGACTGTAAATGCTGCAGATTTTCAACTGCAGAAATTCTACATCATTTACATCCTGTGGGACCAGACCCTAAAGCTTCTCGCAAGCGGCTGTAGTATGATTCCATGCACGAACCGTGTAATTAGTGCCATTGATGGGAGCCAATCTCAGTACATAGACGGCATTACGTACAGAGCTGTAATCCAACACCTATAGAATTTAACTTTGTATGTCATCAATTTCATATCATATAAATATGAAAGAAAATCATGCCGTAATACTTCAGATATTATAGCGATATTGCCCCTTAAAGGGGCTGTCTGTTAAAGAAAACCCCTGCTCATGTGCTCTATTAGGGTATAGGGACATCTTAGAGAGGAGTTTCTGGCTAGGAGCAGCTTCTGCTCTGGAGGACTTGAGCATCCACATTTTGAGAGGGGCTCTTAATATTGTGTTGTTGAGTTTACCATGTAATGGCCCATGAAATTAGTACAGCAGGGTGCACAACCTAGAGGCCGAGGACAACATATGGCCCTTGATGGCATTTGGCATTCTATGTGGTACCAACCGTTAAGAAACAGACAAGATCTACATTTGGGAGCTGCAGATAATGTTCATACTATTTTATTCTCCCAATATGCAATTCATTGGGATAATCATTTTATAACCTATCAGGGCATCCATTTGACATAACCAATTTCCAACCTACTTTTATATATTGACATCAATGGAAGCAGTCCATGTGGAATCCGTGGAAAAATGGAGCATATTGCGATTTTTCCTCAGGTTGCGGAAAACGCAATTGGTTTCCCTAAGTGTGGAGGAAGAATCAATTTCCAATAGCATGCTATCGGCACGTTTTGCTGCGGATCTGCGGTGCGGATTCCACAGCACATATCTGTCCGTGGGCAGGAGCCCTTATCTGGAGGGACCAGCATCCTTGTGCTCAGGTCAAAATGCTTTTCCAACCCGTCTCAAGGGGTGGATTAGGATGCCTATCCATAATACTATAGAGCTTGTATTGTTGACCAATTTCATTATTTGTTGCTTATATTTGTCATATCATTAACAAGGAAACCATTGGGTAATGCTTCCCCCTCAATAAAAGCCTGTTTAGACATTTGGCACCTACTTACCTCTACAAATAAACTTTAATAAATTTTTCACTAGCTCACAAAACTTCAATGCTGGAGTGTATTTTATATTAGAGATGTATGTGATAAACAGGTTTGACTTCCAAGACTTTTATATCTATACTAGCTGATATACCCGGCTTCGCCCGAGTTAATTTGGTTCTGGTGTTTATCTGGTGTTCACACGGAAAATCTTATGAAGTCGTGGTTACTTTAGAGATACTGAGGAAAAACATATGTTCACCATTTTGCATAGTTCTCTGCGTTACCCAGGAAACACCACGTGGAGGTAACCATGCAACATTTCCTTCCTGATAAAATTACATCAGGAAGTGAGAGAATTAGATTACGTACATAAAATTTGGACACTAATTCTTTTGCGCTTAGAATTGAATAATCGAGTTGGGACCCATTAACTTTTCATATTTATGACACAATCAATGCTTGTGCCAAATTTCATGTTTCTATGACATTGGGAAGTGAGAGATTTAGATTATGTACGTAAAATTTGGACGCTAATTCTTTTGCGCATAGAATTGAATAATCGAGTTGGGACCCATTAGCTTTTACTATTTATGACATAATCAATGCTCCTGCCAAATTTCCAGTTTCTATGACACCGGAAAGTGAAAAAATTACATTCTGCACGTAAAATTTTGACGCCAATTGTTTTGCGCTAGAATTGAATAATGGAGTTGGGACCCATTAGCTTTTCCTATTTATGACATAATCAATGCTCGTGCCAAATTTCCTGTTTCTATGACACCGGAAAGTGGGAAAATTACATTCCGCACGTAAAATTTGGACGCTAAATCTTTTGCGCATAGAATTGAATAATCGAGTTGGGACCCATTCGCTTTTCCTATTTATGACATAATCAATGCTCGTGCCAAATTTCCCGTTTCTATGACACTGAAAAAGTGAAGAAATTACATTCCGCACGTAAAATTTGGACGCTAATTCTTTTGCGCATAGAATTGAATAATCGAGTTGGGACCTATTAACTTTTCCTATTTATGACATAATCAATGCTCGTGCCAAATTTCCTGTTTCTATGACACCGGAAAGTGGGAAAATTACATTCCGCACGTAAAATTTGGACGCTAAATCTTTTGCGCATAGAATTGAATAATCGAGTTGGGACCCATTCGCTTTTCCTATTTATGACATAATCAATGCTCGTGCCAAATTTCCCGTTTCTATGACACTGAAAAAGTGAAGAAATTACATTCCGCACGTAAAATTTGGACGCTAATTCTTTTGCGCATAGAATTGAATAATGGAGTTGGGACCCATTAGCTTTTCCTATTTATGACATAATGCTCGTGCCAAATTTCCCGCTTCTATGACACCGGAAAGTGAGAAAATTAGATTCCGTACGTAAAATTTGGACGCTAATTTTTTGCGCATAGAATTGGATAATGGAGTTGGGACCCATTAGCTTTTACTATTTATGACATAATCAATGCTCGTGCCAAATTTCCCGTTTCTATGACACCGGAAAGTGGGAAAATTACATTCCGCACGTAAAATTTCGACACCAATTCTTTTGCGCTAGAATTGAATAATCAAGTTGGGACCCATTAGCTTTTCCTATTTATGACATAATCAATGCTCGTACCAAATTTCCCGTTTCTATGACACCGGAAAGTGGGAAAATTACATTCCGCACGTAAAATTTCGACGCCAATTCTTTTGCGCATAGAATTGAATAATGGAGTTGGGACCCATTAGCTTTTCCTATTTATGACATAATCAATGCTCCTGCCAAATTTCCTGTTTCTATGACACTGAAAAGTGAAGAAATTACATTCCGCACGTAACATTTCGACGCCAATTCTTTTTCGCTAGAATTGAATAATCGAGTTGGGACCCATTAGCTTTTCCTATTCATGACATAATCAATGCCCGTGCTAAATTTCAAGTTTCTATGACACTGAAAAGTGAAGAAATTACATTCCGCACGTTAAATTTCGACGCCAATTCTTTTGCGCTAGAATTGAATAATCGAGTTGGGACCCAATTTCTTTTCCTATTTTGGAGATAATCTATGCTTGCGCCAAATTTCATGTTTCTACGACATTGGGAAGTTGGAGAACTTTTGGCGAGTCAGTCAGTGAGTCAGTCAGTGAGTCAGTCAGTGAGTCAGTCAGTGAGTCAGTCAGTGAGTCAGTCAGTGAGTCAGTGAGGGCTTTCAGCTTTATATATATATGGTAGATATATAAAGACTAAAGCCCTCACTGACTGACTCAGTTCCCAATGTCATAAAAACTTCAAATTTGGCAGGAGCATTGATTATGTCATAAATAGGAAAAGCTAATGGGTCCCAACTCCATTATTCAATTCTATGCGCAAAAGAATTAGCGTCCAAATTTTACCTGCGGAATCTAATTTTCTCACTTTCCGGTGTCATAGAAACGTGAAATTTGACACGAGCATTGATTATGTCATAAATAGGAAAAGTTCATAGGTCCCAACTCCATTATTCAATTCTAGCGCAAAAGAATTGGCGTCGAAATTTTACGTGCGGAATGTAATTTTTTCACTTTCTGGTGTCATAGAAACGTGAAATTGGCACGAGCATTGATTATGTCATAAATAGGAAAAGCTAATGGGTCCCAACTCCATTATTCAATTCTATGCGCAAAAGAATTAGCGTCCAAATTTTACGTGCGGAATCTAATTTTCTCACTTTCCGGTGTCATAGAAACGTGAAATTTGGCACGAGCATTGATTATGTCATAAGTAGGAAAAGCTAATGGGTCCCAACTCGATTATTTAATTCTATGCGCAAAAGAATTAGCGTCCAAATTTTACGTGCGGAATGTAATTTCTTCACTTTCCGGTGTCATAGAAACTGGAAATTTGCCACGAGCATTGATTATGTCATAAATAGGAAAAGCTAATGGGTCCCAACTCCATTATTCAATTCTATGCGCAAAAGAATTAGCGTCCAAATTTTACGTGCGGAATGTAATTTTCTCACTTTCCGGTGTCATAGAAACGGGAAATTTGGCACGAGCATTGATTATGTCATAAATAGGAAAAGCTAATGGGTCCTAACTCGATTATTCAATTCTAGCGCAAAAGAATTGGCGTCGAAATTTTACGTGCGGAATGTAATTTTTTCACTTTCCGGTGTCATAGAAACGGGAAATTTGGCACGAGCATTGATTGTGTCATAAATAGGAAAAGCTAATGGGTCCCAACTCCATCATTCAATTCTATGCGCAAAAGAATTAGCGTCCAAATTTTACCTGCGGAATGTAATTTTCTCACTTACCGGTGTCATAGAAATGGGAAATTTGGCACGAGCATTGATTATGTCATAAATAGGAAAAGCTAATGGGTCCCAACTCCATTATTCAATTCTATGCACAAAAGAATTAGCGTCCAAATTTTACGTACATAATCAAAATCTCTCACTTCCCAATGTCATAGAAACATGAAATTTGGCACAAGCATTGATTGTGTCATAAATATGAAAAGTTAATGGGTCCCAACTCGATTATTCAATTCTAAGCGCAAAAGAATTAGTGTCCAAATTTTATGTATGTAATCTAATTCTCTCACTTCCTGATGTCATTTTATATAAAGGAAGCGTCGCATGGTTACCTCCACGTGGTGTTTTCTGGGTAACGCAGAGAACTATGCAAAATGGTGAACGTATCTTTTTCCTCAGTATCTCTAAAGTAGCCACGACTACATAAGATTTTCCGTGTGAACACCACATAAACACCAGTACCAAATTAACTCGGGCGAAGCCGGGTATATCAGCTAGTTGATAAATATAATCTACAAAAAAATGTAAGTTTTAAATATCAATGAGACACATTTTATCTAAATGGGATCTACCACTATCTTGCACTTAATCTTAGCCCTCTCATATGCTGTCTAGTCCTTCTCCTTTAAAAATAAGCCTTTTATTGGTCTACCACATTTTGTTGAGCTGTAAAACCAATAGCCTCCTTCCTTTAACCCAAAAATGAAAAAGGGATTTGGGGACTTCCATCTCCCCAGAGCAATCCTTTTCTATAATTCCCAAAACATCTACATATGTGAACCATCTAGAGATTTCTAGAAAAAAAAATTTAGATGGTATTTTATATATCAAAAAATTGTAAAAATGTCCCTTAAGGCTACCTACACACGTGCGAGCGTGATATCGGGCCAAAACAATTCGCCCAATATCGCTCTCATCAGCAATTATTTTCATGACGATGCAAGGTGTTTTTCTGTAACTTCAGTAAAGTAATGATCCTGCGACGCAGCTTTGAGCCGCATCGGAGGATCGGCAAGTGTTTCCTATTGTTTTCATGGTAAACCTTGCATCACACTCGCGTGCATTGCAAACAATGAGCGATACGTTCCTAGAAACACGAAAAGATCGGACATGCTGCAGTTTTTTTTTACATTGCTCATGTATATGACGGGTTCATATTTGCTCGTCTCACAGCGCACAAAACTCACGCGAGTATCCCAGCCGTGTGAAACCAGCCTAACCCAAATTCCAAATGTCGGCACTGCAACAATCCAGTTGCAGATATGAAACCTATTTGGTGGGAATGTAAAGCAATATCTAACCTTTGGAAAGCTACTGGATATCTGTTATCCCAGATATGCGTTTGTAAGATATCGCTCACCTCCTTACATTGACTATTAGTAATTGATCTGTATAACTTTCCACATGAGCAGAAGACAATTACTATGCATGTAATTATAGCTACTGGATTACAATTTACTCAGCTTTGGAGAAATTGTAGAGCCCTCCGCTAACAGAAATCATTAATAGTAACAACGCCAGCTGCTTATCTGAGGTTATCGCATCTAGCCTAACAAGATTTCTCAGGATTTTTATAGTTTGGAATGATTGAAGTTCTCCCCAATGCAAAATTCTTTGGCAGTAAAGTGTTATTAATCTCCATACATTGTATACTCCCTATACAAACCTTTTCCTACCGTTTTTGGTATAGGCAGTCAGTCTAATAATTTAAGTATCACTTCTTCTTTTCCTCTTTCTAAATGTATTTTTTTAACCCATTTATGAGAGTATGTATCTAGATCTCAGGATATTTGTCAGGTCTCAATGTGTCATTTACACACAATTTTATAGTGTAAAGAAGATTTTCTTACTTTGTATATGCTCACTAAATTTCATAAAAATTCAATGGTCGAAAAAAAAGACATGCTCGTCTTTGTCCCACTAGGTCTGAAAAATAACGCTGTCTATGCCAGGCAAATATTGTCTGTTCTTGTGCTCTCCTGATAGATGGAAATCACCAAAATCCCACCTGTCACACACTTGTTGCACAACTAGTCAATATTCCCTAAATATCTCAGATGGGAACATCTATTTACGTTTTAGAGTGTTACAATCTGACATCATGGCCCTTGGGAGTGTTGCAATATGACATCATGACCCTCGGGAGCGTTACAATCTGACATCATGACCCTTGGCAGTGTTACAATCTGACATCATGGCCCTTGGCAGTGTTACAATCTGACATCATGGCCCTTGGCAGTGTTGCAATCTGACGTCATGGCCCTTGGCAGTGTTACAATCTGACGTCATGGCCCTTGGCAGTGTTACAATCTGACATCATGGCCCTTGGCAGTGTTACAATCTGACGTCATGGCCCTTGGCAGTGTTACAATCTGACATCATGGCCCTTGGCAGTGTTACAATCTGACGTCATGGCCCTTGGCAGTGTTACAATCTGACGTCATGGCCCTTGGCAGTGTTACAATCTGACATCATGGCCCTTGGCAGTGTTACAATCTGACATCATGGCCCTTGGCAGTGTTACAATCTGACATCATGGCCCTCGGCAGTGTTACAATCTGACATCATGACCCTCGGCAGTGTTACAATCTGACATCATGACCCTCGGAAGCGTTACAATCTGACATCATGGCCCTTGGCAGTGTTACAATCTGACGTCATGGCCCATGGCAGTGTTACAATCTGACATCATGACCCTTGGCAGTGTTACAATCTGACGTCATGGCCCTTGGCAGTGTTACAATCTGACGTCATGGCCCATGGCAGTGTTACAATCTGACATCATGACCCTTGGCAGTGTTACAATCTGACGTCATGGCCCATGGCAGTGTTACAATCTGACGTCATGGCCCATGGCAGTGTTACAATCTGACGTCATGGCCCTTGGCAGTGTTACAATCTGACGTCATGGCCCATGGCAGTGTTACAATCTGACATCATGACCCTTGGCAGTGTTACAATCTGACGTCATGGCCCTTGGCAGTGTTACAATCTGACGTCATGGCCCATGGCAGTGTTACAATCTGACATCATGACCCTTGGCAGTGTTACAATCTGACGTCATGGCCCATGGCAGTGTTACAATCTGACGTCATGGCCCATGGCAGTGTTACAATCTGACGTCATGGCCCTTGGCAGTGTTACAATCTGACGTCATGGCCCATGGCAGTGTTACAATCTGACATCATGGCCCTTGGCAGTGTTACAATCTGACGTCATGGCCCATGGCAGTGTTACAATCTGACATCATGGCCCATGGCAGTGTTACAATCTGACATCATGGCCCTTGGCAGTGTTACAATCTGACGTCATGGCCCATGGCAGTGTTACAATCTGACATCATGGCCCTTGGCAGTGTTACAATCTGACGTCATGGCCCATGACAGTGTTACAATCTGACGTCATCGCTCTCGGACAATCTGTTAGATTATCCAGGTTATATAAATGGCAATGTTTCTGTTTTACCCATATGTATTCTAAATGTATTCAGTGCGGTCACTATAACTTTTCTTTTCCTGTAGGAGCTTGAAAATGCAGTCGAAGGGTGGGTTGAAGACCTTGCTCATTTGACAGAACTGAAGAACTCGTTTTCACCCTTTATCAATGCAGATGATATATCCATTCTTAATGAGCGCATTGAATTGCTGCAGAGACAGTGGGAAGAACTTTGTCATCAGGTAAGAAGATTGATGGATCAGCGAACCTGCTCTTTGTATCTTCAAAGGCCATGCGGCTGCGTGACTGTGCAGAGACAAATATCTAAGGAGCAACTCAACTGTAAAATGGCAATCCTTAAATAAAGTGAGGATTATTGGATGTTGTTCCTACGGTAGTACGAAAGGCTCATTCACAGGTTCATAAGCGTATTTCAGTCCGTGACTACACAGCGTATTCCCAGGCCGCAATACGTTGCAGCGCTGCGTTTTCCTGCCTATTGGCAGTCCTTTTACGTGCGTGAAAAATGCTCGAAATCCCACTGAATTTCATGCATAAGTATGCAGTGTATACCCAGGTTTTCTACATATTTACGCATACCCTCTGATTTCACTGGGCTTTTATTGTGTGTAATACGCACCAAGATAGGGCATGCCACATATTCTTTCACACGATCACACACGGGTGTTCTTCGCTTGCGCTGGTCCGTGAACATCTACCACATGCTTGAGATTTCATGTCACATATCGTAGAAATGGGCAGGTTCATGGTAAACACTCCAGTCAGAAGAGACAGTCTGGCTTTCCCACTGAACCGGACTGCATGCATTAGCATTTTAAAGCAAGCTTTCTGCAGGCACGCTTTTTTCTGCAAATGTAACAGAAACTTATTTTTGGAAAGAGCTGCAATTGACCAGTTTGTCGCTGTAGGTGCTTTAGTGGGCTTGAAAGTGCTGACAGTTTCTCTTTAATATAAAACTTGCAATGCTGCTTCTCACCACTAGAGGCAGCAAATGATCTACACTGAATGATCACTTAGAGAAACCCATCTGGGAACACATTAATCGTCCTCTGGCATTCAGAAATGCAGCAGTTTGTCGTGGCATAGATTTTCACTAGGTGTTGAATTAGTTCTGCAGGAATAATGGCCCTCACGGACAGGAAGCTGCTTGTCGTTGCAGCTAATCAGATGGAGGTACTGACGTGTTCGAAACTGCTGACAGGAAGGAGTCATCAATTCATACTGCTTGTTCCAAATTATAACCCTACCAGCGGCATGATGCAACATGAATCTGGATTTATCTAACCAGCTGATGTTTTTCCACTGTTGAGTAATCCAATTTTTGTGCTCTTCTGCCTTTTGGAGTCTCGCCTTTCAACTTCTCATAGACAACAATGGCACCCAAACTGGTTTTCTGCTGTTCTAGCCCATCCTTGCTAAGGAACGACGAGTTGTGTCCAGACACGTTAGTTGGAGCATCAGTGTCAGATCCAGATGTAATTTGCTTAACTGTGCCCTGAATTGTTTACACCCACAAGATCTCCTTTTGCAGGATGTTTTTTCTCGATCACATCATTCCCGATATACTCGTGACATCACTGCGTGAGGAAATCCCACAAGGATGGTAGTTCAGATTAGTTCTCTCAGATCACTCAATTTCCCCATTCTAATTCACACTGAGGCTGCAATCACACGGCCAATATTCGCACATTAAAAAGACATTTCATTTGATTGGGTTCTTTCACACAAGCGATTTGCCACTTGGACCGAGTGTCCAAGTTTGAAAGATCAGTGCATGTCCTATTTTTAAGTCTAGTAGTGTCCGGCATATCGCACAGTACGTGGATGGCGTGTCCATGTGCATTGCGAGTAGTGCAACTGGCTCTAAACCTTGTTAATATGGCCGATAGTGATCCATAAAAGATGGGCTCACTTGATTCCATGCTGCACTCTAGGATCTCTTCTCTGATTTTAAATCCAGTGGCTACACAAATTACTCAGAAGTGGCTAAGTGTTGGCCTAGTGCCGCCAGCCACAATGTGCGTTTTCACCCTTACATTATAATTTTATTCTTAGGCATTATGTGTTTGAGCAAAAAATCAGTCTTCACATATCTTCCCCAGAACATGAAGCCAGCAAAAGGCTGCTTTATGGCCTGCTGTAACAAAATCCAAGACGTTTGTAAAGTAATATATTCTATGTCAGAAAAATATGCAGGTTTCACATTATTGAATGAATGGAAATCAGCATTTTCTTTCTAAAAAACAGAAAAAAGAAAGAAACTCTGTAAAAATCATTCTAAAGAGTGAATTCTGCCTGTCAGTCCTCCGGATGTGCATAACGTGGTAGTTTCCTGTCTTCGTTACTGAGGTGGAACCAGCAGGAAATGTACTATCATAGAGCGTACATCTAGAGGAGACTACGACTGGCTGCCAAGGGTTCACATACTTGTGCAGAGTGAATCTGCTGTGTCTATCCTATTTGGTGTTAAATGAGTCCTGCAGTTTTACACTTCCTTAAGTGGCATTTTAACCTCATGTGCAGGAAGACAAAAAACCTTGACTGTCATCTCTGTGTTCTCTGATTAAAGGTCTCTGTACGTCGGCAACAAGTCAGTGAGAGACTTAATGAGTGGGCTATCTTCAATGAAAAGAACAAGGAGCTGTGCGAGTGGCTGACTCAGATGGAAAGCAAAGTCTCTCAGAATGGGGATATCAGCATTGAAGAAATGATCGAGAAACTCAGAAAGGTACCAACATTATCAAACATGGCTTGTTTTACCTAGATTCACAGACTAGTCGCTGCATCTAGATGTTTAAGAAGTACTTTGTTTAAACTATTAGGCCAAAAACACATGGGGCAAGTGCTAATACACTCACTACTACGGAGCGTATTAGCGCATGAACCATTTTTTTTGTGAACTATTCGAACTCCCAGCTAGTGCGCGCCAGTTTGAAAAAGAAGAAACAGGACCATTTCAGAAACTGTTAGAACAGCCCCCTGACTTTTGCCTTAACTCCCGCCCCCTCTTCCAACCCACAGCCCATACGCAATTAGCGTCACAGTACAGTTATAGGAGGTACACAGGGTCGCTGGCCGGGCTCACAGGCGGAATCTGCTGCGGGCCTCCTGCATGCGGAATCTTACCCGTTCATGTGAGCTTGGCCTTATACAGCTACTGTATGCAGACAAAAAGTTTGCTTCTATCCTGGATGTAAAAGAAATATCGCAAATATGTTTTTTTTAGCTTTACCTGTTGATATTGTTTTGACCCAAGAAACAGCTATCGTCACACAAAACATCTAAACTAATGATTTATGTGCTAAATAGGATTACCAGGAAGAAATTGGTGTTTTCTGGGAAAACAAGATGCAACTTCAGCAAATGGGAGAAAGACTTGCCAAGGCGAGCCATGAGAGCAAGGCATCGGAGATAGAGTACAAGCTCAGCAAAGTTAACGACAGGTGGCAACATCTCTTAGACCTTATTGGTGCAAGGTAATTCCTTAATAAACAGTTTCATGATATTGTATACTTATGCTTAATAATTTTTGATAATCAAACGTTATATGCTCTATGGAGTTTATCAGGGAAATTCCAGACTCAGTACCCTTCTATTAACAGAAGCGGAGAGCTGCTGTAAAGAGCCATTTCTGCTCTTGTGGACTTGGAGCAACCATGAACAGTATTACTTAGTCACACAGACATTTTAATAGGAGCCATGTAATACCAGTTTACCCCTGCAGCTTGCCCTGGGAATACTATCTGGTCGCCTGGGTACAGCAACCAGGTGGTGATCAATTGATTGCAGGCTGTAAATAGGATGTGCAGTTTGCGCAACTCATTTAAGTTGCTGGCCAAATTTGTTAAGTGTATCCAGCAGGGTATCTTAAAGGGTTAATCAAAGGAGTAGCTAATATTTTGTAGAAACATAGCAAAAGCTATACTCCCTTCTCTGACAGCTTCAGATCCGCCAGTGCCTATTTCCCCCTGATCTTTACTTGATGATGTCACCAACACCAGGGCCATGTGACTGCTGCAGCCAATCATCAGTTCACTTCAGCCGGTAATTCACTGCAGTGATCACATGACCAAGTGTCAGGACATCTTTGCTCCTCACCTAGAAGGGAAGAGCAGTGGGGGACCAAGCGTTGGCAGACCAGAAGCACTGGGAGTGGGAGAGGTGAATATGGATTTTGTTTTCTGCATTATTTTGGTCAGCTTTTTAACAAATATATAATTCCCGTTTCACCTCTTTAAGGAAAATCCAATGCTTATAGGTTCAACGGCCATGAGAGTACTTTCCCAGTAGCTAATACTGCAGCCTTAGTGCATTATAGTGCAAAGGTTTCCTGGAACGATCATATGGTAGGTTATTTTTACCTTGGGGCACATTTATTACTGGTGAATAATAGCATGGTAGAGTTGGAAGGGACCTCCAGGATCATCTGGTCCAACCCCCTGCTCAATGCAAGATTCACTAAATCATCCCAGACAGATATTTGTCCAGCCTCTGAAGACGTCCATTAAAGGAGAACTCGCCACCTCCTGTTGCAACCTGTTCCACTAATTGATCACCCTCGCTGTCAAATATCTAATCTGTGTCTCCTGCCTTTCAGTTTCATCCTGTTGCTTCTAGTCTTTCCTTGTGCAGATGAAAATAGGGCTTACCCCCCTGCACTGTGATAGTTATTCAGATATTTGTAGACCGCTATTAAGTCTCCTCTCAGCCTTCTTTTTTGCAAGCTAAACATTCCCAGATCCTTTAACAGTTCCTTATAGGACATGATTTGCAGACTGCTCTTCATCTTAGTAACTCTTCTCTGAACTTGCGCCAGTTTGTCAATGTTTTTTTTTTAAATTGGGTTGCCCAAACCTGGACACAGTATTCCAGATGAAGTCTAACCAAGGAATAGTAGAGGAGGATAATTACTTCACATGATCTAGACTCTATGCTTCTTGTAATACATCCCACAATCGTGTTTGACTTTTTTGCTGCTGCATCACACTGTTGACTCATGTTCAGTCTATGATCTATTAGTATATCAGTTTTTTTCACATGTGCTGCTGTTTAGCCCATTTCCTCCCATTCTATATGTTCTTTTCTAATTTTTCTTGTCCAGTTGTAGGACTTTGCATTTCTACTTGTTAAATACCATTCTGTTAGTCGCCGACCACAGTTCAAACTTTTTTCTATCTTTTTGAATACTCTCTCTCTCTTCCTTAGTGTTAGCTATCCCCCCTAGCTTTGTGTCGTCTGCAAATTTGATCAGTTTCCCAGCAATTCTCTCCTTCAGATCATTTATAAAAATATTGAACAACACTGGGCCCAGGACAGAGCCTTGTGGTACCCCATTTGATATATTCTTCCACTTGTGCAGCCATTTATGACCACTCTTTGAGTACGATCATTCAGCCAGTTGTGAATCCACCTAACAGTTGCCTTATCAATCCCATATTTGGTCATTTTTTGCAATCTGAATGGATTGAGATAATTTGACAAATGCTTTACTAAAGTCAAGTGGTGGCATAAGGTGTGCAAAACAATTTAGACAAATTAATATTCATTTGCACCAAAAATAATAAATCTTAGGCCTCTCACTCTAATTTTCAAAAGTGTCTTGAAAGTAAAGTGAGGTTTTTAGACAGATTTTAGAATTGCAACCTATTAAAAAGTCACAAAATTTGTCACAATCTCACTCCAGTAGCTGAGTGACATACAAAGAGACTCTGTAGACCTATTTAAATATGTAACCAATTTATCAACTTTGTGTAACATTTGTCCCATTTTCAACTAGAGACGGTCAAAAAAGCTGCCAGAAACGTAGCATCAAAATTCCCCTGATAATAAATTCCCATCACTGTCTTTACTGTCCTTCTGCTAAAAATGAATTCATGTATGTTATTGTATAGCATAAGGAACTTTGGTCAGAAATATCAGGTCTTTACAAATGGTAGGAAACGTGACCAGTAGAACAGAATGATGCTTATTGCTATAGTATAAAGTGACAAGCTCAGAAGGAATCAGAACATCAACTGCTTTATGTGTAAGTGAAGGGGACAGTCTGCAGCCCTTCTCTTGGCAGGCATTTAGTATTCTTACAGCAAGGTGTTTCCTTTCACTAGTTCACTATATTTAGGACACGTTCACACTATCTGGGCCAGGTTTACACAGGACATTTAGCTTTGTGTGCTGAGTTTTTGCTTAGATGCTACTTAGTGCTCTGCACGATGTGTTGTTTTTTAACTTCACCATTTTCTATCCTTTTGAGATTCTGAGGTGGTTTTCACAATTGACTCTTGTTTGGAAATTTTAAATGCTACTTTTTAAGATTGAGAAAATTCCTGAGATCTTTTTTACTTTTCAACTTCCTAGATTAATTACCCCACTATATATTCTACATGTCCAAGGATATGTTCCCACAATCTAAATGGTATGGTTTTGTCACAAATTTCACTATGGAAATGCATGGTTGAGATTGACATCCACAGAAAATCCGCAGCATAAACTGACTTTTAAAATCTGCACTGCATGCCAATTGCAGATTTTGTGCGGGTGTTTTCTGCAGCATGTGGATAAGATTTATATCTCCACTTCACTGCTACTGTAAATGCTTCAGATCTTCTGCATGAAAAATCTGCAGGAGACCCACCTCTTACCTGAAGGTGGCCTTAGTCATTGGATAAATGTCAGCTGAATTCAACAAATATTGTTAGGATTATCCAACTATGTAATATGTAAGGGAGTCTTACGAATCCCCCCTCGCAGCAGATGTCAGCTTCAAGAAGAATCGGGCATGTTAGATTTCTACATAGCAGCTCTTTTGTTCCAGCAAGAGATAAACTGTTGTGAGGGAGCACTGAGTGCAACGTATTCCCTTCCACCCATTAGGGTACATTCACATCTGTGTTTCGCTTTTCAATATGCTTTTATTTTGTAAAATAGTGAATGACCCTTCAAAGATGCGGAACTTCACAATACAAGTGTGAATGAGTCCTTAGGGTGGAATTACACTTCACTTGCTACTTACTTAGAGAATTTTAGTTACAGAATCTGAACTGCAAGTACAGTACAATGTTAGTAAATGGAGTGTTAACAAACCCTCTTCACTCACAGCTTAATATACCATATTTTTCAGACTAAACGATGCACTTTTTGGCAAGAGAAAATCTTGCTAAAATGTGTGTGCATCTTTTGGTCTGATGTCAGGAGGGTCTGGCAGCACTAGACCACTCTGACTGCTTCCATAATGATTAGTTACAGCACAAAAGCACTGTAGCTGATCATACATAGAGATGAGCGAACGTACTCGGTAAAGCACTACTCGTCCGAGTAATGTGCTTTATCCGAGTATCTCCCCGCTCGTCCTGAAAGATTCGGGGAGCGCCGCGGAGCGGGGAGCTGCAGGGGAGAGCGGGGAGGAACGGAGGGGAGATCTCTCTCTCCTTCTCTCCTGCCCGCTCTCCCCTGCTCCCGCCGCAACTCACCTGTCAGCAGCGGCGCTCCCCGAATCTTTCAGGACGAGCGGGGAGATACTCGGATAAAGCACATTACTCGGACGAGTAGTGCTTTACCGAGTACGTTCGCTCATCTCTAATCATAAAGACTGGCGACTTCAGCCGGAAATACTTTACCTTTCCCGCAGAGCTTCGGTCTCAGTGCTGTTGTTGATCGCCCTGTCCTCTGACACTTCCTCCTGGCATGTGTGTGTACAAGAAGTGTAGTAATGCCAACACCAGAGGGAAGTGTCAGAGGTCAGGGCCTGACTGGATCTGCGCGGAAGGTAACGTACTGCCTGGTGGAGTTACTGCTCCAACGGAGGTACTGGGCGCACTGTTACCACTGGGCCCGCTCTAACTACTAGAGGCACTGTTACCACTAGGGACCATTATTACTACTGGGACAACTTAGGGAGGACACTATTACTACTAGTACCACTGAGGGGCCACTGTTACTACGGGGGGGCACTATTATCACTGGGTACCACTGTTAGTATTTGGGGCCACTATTACTACTGGGACCATTGGTGACTACTTTTACTACTGGGGACCACTACTACTGAGACCACTGGGGGCCACTATTACTACTTAGGGCACAATTATAACTGGGAGCCACTATTACTACTAGGACCACTGGGGGCCACCATTACTACTCGGGGCACTATTACTACTAGGACCACTGAGGGGCCACTATTACTTCTAGTATTGCTAGTGGTCGCTATTACTACTTGAGGCCCATGATTACTTCTGGGGACACTGAGAGGAGGTACGATTACTACTGCGGTCGCTGCAGGTATCCAGGTCCACTTGAAATTAAACCCTTCACTGCTTTTGACCACCAGGGAAGTTTTAATTAGAATGAAATATTTTGATCCTATTTTCTATTGTCTAAACCTAGGTGCGTCTTATAGTCCGAAAAATAGACTGAGCCTCAGTCGCCTCCAGGGTTTTATTTTCTCTTCTTAGAAAGTTTACACTTGATGGACGTGTCTTCTACAGCCTACGTTGTGACACACAGCTGCCAGGATATTCAGAGGACCATTTGGTTATGCTGTTAGTCTTTGGTCATAGACTAGCATTTGTTTTTACACATTGCAGCTTGACGTGTGGTAATGTACAGCAAGCATGACGGTGGTACTTGGTAGTGAATGATATGGGGCATCTCAGGTATTCTGTTGGCTTATTTACATCCATGAAGCTTAACAAGGAGCTTGACTTACCATCTGGCCTTGCGCTCTGAAGTGCTGCAGCTACTGTATGCATGTTCTTTAGCTTTAGTCCAGCTATGGCATTGATCTTCAATGCGTGTCTCTAACTGCTGGCGAACTACCACTCTAAGCATCTCTGTACAGCTGCAGACATGCTGAGAGTAGTGGTTTTACAGTGGCTGAAAAGTGACAGGTTCTTAATCAATGGACCTGTGGAAAGAATAACCTGTGTTTAGGTGTTTAAATACTTTTATGCTTCAGTATATTGTATAGTAAGTATATAAAAAAAACTGCATTTGATTTAGCATATTTGGCATGACAAATTGGGGTGTAAGCACTTCTTATGCAGCGAGTTTCCTGCAGCCCTGTTCTGTGCTGCAAAGATATATCACATTTGCAGACAGCATTCCTGGAGACAGCCCCCCCACATTCTCCCGAGTGGATCCTTTTTATAGAAGCATGACCAGTTGTCCAAATACCCAATCTCACATTGCAGTTCCAAGTGTTGTATTTGTTCACTGGTCTCATTTCTCTTCCACCAGCAGAAGTGAGAGGGTCTTTACTATACAGTGGGCATTAACTTGCTCATGCTTTTGCTTTTCCTGATGAGTACGTTCATGGTGCTGGCAGCAGCCATTGCTGATTTGGGCGCACATAAAATGGCAGAGGACAGCATTGAGGATTCGGAGCTCCCAGACTGCGACTGTGATGTCTCAAGGCAGGAATCTTATTGTACTGTACTTTTCTTGCATGCCCATTTTGATTGAGAATTATTAATGATATTACTATCATGTAAAGAAGAGCAAGTCCTGGGAAGTCCGAAAGGTCTAGTTTGTTTTATTGGTGTTCCATGCTTTAACAGCTCTTTAGGAATATAATGAATAGTAATGACAAAGACTGTATATTTAATTTCGTGTTATACAGAAATATTTTCTCTGGCATCTGCATATTAGAGAACTCATCTTGTGCTCTTTGTCTATCCAGAGTTGGCTGTTGACCCTGAATATAAATAGAGCGTAGCTGTTGTCCTTTAAAATCTTTGTCCACAATACATTACATAGCAGTGTATTGGTTGCAACTTAGGGTCCTTTTGCACAGAATGATTGTCGGGTACTTAAAGGGATTCTGTCATCGGATTTGTGCTGCCCAAACTACGAACAGCATGAACCGGAGATATGGATGCATATTGCCCTGTGAAGGTTTTATACTGAAACTCTGCAGCATTTCACAATAAATACACTTTGAAGCTTGATTGGGAGCGGACCTCGCCAGCCTCTACCCGCCTGCGGTATGAAGACTAACCGTTCCCTTCCTTGTGTATAGGAAGAGAGTAGTGGGCAGGAAGAGGCTGGTACGGCCTGCTCACGAAACTCAGAGCTCAGCACTGAGTCAAACTTCAAAGTGTATATATTCTGAGTTTCATGTGGGCAACAGGCATCTCTGTCCCCATTTCATGCTGTCCGTGGGTTCAGACAGCATGAACCTGATAACAGAATCCCTTTAATCTTCTGACAGCCATACCAAAGATTATCACATCTGTGCTTTCGAAAAGAGCGATAATCGCTCACTGAATGGAGGTAGAGGCCACCGGGGAACTCCTCCGGCCGCCCGCCTCCATTCAGGGTAAACATACAGTTGTTCATAGATGAATGACTAGCTGTGTACACGGGCCGATTAGCGTTTGGTTTTCATGCCTGCATAAAATGAATAACAAACGATAAGCAAACAAATTAGTGTCCATCTTTTGATCGCTTTTACAACAAAATAAAACTTTTTTTTCTCATCGTAAATAAAAACTTTGCATGCTGATTCCAAATATACTTTTAGTTTTCTCCTACCACATTCAGGTTTTGAAATATGACCACCTACGATTTTTACCGATTTTATGTATACTTCAGAAAGTACCAGGAATGGAACCATTCCAAAGTGCGCCTAAGTAACACATCATGCACGTTTATCATCCATTCAATCAGTTTTTATTCTTATTATACTTTTTACCAAAACAAAACCTTAATACAATTTGTCGATTTTTAAAGGATTTACAGTAATTTTACGTCGCTGTCCTGAAGCTGTAAGTAAACCACAGGCATAGTGAAACGTGTCCTGGTGATTCCTGCATTTACTAGACATGCCAACAAATGAATTTATGGCAATCCAATCTGAAATGAGAAATATTGATTACATAGCATTCATATTACAGCCAATACTTAAAGATAATGCATCTCATCACAAAAACTAGGCGGGCTATAAAAGAACAGACTTGTATCAGCACAAAAATTCTACCTAGTCCACCTGAAACCAACTGGGACGAAAACGTTTGTTGACCCGTGTAAGCATTCCATGTAAAAGGCCCCTTAGTTTAGTACTACTGCTTTGTACAGTATTGTGCTGCATTCTGTATTGACTGCTTGTACTTGTGTATTGAAGACTACAATTCAGCTTTGTTATCGTGTACGAATGATCCGTCTGCATATACACAGCATAGCTTTGGGTTTCATATCGCATATCCTGTCGTGTGTCTTCTCTAAATCACTTACAGCTTGAGTGCTGAAAAGTATTTATTGCTGTATGAATTACTGTGTGTGTATATATAGAGAGCTGTGGTTACTGGTATCAGGACATTCAGATTGTTTATATGGGTGCTTTTCACTATACAAGTCCTCAGCTGCATCGTTACAATATATTGTGTATCTGCACTAAGCTCATATAGTGCATTTCTTATGTTTTGTGTTACCAGCACTAAGCAATCAGCTTGTTGTCAAGAGAGTGGTCTAAATATACCCTGGCAAGTTAGAGGTCTATAATATGTATTGTACTGTAATACAGACATGGATTAGATAGCGGTACTATTATACTAATATACATTTGGACTCTAGACAGAGATGTTGCATGAGTATAGGGTCACATTACGATTGGGTAATTAGACAGACAGTAATCTTGGATGTATCTGTAACTCCTATTGATTTCAATGTCTGATCTTGTCTATTTGACACACCATAAAAATAGCGAGAGCACTAAACTCTTTAAAGTTTACTGCTGGGATAAACATCATTTAATAAGCACAGAGAACTCCTTAATCTCTGAGGAGGAATACAAAAAAGCTTCAGGTCTTCAACAAATGCAATTTTATGTTTAGTTCTGCTCACATTAGCATCACGATGTCTGTTCTTTTTGTAAGTATTTTTCTTTCCATTCCCAACCCCACTACAATAAGGAATTAGTAGCACAGTAAGTTTGCCCTCCATCATTGTCCTCCATCCATCTCCAGACAGGCCAGGGGATCTAAGAATCAAGGAACATTTGTAAGTTTCTTTTTTAACGAATGGTACCTTTCTCTTTGTAAGTCATGTTGTATATCATATTTCTCCATAGATAGGTTGGCCAGTCACTTGAGGCCCAAAGTCTTAATATCAGTAATGTTGTGACAAAACATGCCCTGCTTATGGCATGCCTCACTGATTAGGTGATTTTTATGTAGGATTCATCACCAAGCAAACATGCCAAGGGAGAACAAGGGACCTCGGTCTGGCACACCTTACTGAGCTTATCTTTCACCTGCCTCTAATATTAATGAAGCCACAGGCATTTCCAAAGAAGGTGGACACATTTGGGGCACTTAGTAAATGTGAAGTGTAAACAACATACGAATAGTAAACCAGTGTAAAGTGTTCCAAGACGCATTATGAGTGATACTAGTTGTGTTGTGAAATACCCAATTGACTTGTAGGATTTCCACTGCATTCCTATGCCATTTATCAAAACTGAATACATGACCCTATTTTATTAATTAAAATAGAAGAAAGTTTTACAATAAATTTCTTTTTAGGAAACATCCATAAACTATTCCCAAATACTGAGGATCTGTAAAATAAATACACAACTCTGTACAGCCACAGCATGCCTCAATTAAAGGCATATAAATCTACAAGGCTTCATCTTATTCAGTTCAAAAATTGACCAGGATAGAGAATCTATGCTAGAGATAAAATGGATATCATTGGTGCAAAGCGCGATGCTAAACATGGGCAAAATATAGAAAAGTAGGGATATCAGTATAGCAACTAAACGCAGGATAGTGCAAACCATCGTATCCCCCATAACCAAGTATGGATGTGAAAGCTGGACTGCGAATAAAGCTGATAGAAAGAGGATCGATGCGTTAGAGCTGTGGTGCTGACGAAAGCTGCAGCGTATGCGCTTGCTGGCGAGAGTAACAAACAGACCCGATATATCACTGGAGGGCAAGATAATAATAATAATCTTTATTTATATAGCGCTGACATATTCCGCAGCACTTACAAAACAGGGGAGAACAGATACAAGAAATAAAAATACAAAAAACACTGTTACATGAAGTAATCGATTGATGGAAAAAATAGGGGTGAGGAGCCTGCTCCAATGAGCTTACATACTACAGATAATAGGGTGATACAGAAGGTAAAGGGCTGGAAATATGCATGGTATGGTGAGGTGGAGAGTGAGGGATGCTATACACATAGACAATGGTCAGACATAAGCCGTGTGGTGGTTGAATCGGTATGACTGCAGGGGGTGGTTGGTTGTGGCTAGGGACTGCAGTCAGAGAGGCAGGGAGCATGTTACCAGGCAAAGTTCAGAAGGGTTTGATTTAAGGCATATGGTATACCTAGGTCCCGGAAGAGGTGCATTTTTAGAACACCCCTGAAGTATCGTGTGTCAGGGATTGCTCAGATATTTTTGGGTAGCACGTTCCAGAGGACTGGTGCTGCTCTGGAGAAGTCTTGGAATTGGGAATGAGAGGTTCGAATTAAAGGGGTACTTAATATGATTTCATTAACTGAGCGGAGGGTGTGGACAGGGTGGTGGATTGAGATGAGTGAGGCAATGTAGGAAATGATCAGACTCACGGATCTTGCCCATATAATGCAAGCAGAGTCGTTAGAAAAATCTACAATGCTTTGATAGATCAGCTGTAAAAAAAACCTGGCTGCCAAAGAACACGATGGCTGATACTGTCGAAGCTGATACTGGCATGGATATCACACAACTGAAAGAAGCAGTGCAAAACCGAAAAACATGGAGGGAGCCTTTAGCAAACGATTAAATGGTTAACAGCAACAGCAAATATACGGTACAGTGTCTAGGTAAACCAAATTTCATTTTTAAAACATCAAGTGAACCTCAAATGATTTATTATCCATTGAACTGATAACTGCACTGCTGTTCGTTCAGTTAACAAATATGGAAACAGAATAGAAACTAACGGAAAGCTTTCTGTTTGCTTTCCTTTTTTTTTTTTTTTTTGAAAACCAATTGAAATAAAGGGGATGAAAAAGGAAACATTCACTTCTGCTTTAATTCCGTTTCTCTGCTCTAAAAACAGAACAGAGAGATGGAATTATGAAAGTCACAATAGACGTGTGAACCCACTCTTACCGTGGTGTACCCCTTAATAGAAAACAGGTTCTTAATTGTGGAGCAGATCTTTTGTAATATATATTAGGTAGCAAAATTTCAGATCATATGTTGATAAATCCAACCTCCTTCCAGTGATTTAAAACTGAGATTAACCTCTACCATACCTTATTGTAATAGAAAACAGTTGGGTTGTAATAGTACCATTGGGTACTGAAGGAGAACCCGTTACTGACCATTTCCTTTCAAAATAAACTCCAGATCACCTGTGGCAACATCACAATTTCCTGCTAACCCAATGCAAGCAGCACAATAAATAAAGTTGTCCTGGAACTTCTGTTACTACTCATTGACAAAAAATATAAAGCATTCAGATAGAAATGATGGATTGCTGCAAAACATGCAGTTATTTCTCAGGCAGATATGTAAATGATTACAGTTGTCGTCTGATTACACACTGGGTCTTGCCAGCCGAGGCCACAAAAGTCTATCACCTGTTACTCTGTAAAAAGGCTGTCAGAGGCCACTGTTGTGTATGGTACCTCTTGTTAAGTCATCATTAGTGCTAAACATGACTCTAAGACGCACTCAAAGATATTTTGCCCAGTTAACAGACTTTGAGAGGGGCGTATTATTGGAATGACAGAAGCAGTATGATCTTTTCGACTAATTGCCCATTATCTTGGCTGTTCTGACCAAGCTTTTAGGAGGTGTTGAGAGCAGTTGTTATGTGAGGGCATGCACACACAGCAAACAAGTTCTGGAAGACTCACACAAACTACCAGTGGACAGGATTTTTTGATCCACTGACAAGCATAAGTAGATCCAACAGTTTCATTATCCACCATCCAGACACAGGGAGCATGTTCATTACAGAATCCTGTCTCTGCCAAGACCATTTCCAGGTACTTAGCAGAAGGAAATTTGTTGTCACTGCAATCAACACTCCAGCACCGTCACTTTCGTTTGCAGTGGTGTCCTGAATAAGAAACCTGGACTGCTATGGACTGGAACCGTATTGTCTTTAGCTATGATTCCAAGTTTTGCTTGGGAAATAATTGTCCTGTTCAAGTATGGAGGCCTCGTGGTCAGACTTCAATACGAACGTGCAGGATCTAGAAGCCCAGTTGTAACAACTGAGGGCAAATGTGCGGGAGGAAGCCTCCATGCCCAACTGTATCTCATCATGTATCTAAGCTAGAAGTGGCCCAACAGGGGACTAGAGCCCCCATGCCTGACTGTATCTCATCATGTATTCAGGCTAGACGTGGGCCTACAGGGTACTAGAGCCTACTTTGAATTGTACAGTTTTCCCAATAAACTTATCCTTTCGCACTATTTCAATTACTTATATATATCTTTATATACATACAGTCTAAAGTTTCAATTGATTCCAAAAATTCCTTCTTGTTGCAATATTTTTTTGTTAAGGAGTGTGTTAATGAAATACAGACAGATCTCTTAACCTTCGTGACCAATCTACAAATATCCAGAAAGCAGTGGTTCAGTGCTACTATGAGTTAAATAGCACCTTCCAATCATCTTCAATACATCTCTCAGATTCCTCTTTCGGGACATTTTGGATGCCGAGATGGCGTCAGATGACCTAACTACGGAATTCCACTCCAGTGTCCTGCTTGGAAGCTTTTCCTTGCTGCATATGTGTACAACAGAAGGTGCACACACTGCAGAATTTTCACGTGTGCATAAAAATTTTTTTAATGGTCCTACTTACAGTATTATAAGTCTAAGTAATTTTGACAAGAAACACATGAAAATAATCAACTCCTGGAACTGCTACTGTTATCTTTTAATGCGTCTCTTGAATTTTCTGCACAGCTGAAGGTTCTGCTCGCAGCGTGTATGTATATATAATATGCACACAAGGGTGGTTCAAAAATTATCCACACTCCAGTTATATTAAAACGTCTGTTACTGTCTTATCAACACTTTCTGTTGTAGGTCGCTGACTCGCCAGTCGCTGCTGTGCAGGTTTGAACGTGTTATGTCAGTTAATTTGTGATTGCAGTGCAAGAAAAAATGGCTGCCCCACTTGTGATTTGCACGAAAGAAGAGCAGCATGCATTGATTAGTTTTTTCTGTGGTCTGAGGATGTGTCTGCTGCTGATATGTATTAAAGACTTTGTGCACAGTATGGAGAAAGTATTTTGTCGCGATGAAGTGTGTATGAATGGATAATTCAAGTTCAAGAAAGGTCGCACAAGTGTCATCCATAAAGAAGCTAAGCGACAGAGCAGAAAATTAAAAAAAAAAGAAACAATGTGCTAAGAAAAATAGCTGTCATATGCGGGGTTACACCGGATCACACAGCAGTAAAACATTGCATTGTACAAGCAGCGTTTTACAACACGCTCGTGTGAGCCCAGCCTTAGGCCTTCACTCACTTTCCTTCCCTCCACAGTATAATTATATTCAGTTTCCACCCTAGTACAGTAAGTACACATTATGCCCCTCCACCCTACTGTATAATTATCATTAGTCTCCACCCCTTCACAATATAATTACATCCTGCCCTCCCCACAGTATAATTACATTTATCTACTACAGTTAGCTATCATAGGTTCCTGCAACAACATTTCAATTAGGCTGAGGGCGCTAGACTGTGGGCCATTACAACACCTCAATTCTTTTCGTTTCCGGCAATTCTGATGAAGATTTGCTTGTGTGCTTGTTTGGAAATAGCCTTATGACCTTTACCAGCTTGAGGGGCAGCAACAATTTCTTCTCTAAGATCATTGCTGATACCTTTTCTCCTTGGCATTATATTAACAGATGCCTGAATGCTCCAAACCAGCAAACTACCAAAACGTTTGCTTTCAGATAGTTGATTACACTTGCTGACGAGCAGCTAGTCAAGGGCATTTGATTATCAGCACCTGGCTGCTACACACACACTTAATTCTTATGGAAGCATTAATGATGCACTTAATTTTTCATGCACTGCTTTTACATTTTGCCTACTTATGGTTAAAAAATAACACACTGTAACACAGTTTTATTGCCAGGTTGTAACCCTTAGTTCATGATGTCTTACATCACAAACATTAGCTTTAAACTTTAGGTTTGTGGCCAGGAAAAACTATGTATTTGAAAAATTCCTGTTATGCAATAACACCTGTTATTTCTCCTTGCTTGCATAGCATCAGTAAATGTATTTCAAATCAAGTAACATTAGCATTTATTCAGACACAAATAACACTAAGTAACAAAAATGTTTCATGTTCCTTGGAATCTAACACTAGTTTTGTGTTCCTTAGACCACATGTAACTGCTAATATGCTTTTATTGAGTTATAACTATGATTTTTCTACAATTGTACCAGTATTTTAGTTGGCCCTATATCCTATTCAGCATATCACTGCACACATTACACAAAATCGTAGCAGATTGTAAACAAATGTTATATTGAGTACCGCACATGCAACTGTTTGTTTTTGCAAGTCTAGAGCTTCCTGGAAATCTGAAGTATACTTTCTGTTATTTGCAGGAGAGAATCATACAAAGTATAGGTGGTTTCACATCTGTCCTGGGGATTCCGCTTTCCTGCTCCATCTCTGGACGGAACCGAACAGCAGTGGGCGGACCTCATTGACTACAATAGGGTCTGTCTGCTTTTCGCCCAGCTGTCCGGCTTTTGGATGGAAGAAAAAGCGCTGCATGCAGAGCTTTTTTTTTCTGGTATTTTCAGACACATCTGTTACAGAAACTCCAGCCAGAGGTTCTGACACAGATGTGAAACCGGCCTATCTACATTGGTTTTCCCATGGCCTTGAGTTGTTTCAAGGATATATACTCATTAATAGAATGATCCTTTCAAGAAAGCCTATGAAGAGGACCTGTCACCTCTCCCAACATGTTTCTATTCAATACTTGTATTGTTCACACAATCACAGTTCTGGAGAAACTTTTGTTTCGTTTTTGTGTTGTGGTGCTCCTCTGTTAGTACTCTAAGAAATTAACCCCTTAGTGACCAAGCCTGTTTACGCCTTAATGACCAGGCCAAATTTTGCAAATCTGACACGTGTCACTTTAGCATGGAAAAAGACCAGAAAGGTTTTGCATATCCAAGCGATTCTCACATTGTTTTATCGCCACATGTTGTACTTCATTTAGGTGGAAAAAAAAGACCGATAGAATTTGTGTTTATTTATTAAAAGCGCCAAAATTGGGAAAATTTTGAAAAAATCGTCATTTTTTCACATTTCCAACTGCAATATCTCAAATATGTGCAAACATAATATAGAAATTTTTGCTAAGATTTATATTTCCATCCGTTTACTTTATTTTGGGCGCACATTGGAAAAACTTTCGGTTTTTTTTGACCATTTAGGAGACGTACAAATGTAACATTACTTTTCAGCATTTTGAGGAACACTTTGTTTTCCTACACCAATCCAAGATTGGAAAGGCTCATAGGAGTCAAAATGATAGATACCCCCACAAGTGACCCCATTTTAAAAACTACACCCTTTAACGTATTCACTGAGGGGTGTCATGAGTATTTTAACCCCACAGTTTTTTTTCAGGAGTCAATGCAATTTAGAAGAGAAAAACAAAAATTTCATATTTTTGCAAATATGTCATTTTAAAGACAGGACTTTTTCTATAGTACACATGAAAATTAGGATTTGCACCCCAGAATGGATACCCCTGTTTGTCCCGTGCTCAGAAACATACCCATTGTGGCCCTAATCTTACGTTTGGATGCACAATGGGGCCCAAAATGAAAGGAGCAATCGGTGGCTTTCGGAACAGAAATTTTGCTTGAAGGAGATTTAGGCCCCATTGCCCACTTGTAGAGCCATTGAGTGACCAAAACTATGGAGAACCCCCACAAGTGACCCCATTTTGAAAAGTAGACCCCTTAACGAATTTATCTAGGGGTATAATGACTTTTTTGACTTCACAGTTTTTGAATGAATCTAAGCCAAGCCGAAGGAAAAAAATTACAATTTTCATTTTTTTGGTAATTCTGTCATTTTAAAAGCAGTTTTTTTGTACAGCACATATATGAATGAAGACTTGCACCCCAAAATGGATACCCCTGTTTCTCCCGTGCTCAGAAACATACCCATTGTGGCCCTAATCATATGTCTGGATGCACAATGGGGCCCAAAATTAAAGGAGCAACCGGTGGCTTTCGGAACAGAAATTTTGCTTGAAGGAGATTTAGTCCCCATTGCCCACTTGTAGAGCCCTTGAGTGACCAAAACGATGGAGAACGCCCACAAGTGACCCCATTTTGAAAAGTAGACCCCTTAACGAATTTATCTAGGGGTAGGATGACTTTTTTGACTTCACAGTTTTTGAATGAATCTAAGCCAAGCCGAAGGAAAAAAAATACGATTTTCATTTTTTGGTAATTCTGTCATTTCAAAAGCAGTTTTTTTTGTACCACACATATATGAATGAAGACTTGCACCCCAAAATAGATACCCCTGTTTGTCCTGTGCACAGAAACATACCCATTGTGGCCCTAGTATTACGTCTATATGCACAATGGGGCCCAAAATGAAAGGAGCAACCGGTGGCTTTCGGAACAGAAATTTTGCTTGAAGGAGATTTAGGCCCTATTGCCCACTTGTAGAGCCATTGAGTGACCAAAACGATGGAGAACCCCCACAAGTGACCCCATTTTGAAAAGTAGACCCCCTAACGAATTTATCTAGGGGTATAATGACTTTTTTGACTTCACAGTTTTTGAATGAATCTAAGCCAAGCAGAAGGAAAAAATTACGATTTTCATTTTTTTGGCAATTGTGTCAATTTAAAAACTGTTTTTTTTGGAAAGTGTACATAGGAATGAAGACTTTCGCCCCAAAATGGATACCCCCATTTGTCCCGTGTTCAGAAACATACCCATTGTGGCCCTAATCTACTTAAAGGAAACATAGCTAGGCCTATAATGGAAGGAGCACCCGTTGGATTTCAGGGTACAACGGAATAAATTCCAGTCCCCATTGCCCACATGTAGAGCCATTGAGCGTCCAAAACGATAGAGAACCCCCACAAATGACCCATTTTAAAAACTAGACCCCTTAACAAATTCATCTAGGGGTGTACTGCATATTTTGACCCCAAAGTATTTGAATGAATCTAAGCAAAGCAAAAGGAAAAAATTACGATTTTCATTTGTTTGGCAATTTTGTCAATTTAAAAACTGGTTTTTTTGTACAGTGTACATAGGAATGAAGACTTTCACCCCAAAATGGATACCCCTGTTTGTCCCCTGTTCAGAAACATACCCATTGTGGCCCAAATCTACTTACAGGACACATGGCTAGACCCATAATGGAGGGAATGCCCGCTGGATTTCAGGGCAGAACTGAATAAATTCAAGGCCCCATTGCCCACTTATACAGAAAAAAAATTGACTTCCTAAAAATAATCCCCCCCCCCCGCCATCCCCATTTTTTTGGCATTCCCTAAATATTAGATAAAGGTAATAATATAAATGCGTTTTATGTCCGAAGACAGGGGTAATTACGGAGGCTGGTTGGGCTGGGCACATGGGGCAAGAAAACCGGGTATCCCCCCCCCCCCCATCTCTCATGTATTTTGGGGGGTATTTCGTAACCTCAGCAGCGGGGATGGGGTGTAGAAAGTGGCGCTGTGAGGCTTTGTAATCTTGCTGCGGTGCAGCGGTCTCACAGAGAAGGCGCTCAACAAGCTGCTCCTGGAACTGCAGGAAGGCGAGCGTTCCCGGGGCTTCTTGTAAATTACGGATTACAGGTAGCGGTCTGAATAACGCCGGGCTCACGTAGCCGTAGGCGGAATCTGCTTGCGGAGGCCCGCAGCGGATTCCAGCTGTGAGCCCGGCTGTGACCCTGCGTACGGTTGCGTAATGTACTGCACATAACTGCCTACTCACACAGGCGGTTTTTTGTTTGCATTTCCCGCGCCGTCGCTTAGAGATGACCCGGGTACCCGCAGCCCGTACACAATGTGTTTGCATATGGGGTGCGAGTATATCCGCGGTCATAGAGCACAAAGGGCTCTAGGTCGCGGATATTCGTGGTAAAATATAGCATGCTGTGTTCTGTTTCTGCGAGTGGATTACGTAATTCCGACCCGCTAATTGGGGGGAATTGTGTAATCCAATGCATGCGATTGATCCGTGGATTACCGCTGATCAAGCGCATGCAGAACCTGCAATTCCTCTCCGGTCACGCGTGACCGGCCTAATGTTAGTTCGCTACTTTATCATGTGACCGGGGACCGCTCAGCGAGGCCCCCGGTCACTGCTCCAAGCACTCAGCGACCGTTAGTCGCTGGGAGCAAGGAGATTTAACATTTCCTGGGCTTCCCGGCTCCTGCGAATGTGTCCGGCATTTTGCCGGCGGGCGCATGCGCAGCAGCCGGAAGGGTCCATGGAGGATAATCGCATCTGGATTCAAATGCGGAAGCCTCCGAGAAGATGTTTCATCTCCCCCCACCGATCGCATCGGTGAGGGGAAATGAAACTGCCACTTTTTAAAGAACTTTTACGTGATCGCCATTATGCATTGGATAACGGCGATCACGTGACCAGTAACCGCATACCGCGGCTCCCCGTGACATCTCCAGGCTCTTGGCTACCTTTTGTAGCCAGCAGCAGGGAGATTTTATATTTCTTGGGCAATCTTTCACTTTTGCGCATGCGTCCGCCATCATGCTGACGGGCGCATGCGCCGAAGCTGGGGTAACATCCGCGGATCAACATCCCACCAGGGAACAAATCCGGGACCTTGGGTACGTAATTTCATCCCCCCTTACGGATACGATCCATAAGGGGAGATGAAACTTTAACTTTTTAAACTTTTTTTTACTTTTAACTTTTTTTTTTTTTTTTACTTTTTAACTTTATATGATCACCGTTATCTGATGGATAACGGTGATCATGTGACTGGAAACCGCATACAGTGGTCCCCAGTCATATCTCCCTGCACTCGGCTATCTGTGACAGCCGGGTGCAGGGAGATTTTGAATTTGCCGGGCTCGCCGGCTTCTGCGCATGCGCGCCGCATCGGCACATCGCAGAAGCCAGCGGGGGGTCCAGACACCGGCCGGAGGACATCGGCGGACCTGAGGTGAGTATTTTCACCTCCCCTCATGGATCCGATCCATGAGGGGAGGTGAAACTTCTCTTTTTTTACACTTTTTTTAAACTTTTTTGCGATCGCCGCTATCCATTGGATAACGGCGATCGCGGTACCGGGGACCGCTCACCGCAGTCCCCGCTGACATCTCCTGCCTCCCGGCTACCTACAGGAGCCGGGAGCCAGGAGATTTTAAGTCTCCCGCGCCGCCGGGCCTTCTGCGCATGCGGCTGACGTAATGCCGCCAGGCACGCATGCGCAGAAGGACGGCTACGGCGCCCGGAGCATCGGGACAGCTGGGAGTCGTGCGACGGACATCGGTGAGTAATTTCAGCTGCTCCGATGGATCCGATCCATCAGAGCAGCTGAATCTTTAACTTTTATTGCACTTTTATTTACTTTTTTGCGATCGGCGCTATCCATTGCATAGCGCCGATCGCAATGCCGGGGGGGGGCTCCGAACAGCCCGGGATGACAGCTCCATGCTGTCAGCTACCTGCGGACACCAACAGCATGGAGCTGTCACGTCCACAGCCCGAGGGGCATTATTCTCTGCAGGAAGCATGTTTTTACGTCCTCAGAGAATAAAGCCCACTTCGGGAGGACGTAAAAACACTATGGGCTGGTCGTTAAGGGGTTAATTAATAAATTGCTATCTGATTGTTACCATTGGCCTTGTCAAAGTGATGTGTCCCTACACAAACTGATACGGCTGGCCCTGATTGGACCTGATTAGATTAGGTAGGGTCTCCTCCCAACTGGTAAGGCAGTTGTCAATTTATGCTTTCAATTCTAGCAGGAACAACACAGCAATAGCAGTATGCAGAGTTATAGAAAAAATGCTCCAGAATTGTTGTCTTATGGGTGGCATAACTATTTACTATCATAGATATATCAGGAGAGGTGACAGGTCCTCTTTAAAAGCTGTTTGTTTTAAAGACTTTTGTGGCATGTTCCAATGCTGCTGCTGTTTGATCCTAGCGATTGGCAGGAATCACAATGGCTGGACCACCCCTCCATCAAGCGGACATAGGTTGCATATCACTGCGATATGACACCAAGTCTTTGAGTCACATCATATAATGCATTTCTTACTCTATGCTGCACCATCAGTGATAATGGAAATAATTAGCTTCATCAAAATGTATTACAGTGTGGTAATGCAGAGGTGAAATGTTATACGAATTGACATTCAGTTTTCTATGAGTACAATAAATGAGTACCTTAATATTAGCAACTCAATGAAGAAACTTCACTCCCGGCTAACAGTCTGAAGAACTCATGATTTTGCTTAGTTCTGAAATAAGGGTTTATTTGCACTCCACAGAGTGAAGAAATTAAAGGAGACATTACTTGCAGTGCAACAGCTGGATAAGAACATGAGCAGCCTGAGAACATGGCTGGGTCATATTGAGTCTGAGCTGTCCAAGCCCATCGTTTATGAAACCAGCGACTCTGAAGAGATACAAAGGAAACTTAATGAACAGCAGGTAAACCCTAAATAAGTATGGTACATCACTCCTGCCTAGAACAGGAGTAAAAGAGTCAAACGGTAAATAGCATTGGCTCCACATCAGGGAGTTCCGAGTGTACGAACACACTTGGCGGTCAATGCGCCAGCGGTGGAACTAAGAAAAGCAGCTCAGTGGCCACCATTCAAACAGGTATGTTACCATCATTATGCTGGTGAAATGGATGAGAGAAGCTATGCAACACTAATATCTTAAATGCATGGTGTATGAGGCTGCTGCATAATTGCATTTTTAATGTTTTTATCAGCTTTTTGCCATTAAAAATGTACGCCTCAAATATTTTTTTGTATGTAAGGGTATGTTCACACGTGGTGCAAACGCTGTGGATTTGCAAATCTGGGTACATTTTCACAACAAATCCCCCCCCTGTGTGAATATATCCTTAAGGCAAAACAAGACATTTTATGTGCCCTGAATCTTTTATTATAGGATAATATTACACCCAAAATGACGCTACTACAGTAGCCCTTTCCTGTTACTTGTGTCAGCTTTTTGCCCACCCAGTTACGGAACCACTGATTGGAAGATGAACCCCCTAATGGTGTGAGCAAGAATCTCTGAAACCCTTCCAGGTTTAGGAGAGACCTTTAAAGAAGTTGTATGACTCCTTAGAAAAAAAGATCAGCAAACGCTCTGACATACTAAGACAACACTGCTCACCTCTTTATTGTCCTGCTGGTCTTGTTTACAAGCTGCCGGCACGTGGCTACTGCAGTCAATCTGTGGCTTCAGTGGCCACGTGTAGTAAGACTGGATACCGCTTGTATAGTATGTGGCTCCCCTGGCCACTGATTGGTTACATGGGGCAATGTCATCACTGGCAGCCGGTAAACACGCACCGCCAGTTAATTGGATTCATTTTGTGCTGGCTCCGCAGGGGATCGAAGAGTGAGTATTGCTTTGTTTTTGCTATTTTAGAGCATTTGCTGCAACTTTTATTTTACTGGTCAGGCAAACCCTTTAAATACTGTACAGAAATTAGTGATATTTGCATGACAACAGGAGTGAAGTGAATGTCCCATTCATGTGCACTAATGGCATGTACAGTATAATAGTATCATTATCATTAATATGGTGCACTTTTACTCTGACCGGTATGTTGCATAGGTATATTGAAAATATTCAACTCATTTCCCTTCAGATATTAAATAATGCAAAACAGAGCCATACAGAAACGCATCTGAATTGAGGAATATATATATAACAGACAATGCAATATAGTAAATGGATATCAGCCTAAGACTTGGTTACAAGATACCGGTTACGGACCGGTCTGTGTCCTTAATGATATTGTAAGTGTGTATGGCTCACTTTACTAAACATTGGACAAAGTCCAGCTGAAATACTCCAGGCATGAAATGCTGAAGGACAGGACTTGACAAGTTCTGGCTGGTTGATAAATACCTCGGATAGAATTACGTACGCAATGTGTTTATTATGTCTATTAGGTCCTCAAAATGTGCGTTTATGTTTATTTGTGTTTAATATTTTGTAAAGCAGTATCTGACGTATAACTGAAATGAGAGGATTGCGTATTTATAGTGATACGTATGTTTCATATGTCATATTGTGCTTTCATGTTCATTAGCTTGCTGGAATGGAAATATATAAATATGGATATACATAAATATACATTACTATTCCAAGTAAATCTGCAATGCTCAAACAAGTTAGTAATGCTGTTGTATGTTCAGAAGCTTCCAAAAGCATCCCTGTTCATGGGTGGAAATGTTTTTATGTTAGTTTGACACTTTAGTCCATCTATTGCAGGAACTGCAGAGAGACATAGAGAAACACAGTACAGGCGTCGCCTCAGTTCTAAATCTCTGTGAAGTGCTTCTCCATGACTGTGATGCCTGTGCCAACGACACGGAGTGTGAGTCCATCCAGCAGGCTACTCGTAGTCTGGACCGTAGATGGAGGAACATCTGTGCCATGTCTATGGAGAGGAGACTCAAGTAAGTAACACAGGCAGGCATTATAAACTATTGTGCAGCACTATTCTCGATTTCCCTTATTATGGGGGAAGAGAAGTAAGAAGCACTCAGGATGCTATAAAGAGCTCATCTAGGTCTGTGCTCTAAGGTGTGTGCAATTGTGCTTATGCTCGTGTGAGGCTGCCTTAGTGTTTGAAGATGCTGCTGCATAGACAGTACCTATATTGCTGTTTTGCTTTTACCCAACCTGGTGGCATCACTTGCATAAATAATAACTAAGAAATGTATGTATTTAACATAGGAGCAGAATTCTTTAGGTATAGGATTCCTCTACAGAACTGTGCAGAAGTTTAAGGCAGATGTGGAAAAAATGCTGCAAAGTAGGAATGCTTTCTGAAATAGAAGTGTTAATAGTTTATTTTTATCAATTAACAAAATGCAAAATGAATGAACAAAAGAGAAATCTAAATTACATCAGTAATTTGGGGTGACCGTCCTTACTCTTCAAAATAGCATCAATTCTTCTAAATACGCTTACACACAGGTTTTGAAGGAACTCATCAGGGAGATTGTTCCAGACATCTTCGAGAACTAAGCACAGATCTTCTGTAGATGTAGCTCACTCAAATCCTTCTGTCTCTTCATGTAATCCTGGACAGACTGGTTGATGGTGAGATCAGGGCTATGTGTGGGCTCTATCATCACTTCCAGGACTCCTTGTTCTTCTTTATGCTGAAAATAGTTCTTAATGACATTGGCTGTATGTTTGGGATTGTTGTCCTGCTGCAGAATACATTTGACGTCAATCAGACACCTCCCTGATGGTATTGCATGATGGATAAGTATTTGCCTATATTTCTCAATATTGAGGACCCCATTAATGCTGACCAAATCGCAACTCATTTGCTGAAATGCAGCCCTAAACTTACAAGGAACCTGCACTCTGCTTCACTGTTGCCTGCAGACACTCATTATTATATTGCTTTCTGTCCCTTCAGCGAACTGCCTTCTGTTACAGCGAAATATTTCATATTTTGACTCATCAGTCCAGAGCTCCTGCTGCCATTTACTGCAGCCCATTTTCAATGTTTTCGTATATAGTTGAGTTGCTTGGCCTTGTTTCTATGTGGAAGGAATGTTTTTTGTTGCCATTCTTTCATGAAGACCGCTTCTGGCCAGAATACTCTAAACATTATTTAGGTGTTCCTGGACTCCACTGGTTTCTGCCATTTCTGGACT
This sequence comes from Eleutherodactylus coqui, assembly GCF_035609145.1. NCBI lineage: Eukaryota > Metazoa > Chordata > Amphibia > Anura > Eleutherodactylidae > Eleutherodactylus > Eleutherodactylus coqui. Next base: position 109,393,372 of record NC_089839.1, on the reverse strand, counting down.
GGTGGCACTGCTGGACATCTTCTGATTTTAAAGGAAGTAAGCATGATGTGTCTTTCATCTGCTACACAAAGTTTCCTTGGTCACTCATTGTGTCCACAGTCCTCAACGTTGTCTGTTTCTTTGTGCTTCTTCAAAAGAGCTTGAGCAACACATCTTAAAACCCCAGGTTGCTTTAAAAACTTTTCTTCGGAGAGACCGTGCTTATGTAGTATAACTACCTTATGTCTTGTTTCTGGGCTTAGTCCAGCCATGATGTATGGCCTGTGGCATTAAACTGTCTTCCACAATCTCACCTTTTATAGCAGAGTTTCGCTGTTCCTCATTCAATTCTAATCCTCTTGCACAGCTATTTCTGTTTCAGTTAATGACTGTGTTTCCACCTACATATGAAAATGATGATCACTATCAACTGTTTGGTATAATTGGTTAATCATACACCTGACTATAATACTCTAAAATCTTGTAGACAAAGGGCGGTCACACCAAATACTGATTTGATTTAGATTTCTTTTTTGTTCATTCACTTTGCATTTTGTTGAAAGCATTCTTAATTTGCTGTCAGCCCACCACCAGGACTGACATGCCGCCGTTTTTTTCATTTATTTTGTTTCTATTTTTTGCCTAGCGCCTATCATAGGGCATTAGGACAAATTCAGGGTTATCTTAGGCCAGTTATAGCTCTTCTATTTTACTACCTAGTTCTGAGTATAGGCTACTAGGATCAATTGGGGTTATCTTAGTCCAGATAGAGCTCCAATAGGGACTAGCTAGGGGAATCTCATCTTTTTTCCTATCAATTGAAGGTTCTAGCTAGTTTAAAACCAAACGGCGTAATTCTGGCGAGGAATTGCAACCCTGGTCTTAAATTGACCCAGGAGACTAGATTATTTCTATCTTTTGTCCATCTTACTCCTCTTTCTTGTATCCTTTATTATCGACCTGAAATACAAGTCAGTTTAGGAATCTATTAAGATACGTGTATCTCTCTTAGCCACTATCCAGTTTTCATCCTGACTGGAATCACTCTATTTTTTCCCCTGAGGAACCCACCTAGTGGGGGAAACGCGTAGGGTTAATGATTTGCTCAGGTTTCTCGTAATTTGTCACCTTTCACTATCAGGATGACACCTGCGCACTAAGTTTAGTAACATCCATGATATTAGTCAATTCAAGACTAATAATATAAGGTGGTCTAGTGAATTGGCTACCACTTAACGTGATTAGTCTTTACCTCTTTATTAAAGTGGCACAAATTAAAAATTAGAGTACACTTCTCTGATCTTCTCTATCCTTTATAATATATGTATGTGTTTGTTCTTCCTTATTTTAACCACTAATAATAAAAGTTATATTTTAATCATTAGTTTTCAGGTCCATGAAGTAAGCCCATTCTTAATTTGCAGTATGTTTCTAAATGGGAAATTTCAAAGTTCCACAAATGAAAATTTTAGTCCATGTTCACATTTGCTTTGGAGGCTGTTAGAATCCTGTCTTGGCAATTCCGCCAGATTTGATGACATGAGTAGATGCTGCATGCATCGCCATTGTTGCTATCAAAAGGACAAACTGCATGACTTAAGGCCCTTTTACACGGGCCAATAATCTTTGGGTTCCTATGATCTAGCCAGAATCTGAATGGTTATCATTCAGTGTAAATGCATGCCCTAAATGAACAGCGAACTAGAATTTATTCACTTGTCATTCATCTTTCAGTTTCTGCATGCAGAAAACTGAACAATGGATCGTTCTGTGTAAACAGGCAGTCCTTCACTTATGAACGACTGCCTGCTTACTGTGAATGGAGGCGGGCGAGCCAGAACAATCCCCAGTCCCGCTCCGCCTCTATTCACCAGTGATGATCTTTCTTGTGTAAAAGCATATGAAACGATTATCACTCGAACAACCTGGCGGGCATTTGTCCTGTGTAAAAGCACCCTAGGTTGTGATAGACCCCAATATAAGTAAATGGGGTCTAGCAGGTGCCGTTGTAATCCACCATATGACAGATCGGGACAGAGTTATGGCTTCCATTTTGAATGGAGCAATCAACTCAAATTTGCCTTTAGTGGAAAGTTTTATTTAAATTATAGTAATATGCATCTTCTGTAAGAGTGTATTCACACGGGGGAGTTTCACGCACCAGTTACATCCAATAGCAATATGGACAGAACTCACACGTGTAAATAACACATTGATTTCAATGACTGACTTTTCTTTTGCAGCATCGCTGCAAGATTAAAAAATCACTGCATGTCGTATTATTGGGTGATTGCTTGCAAAGAATCTCCCATTATTTCCTATGGGAGCTTTTTCAAAAGAGAATTGCGTATCACTCATGCCATGCGATTTGCATGCGAGCGTGATGCGATTCTTACCATTGAAGCACTTGTGATTTTTTTCGTGTATGTGGAAAACGCATATAAAAATCGCAAGTACTTAAATGCGATGCCTTTTTTTAAGCAAAAACACATAACGGTCATATCTAGAATCGGAAGTTTAAGAGTGCGATATCGGTCTTGGTGTCTCGGTTCTATAGCGCTCATGTGAATACACCCTAGGGGTAGTTTCACATGGGCGATAAAAGCGTGTGATTTTCACACAACGCGAGAGAGAGCAACAATGCAGAATTATAAAACCAATAATTTTCAATGGCTTCCTACACATTTGAGATGTTTTCATTTATGCGATGTTGCGAAAAAATAAAATTGCGGCATGTCCTATTTTTCTGCAGTTTTCATCTTGTTTTTTTTTATCTCACATGTTTTGCTATGGAGCCTCCTTTTTATCGCATCACAAAGCACGAACTTGCGATTTTTGTGCGGTGCGTTTTAAACATTAGAAATTCCTGTTGACTTTCGCACTGCAAAATCGAGCAAAAAAGTGCAAGAAAACCGCAAACAGCAGCAATTTTGCCGTCATTTTCTCGCAGGAAAGTCGGGATCGCCCGTGTAAGACTAGCTGAGGGAGGATATTTTCTATCCATATACAATGCTGGTAAACATACATGTTAATCTAATGTGGAATCAAGTTATTCGGCACGCTGCGCCATGTGGGCAGAAGCCGTGCAGCAGAGCAAACAGTGCTACACTGGCATACCTGCCTCATTCATTCATAGTGTTCAGCGAGCTCCAGCATGTTTATAATGCCCTTTTGTTCAATCCTCAGTGTACTGCTTCAGCTAGAAAGCAACTGGTTTAATCCGGCAGAAGCAGTTGTACATCTCTCAAGTGTAAATGCCATGACCTGGCTAGCCGCCATCATTTTTTTTTTCTTCCTCCACTGCCCCATCTGCTACTTGTAAATCATTCGGTACAGACACAAGCCCGTACTATGACTTGAGCAGGTAAAGTTTGTCACTGCTCCCCATACTGAAATGACATTGTAACAAACGTTCTAACTTCTGCCTATAGGATTGAAGAGACCTGGAGACTGTGGCAGAAATTTTTGGATGATTTTTCTCGGTTCGAAGACTGGCTGAAAATTTCGGAAAGGACTGCTGCTTTCCCTAGTTCCTCCGGCGTGCTCTATACAGTGGCCAAAGAGGAGCTGAAAAAGTTTGAGGTTATTTTGCTTCATTAGTTTAAAGTTACAAGTCAAAAGAATAAAAGTAATAAGATGGAATTGTAATTAACAATAAATGCACCTATTATAATTGACCACTTAATTCTTGATGGCCAAATTCACCATCAGAGTTTGCCAACTTGGAAAAAGATATGAGTGTGTTTGTGAATTGTCTGTGAGTCAATGTGATACGAGTCACATGAAAATGTAATACATTTTTAATGGCAGCTGTCTACAGCTTCCCCAGCTGCTACCATCCCGTCACCTGTTCTATTTCATAATTACTCCTTATTTTAGGAACAGCTGATAGAAAAATAGATGTTTTCATGTAGTTATATATATATATATATATATATATATATATATATATATAATTTGTAAGTACGAGTTGAAGCACTGACTGTTTTACTTAGCAGTTTGTGTTTGTTGTGTTGGGTATTAAGTGACACCGAACACTATTGATGAGTCTATCAAGCCATATCTTATTTTAAACAGTGATTACATCCAACTAGACTGCACACATATCTCAGTGACATAGTCACTGCCGTGACATCTCCTTTCTGTGATCTTTGATAATTGCAGCTGTAATGATATGCATACAATAAACCAGACAGTTTTTAATCAGTTCATTTCATGTAGTTAAAAGTACTAAAACTGCTATAAAGAAATGCGTGAAGGATATAGGACTTGTACCGCATGAGCAATCCTTGTAGGCATGCTTTCCTAACATGTGCATGTATGTTTTAGGCTTTCCAAAGGCAAGTTCACGAGAGTCTTACTCAGCTAGAGCTTATAAACAAACAATATCGCCGCCTAGCTCGGGAAAACCGGACTGACTCTGCATGTAAACTAAAGCAGATGGTTCATGAAGGAAACCAGCGCTGGGACAACCTGCAGAAGAGGGTCACCTCCATTCTCAGGAGATTGAAGGTTTGTTTTACATGATTGCTCCTTGAAGCCGATAATTAATTCTAACAGCTGACGGATCATTTATCACTGTTGCATATAATAATAATACTCTTTATATTTATACGCTTAAAACAAATATAAAAACAAAAGGAACCAAGGGGGGCACTCTCTAGGGCAGCAAAAGAGGTCTTATAGACATAATTGTGTGTAGTGAACTGGCAAAACGCAATAGGTCGAAAGGTGAAATGGAAGCTATAAGGACAAGAAGAATCACTCCTGACTTGTATTGGGCGCAGCTGGGTAGTAGGACAGAAAATGTGGATCTACAAAATCTTATAAAGGCAGCAGATTTTATTGATGAACAAAATGGCACATGTTTTGATCCCCGTACCGGAATCTTGTGAGAAGCCTTTTATGTCATTGTGCCTGGGGAAGATCTTGGTATGGGATTGAAATGTGTCTTGCAGACCCTCATCTTCAGTCCTGCTACTCAGCAGGGCCAAGTGTAAGGCGGTAGTGTGATGTTATATGATATTTTTGTCTGCTGTGAAATCTGGTGTACCTGATTCTTTAATTGATACAGTATACTGTAGATCATAGAGCCTTGGGACTAAAGAGATAGTAGGGACCCTGGGTGTGTTCTCTCTTCCTTTTGTGACCTTTGTTCTATGGACCAGTGAGAGGTTGGGTGTGTTGGGAGCTAAAGTGGGAGAGTGAGTAGGGCACGTGCCTGTCCGGGATAATGCTGCCTGTACCCCTAAGGGTGATTTATGTTATTGACACAACGGGCCTAAGGATCAGCGCTCCACCATATCTGCGCTAAAAGAAGAGTGGAACCACCTAGCCTTTCAGCTTTCTATGAAGGCAGCTGACAGTATGACCGGTACTGGGCCTCAACCTCAAAAACGTTCTTCCTTTTGTGAGTAAACAGACTCCGTGTTTTGGATAAGTAGGACTTAAGAGTGATAGAAAGCACCGCACGGTAAGGGACTAAATGAACTGAGGCCATGTACAGTCTCGTTGGTGCTAACTGCTTGTAATTCTGTTATATGGACTATAATGAAACATAGACGTTTCAGCTGGACACCCAGCCTTTTTCAAGCCTGGGTGTCCAGCCGAAACTGGTCTATGTTTCTAAGTGGAATCTAATAAAGAGGCATCCTCTGTGCTCTTAGAAATGTGAATTTCTTCTTTTGCACCAGTCTGCTGCTCCTTCTACTTTATTTGGAAGTTCTGGACTGCATGCGGCAAACCGCTGGTAGGGAATTATATATTGGTGAAGTACCATTCCCCTGACATTTGAAATACTGTGTTATGATTAAAACTATTATTTGTTGTACTGCCGAACGTGTTCTACAGTCTTTGTTCCTAATAGTGTTAGAAGTAAGATACAGTAACTAACATGATATTTTCCTATCGCCTTCATTTATAATCATTTTTCTTTTGTAGCTGTTCATTACAATAATATTTTTGTAAGCCTGCTGTCCACTTTGTATCCTGCTACCTGTGTCATCTACTGCAATACCACGCACCAGCTAGGAGGGATTATTCTTGTCTTTATACTTTTTTATTTGTTCTGTAAGATTTAACAAATGCAGAGCAATACGTGTGCACTAAAATGATAGTGCTACTTACATGTATTAACCTGTAGATTCCCTTAGCAAAGAATATTCTTACTTCATGTCCAAGAACTGAAATCAGAGTTAGTTTGAATCCCAAATGGCTGAGATTAAGTGATCCTTGGTGAAAATACACATAAGAGTATATAGGTGACATTTGCCCATATATGTTTTCTTCATCAAAATGATTGAATATTAATGGCAGTTAGTGCAAAGCCCTTTCTATGAAATCCAATAAATTGATGAAAGATACTAAACCGGACCAAAATCCTAGTCTTGTAATTATTAGTACCATGTTTTCACCGAAAATGAGACCGTCTTATATTAATTTTTGCCGCAAAAGAGGCACTAGGTCTTATTTTTGGGGGTGCCTTTTAACAGCGTCCGAGCATTGTGATTTCAATTGCACCAATCTGCCTGTTCTTATTTTCGCTTTCGGAGATAGCATACCTGTCTCTGACCGCAACTTTAGCACACACTATCATTGATGAGGTGTGCTAAATGCAAAAAATAGAACAGACAGCACTCAAAAATCGTGTTCGAGCGCCAGTCTGTGAGGCTCCCATTGAAATCAATAGAAGCGTTATACCACGATTACCGGGGCATTCAAAATGCAGCGGTAATTGCACTAGAAAAGTCTGTGTGTTACTTACGTAGCACAGTCCCAGTCCCGGCATTGAATGGCTGTGATTGCTTCACCGAGCGCTGCATTGATTGGCTCAGCCACGGTGCTCAAGAACCAATCAGAGGCATCGTTACCTGTAGGTGGGGTTTAAACACTCTATTACCAGGAAACAATGTTCTGTTGACTTTTGAGGACTGCTAGAAAGCTACCGGAACTCTGCAGAGCGGCGTGAGTGACCCGGACGGCGCCTTTTAGGGTTTTTTTTGTTTTTTTTTTAATGAAGTGTAGCTAAGGTTTTTTTTTTTTTGGAAACACGGTAATAAGTCATACTTATCAAAATGATTTATCTCTTGTTCACTCTCACTTATAGGCATAACTATTATCAGCCCTATTAATATTAATCCCTTCTTGCTTGTGTCTTTACAGCATTTTATTGGTCAGCGAGAAGAATTTGAGACTGCTCGTGACAGCATATTGGTGTGGTTAACAGAAATGGACCTTCAGTTAACAAACATTGAGCATTTTTCTGAATGTGATGTGCAGGCAAAAATCAAACAGCTGAAGGTAAGCAATAAATGGAACTATTGCAATAAAATTGTAATTACACAGTAGAACTTGCCCTTTGCTTAGCTACAGCAATAACAGCAAATTGTGCGGTGACCCAACAAGTAGACCCCCAGTGTTCAAATCACTATGTCATAGGCTGCCAAACAAAATCACTCAAATAATAAAAAATGTTCATACTATTGCTTCATGTAAGTGACACATAGATGTGGCTTCATCTTAGGGCCCATTCACACCCGATTTTAGGACTTTAATCGCAATTTTGTTTTCTGTTCAGTTTTTGGATCAGAAAAACTGAATTAATACCAAAATAAACATTTGTATTTTTCCCCCATTGATTTAAAAAAAAAAGGAAATCAAATGGCTGTTTCTTTTTTTACGGGACACATAACGCAGTTTGCAGCACTATTTGCTTCTGTAAATAAGAAAAAAAGCAGAACGCTAACAGAACAGAAGCAAACTGAAAACTTTTTTTTTATTTCTATTTTTGTTTTTTGTTCTTTTTTTAAACCCATTGAAGTTAATTGGGAAAAGTAATAGAAATATTTATTTTTGTTTTTCTTCTCAAAAATAGAACAGAGAAACAGAATTCTAACTGAGGGCCTAAATGTAGGTGTGAATGGCCCATACTGTTTCTTTTGTGCACCGACATCTGATCAATTTAATATAACTGTAATATGTAGTAAGGTTTTTACTGCAGGGTCACTTTAAAGGGGAAACTCTAGTAAAAAGGAAAAAATAAAAAATCACCTGTTGCTCATGGCCCATTTAGACACCACAATAATTGCTCAAAAAATGTCGCTCAAGGACTTTTGAGCGATCAACGTTGTGTCATTTGCCAGCGGAGGATGCAGAAGACAATTGGGGTGTCCCCGCTTGTCTTCTGCATACAGCTATTCCCTCGCTCCAAGCGCCCGGCTGTTATACAGTTTAGCGCTCGGAGCGGAGGATGCAGAAGACAAGTGGGGTGTCCCCACTTGTCTTCTGCATCCAGCTGTTCCCAGCTGGGAGCGCCCGGCTGTTATACAGCCGAGCGCTCCCAACGGAGGATGCAGAAGACAAGCGGGGTGTCCCCGCTTGTCTTCTGCATCCAGATGTTTTCTGGATGGAGCCACCCGGCTGTTATACAGTCGAGCGCTGGGAGCGGAGGATGCAGAAGACAAGCGAGTTGTCCCCGCTTGTCTTGTGCATCCAGATGTTTTCTGCACGGAAAGCCCCGGCTGTTATACAGGCTGATAACAGGCTGGACCGCTCTGTTCTTCATACTCAGCCTGTTATCAGGGAGCGGGATACAGCTGAAACAGTAGTATCAGCTGTATCCTGCTGTAAATCCCTGATAAGGCTCATCGTTGTCTTTCAGCACACTGAAAGACGACAATGAGCGATGGGGTAACGAAAACTGCACGATGTCAGTGCAGTTACACACAACGATTATTGCTCAATAGACTGCTTTTGAGCGAATTTTGAGTGATAATCGTTGTGTCTAAATGGGCCATAAGTGTTTGTATGCTTTCTCAATCTACACATTATAAGGGTTTTGTGCTTCTTGTATTCAGTGCAATTATATGGTGTCCACAGTGTTGCAGACTAGAGCTGTTGTCTACACGGCACATTTTTATCCTCATCAGGATATGCTAATTTGCCATATATTAACTAGCTTTTCAAAAACGTGTCAGCTGTCAAGTGCAGGCAGTCAAACAATAGGAAAGCTCCTTCTACAGTCATAAAGGTTTACGAAATGGCAGCTGGAAATCATTCACAATTAAATCTGACTAAAATAGAACTAAGGGATTTATATATTTGCATTGAAAATTTCTAAGCTCTTTCATCCTTATTGTTTATGTATATCTGAAATAATCATGGTGCTGTGGAAGGTTCTGAAAGGTAGTGTTAAAAAAGCACCTTGTTGAAGTTTAAAGAGTGTGCAGACAATAACAGAGATAAATGACGGAATAATATCATTGGTTCTAAGAAACCGCTCATAAAATCAGTTTATTCTTTTCCTCTCAGGCCTTTCAGCAAGAAATAGCATTAAACAGTAATAAGATTGATCAAATTATTACTCAAGGAGAACAGCTTATAGAAAAGAGTGAGCCCCTAGACGCCGCTGTTATTGAAGAAGAGCTGGATGAACTTCGAAGGTACTGCCTAGAGGTCTTTGGTCGCGTTGAGCGATATCACAAAAAGTTAATTCGTCTTCCGGTAAGTTTAATTCTGATTTTCATATCTAAGTAACACACAGTATCTGTGAATATTGAGATATGGGGCAATGACAGGAAAGACCTCCACACAGGATTTTTGATGCCCGACATGCTAGACATTAGTGTTAAGGACAAAGGGGAAATCTCGGCCTTTGCTAGTTGGGAAGACTCCACGGTCTTCCTCTGAGGCCTGACTATCCCTGATAGGACACAGGACATGACAGTGCACAGGGAATGGTGCAGGGAGAGGAAGGCAATGAACAAGCGCACACAGACAAGGGCAAAAGATAGAGGGATAGACAACGAGGTCAGAGACAGGATCTGAACAAAGACAGGGAGGCAGCAAACAAACGAAAACAGATAAAAATACATAGTAAGCGCAGACAAAGTAGTGGGAGACAGGACTTATGCTGGGTGTCTGAGACAAACACACACCAACACTGAGACAGGGAGGATTACCATCTCAGTTAAATAGGGAGGCAATTGCCCATGCCTTACAGCTGAGTTGAGAGTATTGAAGGAGGTAACCTCTGATGTGCTGGTTAAGAAGTGTGCAGCAGTTAATGTAATAGAGAAAGCAGGACAACACCTGCGTCTGCCAAAAACAGCAGAGGGAGGGCAAATCTGGGAAGCTAGCCTAATAATTAGTAGCAGTATAAAGGTATACTGTAGTGTGATATAAATATTTATTGAAAGTTACACGAATTCCATTAGTTTATGATTATGTATGAGACAACTTGAAATATTTAAGTTCTCACTCATTTTTTAAAGTCTTAATTTCCACAATTTAGTGATATGAATTATTGCTACACATATAATTATAAGTAATAACCTCCTGTTTTAAACTTTGACCGACATAAAAAAAAATGTAGGGTTGCATCTTGCCCACAATGTGGCACATGGGCAGTACCTATATAGAGCTATGAACCAATAGGAACACTCACTGCATCAGAGATATAAATTACATAGCTAAAAATACAAACGGATCAATTGAACTATTTTTGAAACTCAGTGTGGATTATTCTCCCACCAAGAAACTATACACATACTTACCTAAGGTGGGACAAACAGAATTTGATTGTTTTGAAGGTTTCAATCTCATACACTATTGTCTTTATAATATTTTAGCTTAATACAGATGGACTTCCAGCCCCAGGTTTTAATATATAATAAATAAAAATTAAGTTTTAACTGTCTACACTGTGAAAAGTACCCATATAGATGTAGCAAAGTTTAATTTGGGGCCAAACACGTTTAAGATACATTTCCGTGCCACTGTTTTTTTACCCTTATGATTGTTTTACAATGGCTTTTCCAACTTAAGATAAGAGATCAATAGCCTTTTAATGGCTTAAGATAGCTTGTTGCAGAAAATCATAACACTTAAGTTAAGCTTTGCTTTACCTGTACTTTGCATCAGTAATTAAAGCTCATAATCTCTTTGAAGCATCTGTACCAATACTGCAAAATTGAAGATATGCTTAAATGTCTTAATAGTAGATAACCTCTCACATCCTTTTTTTTGCCAACTGTTGTTTCCTCTAGCTGACGGATGATGAGCATGACTTCTCTGACCGAGAAATGGATGGCGATGAAGCAGCAGATCTGTCTGATCTGCCATGGCACACAAAGACTGCCGGTGGCTCACCCTCGCCTCTACCCTCTTCAAACCACTCGTTGTCACTAATTGTTCCTATGAGGAGTGAAAGATCAGGTCGGGATACTCCTGCAAGTGTGGACTCTATCCCCCTGGAATGGGATCATGATTATGACCTCAGTCGGGACTTGGAAACGGCAGTTTCTCAAGTGTTACACTCAGATGATGAAGACGATGAACATGTCAAAAATTACTTCTCTCAAGGAGCCACAGGGTTAACTGGTAATGTTTGTTTTACATTTCTTATTAGCTCCTTCCTTTTAATTTCCATTTACTGTATATAATTATAATTTACACAACTATTAAAGTTAATCTACAGTTTATACTGGCCTTCCTAATTTCATGAGTATATCTTATATTTTAAAGCATATGGTTAATTATTACTTGAGTGCAAGTCACCATTTAAGAGATTTTGTCTTTGCGTTTGTAGCTCCTCCAAACACAAACTATTTGTGAGTACCCACTCCGGCTCTGCTGTGGGGTGATTTTGAGACCCTCTAATAATCCCAGCATGCCCTTTGGGGCATTTATCAAGGCATTGTCAAGACAATCCTGTTTAGTACCGAAGAAAATAGTTATTTCTTCTGCAGTCTTTTAAGTAACTGTGGTTTTGCCTTTAACACGTCCCTATTTACAGACTAAATAACATCCCCAATCTAAAATATCAAAAAGTATATTGGAATTGTATATTAGTAAATTAGAAATACGACGTAGACCTCCAAATAATGTTCAGCTAGAGTACAGTGCAGATTTGTTTGTTTTTTTAATATGTGCCACACTGTCTAAGAAATATTACAGTACTTGAGACAGTAGTGGGGCGTACGATAACTAACTCTACACTGGATGAAGGAAGCTTAGACGTATCCTACATACTTAGCTTGTCCTTTATCTTTACAGATGTAGAAATTCCTGAAAGTCCTGAAGCCTATATTAAACTTACTGAGAATGTTCTGAAACAGTCCACTGGTAGGCTAAATGCCGATATACAAGATAACTCCACAGACGTAGCACAATCCTTACCACAGCTTTCCAAGAAATCACTTTAATGCTGACTTCATGTGCCTTCACCATACTGCATGTTAATTCTAGAACTATTAATACATTATCATTGCAATTAATCACTCAGCTAGTCCTAACGTCTCTTCTTTATCAATCTTCTGGTTCTTATTAAATCCAATGTCTGCTTAAAAAGAGGATTCCAGGATTTGCCTGAAACTTCCATCTTGTAGCACAACCTTATCTATAGACCTTGATTATTATGATTTCCTAATTTCCAAGAGCTTGTGAAGATTACCCCTAAACATGATATTCAGAACAGGGAACCTCTGAAAAGAACATTTATTTCACAAAAGAAGTGGGGAAGGACGTATTAAAGCTAAGACTGAGATTTTAATGATGCTTGATTTATTGACCTAAAATAATATACTTTGTTAAAGGGGTTCTGTCATTAAAAAAAAACAATACTTACCTATTCCTCCCCAGGTACTCTTCTTACCAGATCATCTCCTCACCAATCTTCTGGCTCCTCCAGTCCCCCGGGTCACCTCACCACAAGTCGGCTGGATCATCTTCTTCCTGTGACGAAGCGTGCATTACTGGCATTCTGCTTCCTGCAGGACAATGAACTTAGCAGGGAATGCCGAATCCTCTGCAGCCTGCTTTAGTATGACTGTGCATGCACGATTTCTCACCGCTATGAAACCCTGGCGGCGAGATATGGCACTAAAACAGGCTGCCGAGGATATGGCATTCCCTGCTAGGCAGTGAACACTATGTCATTTGTAGTGTTCACTGCTCTGCAGGAAGTGAACTGCAGCTAATTGACACTCCAAAACGGGAAGAAGAGGATCCAGCAGGCTGGATGTGACGTGACCCTGGGGACTGGAGGAGCCAGAAGAAGATCGGTGAGTAGAAGATACGGTATTGATTTTTTTTTCTAATGACTAAACCCCTTTAAGAAAGGCCTCTCTGAGTTTATACAATTTCAGTTAATTTATATAGGAACAAGTTGTACTCAGACTTTATAATATATCTTCAATCTTTGCAAGATCTAGTGTATTTACCGGTGAGTAATTTGCAAATCACACACTAGTTATTACTCATCCTGTGTATTAGAACTACACCACAATCTGCAGTATCAGGGACTGAATTGCTGCGGTACATCTTTCTTCAACTACAACTTCCAACATACCCTGAAAGCCCCATGGCTAACTGAAGAGCCTACTGCATTACATACTATCAATATAGGCTATTACCATTTACATTTACTTCCTGAGTAAAAGGTCAGGGTCTCTATCAGGTGACATCTGGGAGTTTGGAAGACATTAAGAAAAGTAAATGACTGTATAAAATGTTCTATATACAGTCTCTAAAATAGATGATTCACTTGTGATTCACCACAGTTCTCAGAATCATTCAACATGTAATATGTAATGTTGTTGATCAAAGTCCATATAAATTAATGAGATAAAAACAGGACACATTTGCATACAGTTTGTATATGAAAATCAGTTTATTTGAAAATATGTTCCAGTTATCAGTAAGAAAAAGAATTCAGGAGCCGGGGCCACTTTGACCAGAAACAAATGATCAAAGTAATCTGTAAGTTAAATTGTCAGTCTAGACAGCAAAAAAAGATAAGTCCTTTTTTGTCCCCCATATGAGATGATCTCAACCAGCGGTAATCTAAGTTTTCTCTCGCCTTTGATAACCCAACCGTTGAATACTCTGGTCTTATCTTCTGAACCAGTCCTGTAATATAGACATCTTGAAGGTCCTCCTGGCCACCAGAAGGAGTGATGTCATGAGTCGGTTATCCTTTTCCTGAATACATACCACCGGAGCAAAAGGGCCTTTTACTTATATAGAGGATGGACAGTACTCACAACTAATTTTTTTGGCTTCCTTGTTAACACAATGTACATATATTACTAATGGTACTCTCTGCATGCTAGCTACACTAGATCTTTCTATACACTGAGTGACCACTTTATTAGAGACACCCATCTAGTAGCATGTTTGACCTCCTTTGGCCTTTAGAACTGCAGCAATTGGTCATAGGAATATTGGTTCATGTGGACAGGATAGCTTTTTACAGTTGACGCAAATTAGATGTAGGTACTCTTGAGTAGATGGCAGGAAGATTCACTGATCCATGCTGCTTGTGCCAAACCGTGACCCTCCTATCAGCATAATGCCACGGAAAACTGGATTCATCTAACCAGGTGATGTATTCCACTGCTTAGAGGTCCAGTTTTCGCATGTCTTTGCCCACTGGAATCTGGCCATTCTGCTTCTCTTAAGATAGTAATGGCTCTCAAACTGGTCATCTATAGTTATAGCCCATCCGTGGTAAGGAACGGCACCTGTGTGTTCAGTTAGTTGGAGCACCACCATTGTATTCAGATGCAGTTTGCTTGACTGTGAAACGCCTGTTCATCTGGATTTCATTTCCCTGCATGTTTCTTCCTCAGTAAGGGTGGTTTCACATCTGCTGCAGGGGTACCGTTTGGGGGAGCAGGAAAGGGGAATCCCCTGGCCGAACGGGTCCGTCTGGCTGAACGGACCCCATAGACTATAATGGGGTCCATACGGTTTCTGCTCAGCTGCCTAGCATTTTACCAGAAGAAAAAGCGCTGAATGCAGCATTTTTCCTCCCGGTGTTTTGTGCTAGATCTCTGACAGAACCTTCGAGGTTACAGTGCGGATGTGAAGCCACCTTTAAATCATTTTTGGTATATTTCTGACATTGTTGCATGAGAAACAACGATAAGGTTGGCAGTTTTTGACATGCCGACCCGGTTATTCTAGCACCAATGACAATGCCTTGTTCGAAGTCACTTATATTCCTGGATTTTTCTAATCTAATGAGAATTCACACAGAAACTGATCCACATAAAATGTGCTCACTTGATTTTATGCCGCACTCTAACTTCAATACAGGAATGTTCCAGTTGTCAAAAGGCGGGTGTCTCTAATAAAGTGGCCATTCAGTATACATCGGATGACTCATTCATGTAAAAAGTTGGTGAGCTCAGAAGTAGATTGACACAACTGTTTCCTTTCCACCTCAGGAGAGTCCAGTTTGTTAGACACACAGATGCGTCAACTAGACCAAGCTTTGGACAGCAGTTGCTTCCATTTACAGCAGACAGAGAATGTCATTCGCAGCAGGACCCCCACTGGACCTGAGCTAGATTCAAGTTACACCGGCTATGTAAGTATTACCCCAGGGAACCACTGTGTTTATTCCATACCACTCCTTCTAAAATGTCAGAGCTGCTGTCTGCATCATCAATAATCCCCATGCAAAGCAGAATCAATGATTTAAAGTTTGGGACTTCAGATTTAATTGATAGCGTCACATAAAGTACAACACTGTTAAAGATATCGCGATAAGTAAATGTAATTAGTTAGAATTACTTAAATGAATATTGAGTCCAACATAGGTCCAGCTTTGAAACTATGACCAAGTTCCTATTCGGACTGCAGATTCATTTACTTATCATTCTATACATTCACCTACAGAATTTCAGTATAAAAAATAGTGAAAAATATGTCAAGTCATTATGGGAGTAATATTGGAGGTTACTCAGTTTTGCTCTATACTTCTCCATTATTAATGCCTTAAGGACTAAGATGTTCTGGTCTTAAAGGACCAGACGCTTTTTACCCATGTTTACTGCTCTTTTTTTTCTTCAGCTACCAAAATTATTTTTGCTGTATTTTCCCCCCCGTGATTTATAGGGCTATTTTTAGTGTATCTTTTTTCACAGATTTTATTTCCACTGTTTAATTTTTTGGGGTGGGGGTGGGGGTGGGGGGGTATTTTTAGTTATTTTAGTTTATTTTTAAAATTAGTATGTCTATGCTAAAGTAAAGTAAATAGATGGGTCCTCGTTTTGTTTTTCTACGTTTTCATATATAAGTTGTATAGTTTTGGATTACAGGGGGCATACAGCAACGGTTCTGGTTGCGTCGGTGGTCGGTCTTTTTTTTTTTTTTTTTAAAGAATATATTTTTATTCAGAATTTTTTTTTTTTACTTATTTTTTTAACAATTTTTTACCATCTATGCCCCTCCCCCCCATGACATCATATAAGACCTCTAGGGGTCAATCCTATTGTATTTTTTTTTTATTTCAGACCTAGGGCGTCTATAGGAGCCCCGGTTACAGGGGAAAACATTCCCTGTAGTGATAGTAGTCACTAACAGATAGTAGTCTACTAGGACCCTTCAGCTCTGCTGTGCTAGGGAACACCTGGCGGTTATGTGATTGTTGAGTCGCATAGTGGAAGAAATGCTCTCACTTTTTAGTACATAGCACTCATTGAGCACTATGTAGCCTGGAAAGGAGAAGGTAGAAGCAGTTGAAAACTGCTTCTGCCTTCCCCTCTGGGTCCTTGGCTGTGTCTGACAGCTGAAGACCCATCCTGCTCTTGCTTGATTGTAGGAGCAGAAGCTTTAATCCCTTGACGCACATCTGCTATCAGCAGGTAAAAAACCTAGAGCCAAGCGCCGTATATTTACCCTTAACCCCTTGAGTGGCACGCCCGGAAATTTTCCGGGACGAGCTCCACTGCTCATAGCGATACAGCCCGGAAGATTTCCGGGCTATGTATCACTATGGGAGCTGCAGAGCACAATGCCACAAGCTGTGACATTGTGCTCTGCCTGCACAGACCCACAGAGAGCAGTGCAAGGGCTTTGAAAAACCAGCAGAAGATATTGCAGATATGTCGGCAATCTCCTGCACTGGTTTGTTTACAGGTTGCCATAGAGACCATCGGCTTGTCAGAAGCAAGCCGATGGTTTCTGTGGCAGGGAGAGCTGGTGCTTGGCTGTGAGAGGACAGCTGGGTACTAGCTCTTACAGCAGAGATCAGAGAAAACCTCCGATGTCTGCTGTGTTAACCCTTTACATGCTGCAGTCTATGTGACTGCAGCATATAAAGGGCTGTCACTGCAGCATGTAAAGGGCTGTCACCATCGGACCCCCAGAATGTGATCAGGGGTCCTGATGGGTCCCTGTGGAAGTCCCCTAAAGGGACAAAAAAAAAAGTAAAAAAATAATTAAAAAAATAATAAAAACACTTGTCTCCCTTTACTTTGTAAAAAATCAAAAATAAAATCACACATGTGGTATCCATGCGTCGTAATGACCCAGAGAAGGAAGTTAATACATTATTTAACCCCTTAATGACATGGCCCCTTTTTTTCTTTTTTCCCCATTTCTTTTTTTCCTCCCCCCTGTTTAAAAAATCACAACTTGTCCCGCAAAAAACAAGCCCTTATATGGCCATGTCAATGGAAAAATGAAAAAGTTATGGCTCTTGAGACGCAACTGCAAAATTAGTTGAAATTCAATGATTAGACCATTTTAAAAAACCTGCCCTGGTGGACACGACAGGGTGGTAGGAAACCTGCCACTCAAGGGGTTAAGGGGTTATTATGTGATATTTTATGAAGAAAAATCCCTTCGGCCTATTATCTTCGTTATCTTCACTCCCATATTATAAATTTTAATGAAACGCACAAAAAATGGAGCCATACATTTAGAAATGTGTTACATATAGTCACTTTATACACGTACACCCTGATAGAAAGTAACAGAATTGAGAAAATTAACTCAATTTCCTTTTCTTTGTGTTCACCAGATGAAGCTCCTCGGAGAATGTCGGGGCAGCATTGATAGTGTGAGACGAGTAAGCGACAATCTGAAAGAGGAAGAGGAGAAGCTGTCTGGCTTCATTAATCTGAATAGTACAGAGAGCCAGTCTGCAGGTAATACATGAACGACATGTGTACTACAGAGGGTGAGGCATTCCTGTAGACTTTACTACACAGTTCAGTCACTGCCCCAGCCAGGTTTATTTAGACCAGCAGGAAAAATGCAGTATTACATGGTGGTTATCCATCTGATGCATGGTTGGACCAGGTCCTCCAGAGCCGGCGGTGCAGACACAGAGAGGCTCTCTTCTTTGTCTCATAAAGCCAGGTCCCCCGCTAAGGGTCATTTCTGTGATGTCTATATGTCCTAGTAGGGTCTGTGGAAAGGGCGTCTTTGATACCACATTAGTTCTGGGGTACACACCATTATTGTCTTATTCTAAGCCTATTTTAACTTTGTATTAAACTTTTTATACAGGTTCCCCAGATCAATTTATTTTGCATCATTACGGCTTTTTCACACGAACATAAAGCTGCAGCGTATTATGCAGTAAAAAGACCTCATTGATTTCACTGGGTTCATTCACAGCTCAGTCATGTAAAAAAAACATAGGATGTCCTACTTTGGTGCACATTATGCCCAGAAATAGCCCACTGAAATCCGCTTAATCGATGGATTATGTCCTTTTTTAAATGTACATAAATATGCTGCGTATTTACACATGTAATAAAAAATACCTGGCGACGGGCAGAATCACGCAGGGAAGTGGCGTATTTAGGTCCATCAATACGCAATGTAGTAACGGACCAAAATACATATACACCCGTGTGAAATAGCCCTTAGTGAAATGCTGCAGTCATTCAGCAGTGTACCTATATCAATCAGTTTGTCACAAATTATTCAGATGTTCTTCTGAAAGCTGGAATGGTGATGGGTAGAAGAGAAGCCATCAAGCCAAACTCCATCATAGTTTGCTCCATTAATCTGTCACTGTAACCAGAGACAAGAAAATAAAAAGGCGGCACATATAGATACAGAGGTGTGAAATTCAGTTTTCCAGCATTGAAAGATTGTGATGACCATCAGTAACTGATTGACGAAGGGGGTAAGTGGGCTGTCTAGTGCAGGGAACAGACAGCTCTGTACACTGTGCAGTGGCCCGGTTTGGTATTGGAGGCACAGATGCCATTTACATCAGTGGAAGACGCTGCAGTGGTGCAAATTAAAAGGGTCAATAGTCCCCTAAAATTCAACATTTCTTTCATAACACATAGCAATAAAATAATTCACATGGATTTGTCTTCTGATGGGATTCCATGTTCACGTTTAAACTTAAATGACAGGCCGTCATCGGCAGTCTATGCTGATAAAATCACGGGGGAAATCTTTTTGCAGAACATTCTGCTTTCTGCTTAAATAGTGATTTTTTTTATTTTTTTTTATTTGCTGTTGTACTTATATACTTGTAGTATACTGTTGTACTTATGTATTGATGTCTACAGAGATCAGTTTTCCTATGACTATTAGGATCTGGTCCCACACTGCAGTAACCGCATGCAGTCAATGCCCCGCCCATCAACAAGAGCCAGGGACTGGAAGATTTTGCTGGTAATATTGCCCTTTTGCCAACAAAATCTTCCAGCCATTGGCTGCCATGGGTGGGTGAGGTTTAAGCTGCATGCGGGTCATTGGTGTGAGACCATACTCTGACTTTTGATGCCTCTAACATCTCAGGTGTTATTGAGAGATGGGAATTAATCCAAGCACAAGCGCTTAATAAGGAGCTCAGAATGAAACAAAAACTTCAGCAATGGCAGCAATTTATGTCAGACCTTGACAACATTTGGGATTGGCTGGGAGAGACAGAGGAGGAGCTCGCACAGCTGCAGCGGCTGGACACAAGTACTGACATACAAACTATTGAGCAAAGGATTAAGAAGTTGAAGGTAACTCTCTAGGGCCATAAGGGCTCCTATATGTAATCTTTTCCATCTTGCAGCAGCCTTTGTCTGTAGCTCTTTATGCTGTATCACAATTCCCTTTCGTCCACATTTTATTTCTGTGATATTGTGACTGTACTGACCTCAAATATTATTTACCTTACCCTTCATTTTTACATATGTTGTTATGAATCATACTGGATTTCAAGAAGTTCATTTATCTCATTATATTTTATCTAATATATCATTCACTAGAGTTGTTTGACCAAACATTTGTCCGTGGCAACCACCATATTACAACTTAATTTGTGCACTGAAGTCTAAGAAATTTTAAGTCTGCATTCTGATTGGTTGTTATGGGCAACAAGGCCAGATTTTCTGTTAAACAGTTTTGAAAAATATTGCTCACAATCATAAATACCTAATTTTTTATGTTAGTCGGACCTATGATGCATCATTCCCAACTGGCCCTTTTACATGTGTACCACTGCTACAAATGGTGGTTTTACCCAAAACACTCCAGTGCAGATTTATGAAACTGTCTTACAGAAAAAAATTTCTTCCCATAGCAACCAATCACAACACAGCTTTTATTTTGTATTTCACTCGTGAAAAATTAAAGCTGCGCTATGATTGGCTATTATGAACAACAAAGACAGTTGTGTTTTTAGAAATTTTTTATAAATCTGCTCCTATTGGTGAAACCAAGCGCAACATCCATATGCCTTCAATACCTGTCGACGACACATTGATTCGACCAACAACTGTTCTGAATTCCTTAAAGACATGAACACTCATTTCTTCTGACCGGTCATGTGTTTTACATGCTGAGAAAGCTACAGCTCTAGCGGCAGCTTATCACCCTTATTCAGTGTGCCCAATCCTTCTTTTCCCTGACAACATCTATCAGGGAAAAATGGGGAGGACACCATACACGGCCAGTTCTGCTGAAATTGGCGGGTTCAACTAACTGTTGTCTAATAATGTGTATGGCAGCCGTTAAAGAAGCTTAATTCTATGACCTGATAACTAACACCTGTGTAGGACATGTCTGACACAATTAACTGCTTGGAACAATTTGGCTCATAGAAAAAGCAATTGGCTGCTACACTGTAGAAATTATGCAGTGACAACATATACGACCGGTTTCACATCTGCGTTGGAACCACTGGTCGGAGATTCCGTCGTAGATCCAGCTCATGCAGCTCTTTTTTTTTTCGGTTAAAAGCTGGGCAGCTGAGCGTTACGCTAACGGACCCTATTATAGTTAATGGGGTCCTAAGATGGATCTATTCAGCCACAGAGATTCCTCTTTCCTGATCCCCGAACGGAGCAGGAAACTGGAAGCCTCGATGCAGACATGAACCCCCCCCCAACCAGGAATGCAAAGTCTTTTACAATGTAAGCTTTTTGAGAGATAATAAACAGTTAATAGACTCAAAATGAAAACAGATTTCTTCAATGATCAATGTTTATTACAAATAGTACACTCCATTGTGTCTCTGAATTGACATCCCCTGAGGATAGCTCTCTATCGTTAGTACGTGGAATATGTTCCTATTCCTCTTTCGGTAAACCACTATTTTCAAATCCAATCGAACTTCTCATTTGGACTGAGGCATGGGCTGACTTAGCCACTGTCGTATGTTACTGTTTTTGAGTGACTCCTGTTAAGCCTTGTCTTTATGTTTGGGATTGTCTTGCTAAAAGATGCATCTTCTCCCAAATAGCAGTTGTCTTGCAGACTGCAGCAGGGTTTTTTTTTCCTCCAGGATTTCCTAGTATTTTGCTGAATTCATTTTACCATCTATCATCACAAGTCTTCCAGGGCTAAATATCCCCAAAGCATGGCATAGCTGTTTCCGTGTACTAATTGTAACAAATGTAGAGAATTGCCCTCACATTAAGGCTGGGTTCCCACACGGCGTATTCCCGGAGGAAATCTTGCGGTTTGGCTGCAGCAAAAACGCGAGATTTCCATCGGGAAAGCGCTGCTTCAAAACCCACGGCACTTATCTGCGGGTTTTGGCGCGGCTTGGCCGCACGCTTTTCCGTTGAGGTCGGCGCTCCCATAGAGGATAGCGCTACCGCAACAAAAAAAAATAAAGAATGGGCATGCTGCAACCGGGGAATACACGCCGCAACGCCGGCTTTGCTGTGACGGATTCGCTGTTCCGTGTGGACGAGATTTCTGAGAAATCTCGTCCACATTGCTGCCCAACACCCGGATTAGCGGCCGCAGGCGGATTTGCCGCAGCCAAATTCCGGACGGCATTTACGTGGCAAATCCACCCTGTTTGAACCCAGCCTAAAGAGTCTTTTTCTGTTAAGCAATCATAATCAGTGGCTTAGCAGGTGAATAGTTGTTACACTGTACCAACACCAACTATAATTGTCACAGCAGTGTTTTCTTGAGGTTAGAAGGAGAAGCTTGTTGTTATTGACTGTCACCACATATCAGATTTAGTATTTGACGTGTACAAAAAACCAATACTTAATAGTGAAAGAAGTTGCACATAAATCTTTTTACATTGTATTCAATGTTGACCAACTTGCCAGGCCCCAACTTTGTATCTAGAAGTCAATTTGAGAGAGAAACAAGTGTTTTGTCATTGCCATCTTATTTTGAACACTCAGTAGAAGAGTAACAGAATGTGATTGCTTCTGTGGGCGAGACCACCGTTTGCTCTGTTCTTTTACTAAGAATTGGCCTTCAGTGCTTACAGTACATTTATATCATATGCCATCGTATAGTTCAGTTGGAAATTAAACATGATCATTTAGCTGGATTCATGGAAGTAACCATCGTTTTATTTTCTACTTGTCTTTTCCAGGAACTTCAGAAAGCTGTGGATGGTCGGAAAGCTATTGTCCTGTCCATTAACCTGTGCAGCTCAGAGTTCACTCAGGCAGATACTTCAGAAAGCAGGGAGCTTCAAGAGCGGCTCAGACAAATGAACCTCAGATGGGACCGTGTGGGCAGCACATTAGAGGATTGGCGTTGTTCACTACAGGATGCTTTAATGCAGTGCCAGGTCTATAATGTGCCTTACTATTATTACAGAGTACTTTTTTTGGAAAGTCCTGCTGCTTGGTACTATTACACTTGAACACAAGCTTCTTCACTGAAAACAATTGTATTACTAATTTTGCATACAGACTTCTCATCAGTGATTAGGTTAATTCATGTTTTGCAGTTTTAATGACACATTATGGTGTTGGAAAAGATGCTTAGCCCCTCCAACCTCCCCAATTTATACACTATTTACTGAGGAACAAATTTCATACTGTGTATATAATATAGCACAATTTTAAAGGCTTAGATTTAGGGCTCCTGCCCACTGATGGATATTTACTGCGGAATCCACCATGGATCCGCAGCAAATAGCAGCCATAGCAT
Source organism: Eleutherodactylus coqui (assembly GCF_035609145.1). Taxonomy (NCBI): domain Eukaryota; kingdom Metazoa; phylum Chordata; class Amphibia; order Anura; family Eleutherodactylidae; genus Eleutherodactylus; species Eleutherodactylus coqui. The sequence goes on along the minus strand of NC_089839.1, from coordinate 109,370,227 downwards.
GCTATGGGAGATCGATTATTCCTGAACTCTTGCAGAAGCCAATTGCGGTTTCCGCAAGTGGAGGAAAAATGGCAGCAGGCTCCATTTTTGTACGAATTCCGCATGGGCGGCTTTCCTTGAAGTCAACGGAAGCCGTCCGCTCCGCACCCCTTCTGCAATCACATTGTGGAAAGGTCGCGAATTCCGCGTCACCACTAGGCGGTGACATGGGATAAGCAGGCACTTAAAAAAAAATCTGTACTGCACATGTCCGACAGCTCGCCGTGCAGACTATCCTCAGTACAATTGAAAAATGTATGTAACAGGTGCGCGCAGACGCCACTGCTCCCAGGACTAGATTCCGCATGCAGAATCCGGCCATGCCAGGTGCAGGCGGCCTTAGGGGACTAAGAAGCTGACTACTGATTATCTTATCAACATTCATATATTTTATGATAAAGCTTGACTTCTGGCAGTGACAGACCATGGACAGAAGACATACCCAGTATCATGGTCCATTATATGTGTATAATATGATTGTTCTCCGTAAGAGAAAGAAAGTAATCTTGTAGATATGATACCTTTTAATGGCTAACAAAAAGACCCGGTAAGAGCTTTATGGACTGAGATGCATAGTAGCCCAGGGAGCCTTCAATAGGCTGGCATTGTTACACACGTGGGGGCACTGATGGGATGCCTTAGGAGCCCATCTATTTGGTCAGCTGCTTAGATGCTGCAGTCAGCATTGACCGTGATATTTACATAGTTAAGGGCCGTGATTGGAACTAGCTCCCACCACAGCCATTGCCGCTGGCTGTCAGAAACAGCTGATACCCACTGGCCATGAAGCAAGCTCAACTCCGAACCCACTTCATACCTCTCATTGCGACTCATGATAGATATTTCCATCATAAGCCATTACGGAGATAGAGGAAAACATCCTATCCAATCATTTCAAAGTTATATATTTCAAAGAGAGCAGGCTTACAACATGTTTGGCCATTATCACAGCCTTTCCAACTTTTTTATGTAAAATATTGACTGTCCCCTAATACATCATAAGAAGCCAGATGTGCTAGTCAACAATTTTGGAAAGTTCAGAAAACTCTATGTGAGATCTCTAAACAGGGACCACATTGGTTGTCAGGTAGAAAACGAGAGAGATGGAGCAAACCCGATGGTATTGGAGATTTTAGTCCCAAATGAATGTCTAAAGACCAAAAAATGCCTTATGAAGGGCTGTGAAGAATGAATGAGCTGTGGAGGTGCTGCCAACCAGGAGAACCCACTGGAGGTGGGCATGGCAGATGTGTGAAGAGAAGAAGTTGGACAATACATTCTACTGTTCCACCATCTTTTCTGGAGAGCTGCACCTATCCATCAGTCTTTTCTTTTTATAACTCTTCACACATATTGGTTGTCAGGCAGCTGTAACTACAAACAATTATATGAAACATACTTAGAGCTGCATTCATGGAATAGGGATTTTTTTATAAGACCAAGTTCAGACGGCCATAATGTGGACACATTTTACTGTCTATAACCTCCTAATACTCCTATCTCCCTTGCTTCTTCTGTACTGAACTTCGATTAACATACAGTAGAAGCCTAAAAGGCACAGGCTCGCTGTATGTCTGAAAGCAGTCTTAGTGTACCTTTTAATTTTCACTTATTAAAATATGGATATCAGAGACATAAAAGGCTTTGGCACATTATTCTTTCAACTAATCATTAGGCTCCATGAAGCTCATAAAATGGAATAAAAAAAAGTTGGCATACTAGGTAGAATGGAAAACATTAGGAATTGTTGTTTGGGCCTTTGCATTGATATATTACGATAAGCAGCACAGAACTTAAAACAATTAGAATAAAGATTTATGATGTAAGAAACTTATATTTTTCCACTTTGCAGTTCTGATTTCAATGGGAAAACTAACTACAAAGTAAGTTATGTTTTACTTTCAGTGCCAAAAGTTTCAGTAGTACAATTTCTGCTCTAAACAGATGACTGAGCCTGAGTCTTAATCACAGTCAGTCTGCAGTAAAGGTTAACAAATACTCATAATATAGGAAGAATTAAAGATAAAGAGTGCCGCTATATTACTAAATCTTTAAAGATGATCTGGTTATTTAAAATTGATGGCCTAGGTTAGGCCATCAATATAAGATTGGTGGGGTATTGGTGCCCTTGCCGATCAGCTTTTGAAGAGACTATGGCACACCTATTCATTCTTTACCAGGCATAGCTCCATATGTTTAGTAGTGTATGTGCATGTTATTGCAACTCCGTCCCATTCACTCGAATAAGTAAAAGCTGTAGCAAACTGCAATTTTAGGCGCAGATGGTACTAAAAGTTTGGAGCTGGTAAACTATAAAGGGGACAAGACTCCCTTCAAAAAGATGATCGCAGGGATGTCGAGAGTCAGGCCTCCACGATATTAATGGCAAATCATAAAGAGATAGCAGATAACCCCTTTAGATATAAGGACCACATAAGCACTCCATTAGAAATGGTTAATTTTGTGTATTCAATCCTGGATAGATCCTTTCTCTTCCATTAGTAATATAACACCTGGACATGGATGTTTTTACCATTTCACTGATATATTTAGATTAATGAATTACTCATATACTGTAAGTGATCTTTTTACCTTAAGCAACTAGTTAGAGTAAATGCTTCATTTTTTTTCCAGTCTTTATATACCGTTTAGATACATGTGCCCCATTACAGCTCCTTAATGAAAACTAGTGCAGACATGAAATAGTGGAGATGACATTATATAACACTATATTAGCAGAGCAATATATACTTTTATGGTTGTGCCTCAAAGTAGTGTTAGTTCTTTGCAACATATTTCCCAAATAGTAAAACTGGCCTACAGAATATCCAAGAGTCGGACACGACTAAACGGATAGAATAGAGAGAAAACTTAGTCGCTTCTTCATATTTAACAACTGACTGGGAAAACGTTGTGCATCTCTTCTGCAACGTGTGATTGTGCTGTATTTGTCAGTGATAGGCTGTGTTTTTTAGTTTTTTTTCACAATCTCTCTTTTTTTTTCTTTTCCACACTAAGTTATCTCTGACATTATGGCAGCGGACAGATGGTCGTAGAGTTGAAGTCTTCTTTAATACTGATATCATTTCCTAAGATATCCTTAGTACACATTCTTATTCTTTTCATTGCATATGCTTTATGGTAGGACTTTCATGAAATGAGCCACGGATTATTACTTTGGTTAGAAAATATTGACCGAAGAAGAAATGAAATCGCTCCTATCAATCCCAGTCTAGATGCTGATACTCTCCAGGATCACCACAAGCTGTTAACGGTAAAATTAGACTTGATTTCTTCACCCTGGATTAGACTGGTAAAAATAGATGTAATGTCAAAATGAATTAATGGATGTAGACATAGATAGACTTCATTGAACGCTCAGTTGTTCTCAAACGAGGTAAAGCAGTTTATTCTGTAAGTGAAAATAGAATCTTTCATTTAACCTTTTTGCTGCCAAAACAGTTTTCACACTCTTTTGACAAAAACAATGCTACAAAGTCGTGCGACTTTGTAGCATCACATGCGAGAATTTTCAGGGGTGTGGGGGGCCTTGAAATATAAGCCCTACCCCAAATATAAGCTGTAACTGAAGGAAAAAAAAATATACGTCACCTCTCCCGCACTGTCTGGAGTGCTGCAGCAGCTTTCCCCCGGGTCCCGACACTTGTTCATCTTCTGGCCGGGGATTGAAAAATTCCCGGCTGCTGGAAGCGCTGGCTGTGATTGGCTGATGCTTAGCCAATCACAGCCAATGCTTGATGAATGGCTGTGATTGGTTCAATCACTGCCATTCATCGAGCACTTGCTGTGATTGGCTAAGCATCATCCAATCACAGCCAGCGTTTCCAGGAGTCAGCGATTTTTCAATCCAGACTTCAATCTTCGGCCAGAAGATTAAGAAGAGAAGCAGTGTCGGGACCTGGGGAGAAGCTGTGGTGGCAGAGAGCGCTTCTAAGGTGATGTATGTGTTTTTTTTTGTTTTTTTTCTGCAGCTAGGGCTTAGATTATAGCTTTGACAGTAGGATTTCCTATGCTTTGCAACAGGGAGGGACACATGGGCTACAAAACCCTCACATGTCGCGGGCATATCGCTGGACCCGTGAGGTTTGTGTGTTGGGTTGTTGCATGCTACTGAACATCACATGTGTGAAGGAACCCATAAGAAAGCATGGGCTTCACAGACATATGCGATTTGTAGCAGCGGGACAAAGTGGTGCGACTTTGTCGCCCGTGTGAAGGAGGCCTAAAGGTTTGTAAAACATGCTGAAAAAATTGTTTGTGGCTAAAAGTCCTATCAAGCAGAACCTGACATGTACATTGCCTTCAAAAAATAAAAGGACTAGATGTGCAGAGTTGATATGCGTCAGTATGTGTATGTCTGCATAGCTAGATCTTCAGATAGTTATCAGAAATGAATAGACCATAAGTCTCCATGACCTTTGAATCACAGATTGAAGAAATATCGGGATTAGGTACGAGTTTGGTTAGATGTATAAATGTTCATCTCTTCCTTTAATAGAAAAATAAGACACACACACCCCACCACCAAATATGACAATCAGACAGCACATGTCCCTCCAAATTAGTAGGAACTGAGAGGTTGATAACTTGAAGAAAAGTTCCTGTATTTCTCGATTGGGGTGGTTGGAGGTTGAACATTAGGAGACAGGATAGTAACAGGCAGTGTGCCTCATGTCACTTGCAGGTCTCTTCCTTTTCCCTTTACAGACACACAACTTTTTGTGCAGCTTCCAGGCTCCGAGTGAGTGCTGTGTCTAAACATTGAGTCTGGTATCATTAGCTAAGATTCTGCAAACCAGTATTTTAATATTTCAACCAATATTTTAGCAATAGTTTAAAGGCAAAATGTATTACATGTCTTGGCAGTGAAGTGGTTAAAGGACAGTTATTTTTAAGACCGCAAAGACTGCTGAAATTAAACTGTGTAGCTATCTCTAAGAACACGGCTGACCTTGTCTTTATGCAACAGCAAATCAAGCGTGAGCTGCTTGAATCTCAGCTAAAGGTGGCATCTCTACAAGACATGTCCTACCAGTTACTTGTCAATGCAGAAGGCAAGGATTGTCTTGAAGCCAAAGAGAAGGTGCATGTCATTGGGAACAGACTCAAAGTGCTCTTAAAGAAAGTGACACAGCACATCAAACAAATAGAGAAAATCTTGGACATATCGAGCAGTCAGCTGGTAAGTTTACTTGGGTGATTGTGAAAGATCAAAAATAATAAAAATAAAAAAGGAACATGATGAGTGATTTGGTGGTAAACTAGTTTGTTGGGCTAAGAAGCTGGGGTAATATTACCTTGCTATGAATATTTTAATCCGAGGAAATCTGATTGCTATCATGCCATCAACAGCTTTGTGAAGTCTTAGCACTGTTCTTTGTTTTCTGTTACATTACTGTTCCAATAGTGTTAAAATTATTTTAAAGGGAACCTGTCACTAATTATAAGAACCATAAATTAAGTTACGGTGCTCGTAGTTGAGGTGATTGAGAGTCCAGGGAGATGTGTCTTATACTCACCCGGTCTCCCTTTCCTGCTGTGTCCAGCCACAAAGTCAGGTGTAGAGATGATGGGAATGCGCGCACACAGCCTTCCCAAAAGAGCCACCCTGGCTGTGCACGCTCTAACTCTGCAGAGGTACATTGCAGGAACAGGGGACTGAGTGACTATGAGACACAACTCCCCACACTCCCTATCACCCAAACTATACGCACTGTAACTTAGTTTATAGTGTTTATAGTTGATGACATGTTCCTTTTATAGGTATTTCCTGATTTCCATACTTTGATATGCAATAGTACTAATATTTATATTTATAATTATATTTTTTTGAAATGATTCCTTATAAAAAGAAACACCCAACCAATATGTTTATTCTGAGAAATACTAATATCAGCCATGTTATGCTATTGATTTTGTTTTTAGAGGTTAATATTCTAATATTGAAAAATATTTTATAAGAAATGCCTAAGTAATTGTGTGTTCAGATGGTAATACTGCTTCTTCTTATAACTAGGAGTTGTCCTCATGGTCTTCCGCCGATGAGTTAGATACTTCTGGATCCCTCAGTCCTGCGTCAGGCAGAAGTACCCCGAGTAGGGAGAGAACGGTAATGCAATCATAGTGTCCATATAGGAAGATAAATAAAAATCTATGGATTACACCAGCCAAAGCTTTCACTACAAAACCTGCTAGGAAGGGCAGTGAACACATCCCACATTCCCGAGAACTTTTCACACCGCAATGTTCTGCTCTCCTGGATCCTTGACATTTCACTCCTGCATGATATAAAGAACAATTATACTTCTTTTAATGAAGCTGGGATCCTGCCCGCACCCCCACCCCCTTATAATTCAGTTTAATTATATTTTAATACGTTTTCGGTGGTTTGGGACTTTGGATTTCATTACTACTTAAGTTAAATAACATCTGTCCTCATAAACTATTTGATCTATTTAATTGATTCTCTACATTCATTCCTGTAGGCCCTAGTAATACAATGTCAAGGAAAACTGGCTTTTCAAATTTTAAACTCAGAAATAATTTTTAATTCAATGGTATTTTTTAGGTATCCATATTTAATTCATACAGCAGCCCTATTCATAAATAGAGTACTTAGTGATAATGTGGGGTACGTCATGCATGTGTAATGTATACTCTTTCTTTTTAGTGGACTCTTATCCTTTATTCCTTGACAGTATATTACGTTGTAGTCCAGAATTGTAGTTTTTGATTAAAAATTGAAAAGCCAGTTTCCTTATCTCCTGGGTATTGCCACCTCATGTGATTTTATTTTCTTTTGCTGCACTTTTCATTTTGTTGATTTTCTTTTCACCAGTAGCTTGTCTTTTTTTGCCTGGACTGAACATTCTTCTTTCTTTACCCCCTGTTCATTGCAAACAGCCACGGGGCAAATGTAGTGTCTCACAGCCTGGACCCTCTGTCAACAACCCACCTAGCAGGTACCTTATTCTCCTGGTTTCCACTTCTACTCTAGAACACAGAGGATGATAGAACAAGTCCATCACGCCTGGTTGAGAAAGTCAACCCTAGTTTTCAGAGACCTATCTTTTAACTGGATTGCTACTACTTTATAGCTGCACTATGCTGGACCTCACAGGACAGCCGACTACTCAGTATGGCACATACTTTTATCGTCCTCTCTATTTCTAGACCTCAGTTTAAGGCTCTGTTCCATAAGTTTTGGAACCAGTGTCAAAATGGACTGTCCATTTTGTGGGCATTTGCTTCCTTTTGTACTCTTCATTATCAGAACAGCTTGGTCCTTAGATTTGGTGACGCTTCTTTTTTCCTTTTTCTTCTAACCTCACTAATCCCTACTAACACAATCCTCAAACGTTTTCAAAAAGTTTCCCACACTTTTGACCACAAGAGTGCAAACTTACTGCGGTAGCTTTTGCTTTCCATATTGTTTAAGTAAATTTTGCATTGCTGCATAAAAAGCTTCTGTATTTTGGTTGCTGTTATTTTATGTGCTTCAGTCATTATTTTTTTTACTTTTTTCATTTTTTTGCATTAGTCTTTTTATTCCCCTGACTTCAGTCCCCAAACAATTACACTTCTAAAACGTTTTAGTAAGAGAGCAAATTTAGTAGCAAAAGAGAGAAATATCATTTCCTGTTAATTGAAATAATCCAATATATAAGCATACAAAGACTTGGAAAGACCAGTACACCTGAATATGTCATGGACCAAAAGTGTTGGATATATCCAAATTTCAAAGCAGATAATTTTACAGTAGCTGTTATTCAGACAATCCAAGACACTGTCTTGTTCACCTGTGGACATGAATATACTAGAAGGATACATTATTATAAACATCTTATGGTAAATGGTATTGTGGAACGTTTTCATTACCTATAGCCAAACTTGATAAGAGCTAATCAAATATGCTGTAATTATGGCTTATGGAACTGATATATAGGAATAAAAAAATACCAATAGAGTTATTTGTTTGCATTGAGTGGTACTAAAATTTAAATTTTAGCTTTTTATTTAAAGTGAGTTTTAAAAGGACTGAGATATTGATGACTTTTTTGCAGGACAGGCCATCAATATCAGATGAGTGAGGACCACCATTCGGGACCCTAACGATCAGTTGCCTGAAGTGACTGCAGTGCTTGGGTGATGATCATGACCACTTCATTGCATGCCAGGCACAATGCCATACATTTCATAGTGGCTGTGCCTGGTATAGCAGCTCAGACCCATTCACTTGAACGGGACTCAACTGCTGTTAGATTCATTGGTCACATAGCCTAACATCACAGGCCTGAAAAGAGGCTCACCTGATCACAGCAGCTTCTTCAATCAGCTGTTCGTCAGGTTTTCCAAGTGTGGACACCCACCCATCTGATGTGCATGACCTATCTTGAGGATAGGTCTTCAATATCTTAGTCCCAGAAAATGTCTTTAAGCCATAGTGTCCATTTCCTATGTAATGATAATGTCATTACATAAAGCTCATAACTTGCACCATACATAGTAAATTACAACTTTGTTCTTCTTGGTAGAGAACAGGAGACAAAACTTTAGATAGTAGAGCAGTTTTTTAACCTGCTATAGCTGCAAGTACTGTACCATAATAATTAGTGGTCTCACAATACTGAGTGCAGAGGTTGTAGCAGCAGTTGGGCATTGAGGTGGGCAGAAGCCCCTCTGCCTCAAAGGAAGACCGCAATACAATATATGGCATATAACAATTGATGAGACCTGGTATTAGCACTCAGAATCTAAAAGCTATAGTTCTGTTGATAGTGTATTCATAGTATATCTTCTAGTATAAGCAGGTATGATTGGTATGGTACTCTTCATATTGGTTTCCTAAAGGTAGGGACACAGCAAAATTAAAAGCATTTGCCTCTTTGCCCATCATTCCACGCACATGGCATTTCCATTTAGCTCAAAATATGCCTTTGCTCTGACAATACATAAAGGTGCAGACATCCCGTTCCAATATGTGGTAACTAATAGCTACCAATCATCAGACGCATCCCTGCGAGATTGATCCAATTCGTCTAAATTATTCTAGCTATGGATAAGTATATTTATATCTCCCATATTTCCTTCTCCCCATTGCAAAATGTTTAGCGTTTGTGATTTAGAACTAGACATCAACTTCCACCAATAGTTCCTAACAGGAAATATGAGTGAAAAAAAGCTGAATAGACATGCCGATTGAGTAGAGTACACGTTCATTGGCGCTACCTGTCAGCATGTGTCGTACGGAGCCCGGAGGGTAAGCAGCAGGTTCGCTGACAAGCTGATAAGCATGTGTGATTTAATCCAGTGTGATAATAAAAGCATTGAGCTATCATCGCCTTTCCAGCTCACATCTTGCGTTGCCAAACATCTGGCGCAGTGTGCGCCCTAACAGCTTTGCAGCTTTCAGCAAGGTCCACTTCCTAATAACATCCCAGCCGCAGCACTCTTCCTCTCCACCGGCACTTTTGATTAACACATCTTTTGCAGTACAGCACAATATTCAATTTGTCATTCAGGCAAGCATGGAATACAAACGAGTCGCAATTGAATAGAGAGCTTAATCAAAAGCACAAGTCAGACAGGTTGTGTTTGATGTCAGCTGCAGTAGTAACTGATAACACAGAACAGGCTGTCACTGTGTTCCTTATTATTTTAAATGCTTCTGATCAGAGTACTTTGTGTTTGATCTTGCACTGGATCAGTAAACATTGATAGACTTAGGTTTAAGGCCAGAGAAAATAAAGAGGTTTTACAGGATTTTTAATGACTTTGGAACACTTTTATACAGACCTTGTGAATTGTTTGGGTCTTGACTGTAATAACATGCAATAATGTGGATTCTTCGGTGTTTTTACAGCATAGTAACTAATCGTAGTACAAGCCTTTCCTTTGCAATATAGTTGTACAGAAACATATGATATATATAGACAGTACCAAAATGCTACAACAATCTGTAATTTAAATTCACAGACGTGACTAACACTAAAAACATAAATTTTATTAGAAATGTTAAAACACATATACTGGGCACTACAAAGACAACACACATGTACCAGGTTCCTCAAACCACTCGTTAGTTATAGGAGGTAAATACCAATGGTAACAATCTGTAATTTAGTGCAGTGGCGTAGAATACCTCAACATGACTCATCCTGATTAAAAATATGAAGGGTATAATATCTTATTTATATGGACAGATGCTTTCTTACTATTTACAGCAATTCTCAATTAGGGTAAAAGAAAAAAATGGAAAAAGATTATGGCCATATTAGTGAAGATAAATGGGCCACAGTGTTGCGTATGATTCCAATGATATCTCTATCTGAAAGTCAACGAGTATCACAGTTGTATTTAATGCATAGAGTTTATCGCACTCCATTAGACTTGTGTAACATGGGTATAACATTATTCTTAGACTGTCCAAAATGTTATATGGATGATGCAGATTTAAAATGAAAACAAGTTTAGTACCGTGTTAGCCAGTAGAGCAAAATGTGATAGTTCTCAGCAAGAGAAACAAAGTAATCTTGTAGATATGATACCTTTTAACAGCTAACAAAAATACATGATGGAAAGAAACTTATCCCTGTAATGTAAGGAGCTGCAAGACCTGCTCGCATGTAGGGACCACGGACAGGATACAAATCACCAACACACAGCAGGACTATAAGATTCCTGGGACATTCACATGTTCCACATCCAATGCAGTAAATGTCCTGTTGGGGGCCTTTATGTTGGAGAAACAGGACAAAAACTTAAGGCCCATTTAGACACAACGATTACTGCTCAAAAGATGTCTTTTGAGCCACTATTGAACGATAATCGTTGTGTTCATTTGCAGCACAAGGTGATCGCTCACGTTGAGCGATCATCTTGCGCTCCGAGCGGGGAATGCAGAAGACAAGCGGGGCCACTTGTCTTCTGCATCCAGCTGTTCCCTGCTCGGTGCGCCCAGCTGAGCGCTCTGAGCGGGGGATGAAGAACACAGCTGGACCGCTGTGTTTTTCATACTGCGCCTGTGTTCAGGGAGCGGGATACAGCTGAAACAATAGTATCAGCTGTATCCCTCTGTGAATTCCTGATAATGCTGATCGTTATCTTTCAGTATGCTGAAAGACAACGATCAGCGACTGCTTAACAAAAACTGCATAATGTCAGTGCAGTTAGACACAACGATTACCGCTCAAAAGACAGCTTTTGAGCGAATTTTCAGTGACAATCATTGCGTCTAAATGGGCCTTTAGAGCAAGGATGAGATCTCATCACCACACAATTAAAGAGTCCTATCAGTGGACTAATTAAGTATTAACTCCTCTGCTTATTCTGTTCTGGTATTGTTTTAAGTGCAAATTAATCACACCATGTCTGTGCCTTTTCATGTGTATGTGTATATATGCAAATAAGGGAGATGTGTCTATATATACATTCCTCTTCTGGTCTATTCCATTTAAGCCTGAGGAAGAACCCTGCATAGGTTCAAAAGCTCACTATAACATCATGTATTTTTGTTAGACATTAAAAGGTATCATATCTACAAGATTACTTGGTTTCTCTTACTGAGAACAATCATATTATGTAGATTTAATGCATATGGTCTGGGATCGTGAGAATTTTGGAATGTGGCATTTAAGATAATCAAAAATGTATATCTTATCAATATTGGTCTCAATCCCAGAATTTGTATATTGGGTATCATTGATGGGCTTGATGAGCATACGCTTTTGGGAATTTAGAGAGCATTGTCTCAGGCACGGAAGTTGATTACTGCCCGTCGGATACAGCCTTCCCCAATAGTAGGAGATTTTGTCGCAAACATAAGAAGGTTTGGAAAGGCATATATATAAATAAATAAAGAGGCTGTGTGACTAAGGCTTGTGTAACATGAATATATTTGTGCAGCGCTTTGCATGCACAATACACAATCAGCAGAGCCCAAAGCACAGTAAAACACACACATGCGCACGCAAATACGCAACACACATTGTGCAAATACGAAGCACAAATGTGTGCATAAATGTACTTACGCCTGTGTGACATCGGCCTAAGGGCTCCCACCCACTGGCGATTTTTTTTCCTTTGCGTTTTGCGTTTTTTCTGAAGAGCAATTAGAATTGAATGTGTTCCTGTCCACTTGCGTTTTTTTTTTCAGTTGCATATGTGTCCTTATTTTTCTCTTAATGCACCCATGAATGTCAATGGAAATTAACGGACAAGGCGCGAAAAACACGTGGAAAACACGCCAAAAACACGCGGAAAACGCTGCGTTTTTCACGCACGAAAATCGCAAGCGCCAGTGGGTGGGCGCCCTAAGTTTGAGGAAATTTGGGAAAGATGGTCTGGTATAAATGGATAGTTTATATCATGTGTTGGTTGTATTGAGGCATTGTAGAAAGGTTGATGGGATTCAAAGAGGGTGAGGGAGAGAGGTGAGAAGGTGGAGAATAGGTAGTTTTTTTGTCTGTTTTCCCTTTTTGTATGTGTCTTAATATTTTAGTTTTTTCATTGGGGATAGAGGAGATTATGATTGATTGATGGGGTATGCATGTTGAAATTAGGGGGTAATTGTTTTCAGAAATATAACTTCATTTAAAAAAAATAAATCAGATTAAAGAAAAATGCTATATGACTAATGAATGATGCTAGGTTGTACCTGGAAAACCTTACCAACGTTTGTATGTGTAGAAAAGCGGCTGAACTTTTAAGTAAAGAAGTTTTGCAAGTGTGCCTTCATATTACGCTCTCCTGACCAAGGGCTCCTTTAGAAAACTGTGATTTTGTCCTATTTTGCAGCCGTGAAACAGGATAAAATGAAACCGTCTTGTGCGTTAATACCACGTGCGAAAAAAGATAGGACTTCCCCAATCTTTCTCGCACGTAGTTTTTCTCTGTGCGAGAGTTATAGGGCAGGACCTATCTTCCCACTTTTTTTTTCAAACTTGCGCACAATAGCGCAAAGTTTGGATTGTCAAAAAAAAAAAAGGTTCATTCGCTTATACAATTCATAATGGCTGTCTGTTGAAGCCCTAAAGGCAACATAGTATGGCAATAGGTCTGCTCTATAGAGATGAGCGAACGTACTCGTAACAAGTACTTACGCACCCGAGTACCGCCATTTTCGAGTACTTCAGTACTCGGGCGTAAAGATTCGGGGGGCGCCGGGGGGCTGGGAGAGGCGCGGCGGTGCGGGGGGGGGAGCAGCGGGGAACAGGGGGGAGCCCTCTCTCTCTCCCTCTCCCGCCCACTCCCCACTGCTACCCCCCGTGCCGCCACGGCGCCCCCCGAATCTTTACGCGCGAGTACTGCTGTACTCGAAAATGGCGGTGCTCGGGTGCGTAAGTACTCGTAACGAGTACGTTCGCTCATCTCTACTGCTCTACTATGCACCAAAAACACAATAAAAAGTGATCCAAAATGGTACCAATAAAAATTACAAAATGTAAAAAATAGAAACACATTTTAAAAAACTATATAAACTTGTTATAACCATAATCATACTGATCCAGAGAATAAAGTTATCATGTTATTTTTATGACATGATGGTGAACACTGAAATCAAAGTTCAAAAATCAATGGTGGAACTTCTGTAATGTGTTTCAAACCCCACTTCCCCGCAAAAAACAAACACACACACAAATTAATAAAACGTATTCTATATATTCTACATATCCTGAGGTGATGTCATTAAAAAAATACATCTTGTCCCACAAAAAAACATGCCCCCATACGGTCATGTCGACAAACGTTATTGCTCCTGCAATTCAACAATGAAAAAAATAAAGAAAATCATTTGAGCGTACTCGCTAAGGCAAATTACTCGAGCGAGTATTGCCATTTTTGAGTACATGCCCGCTCGTGCCAAAAGATTCGGGGGCCGGCGGGGGTGAGCGGTGAGTTGCGGGAGTGAGCATGGGGGAGCCGGGGGAAGAGAGAGATCTTCCCCGTGTTCCTCCCCGCTCTCCTCTGCCGGCCCCCGAAACTTTTGGCACAAGCGGGCATGTACTCAAAAATGGCAATACTCACTCGAGTAATTTGCCTTAGAGAGTACGCTCGCTCATCTCTAATTAAGATGCAAAATAGGCCATCACTTAGGGATTAAATCCTGTCATGCCTCTTTACTACTACTCAGATCTGAGTAATCTGAGACAGACTGGTTGATTGGCACATAGGCAATGCCATTTAAAACATTTACACAGAAGCCCTTTTACCCAGAATTATTATCATGCAGATTGCCACTGGACTGTGTGAATCTGAGCGATAATTGTTCAGTGCAAACGCTGACAGCGACTGACTGGCGAATGATCATCCCTTTGCTCATTGTTCAGTTTAGGCAGGCATAAAAATAAAATGATGATCTGCCTGTGTAAATAGGCAACCATTCATCTATAATCTGTCTGTTTACTGTGAATAAAACATGAAAAACCCACGCCAAGGGGAGGGAGCTGGTAACTTGTGAAGAATATCTTGCCTTTATTAATAACGTACCATACAAAACAGAATAAAACTAAGAAGCACGCGTTTTGATTCTATGCAGAATCTTGATCATCATTCTACATAGAATCGAAACGCGTGCTTCTTAGTTTTATCCTGTTTTGTATGGCAAGTTATTAATAAAGGCAAGATATTCTTCACAAGTTACCAGCTCCCCTTGGTGTGGGTTTTTCATGTTTGAAGTACCGCTGTGACTGGGCGGTGTGTCTGGAAGAGGAGTATTGCCGATATAGAAAGAGTGCTAAAGCTGAAAAGTAAGGTAAGCAATTTTTTTTTCTCTCATATGTATTGCTAGTGTGAATGAAGGCAGGAGGTTGGAAGCTCTACTTCCGTTCACTAAGTGATCATGGCTACTGTGTGACAGCATAAGAGCGATAGTCGCTGGAATGCCTGTTGCACGCTTAAGTGGCCAACAATCATCCCGTATTAAAGGACCTTTAAATAGTGATACACTGTCTTTCAAGCTGCCAGATGACTCTTCAAAAGTGGACTAAAGGTGATTTTACACAGGACGGTCTGTCAGGTAACTGATGTCCAACAGGTCGTCCCAGCGATAATAGTTCCTGTGTTTTTACACAGGATCAATCATCGCTCAGTGAGTGGAAACAGAACAGGACTTGAGATAGTTCCAGCTCGCTCACAGTAAGTAGGCAGTCGATCATAAGTGACCGGCTGCCTTTTTACACAGAACGAAAATGTTCAGTTTTCTGCATGCAGAAACTGAATAATGAAAACAAAGATCTGGTACCGTGTTAGCCAGTAGAGCAAAATGTGATTGTTCTCAGCAATAGAAACCAAGTAATCTTGTAGATATGATACCTTTTAATGGCTAACAAAAATACATAATGTAATAATAGCGAGCTTCTGAACCAACGCAGGGTTCTTCTTCAGGCTAAATGGATTGGATCTGAAGAGGCATGGATATTTATACACAGTTATAACATACATACTTATGACAAGGCACAGATATGGATGTGATTGGTTTGCACTTAAAAGGAATTCTGCAACAGCAAACAAACTTTTTTTGTCTAGGCACTGATAGCGGAGTGAATGTTTTATGGTCCCTAAATTACTGTTGGGGGGAGGGAGGTCGGGCAGGCTAGAAATGCTACAAGAGGTACACTGACATTTTTAGCTAAACACTGATAAGGGAGTGAAAGTTTATGGGCCCTGAATTACTGTTGATGGGGGTCTTATCTGTGCAATCAAGTCTCACACTTCCCATTCACGCATAAATCCTGGGGAATAATTTAACCCCCATATTCAGTGTGTCAAAGGTTGTTATCAATTTATATTCCCAAATTCTTCTGTGGTTTTGTGACTTGAAACCACCCTTCAATATCAAAACTCTCATATCTCCTAAGTTATGTCCATGGTTAGAGAAGTGCTCGGCCACTTCAGATCCAATCCATTAAGCCTGAAGAAGAACCCTGCGTTGGTTCGGAAGCTCGCTATTATTACATCATGTATTTTTGTTAGCCATTAAAAGGTATCATATGTACAAGATTACTTGGTTTCTCTTGCTGAGAACAGAAACTGAATAATGAATGAGAAGTGAAAAGCTCCTCGTTAATCGTTCAGTCGGGGCATGCATGTTCACTGAACGATATATGTTCAGTGTAAAAGCACCTTAACTGCAGAGTACAAAGGCTGTTTAGCAACATTCAAGACAGAGCGTTTCCCATCTTAGGCTGCTTTATTAATCACTAGAGATGAGCGAACGTACTCGTAATGAGTACTTACGCACCCGAGTACCGCCATTTTCGAGTACTTCAGTACTCGCGCGTAAAGATTCGGGGGGCGGGGAGAGGCGCGGCGGTGCGGGGGTAGCAGCGGGGAACAGGGGGGAGCCCTCTCCCTCTCCCCCCCACTCCCCGCTGCAACCCGCCACGGCGCCCCCCGAATTTTTTCGCCCGAGTACGGAAGTACTCGAAAATCGCGGTATTCGGGCGAAAAAGGGGCGGGGCCGAGCACGTTCGCTCATCTCTATTAATCACATTTTGCTAAATATAAATTTTATTGGAGAGTGCTTTGCTATCATGTAAATGGTTTGTGAGACTGCCTGTACATCTCTTCTGGTGTTTGTTCAGTGTCTGGTGTGCAGGTATATCGCATTATTATAATTTGTCGGTAGCATAAATTTTCCTTGCGTGTTATATTTGTATAGTAACATAACGGAATACTGGCTTGTGTATATTTAGATACAAATTGTTTTTGAGTCTATTTAAGTCTGTTTTTATGTAATGTTATGGAAAAAACGAATCCAAGATTGTTAATGAAGCTTTTTCCACTCTGTTATTATCCCAGACCCATGTCCCAGCAGTTAAACCATTTGAAATGTGGGCTTTTTACCATTAGTTTTTGTAAATGCTTGCTGTTTTTTTATTACAGATAATCAAATCCAAAGCATAGAGTGTACAAAGAAATATGTGCACCATCAATTACAGTTTTGTAAGGGAAGTACAAATTGTCCTTTATATAGCGCAGTTCAACCTGCAGGCAAAATAACTATTTAATCAAAAGAGCAGAAGAAAACAAACTGAAGAACAAGTCAGATTTCCATATGGGCTAATTGTTACTCTAATAACCGTTCATCTCTTCATAGCGGCATTAGTATTTAATGGAATATTTAGACTAAATTTGATGGCATATAGTTAGATTTTGTAAAGAGCATGATACTGCGCCTTGTGAAAGTCTGGCACCGAAGTTGTGGATATAGGGCCTATGGGATAATGTATGAGCAGGGCAGGAAAAGAGACCTTAAGCCCAGAAATCATCGGGTATTATTTGACGTTTGGTAGTGGTACACCACAAATCTCCGTGCTGGGCCTGGTTCTCAGCAATCTCTTCATCAGTCAACTGGAGAAGTATATAGGAATAATGGTTATCTGCAAGTTATAAACAGTTGCACTCAACGTAAAGCAGCAGCTGGAAGAGCAGTACAATCTTAGGTTCCACACAAAGTGAAATTAAATATAAATTTCACATTTATAATATGGAGTATCAATTGGTTTAGGCAACACATTGTAATAAGGACAAAAATAAAGTTGGGGTTCCATAGTGAGGTGCAAATAAAGCATTGGGAGACCTCAATGGCATTATCTCAGCAGATAGCGTGAAAGTAGGAGCAGGGTAAGGGTCTGTTTAGAGAGGCAGAAAAAAATTGTTGGCTTGTTCAAACAAGAAATAGTTCAGTCAATAGAACGAGCCAACTATGATTCTTATGTCTTCATAAAATGAATGAAAAGGTAACAATTGTCATTCGGTCGTTGGCTGCGTTTAAACCAAACAATTATAGTTCATGTTTGTTTGAACAATAATTGTTCAGTGAAAAAGGGCCTTAAAAGTATACTCTCTCCCCTCCCTTTATAACTACATAGTCAACAAACTAAAGCTGCAGAGCCTCAAAGCTCTCGGGGTAAATGGAAATAGGCCGCTGATATTCTACAGTAATAATTTTTTTGATCACTTCCACAATAATAATTGTTTCCTAGATATTACATAGATGTCACATAGATCAAAAATCCACATAAAGAGAATAGAACTGGAAGCATGTAGGGATGCAATAGAAAAGATAATTTATTACCACATCACAGACATAAGCAGCAACGTTTTGGCCTTATGGTCTTTTTCAAGCTTAATGATAGCTTACCAGTAAAGCAATTTATAGTATATCACATGTATTCACTGACCTATCACAGACATGTTGCACCTCCACCACAATTGTTTAAAATTACTAGCCATTAAAATCAACACAGGTGCTTCACCATTTCGTCCCAGGGGTCCATCATTTCTCCTTTCCACTCCTCCATTGTCATATAGTTTCAGCACCACGAGAGTGAGTGCACTTGCGCTGACCGCATCTCATAGCGCATGCGCGGGATTATGGGACAACTCCTGCAAGATCACGGTTTAATTACCAGCACACATCTATGGCATATGATTGTGGATGTGCAAGACCGCTGACCAAGTCCCGCGAGATCTTTGATTCCAAGAATCTGTAGTGTGTCATCGAGCATACGCAAGACCGCAAATCAAATCCCGCGATATCTCGGATTGAATAAGGTTATAATGTATGTGTTAATTCACGCCTCTTGCTGGAATAGAAGGCCCTACACACAGCGAATATACATCGCCACTATATAGAGCCTTATATATCTACCAATCTCAAGGAAAAAAGGAGAGAAGGATCGCAAATCCGCTGAATAAAATATACATATCTCTACTAAAATCCTCAACAAAATCCCCATCAATGTCCAATCAATAAACATCATGGACACTACTTTATTGGCAATAAAAGATCACGAGTCACTATTTAGAACAACCATTCCATAAAGCGACATGTGTTTATCCCATGATGGTCATAGACATATGCAATATGACATCCGATTCTCCCCATCATTCATATATATAACGAATACCCATACCCTCATGTTATATATCCAAGTATATCAGTACAGTTGTCATACTATCTCTCATTGATCTATACATTAAAGTACTGTATCACTAATCAGTCCATTTCAAGGATGTAATGTATAGGTAAACACAATGCTTTGTTACACACCAACCCCAAACTGCATTGACACTTTAAGGAAAGAGAAAAGCAGAGGAATGGAACGTTTCAAAATGCATGTCTGCATGTCTTTTATTATTACACATCACAATGTGTGTCAAAAAGGGGGAATAAAGAAAAAAACAAAACATATATTCTCAAAAAAAAGTTCGGCGGGAGAGATAGATGATGAAACCACTGGTTACAGAAATTCTGCAAAAAACAAAAAATATATAAATATAAAGTCTCACCATAAAACATACATAATAACATCCAATACATAACTCCTATATACAAAAAATTCATAAAAAATATATTATCTAACCTATTCTAATATATGCGCCAAGGGAAATCCCTAAATGTGCGGAGGATATGCATGCTCCAAATTCAACCTTTTTGCGGACATCGTGTCTAACTCGTAAATCCATTTGAGTTCACATTTTTTAGAAATATTCTTCGATACCCCCACCCCCCTCTGGGTAATACAGGAACATGCTCAATCACTATGTATTTGAACTGACTGACCATGTGCCTGTGTTTCACAAAGTGCCTCGAAAACCGGCAACTCCATGTTCCTGGTCCTGATTATGCTTTTGTGCTTCACCATTCGTGATGGAACCTCCATGGTCGTCTCTCCAACATAACGAAGGCCACATGGGCAGGTGATGAGGTAGACCACGAATGATAAAGTACATGTATATCTCCCTTTAATTTGATATCTGTTACCCAGTAATGGATGAAAAAAGTGGACACCCTTCACAAGGTTCCCACAACAGGAACAACCAAGGTACGGGTAGTTGCCCTTTCTCACCGATATCAATGTGGACTGTACTTGGGTTTTCGCATTGGCAAAGTGTGAATGCACCACCTTATCACCAATACGAACACCCATCCTGTATGCCATTAATAGAGAAATGCTAAATTCCAATTGCAAAGACCTCCACATGATGATTAGTTGTGGGATGTTGAAAAATACTCCTGTTATGCAAACCAACACCCACCAAGGATGGATCAAAAATATCACAATATCTAAAATTGTGCTTTTGAAAAATATTTTCAATGTCTCTAATTTTAACTTGAAAGTTAGTAAAACTTAAATGCGGACAGTATTTAGTCAAATGCATAATCTACCTATCACTGTAAGTAAACTAATTGTTACCTAAGCAGCTCCTAAATATGTTTGGTCATTTGCCTGCAAGAAATGCTGAAAGTTGTTGACAACGCCAATAAACATTGTCACCTATAAATCCACTAGAATGCTAGTGGCACATACTGACAAAGCACTTTCGGTACTTCTGTACTAGAATAGTAGAAAAGAAGCTGGTTCCTGGGACTCAGCACTGAAATTGGGCATGTACGACTCTTCATACAATGGTTATGGATAAGGATGTATCTGAGAAAAAAATGTTCTTTGATCTCCCCATAGGTTACCGTGAGCCAGACGTATGTAGTGTGACTAAAACCTAAGACCGGTATTGAGATATGTACATGTGATTGTTGTAGGCCTGAGATATTTTGTCTTCCCTGGGATGGCCCTAGACAGCTATAAATTTGGCCGACTTTCATGTCTTTGTAAGGTATCGGTTTTGTTGTTTTGCAGCATATTATGTTTACTCTATCTACTGATTCAGTGCAAGATTTTAACACCACATAAAACCAAAATTTTTTATTACATTTACAATATTCTATACAATATTGTAGTGGAAGTGTATGCGAAACATAAATTTTTAGTTTTTTGAAAGTAATATTCAGAATGTCTAGCTGATCGCCAGAATACAAAATACCATACCATCTGATTATATGCTGAAAGAGCTGTTAACTATAACTTATTTAATATATTTACTGAATATGATATAAGAAACAGCTTATGGTTCAGAAAATATGAAAGCCACATGGTTCAATAAACTATTGCTTTACACTCATTGTCTTAACTTTCTTCATCAGGCCCAAAGACGATGGCTTAGGTTCCTGCCATTCTAATGCCAATGCGGTTCAAGGACACCAATCATTCTTTCTACGGGTTTTGCGGGCCGCCTTGCCACTTCAACTTCTTCTGCTGCTTTTAATTGGTCTTGCCTGTCTTGTACCAATGACTGAAGAAGACTACAGTTGTACTTTATCCAATAATTTTGCGCGGTCTTTCCACCCGATGCTCAGATATACCAATGGGCCACCACCTATATGAACTCCCTGTTTTATAGAAATCACTGTGGAATATATATGAGCTGTTGCCAGCTTTTAATTGCACTTATCATGGCAGCTTTACTTCCCTGAATTTACCTTTTAAGCATAAAACTGATACTGTATTGGTTACAAGATATTGCGGTTTAGTAATTAAAGTTGTACTGAAAAAGTTAACATCAGTATTGATCCACTGAAGACTATGCATAGCCAACATAGCCTTCTCTTCAATACAGTCTTTAATCCCACGCTGAGCATTATCAGTATTGGACAAAAGTGTCTAATTATGAAGCTATTTTAGATGCTTGTAATATAAAATTTTAAATAGCTTATATGGCAAATATTTTTTTACTTTTACCTGTTGCATTTTTGGTTTACGGGCTTTCTGTGTGTTGGGGTGTTGATGAAAGCATGAAATCACTGTTAACTCTTAGTGTGAAGGATGTACAAATGAATAGCACTTTTGAGCTAATAAACTGGATGTAAGAAATAAAATCATGGTTTCAGAATAATCTATGAAATGTTAAGAGATAGAAAATATTATTTATGTATGTACAGTTTGCTAAGCCGAGTTCTGTTTGTATTGATTTCTTGCAATTATAGATATTGTAAAATATAATAGTGTCTGTGTCTTGCTTTTTTATTTAGTTGGGTTGTCACTAGAGATGAGCGAACGTACTCGGATAAGCACTACTCGTCCGAGTAATGTGCCTTATCCGAGTACCGCTGTACTCGTGCTGAAAGATTCGGGGCGCTCCGCTGCTGACAGGTGAGTCGCAGCGGGGATCGGGGCAGAGCGGGCGGGAGAGAAGGAGAGAAAGATCTCCCCTCCGTTCCTCCCCGCTCTCCCCTGCAGCTCACCGCTCCGGAGCGCGTCCCGAATCTTTCAGCACGACTACAGCGGTACTCGGATAAGGCACATTACTCGGACGAGTAGTGCTTATCCGAGTACGTTCGCTCATCTCTAGTTGTCACCATTGACTATCTATGGCTATGATTAGCCTACTTATTCTTTGCAATGTATCATTTACTATTTTGCCCTTTTGTGCTTTTCAATTCATTTGTGCCATATAAAATGTATAGAAAAACTATATTTTTAAATTTGTAACCTCCTGAAAGACAACAGAGAGACTGCTGTAAGTTTTACACTCCCCACCCGACATGCTCCATATGTGGTAATGTCCTGTGGCATAGTTGCTATGTGAGCAATTACATTAAATAAATTCACCAATGTGCTTTAAATTTGGGTCGAAACTGAACCTTGTAAAGTAAGACTATAGAAAGAGGCAATCCAATTGAGGATGCAGCACAGTGAGGTCTGGGCCACCCATCAAGTGGGAGGTGGTTGTTATAGGCGAATGGGCTAATTCGAGGTAATGCACTTTAAAGACTCACTGACAAAAAAAAAGTTTCCTTGTTGCCCTTAGTAACCGAATTTCAACTTCCATTTTTCTGTTGCAGTTTTGGAAATCAAAGCTGATCTCTGGTTGCTGTGAGCAAAAGAAGAGTTCTTCAGAAATAATGTTACTCTTGTACAAGAAAATTGAATCAGTGGACCTGTAGTATACAAATATGATTGAATACACTATGAACAGTTTCCAATTGCAGCACAATCACAGTAAATAGGGTGGAATCACATGCAGCAAATTTGTTACAGAAATTTCTGTGACTGAAAACCATTTTCATTCTTCTGAAGGGGCTTGTTTTAGAGGCAAGAACAAGGATTTCTACAAATACCTTTCAGATACATGGGACAGTCACAGAAAGTTTTCTAACAAACTTGTCACATATCAGTTTGCCTGACATGAATAGAAGCTTTCCCTAAAAAATACTCACAGGGTGTTTTACAATTAAATTTAAAGGAGTTTTCCCACTATCCAAAATTGCTCCAGAGCCACTTTGTACTTCCTTCTTGCTGCTTACAAGGACCTCTAACAAAATTCATTTAGTTCTGCGTGTGTACAAGTGTTGGAGCATTAATTGACTTGTTTTTTTGTATAGAAGTATAATCTTTTTGAGTCTATCCAACTGTGATGGAAAATAACACAGTTTACTTGACTGAATGGACTTCGCCCTTATTAATAAAATACCTGGTATTAGATTTTAAAATAACAAGCTTATATAGCCGGCATTACCCCGGTACACAACTATCTGTCCACCACTTTTTAAATCATTTTATGTATGTATTTTACCACCTCACAGTCGGTATTATTGTTTTATTTTTAAATCTATTTAATAATTTTTTGTTAAAATAAATTTAGTTCTGCGTGTGGGAAAACCTCTGAAACATACAACATATAATTGTCCGTAGGAACAATATAGAAGACCGCAACCATTTGTTTTTCTGGGCCACTGTGCTTTATTGATAGTGATACATAATGCCACCCTGGCAGGTGTGTTCATTGTAAAACTAGTTTGTAAGCAACATTTTGGGGTTTTCCACCTGGAGTATAGATAAAGAAATGAAATACGGTGACTCCAAGTTAATACTACAACACTTGATTGACTGTCCCATTTTACCACGATTATCGCGGCGTTTTGAACACCACAGTAAGCACGGTACAACGCTCCCATTGATTTCAATGAGGCCTCACAGACTTGTGCTCGAGCGCAGTGTTTTCTGATGCTGTGATTTTTTTTTTGCGCTGTCTGCTCTATTTTGGTGCATTTTTGCACATTTTAATGCACCTCTACACCCATCACAATGAGGGAGTGCATTAGAAGTCACAGAATTTTGACGACGACGTGTGACAGTGACGTTAGAGATTTGCATAGTCGAAAACAATGGGGCAAATATAATATTCCAAATGCATGGTTTCGGGCATAGATTTTGTCAAAATACTTAATTGCTTGCACAAAATTTGTGTTTACTAGGCTTCTGGCCACCGTGAGATCTGATTGGCACTTTTCAATGACACACAGGGAGCGAACACCATCTGTCTAATCATTTAGATGGCATTATCAGCATTTGCAGTGGCACTTCAAGGGATAAACAGGCAGGATCAAAGTTAGGTCCAATTTGAGTCACTAGAGATGCCAACTTGTGACAAAGAATATTATGTAGTGGCCTGGAAATAGGCACTACATAGAACTGTTTAGGTATGGGGACTGGTAATATAATAACTGGCCCTAGGGGTTTAATCTGAGTCAGTTTACACAAGGGATGCAGGTAACCTAGCAACCAGTTAGGACGTTTTTACCCAGCTGCACAAGATTGAAAAAATGTATAGAGACTCAGCTGAGGCAGGTAGCCTAGCAACCAGATAGATTGTGATTGGCTGCAGACAAACTGGTCAGGTGACATAGATGATAAGTAGCTGGACAACGGTCACAGGAGAGTGAGTGAGATGCACCAGGCAAGGCAAGTGCCAGAGAGTAGAGCCAGAATAAGTTTAAGCAATAAGTAAAGAGAATAAAGACTAGTGAGAAAAGAGAGGTGACAGGCAGAGGAACGCCAAGAAGAGGAGAGCGAGGCACAGACAGAAAAAAGCGCCAGAAAAAAAGCAGCGTCCGACAGGAGAAAAAAAATTGCCAGGCAGGAGAGAAAAGAGACAGAGATCAGCTGTGACAGAGAGAGAAACAAGAAATAAATCTGATAAACCGTGAGTAACTGAGAAGGAGAGACAGCTTTGACAGTGAATAAAAAAAATATATATAAGAGATGTAAATATGAAGAGATGGAGATAAAGAGATATAAATACAAAGAAGGATAGAGAAAAGAAATCCAGAGTAAGCTCCCAGTGTATAAATGAGTTAGACACAGGTCTACATTGTTGCAATTTGTGTATCAGGTAATATGCACTCAATGTGATGAAGAAACCTACCTCATCTCACTGCCTTATCTAATAATATTGTGGTTACAACAATTTAAGCAAAATATCTGGCTCTGTATATTTCTCCGCACCTCACCACTTACAACTACAAATTGTGCCCTAGAGCACTGGCGTCTGAGCAAAACAAATCCCGATTAATTGCCAGCCACAAATAATAATAAAATTAGCGCTCACCATAGCACTTTGTGGCGTCACAATAGTGCTTTGTGGCGGAACGACACTTATCACTAGACTAATGCACACTTCCACATGAATAGAACACACACTCACACATTATATGTATAGTTCAGATTAAGGGGCCAATTAGACACAACGATCATTGCTCAAAATTCGTTATAACGATCAAAAGTGAGCGATGGTTTTGCTTTTAAAGACGGACGTTTTAACCTAACGAAAATCATTAGAAAATGGACATAACATCAGGGCATTTCAGTCGTTGGATTATCGTTGTGTAGCATTTGCATTAAACGTTTATTTGAAAGACGTGTGCATTTGGTGAAGGGAAAAAAAGACCTTTGTATTGGCTCGTGAAAATCGTGGCTGCGCTTATCTTGTTTTTAATAAAAGCCTAACTGTTTAGCAGTAGCAGAAAGAAACTAAAGAAACTAGATGTCTTTATTATAAAAGTAAAACAAAGACATCTATAACAGGCGATCTATGTTAAGGAATTGCGAAAGAGTTATATGAAAAAAACTAGGTGGTACAAACGATAGTATGTTTGTCATTGGAATGTAAATAATCTCTTGGTCATCCGTGTCAAAAATACATGTATTTTTGTGTATTGACCTATTAGTGACCTAAAATCTAGTAACGAAATCTCAGCCTAAATAAAAATAATCAGTGAATCCGAGACCTTAGCATGTCTGCTTAAAAAGGCAAATTAATTTTTCATTAGTCGTGGTTGCTGCTTGCAAGGTAGTCACAACGGCACAGTCAATGGTTGAGCACGTTAAAATTGAAGCTTTGTCCTCCCGACAGCCAACCGCTCTACCTTTAGCCGGCTGAATGTACACCCCACCAAACGATTAAACACTCCCCTCAAATCGCTGAACGAATGTCATTTAAACCAAACAAAAAGAGAACTGCCGAACAATGGATTTTAAGCGGACTGAAAGACAACGATGAACGAATAGGTATCGAAAAATGCACGATGGGCGCGCATTTACACACAATGATTATCACTCAAAAGACGGCTGTGAGCAAATCTTAAGCGATAATCGTTGCGTCTAAGTGGGCCTTAAAGGAAAAAACTTTAGCACCAGAATTCAGGTGACAGTACATCAGAATCGGTCAGCCAAACATGGAGTGCTATCAAGCCTGTGATGGAGAGGTGCCCCCACAGACACCAGGCACCTTTTAGAAGTTCATGATGCTAATGTCTTATCGTTTAGCGTTATTGGTGTGGAAAAAGTATCCCGTCCGGTGAGAGGAGGTGAATGGTCTGGGAAATTGTATGCTAGGAAAGCCTTTTGAATCCTTAAATTAGGCACACGATATTCCAAGGGTCTCAATTATAGATCTGAACTTTTATATATTTTTTAAAAGGGAGAGGTTTAATGTAGTAATATGGTATAGATCAGATATTATTTAAAGAGGAGTTAGTTATAGGTCAGACAATGATTGGTTGTTTATATTGCTGAATGTTATTTCTTGATCTATATATATATATATATAAAATTGAATGTATGTCTGTCTGTGTGTCTGTTTGTCCTTTATGCGCTACTACACCATTCATCTGATCTCCATGAAACTTTGGGAAGTTGTTGAGTACACTCCTGGGAAGATTATGGGCATAGTACAACTATCCTATGATAAATGGCGAGCGTCGTCGACAGTTACGCCCCACCCACGTAGATCGTTCGATTTCCATCATTGCCACTAATCCTCTCACTTCCTGATGTCGTAGAAACATGAAATTTGGCACGAGCATTGATTGTCATTAATACGAAAAGCTAATAGGTCCCAACTCGATTATTCAATTCTAAGTGCAAAAAAATTTGCGTCCAAATTTTACGTACGGAATCTAATTCTCTCACTTTCCAATGTCATAGAAACTTGAAATTTGGCACGAGCATTGATTATGTCATAAATAGGAAAAGCTAATGGGTCCCAACTCGATTATTCAATTCTAAGCGCAAAAGAATTAGCGTCCAAATTGTACGTACGTAATCTAATTCTCTCACTTCCCAATGTAATAGAAACTTGAAATTTGACACGAGCATTTATTATGTCATAAATAGGAAAAGCTAATGGGTCCCAACTCGATTATTCAAATCTAAGCGCCAAAGAATTAGCGTCCAAATTTTACGTACGGAATCTAATTCTCTCACTTCCCAATGTCATAGAAACTTTAAATTTGGCATGAGCATTGATTATGTCATAAATAGGAAAAGTTAATTGGTCCCAACTTGATTATTCAATTCTAAGCGCAAAAGAATTAGCGTCCAAATTTTATGTACGTAATCTAATTCTCTCACTTCCTGATGTAATTTGGCACGAGCATTGATTATGTCATAAATAGGAAAAGTTAAAGGGTCCCAACTCGATTATTTAATTCTAAACGCAAAAGAATTTGCGTCCAAATTGTACGTATGGAATCTAATTCTCTCACTTCTCAATGTAATAGAACTTGAAATTTGGCACGAACATTGATTATGTCATAAATAGGAGAAGTTAATGGGTCCCAACTCGATTATTCAGTTCTAAGTGCCAAAGAATTAGCGTCCAAATTTTACGTACGGAATCTAATTCTCTCACTTCCCAATGTAATAGAAACTTGAAATTTGGCACGAGCATTGATTATGTCATAAATAGGAAAAGTTAATGGGTCCCAACTCGATTATTCAATTCTAAGCACAAAAGAATTAGCGTCCAAATTTTATGTACGGAATTTAATTCTCTCACTTCCCAATGTCATTAAAACTTGAAATTTGGCACAAGCATTGATTATGTCATAAATAGGAAAAGCTAATGGGTCCCAACTCAATTATTCAATTCTAAGCGCAAAAGAATTAGCGTCCAAATTTTACCTACGTAATCTAATTCGCTCACTTCCTGATGTCATCTATATATATATAAAAATGAACGTATGTCTGGGAAGTTGTTGAGTACACTCCTGGGAAGATTACTAGCATAGTAGATCTATCCTTCGATAGATGGCGCGCGTGCGAGCATCGTCGACAGTTATGCCCCCCCCAGACAAAGATCGTTTGATTTCCATCTCAAGCACGAAAACAAAAGGCATTACGAGCAAGCGTGTTCAACTACAAAATGATGCATTCGCCGAATGTTTCGCAAGACAATTGCTGGATGTTGAGAATGCTGAGGTAAAATGAAAGCTGTGCTGTGATTGGTTGCTATTTCTTATACTGCTGAGGTAACATGAAAGCTGTGCTGTGATTGGTTGCTATATATTATACTGCTGAGGCAACATGAAAGCTGTGCTGTGATTGGTTGCTACTTCTTATAATACTGAGGTTACATGAAAGCTGTGCTGTGATTGGCTGCTATATATTATACCGCTGAGGTAAAATGAATGCTGCGCTGTGATTGGTTGTTATCTAGATATATAAAAACGAATGTATGTATGTATGTCTGTCTTCGCAGCAACGTGCGACTGGTAAGCTGGTATATAATATTTTTTTACATTATTTTGGTGGCTTTACACATGACCATAATCATTTTTTTGACAATTGCCAAAAATACGTTTTTTTTTTCTTTTTGTTTATCATTATTTTGGTTGATTGTTTTGGTGGACATATAACCATTATCATGTTCCATGACAAATGCAAATTAAACGAGTGAATACTGATGCTGGATTCAATCTTCACATTTGTCATATAAGTTCTATTCCAACAGTTAACATCATGACCGCCTACCCTGTCTTCCTGGACATTATGTCTATTCTCTTTCACTTATGTCCTACTCTCTAGGCATCGTGCCTCACCAATTACCAGTTCTTATTTTTGATGGGAAATTTCTTGTTTTGTACCTCCTCCCTTCCCTGGGTCTGGCTGGCCACAGATGAGAGATAAATATCTTCCAGAACTGAAGGTTTCTACAGTTGCCCCTGCCTGACACATTGCCTGGCATGATTAAAATCTACTGGCCAATTAAAATCTACAGCTAGCCTAAGGCTAGGGTCACACAGGGCGGATTTGTTGCGGTTTTGCTGTGGTTTTTCCGTTGCGGTTTTGACGCAGAAGAACTGCTTCTGTGGCAAAACCGCTTCAAAGGTTAATTTGGGCTTGCGTATTTTGCTGCGGATTTTCGTGCGGAAAAATCCACAAGCGTTTTTTCCGCAGCGCTTTTTTACTTTTGTCGCGTATTTGGTGCGGTTTTGGCTGCGTCCATAGAGGTCTATGGACAAAAAAGCGCTGCGGAAAAGACCAAAGAATGAACATACTGCATCCTTTAAAACCGCGACGCAGTTGCATTTCCGCACTGCGGCTGTGCGGAAAAAATCCGTCCTGTGAGAACAGCTTTTTGGCAAATCTCATTTGTGCTGCATTGCACTGCAAACGCAGCAGTTTTGCCGCAGTGCGGATATGCAACAGCAATCCGCGGCAAAACCGCGGCAAATCCGCCCTGTGTGACCCCAGCCTAAAGGTAAATATTGCACACATTAGACAACTGCCAGAAATTCTATAACAACTAACAAAGTTAAACCATATCCCACTGCTTATAAAATTATTTCACTCTGCTTCTTTGTACTGTGCAGAAGAAAAAGTTCTAACTTCATTGGGTCAGCAGACTTGACAAGTAATTTGAGCAATGTTAGCTACCCGTGATGTGACAGTGTAGTCAATGTCAGGGGTCTGACCTGTCGCTATTTGATAATAAGCAGTAAAGTCTTCAAAAAAGTTCACATTCAAATGAACATCAACAGATTTGTTTTAAAACAAAAATACAGATAGTGCAGCTTCAGAAATACGACCTAAATAGAGATGAGCAAGCATGTTCATCCAAGCTTGATGCTCGTTCGAGCATTAGCATACTCAAAGGTACTCATTACTCGAGCCAGCACCACGCGGTGCTCAAGAAACTTTCCCCCTTTCCTCCCCACATGTTTAGCAGCTTTTTTAGCTAAAGAACATGCAGGGAAGGCTTTGGCAACTCCTGCTATGACACGCCAACCCTGTGCACGTCTATAGCAGTGACTGGTTGGCCGGATGAGGTGACCTACGAGCATAAAAACTCAGGTCACCTGATGCTCGCCTCACACGCATCACCATCTGTGAAGGAAATAAAAGGAAAAACCATTTTGAAATCACCGTGTATGCTGCCATCGCTTTATATTTCACCTTGCTCGCCTCACACGCAGGCTGGATTAGCTGAGGGACAGAGCTGCTGTGAATAAGGGAGAGTGGTAGTGTAGGTTAAAGAAGCGTTTAGGCTGGGATCCTTTTTCCAAGAACCCAACAGTCCTTTTTAGGATTACAACTCCACTTTTGTGCATCAGCAGTTCGGCTGGCTGGAACCAGTAGTGCACACAAAGTATTCTCAAGCATCCCGGCTGTATACTGCATACTGTTACCGGTTTTATGCAGTATACTGCTAGTGGTGTACACAGACTAGATAGGAAGTAACAAAACTCCTCTCTTTTTTTTATTTTTCTTTGGCTTAAAGCGTACACGAAATCCCCCTGTGTGCGTCCTGTCGATGCATACTATTTTATGATCGTGACCAAAGGAGACTGGGTACCCAAACAGGCTGCACACGGTATTCACACGGATTTCGGGCAACTGACCCTGTGCTACGGGGAGGTTGACCTGGCCCTACCTGAGCGAGGATCTCGGCCCTAGCTGATCCTAGGAGCCACACACCAGAACAGGACCCATTCACATGCTACATGACAGGGACTGAACAACAGGACACACAGAGCCAAAATACACAGCATACAGCAGCCACAATGCAAACACTAATAGCAGATGATAAGCTGAATATAAATGCGAGGTGTTAGTTTGTACATTGGCCAATGAACTTAAGCTGCAAGCCCCAGCAAGGCCCCTCGTATCTTGCAGTCCCTACACTAGCAAGACACATCTACTAGAGGGCCCTAGGGGCCAACCTAGAACAGACATAGCAAACAAACTCAGCAGACCAAACTGACACAAAATAAATGTACAAACGGACATGAACCACAAGGCACAGATCACACAGCAAGTTGCAACAGAACAGAGAACAAGTAACAGGACACATGTCACAGATACATCCAAACAGTACAAGACCAGCTTCAGACTGACCAGGAGCTGGGTTTATATGTGAGCACAGACCCAGGGGATTGGCTAGCAGGAAGTACCACACCCAGCTAGTTTAATCAATTAACCCTGTGAGGGCTGTGTTGCTAGGAAGCTTAGAACTACAGATCTCAGCAGCACATGTAACAATTATCTAACAAGACTGTAGGCAGTTTACAGTGTCTGCTTTGGGCTTAAAGTGTACACAATATTCCCCTGTGTGCGTCCTGTCGATCCAAACTATCTAACAAGACTGAACGCAGTTTACAATGTCTATTTTGGGCTTAAAAGCGTACACAACATATCCCTGTGTGCGTCCTGTCAAACCACATTATCTAACAAGACTGAACGCAGTTTACAATGTCTATTTTGGCTTAAAGCGTACGCAATTTACCCCTGTGTGTGTCCTGTCAATGCACAATATCTTACAAGACTATACACAGTTTACAGTGTATATTTTGGGTTTAAAGCGTATGCCAAATTAACCCCTGGGTGTGTCCTGTCAATCCACACTATCTAACAAGACTATATGCAGTTTACAGTGTATATTTTGGGTTTAAAGCGTATGCAATATACCCCTGGGTGCGTCCTGTCAATCCACACTATCTAACAAGACTCAAAGCAGTTTACAGTATATATTTTGGTCTTAAAGCGTACACAATATACCCTTGTGTGCGTCCTGTCAATCCACACACTCTAACAAGACTATACGCAGTTTACAGTGTATATTTTGGGCTTAAAGCGTATGCAATATACCCCTGTGTGCGTCCTGTCAATCCACACAATCTAACAAGACTATACGCAGTTTACAGTGTATACTTTGGGCTTCAAGTGTATGCCAAATTAACCCCTGGGTGTGCCCTGTCAATCCACACTATCTAACAAGACTATACGCAGTTTACAGTGTATATTTTGGGCTTAAAGCGTACGCAAAATACCTCGCAGTTTGCGTAGCATTTTGACGCAGAGCATTATACAACATGCTGAAGACTAGGGTTAAGGGTAGATGTCAAGGATGTGGGTGTCCGAAGGATGGTGTGGGTGGAGGCCGAGGTCCTGGGCAGGGTGAAATAGTGCCTGCGGCTGAGTGAGAAGTAGAACACTGCGTATCTATGCTCCCTAGCTTCATCTCATAGTTTGCAGGTCCGCGTGGTAGACCATTATTAAAATGGTCATCAAGTGATGACGTGGATAGCGGATAACGCGTCCAGTAATTTATCCACCACCCAGTCTTCCATGCAGTCCACTTGTGCTAGCCAAGGGACTGGATCTGTGAATCCTCACACTGATCCTCTTTCCTCCCAGCCTGGTCACTCCAGGAAAAGGAGAGATTCATAACAGGCATACTCACAGGAACTGTTCTCAGGCCCCTTCCCTGAGTGCCAAACAACGGTTCATGAGCCACCTGAAGAGTTTGTCATGACTGATGCCCAAAATTTGGACCTTTCACAGTCTCAGGGTGATGAGGGTGGGGACTTCCAAGTAGTCTCTCAAGAGGTATTTGTTGATGATGATGATGATGATGATGAGACACAGTTGTCTGTCAGTGAGGTTGTTGTTAGGGCAGTAAGTCTGAGGAAGGAGCAGACTGAGGATTCAGAGGAAGAGCTGGTGGATGATGAGGTGACTGAACGGACCTGGGTAGGTAAGCCTACTGAAGACAGGGCTTCAGAGGGGGAGGCAAGTGCAGCACTAGAACAGGTTGGAAGAGACAGTGGGGTGGCCAGAGGGAGAAGCAGGGCCAGAGCAAGTAATCCCCCAACTGTTCCCCACAGCACCTCCTTAGGGCAAGCTCCTCTGCAGAGGGCTAGGTGTTCGAAGGTCTGGAGGTTCTTTAATGAGAGCGTGGATGACCGATGAACAGTGGTGTGCAACCTGTGCCGCACCAAGATCAGCAGGAGAGCCACCACTATTAGCCTGACCACCACCAGCATGCGCAGGCATATGATAGCTAAGCACCCGACGAGGTGGAACGAAGGCCATTCACCACCTGCGGGTCACACCACTGCCTCTTCCCCTGTGTCACAGCGTCTCCCGGCCTGCACCCACCCCTTCACCTCCACGGTCCTCCACTGCCTCCACCAATGTGTCCCAGCGCAGCGTTCAGCTGTCCATAATACAAACATTAGAGCCCAAACGCAAATATGCAGCCACCCACCCACATGCACATATGCTAAACGTGCATATCTCCAAACTACTGAGCCTGGAGATGCTGCCATATAGGCTGGTAGAAACTGAGGCTTTCCGCAACCTCATGGTGGTGGCCGTCCCTCGCTACTTTGTCCCCAGTCGCCACTATTTTTGCATTGCGCCGTCCCTACCCTAAACCAGCACGTGTCACGGAATATCAACTGTGCCCTCACCAACGCAGTTACTGGGAAGGTACACTTAATCACCGACACGTGGACAAGTGCTGGCAGGCAGGGACACTACATCTCCCTGACGGCACATTGGGTTAACCTGGTGGAGGCTGGGACCGAGTCTGACCCTGGATCCGCTCATGTGCTACCCACACCAAGGATTGCGGGTTCTACCTCGGTCATGGTTTCTCCGGCTTATTATGCCACCTCCTCCAAACCCCCGCCTCCTCCTCCTCTACCTCTCAATTACCATCTATGAGCATGTCACCTTCAGTTGGTAGCTCGAGGCACTGCAGCACTGCTGTGGTGAAGCGTCAACAGGCCGTGCTGAAACTCCGGAGCTTAGGTGACAAGAGGCACACCACCCAAGAGCTGTTACAGCATTTGACGGAGCAGACAGAACTGTGGCTTTCGCTGCTGAACCTCCAACCAGGCATGGTCGTGTGTGACAATGGGTGTAACCTGGTGGCGGCTCTACAGATTGGCAGACTAACACACGTACCATGCCTGGCTCACATGTTCAATCTGGTCGTTCAGCCCTTTCTTAAAAGCTACCCCAATTTGTCTTAGCTGCTCAGCAAGGTGCGTTGCGTGTGGGCACATTTCAGAAAGTCCACCACAGATGCTGCCACCCTCAGGACACTGCAACATCGCTTCCAGCTGCCAGTGCACCGACTGTTGTGTGACATGCCCACGCGCTGAAATTCAACTTTGCACATGATGGCCAGGGTTTATGAGCAGCATAGAGCTATTGTTGAATACCAGCTGCAACATGGCCTTCGAAGTGGTAGTCAGCCTCCGCAGTTCTTCACAGAGGAGTGGGCATGAATGTCTGACATTTGTCAGGTGTTAAGAAACTTTGAGGAGTCAACACAAATGGTGAGCGGCGATGCGGCCATTATCAGCGTAACCATCCCGCTGCTTTGCCTGTGGAGAAGGTCGCTGCTAAGCATTGAGGCCAACGCTTTGCGGATAGAACAGGAGATGGGGGATGACAATACATTGCTTGATAGCCAGAGCACCCTCACGTCTGTTTCTTAGCAAGTATTGGAGGAGGAGGAGGGGGAAGAGACTGCTGTCCATACTGCAGAGGGTACCCATGCTACTTCCTTCACATCTGTTCAGCGTGTATGGGCTGAAGAGGAGGAGGAGACTGAGAGTCAGTCTCCTAGTGAGGACAGCGATGTGTTGTGTACTGGGACTCTGGCACACATGGCTGACTTCATGTTAAGCTGCATTTCCCATGACCCTCGCGTTAGACGCATTTTGGCCAACACGGATTACTGGGTGGTCACCCTTCTCGACCCACGGTATAAGGATAAGCTTTCCACTCTCATTCCCAAAGAGGAAAGGAGTACGAGAGTTTTGCAATGGCACAAGGCCCTGGTGGAAAAGCTGATACTAAAGTTCCCATCTGACAATGCTAGCGGTAGAGGACGTAGTTCAGTGGGCCAACTAGCAGGGGAGACGAGGGGAACAGGCAGCATGTCCAGCGCAGGCAGGGGACCACTCTCCAAGGCCTTTGCCAGTTTTATGGCACCCCAGCCAGAGTGTGTCACCACTCCTCAGTCTAGGCTGAGTAGGAGGGAAAAGTGTAAAAAGATGGTGAGGGAGTACATAGCTGACCGTATCAACATCCTTCGTGATCCCTCTACTCCATACAACTATTGGGTGTCAAAGCTGGACATTTGGCACGAACTTGCGCTGTACGCCTTGGAGGTGCTGGCCTGCCCTGCCGCTAACGTGTTATCAGAGAGGGTGTTTAGTGCTGCTGGGGGCATTATCATGCATAAGCGTACCTGCCTGTCAACTGACAGTGCCTACAGGCTTACACTTATTAAGATGAACAAAGCCTGGATTTCCCCAGACTTCTCTTCTCCACCGGTGGAAAGCAGCTTAACATTAAGTTTCTTTTAGTTGGAACTGGTGAACCATGCACCCTCTATCACCCCAAAAAAGGGTAGAAGTAGCTTGGTCTATCCTTCTCTGATCTTCCTCCTCCTCCTCCTAAACCAGCATGTCAGCATGCTGAACAGTCAATTCTTCATAGGGCCTCAAGGCTCTGTAAAAACAATTTTTTTCGGAGGGCTGCCTCCAGACTCTGTGAAAACTGTTTTTTCTGAGGGCCGCCTCCAGGTTCTCGCCCCCAATTTTGAAGAGGTTCACCACTAGTTCAGCAAACGTGCTGGTTCCAGCTTCATACGCCCACAGAGTCCACAAATGTATCCCAGCGCAGTGTCCAGCTCTCTGACACCAAGACAGGATGAATTGTCCCAGTTTGGTAAACAAATACCCTGCACTCTCGCTCAAAAAATCTTTCAGGTTCACACCTGAAATCTTGTTAAAAAAAATTATTTTTAAAATGGGTTGTTTTCTTCATTAAAAATGTAGAAGTACTGGCCTCTGAGTCCCCCTTATGCTGGCGTTTGTGGCTAATGCTATGCTGCGACGGAGGTAGCATGGGATGGCACTTACAATCATACATTAATTTGTCTGCAATTTGTCACCTATGAAGCACAATTTTAAAAGGGTCACATGGCATACGGAAACGTATCCCAGTGCGGTGTCCATCTT
Organism: Eleutherodactylus coqui; assembly: GCF_035609145.1. Classification (NCBI taxonomy): domain Eukaryota; kingdom Metazoa; phylum Chordata; class Amphibia; order Anura; family Eleutherodactylidae; genus Eleutherodactylus; species Eleutherodactylus coqui. The sequence goes on along the minus strand of NC_089839.1, from coordinate 109,333,935 downwards.
TGGCCACTAATTTCTTTACACTTCATGCTGTCTTCTCCTGGGGTACTGCTTAACAAGCCCCTCGGGGAGAGGCAGGGGCTGGGACAGGCGGTAGCTTGCCTATCGGTGGACCGCCACCTGAATCCCATTAAGCAAGTACGAGCTGTCGCTCAAAAAAATCTTTCAGGTTGTGGAGATGTGTAGAAGTATTAGCATCTGAGTCCCCTTTATGCCCACGTTTGTGGCTCATGAAATTTTGTGACGGAGGTGGCATGGGATTGGAATTATGATCATACGTTAATTTATCAGCAATTCTCATCAGCATTGTGGGCTAATGCCCACAATTTCAAAGAGGGTCGTTGCCAGGCCCTGCCAACCCGCTGCAGTGTGTGTCTCCTGTTCCTCCTCATCCAATACGCACTTATAAATAAACATGAGGGTGGTGTGGCTATCAAGCGACCGTGTGGCATGAGGACAGCTGAACGCTGCGCTGGGTAAAATTTCAGTACACTGTGGCCTACTGAGTAGGCGAAGGGGTACGCCTTACCCCGTCTGGGATCAGGACAGCTGGATGCTGCGCTTGAAAAAATTTCAGTACGCTATGGACGCAGGCTCGTGCCTGCGTCCTGGGGGCATTGGACAGCAATGCCAGCATGTAACACAGGAGAAGAGGCAGTGGTGTCACCCACAGACTGTGATTGGCCTTCGTTCCACCTAGTGTGGTGCTTAGCTAAGATGTGCCAGCACGTGTGCCTTGCTGATTATGGTCTGGCCCAACTAAATTGTTAGGGGGGTGACCACTAAGCTATTGCCCACAACTTGGCTTAATAGTGCAACCTGGGAGCCTCAGATGCATCCATGCATGCTGCCCCTGCTGTTTCCTATCCATTTCTGTGGTGTTTCCATCACTCTTTGATGTTTTCAGATGAATCACACACCCTTCCCTATGCAGAGCATCGGTCACCTTGAAAAATGCTCAAGTCTCCCATTGACTTCAATGGGGTTCGTTATTTAAAATGAGCTCTCGAGCATTACGAAAAGCTCGACTTGAGTAACGAACACCCGACTCGAGTGACGAACATTTTGGTGCTCGCTCATCTCTAGACCTAAACCATTGTGTAAAAATATGTGAAAATGGCCATATACATGAAGATAATTTTATTACTTAGCTGATTATTAGCTGATATACCCGGTTTCGCCAGAGTTAATTTGGTATAGGTATTTACTTGTTGTTTGCACTGTAAGTTTTATGAAATCGTGGTTATTTCAGATGAACCAAGAAATAAAATATGTATACACATAGAGAAGCATTTGATTCTCCTCAGACTGCATGTACCGATGCAGAATGTGCCACCCCTCCCACTCTCCTCACTTTTTACCCTTAAGGGTAACGCCCCTTTCATTCAAATTTACCCCCAGACTGGAGGTTGCAGACCCTTCTTAACCTTAAAGGCATGTTCCATTCCTGCAGTCCATGCCCGCTTCCTTATGTACTTTACAACCTTTCAGTATATGCACGTAGAGGTCAGTTAGATTCTCCTTAGTATACTCACACAAAGGTCAGGTAGATTCTCCTCAGTATATACACATAGACGTGAGGTAGATCAGCAATGAGAATAGATGAAGATGATGCAATCACATACAAGACCCAGCAATTGCATAAGGTCTTAAGTAGCTATTAACTGAGATTCTCTAACAACAAAGGTGAATGTGACATCACCAATGGGGAAACTCAGTATGCAACCCTCCTAGATGTTTACTGTATCATCATCAAGACATAACACCATTTGTAGAATCTCTGATCTACTGACACCCTAGTAGGTATAGAATCTTGATAAAGGTCTTAAACAGAGACTCCCTATTCAGATATTGTCCCTTGATCAAAAGAAATTTGACCACTTCAACATCATGGTGGTATGGCACTGTTTCAATTGGACTGATCCTGCTTCCTAGAGCAACATGGAAAAGCAGGTTGACAACCATAGAAAGGTATGTTAGGCTGAATGAAGACAATGTCCATCTAGTTCAGCCTATTTCCACCATCTAGTTGATCCAGAGGAAGGCAAAAACCCTAAGAGACAGAAGCCAATTAACCCATTTGGGGGAAAATTCCTTCCCGACTCCATAATGGCAATCAGAAGAATCCCTGGATCAACCTTTGATAGTTCCTACCTGACTGTAAGACCCGGAACTACAAACCCACTAGTCACCTAATGTTTATATCCTTCCGCTCTAGAAAGACATCTAGTCTCCTCTTAAACTCCTCAATGGATTTTGCCATCACCACGTCCTCAGGCAGAGAGTTCCACAGTCTCACTGCTCTTACAGTAAAGAACCCCCTTCTGTGTTGGTGATGAAATCTTCTGTCTTCTAGACGTAGTGGATGCCATCTTGTTACCTACACAGTCCTGGGTATAAACAGATCATGGGAGAGATCCTTGTATTGTCCCCTTATGTATTTATACATAGTTATTTGATTGCCCCATAGCCGTCTTTTTTCCACAGTGAATAATCCTAATTTTGATAGCCTCTCTGGATATTCTAGTCCTCTCATTCCATTTATTAGTTTAGTTGCCCTTCTTTGAACCCCCTCCAGCACTGCAACATCCTTACTGAGCACCGGTGTCCAGATCTGTACATAGTATTCCATGTGGGGCCTGACGAGTGCCTTATATAGTGGAAGAATAATGTTCTCATTCTTCGCCCCTATACCTCTTTTAATTCACCCCAAGACTTTATTAGCTTTTGCAGCAGCTGACTGGCATTGGTTGCTCCAGTTAAACCTACAATCCACTAGTACCCCCAGGTCTTTTCCATCTCACTTTTCCCAAGATGTACCCCATTTAGTGTATATTGGTGACATCCGTTTCTCCTGTCCATGTGCATAACCTTACATTTATCCACATTGAACTTCATTTGCCATTTTTCTGCCCAAGCCCCCAGCTTGTCTAGGTCCTTTTGTAGCTGCACATTTTCCTCCGTTGTATTAATTGTCTTATATAGTTTTGTATCATCTGTAAATATTGATATTTTACTGTGCAGTCCCTCTATCAGGCCGTTGATAAATATATTGAACAGAATGGGGCCAAGTATTGAGCCCTGTGGCACCCCACTAGTGACGGTGGCCCAATCTGAGTACGAACTATTTATTACCACCCTCTGCATTCTATCTCTGAGCCAGTTCTTTACCCAAATACACATTTTCACTCAATCCAAGTTGCCTCATTTTATATATCAACCTATTTTGCGGCATGGTGTCAAATGCTTTAGAGAAATCCAGATATACGAGATCAATAGACTCTCTCAGGTCCAGCCTAGAACTTACTTCATTGTAGAAGCTAATCAGATTGGTCTGACATGATCGACCCATCATGAACCCATGCTGATGAGGAGTTATTCCATTATTCTCCTTGGGATATTCTAGGATGGCATCTCTCAGAAAACCCTTAAATATTTTTCCAGTTATTGAAGTGAGACTTACCGGCCTGTAGTTACCAGGCTCTCTTTCGGACCCCTTTTTGTAAATTGGAACCACATTGGCAATCCGCCAATCTAATTGTACAACCCCGGTCTTGATAGTGTCCATAAATGTAAGAAATAGTGGTCTAGCTATCACATCACTTAGTTCCCTTAGAACTCTTGGGTGTATTCCATCTGGACCCAGTGATTTATCGATTTTTAATCCTCTTTAACTGGCTCTGCACTTCCTCCTGTGTTAGGTATGTAATATGTAGCTGGTGGTTCGTTTTATTCCCCTGCATCTCATGTGACATTTCCTTTTCATTCGTGAATACACTTGAAAAGAAGCCATTTAATAGATTTGCCTTACTCCCATCATCTTCTATGATTGCTCCTGCATTATTTGATAAAGGGCCAGTGCTGTTAGTGCAAATCCATTTGCTGTTATTATAGTTGAAGAATAGTTTAGGGTTGTTTTTGCTCTCTTTGGTGATCAGTCTTTTTGCCTCCTCCTTAGCAATCTTGATCTTTCCTTTACATATTTAGTTTTTTCCCTGTATGATTTTAGCGCTTCTTTGCTGTCTTCTTGTTTTAGTAGTTTAAGTGCTTTCTTTCTTGTTTGTTTATTGCCCTCCTTACAGTCTTGTCGAGCCACATTGGTTTCCTTCTACTTGTGGTTCCTATTTTAAAGGGTATGAACTGCTCACAAGAGATGATTAGGATGTTTTAAACTTTTCCCAATTGTCGTCTGTACTGTTATTTTTGAGGATGTTGTCCCAATTAATGTTACTGATTGTGGTTCTGAGCTGATTGAATTTTGCTTTACTAAAGTTTAGTTTTTTTTTGGCGCTCCCTGATAAGGTTTCTTATTGAATGACAGCTGGAAATTTATTATATTGTGGTCACTATTCCCCAAGTGCCTCTCAACCTGCTCCCCCATTATTCGGTCCGGTTTGTTAGTTAGTACTAAGTCCAGAGTGGCCTTCCCTCTAGTTGGCTCCTGCTCCAGTTGGGTAAGGTAGTTATCTTTAATTGTTCTCAAGAACTTAACACCCTTGTGAGATTTACAGGTTTCATTTTCCTATGTTATAACCGGTTAATTAAAGTCCCCCATAATAATTACTTTGTTGCAGTTTGACACCTCTTCTATCTGCCTTAAAGGGGTTGTCCCGCGCCGAAACGGGGTTTTTTTTTTTTTCAACCCCCCCCCCGTTCGGCGCGAGACAACCCCGATGCAGGGAGGTAAAGAAAGCTCACCGGAGCGCTTACCTGAATCCCCGCGCTCCGGTGACTTCTCTACTCACCGCTGAAGATGGCCTCTTCCTCCGTGGACCGCAGCTCTTCTGTGCGGTCCACTGCCGATTCCAGCCTCCTGATTGGCTGGAATCGGCACGTGACGGGGCGGAGCTACACGGAGCTACACGGAGCCCCATAGAAGACTGCAGAAGACCCGGACTGCGCAAGCGCGGCTAATTTGGCCATCGGAGGGCGAAAATTAGTCGGCACCATGGAGACGAGGACGCCAGCAACGGAACAGGTAAGTATAAAACTTTTTATAACTTCTGCATGGCTCATAATTAATGCACAATGTACATTACAAAGTGCATTATTATGGCCATGCAGAAGTGTACAGACCCACTTGCTGCCTCGGGACAACCCCTTTAATAATAAGATTTCAGTTTCTTCTGTTGCTATATCCTCCCGTAGCCCCGGCATTAAGTACAATTTAACGTACAGACACACCCCTCCCTCTTCTGTTCACCATGGTCTCTTCTGAAGAGATTGTAACCCTGTAAATTCACCACCAAATTGCCCTTATGTTCAGTTATTCCAACTATATCGTAGTTTTCATTAGTCATTCTCGCTTCAAGCTCGCCCACTTTGCCAATCAGACTTCTTGCATTCATAGCCATACAATTTATACGGTTGTTATTGTTTTTTAAATTCATTTAGCTACTAATGGTACTATTGACTGTTCTAACTGTACTAACCCCACCCCCTGCTCGACCCCCATTCCCATTACTTGGACCCAGGTCATTATCGACACTGTCTAACCCCCTGTTTATCTTTTTACCCTCCCCCCAGTCCCTAGTTTAAACACTCCTCCAGCCTTCTAGCAATCTTCTGCCCCAGCAAGGCTGCACCCTCCCCACTGAGATGCAGCCCGTCCCTACGGTGGAGCCTGTAGCTGACAGCAAAGTCAGCCCAGTACTCCAAGAACCCGAACCCCTCCTTCTTACACTAACTCCGGAGTCACTTTTTCACCTCCCTAGGATCCTGCTGCCTTTCTAGTGTGGCTTTTGGTGCAGGTGCTATTTTCGAAAAAAACTACCCTGAAGGTCCTCGCCCTAAGCTTGGATCGTAGGTCCCTGAATTCATTTTTGAGGGCCCTCCAGTGACCTCTGATTTGTTCATTGGTGCCAATGGGCACCATGACCACTGGATCCTCACCAGCCCCTCACAGTAATCTGTCAATCCAATTCGCGATGTGTCAAACTTGAGTGCCAGGAAGACAACACACCATTCAACGATCCCGGTACTTATGGCAGATTGCCCTATCTGTCCCCCTTATAATTGAGTCCCACACCACTAGGACCTGTCTAGTCTGCCCTGCGCTCCCCGTCCCCATCTCACTGGAGCAGTCATCTCCCTGGCGTTCAGAGGGCATGACGTGCTGCAGCAGTGCTAGCTCTTTAATGGCATCCCCTCATCTGCCAACTTTGCAAACTTGTTGGGTTGTGCCAGTTCAGGACCAGCCTCCCTGATTCTCTTCCCTCTACCCCTTCTAACTGTCACCCAGCTAGCTGCCTGCTCCCCCTGGTCTTCCATGCTACTATCCGCCCCCACCTCTACCCTAGCGAGTGCCTGCTCAGTGAGCACCAAACACCTTTCCATGATGCCAATGGATCTCAGTATTGTCAGTCGCTCATTTAGATTCAGGATTTAGGCTTCCAAATGTGCGATGAGCATGCATCCTGCGCAACAGTATGCATCCTCGATCAGCTGATCAAGGACCGCATACATTGCACAAGTAGCACACTAGATGATATTGTCAGGCATGAAGCTCATCCTAATGGGGATCTACAATTTACTTGTAGAAGTAGTGAAGATTAACTAGATCACACTCCAAGAACGCAGCCGCTCATTCACCTCCGCCTGTGTGTAGCCGCTTACACACCTCCGCCCATGTGCAGCCACTCACACACCTCCACCCGTGCGCAACCGCTAACAGATCTCCGCCCATGCGCATCCGCTCACACACCTCCGCCCGTGCGCAGCCGCTCACACACCTACGTCTGTGCGCAGCTGCTCACACACCTTTACCCATGCGCAACCGCTCACACAACTCTGCCCGTGCGCAACCGCTCACACACCTCCGCTCGTGTGCAACCGCTCACACACCTCCACTCGTGCGTAACCGCTCACACACCTCCGCTCATGCGCAACCGCTCACACGCTTCTTTTTTTGTAAACGCTCACACACTTACTAGTTGCTCTGATTCAATTACCCAATTATGCTTCACTTACACCCCACACATGGACACTTACACTGTTTTTTTTACTCTTACACACTCACACTCTTACACCCCTTCACTTAGTCACAGTCACACACGTAGACCCACAGACACACACACTAAGACACACACTTAGGGTGGTTTCACACGAGCGTGTTTTTGCGCATACATAGGAGCAAAAGCACGAGTGTATGCAGCTGGGTGCATTGTTTTCAATGGAGCCGCGCCTGCTGCAGTAGAGATTCCTGCTGCCGGCATTCCCATCATTGGATTTCAGGGAAGGGCTTTAAACATAAGCCCTTGCCTGAAAATCCAATAAAAGTAGTGTAAAAAAAAAAAAAGCATACTCACCTGCCTTCAGCTGTGGGGCTCCCCGGCTCTGTAGTTCTGAGCTATCAGCAGCCGGGGATTTAAAATACCCGCTTGCTGGTAGCTCTGATTATGATTGGCTAAAGCGCTGAGCCAATCACAATCAGAGCTACCAGCAGGCGGGGATTTTGAATCCCTGGCTGCTGATAGCTCAGAACTACAGAGTCGGGGATAGCGCCAGAAGTCGCGGCTGAGCAGATGTGGCAGATGTAGCAGCAAGGAATTCTTTTAACTAGCGGGGGTGAAGGAAACATCTGCCGCATGCAGCAGATGTGTTCTTCGCCCCCGTTGGGGTCACGGCAGTGGTGGAGAGGAAAGTATTTTTTTTCTTAATTTTACACTAAAATGTTTCTTTTTCAGAAAAGGGCTTATATGTAGCCCTTCCCTGAAAAAGAATGCAGGGGTGCCGGCAGAGCATTGTTTTCAATGGAGCTGCTGGCAGCAGCCGCGGCTCTATTGAAAACAATGCGTGCATTCCCAATGGTGCACGCATGTCCTATCTTTGCAGGCACGCACCTGCAAAGTACGGACATGTGCACACACCATAGGAAATGCAATGTTGCAAATACAAGCGTGTTTTTGTGCGTGCGTGTGCACGCACGAAAACACGCTCATGTGATGCCACCCTTAGACCCACAGACACACACACTTAGACACACACAGAATATACTTATCAGCTCCTGTCAGCAGCTCCTCTGCTGCTCTGATGACGTCACCTGTAGGACCTCTCTCCCGGCGGCCACGCTGTCTGACCTCCTACCGTGCCGTGCCACTTTGCTGACTGTTACTCCTCTTCTCTCCTTTTAAGCCGCTGGACATATCCTTCCATTGGCCCTCTGGTCTTCTTGCGTCTCTGGTGCCGCTCCGGCGTTCTCCCGCTCCCGCATCCTGGTTCTCTGCTGCCCGGCTCCTGCTGACGTCACTTCCGCCCGCTGGAACTCACTTCCAGATCACAGTCACAGTATTATCAAGATATTACGAGTGTAATAGGGGTAGAGATAGAGAGCATATCTCTTGTTATCAGAAAATTAATTCCAAAGTGTGATAAAACTTATTGACTCAGCTTATACTCCAGTCAGCTAATACTCGAGTATATACAGTAAACAAAACTAAATGGAAATATCTTCTTTTTTTATGAAACTCATGGAAATCAATGGGAAAATAACGGAAACATCTAATTTCATTTTTATTTATGTTTCTCTACTCCTCAAATTAAACAGAGAAACAGAAATGGTTAACTGGAGCTAACACTGGTAAGAACGAACCCTAAGCCAGTTATATTTTTTTATGTTCCAGAAAAACACTTTAGTGTATATTCTGTTTGTACCCTTGTTACATGTAATGTTTGCATACATGTTGACATTTATACATTGGCTTTTATGGGTCTGAAATGTACTGCAGAAGTAGTAATAGTCCTGAATTTTCTCAGTATGTAAATTTATAGCCTGCCTTCTGAGGTCGTCTGAAAATTGTAAGAATTGAGCCATGGTTCACACAAACCAGCCTTTTTGAAGAACAGATTTATCAGTAACCAGGCTTTTTGTGTCGGTATTTAATGGGCAAAATTTCTGTGAAATCTACACTTTCAGGAGTCTTTCCCATAAGCGTATATCGGCTGGCTGTTTTCACGGCCGGCTGATATATACTGTGATCTGATGCATTGGATTCCAGTGCATCAGATCACATGGCCGTATTCCTGAAACGTAAAAACTCCAGGCCCGTCAATATAGCGCCAGGCGTTTTTAAGTCGGGCCCAAAAGATAGTCCTGGAACTATCTTTTGGGCTAGAATATGTTGGCCGCTGCATGGGCTCCTATGTGTGGCTGCTAAACTCCCTTCCTCTGCTCTCCTCCCCTCGTGCACACTCACCTCTGCTCTCCTCCCCGCTCGTTCTTTGCAATGGGAGGGGTGGGGCGGCGCTAAGTGCCGGCCCAGCCCACCTCCTCCCATTGCTGGCTGCAGACAAGGGGTGGGACGTGGGCAGAGAATATGCACCAGGGTCAATGCCATGTGAACGGACGCACAAATGGGCTGCGGACAAGGCATGGGATAGGGCAGAGCTAAGTGCCATCCCGTCCCGCCTCCTCCCATTGCTGGCTGCGGACAAGGGGTGGGATGTGGGCAGAGCATATGCATCGGGGCCAATGCCATGTTAATGGGCAAACAAACGTTAGATTTGTGCACACTTTCACGAGATTCTACGCCCCAGATGACAGCGTGTATCGGCTAGCCGTGAAATGCCGGCTGATATACGCTCGTGGGAAAGAGCCCTCAATCTCATCTTTATTGAAACAACTTTTTGCTAATTATCTCTTGGAAAAGTCGTTAACACAGAGGTTTGATTACTTTTTCTCCATACACAATGAATGTTTACAAAATCTCAATAAAAGACATGAATAGTATAAATGTTCCTGTGTTATTATCTTAGTTTGATTGTGTCTGTCTATAATTGTGAGTTAAATAACAATCAGGCCATGTTTTATTAGTATTCAATGCAGAAATCCAAGTAATTACAAAGCGTTTACTTACTTGCAGTCACTACACCCAACTTCTTACTACCCTACTGTTACATTCACGCAGAGTGCAAGTAGCATGCCCTTCACGGATGTCACAAACACCTCAGACCAAGACGTAATTAATTAGCCGCAGGTACTTAGCTAATAGGAGTCCACTGCATCACTTAACACCATAGGGAGGACAATAACCTGCGCCCACAGAGAGATATGCCTTCAATAAATACACTTCCATCATAGCTCGTTGGTTGGCTAGGGGAAACATCTCCCTATCAGCCAATCAGTCCAAATACCACAGGGAGATCTTACAAGAGGGTTGTGATGAAAGGTACATTATACACTGAGCCCATTGAGGGATTTCCTAAAGACAGCAATTCACTTTCTGCTGTGACAGGAAGAAGGCAATCTCAGCACCCAGCCCCACCGAATGACAGGGTACATGCGGCAAGTGTGCAGTCGTATAGTTCAGGGCCAATGTTGTGATGTTACCCCGGTTCCACTTCCTGATTGCGGCTGAAGCACCAAAACACATAGCAAATGTATGTTAAAAAAAAGTATGTATGACTGTATATGAAAGGTAGAGTTGGTCTTCTAGAGCACTACTGTATATGAAAGGTACTGCATCTTTAATACTCAGTAGTAAAAGGTACAGTAGAGCCCTAAAACCCGCAATGTAGCTGAAATATGGTAGTGTGCATGAAGCCTAATAATGGCATTTTAACTCAGTTCTTTTTCTATATGAGAAAAGAAAGGAAACAGCAAAATTATTATTTTTTTTATTTCAACATCAAACAGTTTGAGAAAACATCTTTATAGTTTTCAGGTTTTTCATCGTATTTAATTGTTTCATATATTTAATCCAAGACAAAACGGAAGCGTACACTTTTTTTTTTAACAAAACAGAACAAATAACATTGACAATGTAAAGTATCTCACCAAATATGTGTTGGTGCAAGAATTTTAAATTCAAATTGGTCGCCGAAGTAAAAAACATTGAAAAAGTATAATGAAAATTAATGCAGTCTAAAACATTCAGAATAAATTTTTCTGGTGCTACATATTAAAAAACTGTAAGCATACACAAAGCCATCTGCTACTAAAAAGGAATGAATTCATTAGTAAATCTTTCATCTTCTGTTCTAATGTATATGTGATACCTTCAACTACTATAGTGGTAGTTTATAACTCAAATTAAGCATATATCATATGAATGACTCATCTGCAATGGCATATTCATATGTACTGGTGTAACTACAGGGGATGCGGTTGCACCCGGGCCCAGGAGCCTTAGGGGGCCAATAGGGCCTCTCTTCTCCATATAGTGAGCCCAGTAATATGAATAACGCATTATAGTTGGGGGCCCTGTTACAGATTTTGCATTGGGGCCAAGGAGCTTTAAGTTACGCCTCTGCATTAAGGGGTTAATAGAAGTTAGGGAGCCTCAAGATAAATTTTTGCACCCGGGCCGATTAACCTTTAACTATGCCCCTGTTCGCAGTTGAAGTGCAGTTATAACCACATCAAAGCCGCATCAGAAAAGCGCATGCATTTTTGACATGGTATTTAATGTGGTTGCAGTTTTGACAGGTGAAACACATTTTTTTTACAAATTTCCCCTACAAAAAATTAGCAGAAGAGAAGAATAAACTGTAATTATTATTATTATTGGTAATAGTTGTGTTTTATCCTAAATTAAAAACACTTACAACCAAGGAACTTTTCATACGAAGCAATGCAACGTATTTGATGTACCTTACTTCCTGAGTAAGACTGCTTTCTCACCTGTTCACAGGCTTCCGTTTTCCTGCTCCATTCAGGGTGCAGGAAAGGGGAATCCCCTGGCTGAACGCATCTGTGTTATCGTGGAACCAAACAGTGCCAGACGGATTCCATTGACTGTAATAGGATCCATTTGGTTTCCACTCAGCAGGTTCCAGTGCAGATGCGAAACTACCCTTAGGCCGGCTGCACACGGCCGTGACGGGCTCCGCCATGGAATATTCCGCGGCGAAGCCCGTCACGGCGCCTCCCAGAGACCCCATACTTACCAGCGGATCCGGCGTTCTGGGTCCCGCATGACTTTTCGGCGTGACGCGCCGCAGCGTCATGTGACACGCCGGCCACGTCACAAGACACGCCCACAGCGTCACATGACGTGGCCGGACGTGTCATATGACGCGTCAGCGATGGGCGGAGAGGCGATTTCACGCTATCTTCAGCTGTGCTACAGCGGAAGATAGCGTGAGCGGACGGCTTACATTGACTGCAATGGAAGCCAGCCGCGCGTACACCCACGGCAAATAGAGCATGCCGCGGGTGAGGATGGGAGATTTCACGGTGCGGAATTCCGCGATGGAATTCCGCACCGTGAGCATTGAGCTATTAGGTTCAATAGAACCTAATAGCTGCGGGCAATGCAGTGGATTTTTGCCGCGTATTACGCGGCGGAAATCCGTCCGTGGGAAGGAGGCCTTAGGGTGACTACCCACCACAGTTTTCTTTTCACTGCAAAATTCGCAGCGTTTTTTTTCTGCAGGGGTCTATGGGACTTGTAATGTTAAAATCGCGATAACGTAAAATCGCAATTTACCACGAAATCGCGATTTTGCGCGATCGCGATTTTAACTTCACAAGTCCCATAGACCCCTGCAGAAAAAAAAACGCTGCGAATTCCGCAGTGAAAAAAAACTGTAGTGGGTAGTCACCCTTAGACTGCTCTCAGAGGGTAGTTAGAGGGTAGTTTAAGGCGTAATCTGCAGTGTTATTTTTCCATCTAAAAAAATGGAAGGCTAATGGAATGGAAGCAAACGGAAGCCTTTCTGTTTGCTTTCTGTTCTTTTGAAACTCCATTATAATCAAGGGGGGGAAAAGCGGATCAGTTTTTTTCCTCCAAAAATGGAGCAGAGAGATGGAAACCCTGAACTGAGCCTTACCTTCATATTGTAGAATTCAATCAGAATCGATAGTGTTGTATGCAAATCAGCAAAGGTTTTATAATAAAAAATGATACTTAGAAGGACACAATGGCTTATAAGGCCAAATAATGTTAGATTTAACACAATTGTAGCACATTTTGGCATGAACTTTTAAGTGAATTTAATTTTTTAAAAATGAACATGTTTGGTATGTATGAAGTGGCATAAGAAAAGTATGTTTAACATGCCTAGAAAGTGTAGAAAATATATAATGGTACATGTGCGACTTTGTTGAGTTTGGCACAATTTATGCTATTTTTGTACATTAGAAATTCATGCATCAATTGGCTTATTCGGATAGACGAGTTTTCGGGCCATGTGATGTCCATGTATTCTATGAACGGCACACGTTCCCATTAGAGCTTGTGATGCTACATGTGAATGATTTTTTACATGGTCTGATGGTCCAGTGCAAAAAAATGTCTGAATACCCTATTTTCATCTGTTTTCATGGACAATCATGAGCATGTAATGTGCAGTTGCATATATCTGCCATATACTGCCATTAAAAAATAGCAATTTAAAAAAAAATTGTTTTATTATATATCGTTGCATTGAAAACCCCAGTTGACTCTGCTGTTCAATATAGTTGAAGCTGCTGGATCCCCAGATATGCCAGTCAGATGTATGTGAAAAAGACACCTTTTTGGCAAAGCCTTAGCCACTAGAGACCGTGGGCATGTTGGCATACATATACAGTATGCCAACTATGCACCTAAGTTGGAGTATAAATTGGGCTCTTGAGTCTATATCTGACTTCCATGGTTCTGCATAGGGTTAGGCTACAGGAAGCATGTCAGGTAAGGCCTAAAAAATATAATGTGCAATCTATTCTAAATCAGGTTATCTATTTAAACACATTTATGTATCGACAAATCTCCTCTATTTTATCATGCAACCAGCTATACTTTTGTTTCAGTTTTCATTTGGTAATAGGGGCAAGGTTTAAAAACAAATGTTTTTGATATATAATCAGCGGGTAAAGGTCCAAATTTGCCAATGTTGTATACATCCCAGTGGGTGAAGATGAAAAACAATGACAAAAGCAAGCCTTTTAACTACCCAGAATTTTACTAATTATCTGTTGAAGAGGAGTTGTCAGCTCTCTAATCTGTTTTAGTAATTATTACCTGTATTCTTCATCAAATAATTGTTGAAAAACTTTTCATAGATTCTCTATCTACATTGTGCTGTTCCTCCTTGATATGTATTCCACCTAGAAATGTGTGAAGAAATTGACAACTGGATTCTACTAGTTGAGGGCGTGCCCCAATTAGTGCTGCCAGTGCCAGAGTGTAGTGGCACATCCCTTGACAATGGAAATGTTAAAGGGGTTGTCCCGCGCCGAAACGGGTTTTTTTTTTTCAAACCCCCCCCCCCCCCCGTTCGGCGCGAGACAACCCCGATGCAGGGGTTAAAAAAGAACACCGGAGAGTGCTTACCTGAATCCCCGCGCTCCGGTGACTTCTTACTTACCTGATGAAGATGGCCGCCGGGATCCTCTCCCTCGGTGGACCGCAGGGCTTCTGTGCGGTCCATTGCCGATTCCAGCCTCCTGATTGGCTGGAATCGGCACGTGATGGGGCGGAGCTACATGGAGCTACACGGAGCCCCATTCAGAAAAGAAGAAGACCCGGACTGCGCAAGCGCGGCTAATTTGGCCATTAGACGGCGAAAATTAGTCGGCTCCATGGAAACGAGGACGCTAGCAACGGAACAGGTAAGTGAAAAACTTCTTATAACTTCTGTATGGCTCATAATTAATGCACGATGTACATTACAAAGTGCATTAATATGGCCATACAGAAGTGTATAGACCCACTTGCTGCCGCGGGACAACCCCTTTAACACCAAGTTTTCAATTTACTCATAAAGATTCATAAGTAATGCTAGAAGATTGGCCCAATGCAGGGTTATAAGAAAAGATGCTCCAGAATTGTGGTGTCATGAAAAATACTAGGGTTTACTAAAAAAGATATGTAAAGACTGATCACAAGTTCTCTTTAGCATTAAAATAAATTAAATTGGAATATTTTTATTATAAACAAATGTTTCACAATAAGGTATTGGGAATTTTTATATTCAGAATAGTGTAAAAAAAAAAAAGCTCTAATTTCCATTTCCTAATTGAACCTTTATACAAGAGAACTCATAGGCTGGGTTCACACAGGGCGGATTCCCGTCGGAAATCTCGCGGTTTTGCCGCTTTGAAGCGCCGCGGCCGCATGCTTTTCCGTTGCGGATGGCTCTCCCATAGAGGAAAGCGCGGCCGTGACATAAATAAACAAAAAACGAAAGTAAACAGACATGCTGCTTCTTTTGAATGCAGCCGCGGTTTCAACCGGATTTACCGCAGCGGATTAGCCGTCCCGTGTGGACGAGGTTTCTGAGAAACCTCGTCCACATGGCTGGCTAATCCCGAGATTAGCGGCCGCGGGCGGTTTTGCCACGGGCGGATCTGCTGCGGCAGAACCGTGGCAAATCTGCCCTGTGTGAACCTAGGCTTAGGCTTTATAAAAAAAGACAAAAACACAATACAGAGATTACAAAAACAAAATTCTGAAATAATCAGCCTTAATTCTAACTTTTTAGCACAAGAATATGAATTTTATCGTATTCTCTTAGAATTCGAAGAATCTTTGCTTTTTATCTTAGAATTCAGACTTTTAATCCCATAGCTGTTCTATTTTATATTTTTCGAACATGGTTTCAGGACTCTAATACCTTTTCTGTTCATTTCATTTTTTACGCAATTGATTTTTTTAACTACATTCAAAACCATTGTATCTATACATACTATAGTATGCCTACTTTCAAGTAAGCTTAAATCACCCAGTTATGCTCAGCAGCAGAAAATAGTGGATTAATAATTGCTGCTTAGTCACTGTCTGTTGGAACAAGAGTCAAAAATATTAGCTGCCATATTAATAAAATTAGAATCCATTAGCATTTTATCATTATTGTCTTAAGGCGTTATTACACGAGCACCACTAACACTGGCAATGTAGAGATAATTACTGGGCTGGATCTGGCCTCACAAATTTAGCCCGACAATTAGGCCTAAATCATGAGCTCTGAGCTCTAGTTGTGGCTGCTGGCACTTATGTACTAGCACTTTTATCCTTGTTTTTATTTGCATTTTGAGCTTATTAAGCAAAATTAAAGGAGTTTTCCATTATTTAAGATTATTTCACAACCACTCTGTTCTTCCTGGTTGTTGATGATCGGGACATGTGACTGCTGTAGTCAATCACTGGCTGATAGAAGGTCACTGATGTGGCCAGTGATTGGGTGCAGCAAACACAAGTCCTGGCCAGCAATCAGGAAAGACAGAGTAGTTGTGCAGCAATTGTAAGTCGTGGGAAGACCCCTATAGGATACAAGGCACAAATACTTGCACTTTCAGATTCCAATCAATAACTAAAGCTTTGGTTTATACAAATCATGTGACACTATAAAAAATACATTCAACTGTCCAATAGGATAAAACTCATTTCTGTTACATAAGGTGCTTCACTTTGTACAATTAAATGGTGCTTATAGATATAAGAATATGTGATAAAATAGAGTAAGTTATACTGTATGTGTAAATGAAAAACATGCACAATGTGTCTAGGTACGCACATTTACACGAGAGATTGCTTCACTACGTACTAAGATTTACAGCCACTTTTCAAAGGTGACATTTTTGAGACAATTTTACTGAACTTTTGTGTTTTGAGGACTCATTTGGTTTCAGGTCACACATTCTTGTGTTAATTTAAAGGGGTTTTCCAGACAGCGCCCTTTGGAATACACTGGGGTCAAAGGGGAAGCCGCTGCTCTGACCCCTGTGTAGTGGCCGGCGCTCATAATTACAGGAACAGCTCCCACCGATTTCAATGAGAGCTATGACTACAATTATGAGTGCCTGAAATTACACAGGGGTCTGAGCAGCGTCTTCCATTTTGAGCCCGGTGTATCCCAACGGCTGCTGCCTGGAAAACCCCTTTCAATGGTATTGCGATAGTGAAATACATTTATACTGCAGAAAATTTCAATGAATGATGTGACCTTATATTTGGCACAATTCATTGTGATATCATGATTTATTTTCATCTATAGGCTTATATAGGGCTGCAGGTACAGTAAACACACCACTTGATTTTATATACATATACATTTGATATATATCTGTGTTATATGGATCCATAATACAGCACCAATAGAAATCTATGGGTTCGAACTATGCCACTTATGCCTCCGATTCCATACAAAGGCCTAGAAACATTTTTTTCTCAAAGCTTAGCCATGTGCAGGAGGCTTTCTTAAAAAACTCTTGATACCTGAACAGCCCCAAAAATTTAGATGATAAACTCTACTCTATTACATCTGCATAAGAAGAAACCAAACCACTAGGATGACAGACCCTCAGATATTCTAACCAATATATTCTAAGATTTTCAAGATGTTGCCTGGAATGCAGATATTAATACTCAAAGAATAGTATAAACTTTTTTTTATTTTCCCATTAGTCTTTATTGTTTTGCTGCTGCATAATTGTCATATTTTGGTCTTTAATGATAAGGTAGTGCACTTCTGGGGCATCAACCCCCTTTCTACTACTACTAATTTTACATTCAATGATAGTGCAATTTTGCTTTGATAATAAAGTAGTTCAGTAAAAGTAATGATATTATATAAATAGATCTGTCTTTTAGGTGTTAAGAGTTCAGGGGAGACCTATTGCCATCGATTATTGAAATAAATGCTTTCTAGAGCTGGGCCAGGTTTAATAACTGTGCCCAGAAATTAGTGCCTCTCCCCCTAGTAAGCAGCATCAGGTTAATGCCAACTTCACTTATGCCTTAATAATAGTGCAATGGATATGCTATTAGCAGCATATGTAAGGTGCATAGCTTTAAAGGTTTTTACAATTTAGGTAGGTCCCAGATAATTAAAATCACAGCTCAAGATCTAGTAATGCTCCTTGATCTGGGTTTATCTAAATAATTATAAATACAATCATTAGCCACCATTGAGACAATTAACTCCACTGAAAATAGAACATTCTCTTTGGTTTGCCCCCCTATGTATCCCCAATTTCTGCAATTAGTTATCATTTCAGCAGGTCAGAGACAAGGAGAGGACCTGTCTCTGTGAGTCACTATATTGTTGAGACAGTTGGCCATGATTGAAACTTTGACATTGGTGATTGTGGGCAAGTCTAGCCAAAACGAATTAGGAGGAATTTGATGGGTGAAGGGTCTGAGAAAAACTTCAGTCCTTAAGTTGATGGTTCTAAAGAACCAACAGAAAAGCAAATTGTGTTGCCTAGCTGGTTAATTCTGCTGATAGGAGAAAGACCTGCACCCGCAGGCCTATTTTATTAGTTAAATCCTGTACCCTGTATAGAGGAGATACTTAGCGAACATCTATAGAATTTTGTTGGTCAAAATCCATAGGACAAGATGTAGCATTACATATCCTATTTTCAGGAGCAGCACATTAAAAACTAACAAATCTCATTTCAATGAAGGTGCCTTAGTTATGGAACAATTCAGGGTATTTAAAACAATATAAGCTACAATAAAAATTACAGAAGATGGAGGACTCCTGTGATGGCAGATGGAATATTGATAGTATTGAAAAAAGACAACCCACTCATGCAAGACTTATTCTATTTCATTTTGTCAATGAGATATTAAGGTAAGGTAATGTATTCCACAGCAATATTACATACTACATATTACATAGTTCGTGGAACACATTATTTGGACCACTGACCAACAATAAGCTCTACACTCAATTAGTTATGAATTAGAGCAGGCTATAGTAATACTTTTGGACTTTCGGTCCTTTTGTAATCTATAACACAAACAGTTGTCAAATCCCACACTTTTTGCAATCTACTATGACAAGATATAGAATTGATTTACTGATTCACCAATCTGTCCAGTATTACAGAAACCAATAACTGAGTGAATTAGTCCATCAATCTGTAAATTTTTGCCAAAAGTGAACATCAACAATAATACCATTTTGCCTAATCTACCCCAATTGCAGGTGAGTTCTCCACGTTTTACAACGAATATAATCATTAACTAGTTGGCATTGTGTTTTATTACACGATTTGGTATTTTTCAGTGTTACATTCCGATTTCTACATAGCATATGAGCTGTGCATTATGTCAAACACATCACTGGTAAATTATATAATTGACAGCAAATGAAACTGTTAACTGATGTAGTTATGTCACAGTTAAGGCCACAAATGTCTAGATTAGTGTTATAAAAACAGTATAAAGAAAAATACATAGAATAGGATTCCTTTAATAAACTTATAAAAGCAGTTAGGGTCATAACTATGGTGACCCATTGTTGGTGGTTAACATTGATGACTTCTAGCCCTTTAGGACTACACAATAAGTATAAAACAAACATAGTACCCATTGCATCTTAGGCACCATGTGCATTGTCATGAATACACTGTATTTTCATGGCAAGTTGGGAAACGTTTTAGTCAAAGGTAGAGTAATCAGTAAGTAACATGGATGGTGAAACCTATATACTGTAGTACATAAAAAGAGACTCTCAATATCTACAGAAACACTGAGAACTAGAAACACTTACATCACTGTACGTAAGATGGTCTTGCAAATGATATACGTTAATGCTATATGTTGCATTGATAAGAACTTGTATGTGTGAACCTCTGTTATAAATTGAGAGCAGAACGTGTCAGCCACTGTCCATGCTATCTCCACACTATCCAATCTAGGAAATATAAGCTGAAGAAATGAACTAGTGCACGGCATTACATGTAATAGCGTATGGAAATCACATAAAGCTTTGAGTTTGATGGGTAGAGCCCATGAAAGCAAAGGTGCCTCTTCCTCGTGAAGCACAGCAAGTGACTATGAAGACCTGCACTATAAATGATTCGAATAGTTGCATGCCGGAGTGTGTTTACATATGCAGCATTTTACAGCTGATGTGATACACTGACTATAGGTAGGTAGTATACTGCTGGGAATTTCTTGGCCCCTAAAAGCCAATTAATTAAAAAAAAAATTTAAGTAAGTAGAAAATGCTTTCATACTGTACTCTGCAAACTTTCTTCCTCTCTATTTACATAATAAGCCTGTAAGCATGGTGACGTTGTGGTTGCAGCATTTATAGGGCTCTGGCTGTCTTCCTCTTGAGCTACGAATTTGTCTTTAGGTGTATGCATCCGATGTGCATCCAGCATTTCCAGCAACAAGTCATAGAGGGGTACGACGTTTTTGCACTTCATGCTGTAAAGATGTTCCATTCCCTTATTACTGTAAAGATAAAAATAGCAGTATTTTTATTGTATAGAAAATGTTTTCAGTCCAAACAAGGCAGACAATAGAAATTCAACAGGAATCTCCTTCTTTCATTGATGCTGGTTTTATAGCAAAAAAATGTACATCTGTTAGTTTACATCCTGCACTTCATTAAAAAAATTTCTGTCATATAGAAATCATCCGAACAAAACTGTTAGTAGATCCATCATTCGAATGCTTTAGAAAAGTTTTGATCAGTTAGGGAACAGGTCCCACTGATCTCTAAATTTAAGGTAAAGAAACTACTATGAGCCTGTATATACCTAACCACAACTTTGCAGCTATCCGCAAGCCATACACAATAGTGATCGAACAAAGCCAATCACTTCTGAGCACTTCTGCCCCTTCATCTCAGCCATCAGTGTTGGTCTGACGCAAAGGCATAGCTAAAGACTTGTGGGCCCGGATGCAGAAGTTTAATATGGAGGCCCTCCCACAATTTTCTTCTGCATCAATTGGTTTCTAAAGAAGCCCATCAATGCAACACTAGCAGCCAGGGACATTGCTAAAATCTTAAAAGATTAGGCAAAGGATAAATGTAGGGGCCCACAATGCAAAATCTGTATTATGCCACACCGCCACCCCCACCCCCACCCCAAGTCATCCATGTGCCATTTATAATACTGGAACTTTCTTATACAATGGATGGACCTTTTGGCCTCGAAGGCTCTAGGGCTCAGTAGCGGCTGCTACCTTTGCACCTCCTATAGCTACGCCATTGATCTGAACACTTAGACCCCAAACGATTAACTTTCTAAAATATCAAATATCAGATGTTTCTTAAATGATAGTGACTCTATTAGGATTAGGCCCAATGTCCACGGGCAGATTTGATTATCGAAACCTGCGCAGGAGATCCGTCAATCAAACTGCCCATAGGGATGCATGGGCGCCTGCAAAGCAGGGGAAAGCATGTGGATGTGATTTTTTTTCCCAGCATGCAGATCACACTCGGGACGAAATCACAGCATTCTACATTTTCCTGCAGATCCCGCATGAATGGCTTCCATTGAAGTCAATGGAAGCCGTTGATCTGCGGACCGCCCGCAGCTGTCACTGTGGGCCTGCCGTGGAACCGCCAGAAAGCAGGAGATTTGAAGAAAAAAAAAACACTGTGCATGCGCCGGGCATGTCGGTATTCGCACCTGGACACATCCGCTGTGCTGAAGAAAGAAAATCCGTCCGGCACGGAGGAGACCCACGCAGGAGTCGGAGAGGTAAGAAACTGTCTTTTCCTCTCCATGTCCGCGGAGACGCAGGGATTCCGCTGTAGGATTCAGCAGTGGAATTGGTGCGTGCAAGTGGATATTAGGCCTTAATAGCAATTTTCAAACAGAGATGTGAAAGAGGTGACTGTGTCATTTGGCATGATTTTATGTTTAGTTATCCATAGTTTTGTCTCTTGTTCCCCCCCCCCCAAAAAAAGACATTCAACATTTGCATACTGTATCAAACAAATATGGCCACACAGAAACATCAGCCTGTACTCTATCAATTGATTGCACTTGGGCCGCTGTAAAAAGCTTGTATGTACCATAGAGTTTGCTTAGCAAAGAAGGGGAATTGGAACTTTTCACCAGTCCTTTGTGTTGTTATAAGATGACTCAGACCAGAAAAACTTGCTTTCCACTCATGAGGTTATTAAATAATTGCTATTCACCCATATATTCACAGAGCATATTCTGTTAAAGTATTTACATTTGTTCCATTTACAGTGGCAGATTATAATATAGAGGCTTCAGTAATTTCCCTTGAAAATTTGAACTGGTAAAACCCTTGTCTCCCAGGATATTGAGAGTGTCTTTCCAACTGCATCTTTTTTAGGGCCTCAGTATTGTCAATTCTCATATTCACACACAAATCACTAATACATACCGGTATTTTCTGTTGGGCTGAGCTTTTCACCGATATGTGATGTTTTCATGCTTGACTTAAACCCTTCCCAGATATAAAATATCTCACAACATCCTGTCCTTTGTGTGTATATGTTTAATAAATAGTAAATATTGTGTCCTTATCGAGTATACCATCTTGTATTCTTTGGAAGCCTTTTAGAAGCATGGTGTTTTACTGTAGACTTTTTCATTTAGGCAGAAGATTTATAACATGAGTTTGAGCCAAGTAATAGTGCACGTTACTTAGATTTCCTTGCCAAGCACGTCTTATTATTAGAATAGATCAAAACTCGTACTCCAAAAGATTAAGATTTGCTTAAAATGTACTGGGAGTAACTAGTAAAAAAAATTCCAGCCTTTATCTATGTGATATTTTAATAATTTAGCTACATAACTTGATATGGTTTATCAAAGCCAAGTGTTTATATATGCAGCCTGATAACCTGGATATTCTTGGTCAAGAGAGTAAAGGTGCTCATACACCTTCAATGGCTGCTGGTGAACACTCGGTCTTTTCTTCCGAACCCTCTCATACAGATGCACACTCTGCTCAACAGAGCGTTCATGTCTTTTAAATAGGGAGAGAGTAAAAGTTCACTGCCAGGCACCTCAGCTAATCTCCTGTGAAAACAAAGGATTGGGTATGTTTAAATCCAACATGCCCAAATTCTTCTTTGCTCTGACATTTGCCATCAGGGAAGATTCCGTGCTCTCCAATGCACATAAGAAAGCTGGCCAGTGCCATCGAAATTGGTGGGTTTGGCCAACTTTACTCTTACGTGTTTGGGCACCTTAAGGGTAATTAAAAGCTATGGCTCAGTTGCCTTCTTATCAGCCCATTTCCATTTATATTCTGCTTGATCATCTTTGAAAACAACTACAAGCAGCTCAGCAGGGTGGTGGACATATCAATACATTAGTATTCAACCTGCTGGAAACCATGAGAGAGTCTTTAAAGAATGCCAAAGTAGGAAGGAAAAGCAGCAAGATTTATGAGGAGGAGAGAGAAGATCAATAATATGTTGTTGTTAGCCAATTAGTCGTTCACGACCCTCGGCGACCCTAAAGGCGAGCTCCCCCCATGTTTTTCGGTTTTGCACTCCTTTTTTCTGTTGTGTGATATCCAAGCCAGTATCAGCCATCATGTCCTTTGCGGGCAGGTCTTCTTAGGCTGCTGATCTGTCCAAGCATTATAGATTTTTCTAGCGACTCTGCTTGCATTACAAGGCCAAAATATGTGAGTCTGGTCATCTTGCACTCCAGTGATTATATTGGGTTTTATATGATTCAGGACTTCTTGGTTTGTTAGTCTAGCTGTCCAGGGTATATGCAGCAGCTTTTGCCAGCACCACAGCTCACATTAATAACACTGTGCAACAAAAAAATGTTTTGTTTGTTTAAGTGAATGCTTCGTTTTTATCGAGTTAGCCTGGTCTCAACTAAGAATTATTGAGCATTCACTCCTGCGTCAAAACGTTTTTCTCACTGCGAGGTTCGATTTACATATTTTATTGGTATATGAAAACAGTGCAAAAGCTTTTGTATACATAGATAACAGTTTCTTTTTTCTTTGTTTTAGGGAAAGTTTGTGAAATTTAAATTTGTAGCAGTCATTTAAGAGTTCATTAATTCAGTGATTGCAACTTTTCTAACCTGCAAACATGATTCAGACTCCTTTTGCTATGTCTGTGGTGTCTTTCTGAGTGCCAAAGCAGTCAAGCATAAAATAAAAGGTGCCAACAACTTCTGTACAGTCTACAAGGCCTATTTTGGCATGCCAGTGGGGGATTAAGACAAGAAATAGGCTCCCCATGTAGATTGTGGTAGTTGCAGGTTCAATCTTGAGGCATGGTATAGAGGAGAGAGTCGACAGATGAAGTTCGGGGTGCCTAGTATCTGACACGAACCAATAGATCATCTCAAAAACTGCTATTACTGTGTCATTGATGTGTCTCCTCACCGAAAAGGGAAGAGAACAGGTGTGTTCGAGAATCCAGAAATTCCATCATCCTTAAGGCCTGTTGCACACAGCGACGAGATTCCTGTTCCTTCTACTCCAAGAGAGAATGACAGTGATAGTGACTCCAATGGTATCCAAGGAGGCGGCAGCATCAACGGTGTAGAGATTGTAAAAAAAGGGTTTTATTGCTCCATAAAATGGCGACGTTTCGACTTAATCTAAGTCTTTTTCAAACCAAGGCTTGAAAAAGACTTAGATTAAGTCGAAATGTCGCCATTTTATGGAGCAATAAAACCCTTTTTTTACAATCTCTACACCGTTGATGCTGCCGCCTCCTTGGATACCATTGCATTTACTTGGGGTTGGGTTCATGACCCCACAGGTGGCTTGGCATATACAGACTGGAACCTCTGCACTGAAGTGCATGTGTTAGGTGTGCTGCGGGACTTTCCTATTTCTACTGACACAGTGATAGTGACTCCTCAGATTGTGAAAATGTGCAAGATGAGGAATTCTCTGAAGATTCAGATTCCAAACCTTATTTCCCAAATCAACAATACTTAAATGATTTAATCTGAGAACTTGGACTAACAAAAACAAAAGCAGAGATTTTAACATCAAGGCTAAAGGAATAGAATTTCTTGGATGAAAGCTGCAAGGTATCTAAGCAGCAAAAACGTCAAACACTCTCTCAGTGGTTAATTCTTAAAGATCAACTGTGCTACTGCAACAATGTGAGGAGCTTATTTGGAGAAATTGGATTTCCTTATGATCCAAAGGACTGGCAACTCTTTATCGACAGTTCTAGCAAAAGGTTAAAAGCAGTTCTCCTTCATTATGGCAATAAATATCCCTCCTTAAGGTGTTACAGTACGAGGAACATCAATGGAATGTTGTAGGTGACTTCAAAATGATCCCATTCTTGGTGGGATTGCAAGGTGGATATACAAAGTATCCATGTTTCTTGTGTTTATAGGATAGTAGGGATACTGCCAGGCACTATGAAATTGTTGAATGGCCCAAGAGGAATGATTTTGTGGTTGGTGAGAACATCATAACGTGTGAACCACTTGTGAAGCATGAGAAGATATTAATGCCTCCTCTTCACATAAAACTGGGTCTGATTACACAATTTGTCAAAGCATTACACCCTAATTCTGAAGTTTTCCAATAACTAAAGATTGTTTTCCCACAACTTTCAGAAGCGAAGATCAGAAGTGGAATTTTTGTGGCCTCACAGGTGAGAAAATAAATGTTATTTTATTGTCATTAAATATTTGTATACAACACTGCAATCCAATTTGAGCTGAGAAAATAAAGACATTTTCTCAAATTTTGAAAAGTCGATCTCCTGACTCTAAAAACAATCCTACAGATAAAACTTTTGATGTTTTCATGGTTTGGTGACCTAATGAATCAGAAACAAACAAAAACCCTAAAAACAAAATCTTGCTACACAGTGTAATATATTAGCAAATATAACAAATCAAAACACTGTATTTTACTTTATTTATTAATAAGACTGGAACCTTTTTACTGCAATGAGTCTGGTGCTGGCTACGGTCAGGGAGAAAGTCTAACGTATTCCATTGATTTTCACCAGAGGTGACTGGAAGGAAATTTGTACAGCTCAGATCCCTAGGTTGCTACATTCCTCAGTAGGCACTGTATGTCAGTGCAATATAGTGCTGGTGTAGAACTGGAGAGTAGTGAGATCAAGTTGGGGGGCAGAATCGGTAGATCAATCAGGAACTGGCTTAACAATGGCAGCCATGAGTCCAGACCAAAAGGTCAAATCGAAGGGCAAAAGGTAACAACTCCAATGGACAACATGAGAGGCAAGGTCCACTTCAGAAAGCAGGGCCAATACAGGCAGGCAGTAATGTAAATATGTAGACTGCGGGCAGTGCGAAGAATCCTCTTGCCTATTTAAGTAGGCCACCAAGAATTTAGATGTACTGGCTGATGTCATTATCACTATGTTCCGATTGCATGGCAATACAGTATATTCGTGTGGAGAGGTATGTAAGAATCTGACATTGTAACAGGCATAATTGTAGTTTTGTGTTTGCTCCCTACTGTATCTATCCAATTCTGACCGTGTCCTGACACTGTCTGTGGATTTTTTTTTGTGTTGCTAATAAAGGGATTTCCGCTATGAGACTAGGGTTGCTGGATTTTTCTTGATTACATCAAGTAATAAAAAATTCTGCTAAATATACAATTTCCATTTTATATAAAGCTTCTCATATGTACAAGTTTCAAGAGCTAATTAAATGAGGATGTCCTGGATGAAAGGGGTTAGATCTTCCTAAAGGATGTAGTCCAGTAATGCCATTGAAGAATACGTAAGAATATTTGAGTACTAGTCTGCTCTCAAGCACCAAGATCAATATTAAAATATCATCATGCTTCTCAAATGCATTGAAGTAACTGCACTCGGACACATTCTGTCAGGACTGAAAGGAAAGTGGTTAAATAGTTAATGGATTATATCTTCATTTGCTTACCTCATATGCCTGATATGTGAAAGAATGAGAAGTAATTGAGCCAATCGTCTTTGCTGCTGCTGAAGAGAAAGTCCAGTTTTAGCCATGAAATGCACCAATGTGTCTATAATTTTGTCCAAAATTATATGAATTTGGTCTGTATCTTCTAGAGATTCTAGCGTACTGGACAAAAATGTATATACACCTAAAAGAAGGAAAAAAACTGAAATTTAGCGCTTGCATCCTTTTTAAAGACTTCTGATTGTATGTAAACAGTTTCTAAATACATACATAACATAGTAACATAGTATGTTAGGCTGAATGAAGACAATGTCCATCTAGTTCAGCCTATTTCCACCCTCTTATTGATCCAGAGGAAGGCAAAACCTCCAAGAGGCAGAAGCCAATTAGCCCATTTAGGGGAAAATTCCTTCCCGACTCCATAGTGGCAATCAGAATAATCCCTGGATCAACCTTTGATAGTTCCTACCTGAGTGTAAGACCCTGAGCTACAAACCCACTGATCACCTAATGTCTATATCCTGTAATATCCTTCCGCTCTAGAAAGGCATCTAGTCTCCTCTTAAACTCCTCAATGGATTTTGCAATCACCACGTCCTCAGGCAGAGAGTTCCACAGTCTCACTGCTCTTACAGTAAAGAACCCCCTTCTGTATTGGTGATGAAACCTACTTTCTTCTAGACATAGCGGATGTCCTCTTGCTACCAACACGGTCCTAGGTATAAGCAGATCATGGGAGAGATCCTTGTATTGTCCTCTCATATATTTATACATAGTTATTTGATTGCCCCTTAGCCATCTTTTTTTCCATGGTGAATAATCCTAATTTTAATAGCCTCTCTGGATATTCTAGTCCTGTCATTCCATTTATTAGTTTAGTTGCCCTTCTTTGAACCCTCTCAAGCACTGCAACATCCTTCCTGAGCACCGGTGTCCAGAACTGTACACAGTATTTTATGAGGGGCCTGACGAGTGCCTTATATAGTGGAAGAATAATGTTCTCATTCTTCGCCCCTATACTTCTTTTAATTCACCCCAAGACTTTATTAGCTTTTGCAGCAGCTGACTGTCATTGGTTGCTCCAGTTAAATCTACAATTCACTAGTACCCCCAGGTCTTTTACCATCTGCCTTTTCCCTAGAAGTACCCCATTTAGTGTATATTGGTGACATCCATTTCTCCTGCCCATGTGCATAGCCTTACATTTATCCACATTGAACTTCAGCTTGTCTAGGTCCTTTTGTAGCCACACATTGTCCTCCAGTGTATTGTCTTACATAGTTTTGTATCATCTGTAAATATTGATATTTTACTGTGCAGTCCCTCTATCAGGTCATTGATAAATATATTGAACAGAATAGGGGCCTAGTACTGTGGAACCCCACTAGCGGCGGTGGCTCAATCAGAGAACGAACCATTTATTACCACCCTCTGCTTACTACCTACCATCTCTGAGCCAGTTCTTTACCCAGATACACGTTTGCACCCAACCCAAGCTGCCTCATTTTATATATCAACTAGATCGAGCATTGTCCTAGACTGCCAACATGAACAGGGTATGGGGGGCAGCCAAGACGGACGTGGGAAACCGCTGGTCCAGGTGGCTAGATGCAGAACTGAGAGCACCTCTGCAGGAGGGTAAAACCTGTATATCTCGACCATGCAACGTAAATGCAGAATAAAGTAATGGAAATAGTTTCCCTGCAAACCCCTACACTGGGAGAGAGCCCTGCCTAATCCGCGGGCCGATCGCTTCTGACAGGTGGGGACCCACACTCGTACCTGGGCCACTACAAATCCCTACCAGGGAGCCCTGAACACACGAGGTACAGTACACAGAAATAAACAGAACAAGTACAGACAAACAATAGATACAAACAGGGAACAAACCAAAGTACCGGAGCCAGACACACAGCAGCTTTGAGCAGGTTGACTGCTCAGGGATCACTGAAAATTAATTGGCAACTCCCAGGCAGCAAGAGCTGGGTCTTATAGGGAGGAGGGAGAAGCCAATTGGCTGACAGAAATGTCAATCACCAGCCACACCTCTCAGACACTAGCAGGACTAATTAACCTAGTCTAAAAAGCACAGGAGCTGTTAACTCTGGCTAGAACATACAGAAACTAGGTGTGCTGGCAAATAATTAACTATGTGCTGACTGAGACATGACAGTATATCCCTCTTGTGCCACCAGCAAGGTTTGATGCAATGAGGCATGGTCTCTACAAGACATCTGAACGTATCCTGTGCAATCTGGCACTGGAACATTAGCAGCAGATCTTTTATGTCCTGCAATTTGTAAGGTATGGCCTCCATGAATGCTCATTTTTTAGCACACATGTTTGATTGGACTGAGATCTGGGGAATTTGTAGGTCAAGTCAACACCTTGAACTTTTTGTCATGGTTACCAAACCATTCCTGGATTGCAATTGATGCTTATTGATTTTACTTCTCACTCTTTCTCAAAGATCTACAAGTATGTTGTCAGTGTCTCTCCTTCACTGCAATGAGACAACATTGCAGTGTCACTGAAGTGAATATGAGATATGAACATGGAGATCCATTCCCTGTAATTCAGGTTCATGTTTTATGGCGTTTCACAAAATCAAAATGTAGCAGACATGCAGCAGACTAAAACTTTTACAATATTCTGGATATGAGCACACTTGTGAACATTGAGTAACCATTTAGTGATGGACAATATGCCTTTTTATTGACCTCACTAAAGGGCTTTAAACCTACCCCTACCTCTTTTTAAAGCAGTGGTAACTGCTCTAACCACGAGTAGTGGAGAAACCTCAGATCCTGGTAGTTTAACCCTTTACATGCGTCAACTAATAGAAACTGCAGTGTGTAGGCAGATGACAAGCGGAGAGGATGCTTTTGTCATCCATCAGCACCCCACAGTGTGATTACAAGATATCAATGGGTTCCCATGGTAGCTGGAAGCCTGACATAGGCCTCCATGTCTGCCATGTAACTCAGCCTATTAGACCCCGCCTCTGACAGAGACTGGTAGGCTGCAGTCATAGGCTTAGAAGAATGCACTACATCCATCCATACATGCAGGTTCCGGAGCGGCAGGAGGCCAGAGAGTGCGACCACCAGCAGAGAGGTCCTGACGTCACCAGGCTGAAAAGGAGCTGTCAAGAGGAGCTGTGAAGAAGACTGCTACTGGCAAGGGCAGATAAGTATATTTTGTGTGTGTACGTGGGTGTGTGTGGGTGTAAGTGTGTGTCTAATCTAAGTATGTCTAAGTGTGTCTAGTCTTAGTGTGCCTGTGTGTCCAGTCTTAGCGTGTCTTAGTTTGCCTAAGTGTGTCTTGGTGTGTCTAGTCTAAGTGTGTCCAGGTGGGGGGGTCTAAGAGAACAAGTGAGTGAGTAAGTGAAGCGAATCAGTTGTGACTTAGAGTGTGCAGGCAGTGAGAGTGTGTGAGCGATAGCAAAAAAAAAATAACAAAAACAAAAGAAAAAAAAATGTAAGACGTGAATCGGCAGAGGCTTCTGAGAGGTTGTGAATGGGCAGAAGCACATGAAAGGTTACAAACGGGCAGAGGCACATGAGTGGTTGCAAATGGGCAGAGGCACGTGAGAGGTTGTGAACGGGTAGAGGCACGTCAGAGGTTGCGAACGTGCAGAGGCACGTGAGAGGTTGCAAATGAGCAGAGGCACGTGAGAGATTGGGAACGGGCAGAGGCACGTGAGAGGTTGCGAACGGGTAGAGGCACATGGGAGGTTGCGAAGAAGGGGAGGCACGTGAGAGGTTGTGAAGAAGCGGAGGCAGATGAGTGATTGCAAACAGGCAGAGGCATGTGAGAGGTTGCAAATGAGCAGAGGCATGTGAGAGGTTGCGAATGGGTGGAGGCACATGAGAGGTTGCAAAGAAGCGGAGGCACGTGAGAGGTTGTGAAGAAGCGGAGGCAGATGAGTGATTGCAAACAGGCAGAGGCACGTGAGTGGTTGCAAACAGGCAGAAGCACGTGAGTGGTTGTGAACGGGCAGAGGCACATGAGAAGTGTGATCTAGTTGATTTCTGTTACTTCTGTAAGTAGATTTGTTGATCCCCACTAGAATGAGCCCCATGCTTGACAATGCCGTCCAGTGTGCAATGTATGAGGTCCTTGATCAGCCGATCAAGGGTGCATACTGTTGCATACAAAGTTAGTGGTCAATGGAAGACCATCAAAAATGATTTCAGGGACCTACGATCTAAGCTTAGGGCGAGGACCTCCAAGGTAGTTTTCTCGGAAATACTACCTGTACCACGAGCCACGCCAGTAAGGCAGCAGGAGCTTAGGGAGGTAAACACGTGACTCCGGAATTGGTGTAAGAAGGAGGGCTTCGGGTTCCTGAAGAACTGGGCTGACTTTGCTGTCGGCTACAAGCTCTGTATTAGGGACAGGCTGCATCTTAATGGGGAGGGTGCAGCTGTACTGGGGAGAAGATCGCTAGAAGGTTGGTGGAGTGTTTAAACTAGGGACTGGGGGCAGTAATAGGTGGTAAGACAGTGTAGACAGTGACCTGGGACCAAGTATTGGGAATGGGGGTCGAGTGGGGGGAGGGGTTAGTACAGTTAGAACTGATAGAATAGCTAATAGGACCATAAGTAGCAAAGTGAATACAAAGAATAACAACAACCATATAAATTGTATGGCTACAAAAGTCTGATCAGTGGGTGAGCTTGAAGCGAGAATGTCTAAAGAAAATTACGACATAGTTGGAATAACTGAAACATGGTTCGATGATAAGTGCGATTGGGTGGTGAATTTACAGGGTTATAATCTCTTCAGAAGAGACCGTGGGAAACAGAAGGGGGGAGAGTTATGTCTGTATGTTAAATCCTACTTAATGCCAAGGCTATGGAAAAATATAGGTGTAGCAGATGAACACGTGGAGTCTCTAGAACTGCAGGGAGGGAAAAATAAAAAAATCCTGATGGGGTTTTCTATTGGCCACCAAAAATAAGAGAAGAAAATAAGACAAATAAAAGAGTTGTCAAAGTTGTAATTATAATGGAAGACTTTATCCAGATATAATATGGGAAGACGAAACCTGCAAATTGCACAAGGGTGATAAGTTCTTGAAAACAATTAAAGATACTGTAACTACCTTACCCAACTTGTACAAAAGCCAACTAGAGAGAGGGCCATCCTGAACTTATTATTAACTAACAAACCGGACAGAGTCACGGGGGTGCAGGTTAAGGGACATTTGGGAAATAGTGACCACAATATAGTTAGTTTCCAGCTATCTTTCAATATGAAGCCTTATCCAGGAGCGACAAAAAAATTAAACTTTAGTAAAGCAAAATTTAATCACCTTAGTATTACTATCGGCAACATTAATAGGGACAGCGTTCTCAAAAATAACAGTACAGACGACAAATGGGAAAAGCTTAAAAACATCCTTATGACCTCATGTGAGCAGTTCATATCCTTTAAAAGTAAAAGAACTACAAGTAGAAGGAAACCAATGTGGCTCAACAAGAGTGTTAGGGGGGCAATAAGCGAAAAAAAAGAGCTTTTAAATTATTAAAACAAGAAGGCAGTGAAGAAGCGCTAAAAATATACAAGGGAAAGAACAAATTATGTAGGGAAAAGATAAAAACCGCAAAGGAGGAGGCAGAAAGACTGATTGCCAAAGAGCAAAAATAACCCTAATCTATTTTTTAATTATATAAATGGTAAAATGATTTGCAATGAGAGCATTGGCCCTTTAACAAATAATGCAGGAGAAATTATAGAAGATGATGGGGGAAGGCAAATCTATTAAATAGTTTTTTCTCAAGTGTATTCATGAAGGAAAAAGAAATGTCATAGGGGGATAAAACGAACTCCCCACAAAATATCACCTGCCTAACTCAGGAGGAAGTGCAGAGACAGTTAAAAAAGATTAAAATCGACAAATCATCGGGCCCAGATGGAATATACTTAAGGGTTCTAAGGAAACTAAATGACGTGATAGACAGACCGCTATTTCTTATATTTAGGGACAGTATTGAGACTGGGGTTGTACCACTGGATTGGCGTATTGCCAATGTGATTCCAATATACAATAAAGGGGTCAAGAAGGGAGCCTGATAACTACAGGCCAGTTAGTCTCACTTCAATAATTGGAAAAAAAATTGAGGGATTTCTGAGAGATGCCATCCTGGAATACCTCAAAGAAAACAATGGCATAACTCCTCATCAGCATGGGTTCATGAGGGGTTGATCATGTCAGACCAATTTGATCAGCTTCTATAATGAAGTAAGTTCTAGGATAGATCTTGGAGAGTCTATTGATCTTGTGTATCTAGATTTTTCTAAAGCACTGTGCCGCATAATAGACTGATATATAAAAGGAGACAGCTCAGACTGGGTGAAAACATGTGTAGTTGGGTAAAGAACTGACTCGGAGATAGAAAGCA
This sequence comes from Eleutherodactylus coqui, assembly GCF_035609145.1. Lineage (NCBI taxonomy): Eukaryota > Metazoa > Chordata > Amphibia > Anura > Eleutherodactylidae > Eleutherodactylus > Eleutherodactylus coqui. The sequence continues at coordinate 109,301,001 of NC_089839.1, read as the reverse complement.
GAGGGTGGTAATAAATAGCTCATACTCTGACTGGGCCACCGTTGCTAGTGGGGTGACACAAGGTTTAGTACTAGGCCCCATTTTGTTCAATATATTTATCAATGACCTGATAGAGGGGCTGCATGGTAAAATATCGATATTTGCAGACTACACGAAATTATACTAGGTAATTAACACAAAGGAGGACCAGATAAGCTGGGGGCTTGGGTAGATAAATTGCAAATGAAATTCAATATTGATAAATATAAGGTTATGCACATGGGCAGGAGAAACGGATGTCACCAATACACGCTAAACAGGGTACTGCTAAGGAAAAGTGAGATGAAAAAAGAGCTGGAGGTACTAGTTAACTGTAGACGTTTTAACTGGAGCAATCAATGCCAGTCAGCTGCTGCAAAAGCACATATAGTCTTTGGATGCATTAAAAGAGGTATAGGGGTGAGGGACAAGAACATTATTCTTTCACTATATAAGGCACTTGTCAGGCCTCACATGGAATACTGTGTACAGTTCTGGACACCGGTGCTCAGGAAAAATGTTGCAATGCTTGAGGGGGTTCAAAGAAGGGCAACAAAATTAGTAAATGGAATGAGAGGACTGGAATATCCAGAGAGGCTATCAAAATTGGGATTATTTATCCAATTTTTTTTTTGGAAGTGGCGACCGAATAACTATGTATAAATACATTAGAGGACAATATAAGGATCTCTCCCATGATCTGTTTATACCCAGAACTGCGACGGTGACAAGAGGTGACAATTCGCAGCAGAAAAAAAACGCTAGTGGGAAGTCACCCTAAGGCACTCGTCAGGCTCCACATGGAATACTTTGTACAGTTCTGGACACGGGTGCTCAGTAAGGATGTTGCAGTGCTGGAGGGGGTTCAAAGAAGGGCAACTAAACTAATAAATAAATTGAGAGGACTAGAATATCCAGAGAGGCTATCAAAATTAGGATTATTCACTGTGGAAAAAAGACGGCTATGGGGCAATCAAATAACTATGTATAAATACATAAGGGGACAATACAAGGATCTCTCCCATGATCTGTTTATACCCAGGACTGCGTAGGTAACAAGATGGCATCCACTACGTCTAGAAGAAAGAAGGTTTCATCACCAACACAGAAGGGGGTTCTTTACTGTAAGAGCAGTGAGACTGTGGAACTCTCTGCCTGAGGACGTGGTGATGGCAAAATTGATAGAAGAGTTTAGGAGGGGACTAGAAGCCTTTCTAGAGCGTTATGACATTACAGGATATAGACATTAAATAACCAGCAGGGTTGTTGATCCGGGTCTTAGAGTGAGGTAGGACCATTTAAACGTTGATCCAGGGATTATTCTAACTGCTATTATGGAGTAGAGGAGAAATTTTTCCTCCCAAATGGGCTAATTGGCTTCTGCCTTATTGTTTTTTTTTGCCTTTCTCTGGATCAACAAGGGAAGAAGAGGGGGGGGGGGGGGGTGATAGCAGCCTGAACTAGATGGACTAAAAAACAGCGTTGAAAAAAAATCCAGTTTAAATAATGCAATTTTTTGCCTACAAAACCACTTTTTAAATCAATAAAATAGCAAAAAAACAAAAACAAAAAAAACCCGCAACATATAATAGGTATTATCGCAGTCATAACAACCCAGACAATGCAAATATTTTATTATTTATCTCGCTTGGTGAATGCCGTAAAAATTTCTTTTAAGAAAACCCAATTTTTATCGTCCAAAAGTAGTAAAAAAATGTTAAATCAATCAATATAAGCTTGGTATCACAGTAATCTTGCTTATCCAGATAAGAAAGTTATCATATTATTCGGTGAACACTGTAAAAACAAAAACCCCAAAACAATGGCCGATTGTTTTTTCCATCTTCTCTTCAACAAAAATGTAATAAAAGTTCTACAACACATTAAATGTAATGTGTTACCACTAAAATATACAACTCGCCCCCAAAAAAGGATAAGTCTGCATACGACTATGTCAACAAGCTTTGGCTCTTGCAATGTGACCATGAAAATCACTTAGACATGGCCTATTTTGCGCTTAAGGTTGCAACGATTTTTGGCAGATTTTTATCTCTATTTTTCAAAAGCTATAACTTTACTTTTGAAAAGTTACTTTTGCGGGTCGGTACGATTACAACGATACCAAAATTCTTATTTTTTTTTAGGTTTTTCCACTTATCTGCAATTAAAACCCTTTTTTGGATTTTCTTTTCTAAATAGCTGCATTCAAAGTCCTGTAACTTTTTTATTTTTCCATGGACACAGCTCTTTGAGGGCTTATTTTTTGCGAGATGAGCTGTAGTTTTTATTGGTATCATTTTGGGTTACATACAGCTTTTATAATCACTTTCATTGCATTTTTTGGGAGGCGAAATCCTAAAAAGTAGCATTTTGCCTCAGTTTTTTTTAATGCTTTTGCCCTGCAGGATAAAAACCATGTGCAACTTATTGTATGTGTCATTACGGACACGACAGTATGAAATATGTGAATAGTCGTTGTGCGCTAAGATAGGAGAATGATAATTAAATAGTGATCTTGAGTACTCACTCTGAGGGGGGGGGGGAGGCTCCTCAATGTTGCCAAATTGGGGCATCACCTCCCCCTGGAATCCCGAGATAACCTTTCAAATCACTAGTAGCATATCCTTAGTCCAGATTGACACTATCACCCAACGATAGTTGTTTCTTCTTTATTCTTCATTAGAAAGACACAGTGTAAAGTGTAATCATTAAGTGGCCGAAACGCGTTGCACCTGCTGTCTAAACCTCCACGGGAGGGATTGTATCTGTATCTTTGTACACTGTCTTTCTAATGAAGAATAAAGAAGAAACAACTATCGTTGGGTGATAGTGTTAATCTGGACTGAGGATATGCTCCTAGTAATTTGAAAGGTTATCTCGGGATTCCAAGGGAAGAGGTGATACCCCAATTTGGCCACATTGGGGAGCCTTTCCCCCTCAGAGTGAGTACTCAAGATCACTATTTAATTATCATCCTCCTATCTTAACGCACAACCACTATTCTAATATTGTCTTTACCCCCATTATTTCCTATTTTGGGGGACATTCTTTTTGTTTGCATGTGCTGCTCTCCAACTTTTGGTGGATTATAGGAGGGCTGAAGATTTTTTCTGTATGTGAACTGGGCTACCAAGGCGCTGTCCACACCTAACAGCAGTACCAAATATGTGGGATTTTAATTTTTTATGTTAATATGAGAAAAAAACACCTAAAAAGGGTTTTTTAACATTTTGTTTTACATTTTTCTTTTTTGTCTATTATTTTATCTTTTTTATACCATTTGTGTCCCTGTGGGGGACTTTCACCATAGCACCGATGATCTCTATGATAAGGCATTGCAGGACAGAAGTAGGCAACTGGCGCTGGCAATACAGGATGCCAGTATCTAGCGTCCTTTTGCCATGGCAACCAGTCGGGCTTTCCGCAATTATATCATCAGAGACCGATTACCTCACCAAGAGAGCGCGCTCCCTCTGTGAACCCTTCCAATGCCGCGATCTACATAGATCGCAGCAGGGAAGGGGTTAACAGCAGGGGTTGCATCTCCGATGCACCCCCGCTGTTGCAGTGGGAGGTCGGCTATCACTGACAGCCGGCTTCCGCTGCTGGATAGCGCGAGATGGCTTATGATCTCGTGCTATCCCCAGGACATAAGTTTACGCCCTGTTGCAGGAAGTACCCCGCTGCCAGAACGTAAACTTACGCCTTGGAGCGGTAAGGGGTTAAGGCAGAAAATAGGCTGGTCACTAAGAGGTTAAGATAATGTAGTAGATTTACTAGCATTCATATCCAAAAAGTATAAATAACTGATATCCAATATGACAAACCAGCTCTGCTACATCTACATATTGTTTTGAATCTGAATATATAAACTGAACTATATATATATATATATATATATATATATATATATATATATATATATATATATATATTCAGAACCAGCATAATTACATTTTTAGTATATAACATGACCCAACCTCATTATAGAACTATGTATCACAGAAATAGTAGACTTTATAGCCTGCTTGTCTCAACAGAAAGATGCATTGACAGAAAGACCTTTTAGAAGAAAATATGTACATTAACAGACTGCAGCTTACAAAAGGTCATGCTTTAATTAATAGGAAATTTTATTTGCATGAAAAAGGAAAGCAAGAAAGCCATAGTGGAAACAGGATTGACATAAAACACCATAATTATGTAAATCAGCCATATTTTCTGAAAGTTAACAGAACATTTAAAATCTACTGAAGGCAGAGAATAGGCTACAATTTATGTAGCACAAAACTGGTGTTATTTAATTAAAATGCATTCATTCATTAGCTACTTGCTAAACATATCTGTCATACCTCATTAACCATAATTACAATATCGCCACAAACCTATTTCATAGCTTTTTCTGTGCTTTCTATCTGACCATTAATATAATTACTGTTATAATTTGCTCATAAATATCAGAGAAATAAACGTTTCAAATCCTAAAAAATAAGAGAAAGCACTTTGTCACAATGAAATTGTTACTTATTAAGATATATATGTTATGGAGATTGTTGACATAAGTAGGTGGCATCATATTTGCATTTCAATAAAAGATTATCAGAAAAATTTTGATACTTGAATCCAACTTGACATTTGAACCAAAATAGAATATTACTTTCTAGAAATGCCCCTATGAAAGAAAGTATCACAGAATAGGATTAAAAAATAACCTACCAGATACTGAAGAAGCTTGTCATGAAGGGATTGAATTATGACTGCAGCAGTCATTAAAATAGCATTTTTTTGTTGAATTCGGACAAACCACTTGTTATATTAGTTGTGTTCTTGTTTGATTCTATTTTTACAAATGGCTGAAAGTTAGCAAATTTGGCAAATAACTCTAATTTGCAATGGGGGTTGTAGAATTGTGACTGCAACTGTAACTACTGTGAAGATTAACACTTCCTAAAATTTCAGTATGTCAACATATTACATTTAGCTGGGCTTTTCACCAACTTAGGCCTCGTTGACACGAGCATGTTTACGCACGCACATATGCGCGTACAAAACTGTGCATCTATTTAGAACCATTGGTTCCCTATGCTGTGTTCACCTGTCCGTGTTTTATAGGCGTGCAAACGCGCATACTTGCAAAACACAGGACATGTGCGCATGCATAGGTCCATGCTGCGTGTCAATGTTCCCCTCAGGGAGTCCCCTTGTCACAGTTTCAGTGACAAGGGGACTTCTCGCGGGGAGTAAAGAATTCCCTGCCACAGCTGTCACAGCTCTGGCGGAGGATCACGATATTCTCCCACTGCTTTCAATGGGGCCACCGCTGCTGCTGGCGGCCCTATTGAAAGCAATGGGATGCAGGCAACCATGTGCAGTGATTTTCGGGGAAGGGCTTTAAATATAAGCCCTTCTCTGAAAATCATCCCTAGCTGCTGTAAAAAAAATAAAAAAAACATTTACTCACCTCTCCACCGCTGTGGGGCTCAGGCGTATCTAGCTACTTGTCCTCCTGAACTGCTCTGAAACTCTTTCAGCAGGCTGGGATTTAAAATCCCTGCCTGCTGAAAGGGCTGTATCTGATTGGCTGAGCGCTCAGCCAATCACAGGCAGGGCTTAACCATTCATTGAATGACAGCTGAGCGCTGCCTGTGACCAATCACAGGCAGCGTTTGGCCATTCATTGTGAATGACCTCTAGAGGTCTTTAGGTTCAAAAGAAACTAATAGCTGCAGAATTCCGCAGCAGATTTACGTGGTCCAAATCCGTTTGTGGGCATTTGGCCTTAGAGATGGAGTCTGCAGAGGGGAAAGCTGGTGAAAAATTATCTATATAATGAAATAATCAACACAAAAAAGTTCCTCATGTAAACACACATTGCTTATTTTAAAAAGTCACCTGAAATGGCAATTACACTTTAAGCAACACAGTAAATGTACAGGAAATCATGCAGTTTAGATAAATGCACTCTAACACTCCCCTGCCTCTCTTTGACAAGACCCATTGAGTGAGATGACTGATAAAGAAAAAAATACATTGCAAAGTTTCAAGTCTTCGACACTTACCAGAATTTAGAAGAATAATAGATTTCAAACAAATAAATTCTTCCCCACGTAGTCTCATCATTCGGAATCGAGTGGCCGTGGTGACTAGCATATCGAAAATTTCCACCAAGCCTTCTACGCAACGTCCCTGATTCCTATATGAGGATATAACCCAATATGACTTAACACCATACATAAAGCCAAATAAAAATATATAACATCAGTCAATGCAGTAGAAAAGTATTCAATTACTATATAGTTTTAAGCCTCCCTCACACAGGTGCTTTTGTACAGCGTTTAGTGCTGCGTTTTCAGCGCTGTGCTAATCGCTGTACAACGCTCCCATTCATTTCAATGGGGCTACTCACACAAGCGTTAAAACACAGTGTTTTCAATGCTGGGCTTTTAAAGCTATGTATGTTCTATTTTAGGCTGTTTTCAGCCCTGCGTTGGCCATTGAAATGACTGGGTAGCAGTTCCAGCGCTGCTAAAAATGCAGCACAACTTGGTACCGCGTTTTTGGTAGCGATAAACACAGGTTGCTACCCTGATTTTCAGGGGTAATTGCTTGAAATATAGGCACTACCCCAAAAGCTACACAGTGTGAAAAAACAAAAAGCAATACTCACCTAGCAGGCACCGTCCGGGTCCCTCCTGCTGCTCTCTGGAGCACCAGCCAGGCTTCCTGGCACTTGTCATCGCCGACAAAGCATCTCTTGATGGTAATGGGGTTTGAAGACCTCGCCTCCAGCAAGAAATTCCTATCATTGGTTCATCGAGCACTGGCTCAGCTAATCAGAGCCAGCGCTCAATGCACTAATCACAGCCATTCAATCAGAGTAATCTCTTGCTGGAGGCAGGGTCTTCAAACCCCTTTACCATCAAGAGATGCTCTGTTGGCGATGACAAGTGTCCTGAAGCCTGCAGGAATGCCAGAGAACAGTGGGAGGGACCCGAACGACATCTGCTAGATCAGTATAAGGCCTCCCTCACACAGTTCTGGCATTCAGGCTCCTTGGCTGTGTTTTCAGTTGTGCTGAAAATGCAGCCAAAATGCATGTCAGCACTGCTGAAACTGCAGTAAATGCAGCGTTGAAAAACGCAGCGTTTTTGCAAATGCCTGTGTGAGAGAGACCTTAGAGAGAAAAAAGTTTGATACTGTGTAAGGTAGTATATATACAGTTAAACCATGCAATCCTGCAGATATGATATCTTTTAAAATCTTGCTGTAACATCTTTTTTTTTTGTTAGGCATTAATAGGTATATCTACAGGATTACTTGGTTCAACTTTTTATTCTTAAAGGGCTCTTGGGCAAACTCATGAATATTTTCTTCAGCCTTACCCTGGTTTAGTTAGAAAAGTCCATCATGTTCCTTCGCCAAGAATGGTTGACTTGAAGATTTAATAACACAACACCCATTTTAGTTTTTCTGCTTATAAATCCACTTTAGGAGGTGAGAAACATTTCTTTCCCAGTCCGATAATTGACCATTTATAAGGGCCACTCAGGCAGGGGGTATGTTTTTCACTGCAAGGCTCATTGTTATAGTTCACCTACTGTGACCAACCTTTACGTTATTAAATGTAGATTTCAGAATAATAGATCTCAGTTATTCTAGCAGAAATGACATTTTATAACCAAGTTTACTCTACTCTCTAGAAGCACTTTGCCTACATCATGTACTGTACACTACAATGTAAATTCAAATACAGTACATTTATTCTTCCGGCAATCCAATATGGGGAATAAATAAAAGTGTTTATTAAACTACAAATGACAATTCAGTAGTAGAACATTTAGGATAAGAAAGGGGGGAGTGAAGTGTTTAAGAAAGATCTGAATGGGCCCATGATTATGGAGTTTTGACATTACTTTCCCACCTGCTTATTTGCAACTATTGCATTCGAGTTTTACCAGACACATTGCTGCTCTCTTTTGAGTACTTTAGTATTACAACTTAAGTAAAGGGGCTGAGCTATAAAAAAAAATACAAAGCACATGAAAAAGAGAGGTGCACTGTATCTCGAAAAACTCCAAAGGAGCTACTGGCATTCCACCAAACACAGTGGACGTTATCCATGTATGTCTGGATATCCAAAACAACTTTTATTGTTTTTTTTTTATCATAACACTAAATTCGTACATATTGAGATATTTATTAAGTAGCAATTATTATACAGTATTAAAGACTAGAATCACTTTACTCCCTCTACCATCCCATACTAGTACCTTCAAATTAGGTATTAAGAAGAAGCTAAGCCTATACACCAATATTGTTATCCATTGAAATGTATTTAGGTGAAACGTACCTGTCTAGTAGGAGATTTGGAGCAAATGACAATTTGCCTGGATGTTCCACTGAGCGCCAGATTAAACCAACCATAAGTATCTCAAGCCAAGCACATTCCAAAAGATGAACCTGGTCATGAAGAGTCAAGTCTACAAAACCTGTGGAAATAAAGAAAATATTATTCTTAACATATAAAAACCATTTACTGCGCTAAACTCCAAAACATTTAGATAAAATACTTCCACATTTCAATTATTTTAAATATCTGTATAAAAGTAATGTAAAAAGGGTTTCTAAATATTTGAAGTGAATCTCCGCCTTTGTGATAGCTCCATTTCCAGCATGAGTTACAGAGACTTGTCAGAATAGAGAGGACCCCAGCATCCAGTAAAAACACGACTTTATTGAGTTACATTAAAATCCCTCAGGAAATGCATCGTGGACACAACCTGATGTCTTGCAGGCTGAACATGCAGCCCTTAGTCATATTACATAATAACGCACACATGCTCGGTATAACCCCAACCAATAAAAAACATATCTGCATCGTGGTCCAAAATGTATATTCCTGGCCCTCTCCATAAATGTCATACATGTTATGTCTTTTGTAAGATGCGCCGTGCAAAGTTGTCTAGTCATCTTGTTATGTGTATTGCGCAGCTGCAGCAAGTGAGAGGCTAATGTTTGCATGAGACTGGGAGATGCCTGTAATATATCAATATTTCTTGAATCACGTAATGTGTGTCGTGTATGAGTGTTTTGGGTGTGGTGTTCATCTTCTTCAACAGTAGGAAGGAGTGGAGTGCAAACCACATGGGGGTACCTTTATCTCTTATGTGGTGAAGAGAATGAAAAAGGAAAGAGGTACCCTGAGGATCCAAATGCCAGGGACTAAATAGAAAGGAGGAGAGACAGAGAGAGAGAGAGAGAGAGAGAGAGAGAGAGAGAGAGAGAGAAAGCAGAAAGACCAAATTCATCGTGCAGAGGTACTGTACCACGAGAGTGTCTGTGGAGTGACACTACCCCTATCCTCCACTGGAGAGCTTCCCATTTGAGGAGCGGTGCCTAGCAGATAACTGGGATTGCAGGATTGGTTTCATCCTGAGCTTCTGTCTACCTGCACCAGTACTTTAATAACTTTTACAAAGTTATTCAGTAAAATTCTGCCAGGCTCTGACCATTCCCAGAGCCTGAGGTACGTTAATCTAGTCTGAAGCTTCTTTATTTACCACCGAGAGTCATTCCGGTGGGTGACGGAGCAGTGGCGTCACCTGTGACAATGTCATCTCCTGTTCTTATGTGTATTGGCCATCCCTCTCCTAGGGGTATCTGGAAGAGGCCCAGCGCTGCTCTGGCCGAGGCTAAGTGTGTCCCTCCAGGAAGGAGTCTGGTAAGTGCCTCCGTGACAAGTGTCCACTCTACCCTCCCAGCTCCTCAACGTATGCCCTGTGCCTGGAGTCACCCTATGTGACGATGCACCTCTAGTAACAACATGTGACTAAATAGATCATGAAAAAGAACAGCCAATGCTTTAAATAATTAATTAATTTACTGCAATACCACCAATCGTTTGTTAAGACCATAAGGAGTACAAGTTTTTAAAATTAAGCTCCAGTAACTTTCTCTCTCAGTGGTCACCACACCTAACTGGGCAATTAATCATCTCAATGTCTGCTGCAACCACCAGATTCCAGTAAAATCCTTGCATTCTTTCACTGCAGGGGGCTGGTTTATTAGTTTGTACTGTCAGTGTCTAAAGAAGGCATTTCCTTTAAAAGGGACAGCATGTTAGTAACATGTTTCCACTTGGAAAATTACCAGAGAGGAATGAGCTGCAAAAATTACTAGAGAGGAATGAGCTGCTTAGAATACAGTGCCAGCCCTTGAGTGTACCCCACATGTAAATAAGGCATCTAATAGATGCCCTGGTTTGTAAAGTATTGTTCCATAGCAGATCTACTTTAATCCCTTAGTGACCATGCCTGTTTGCACCTTAACCCCTTAGTGACCAGCCCATTGCCTTTTTACATCCTAGCTTGCTGGGCCTTTATCCCTGAGGATGTAAAAACATGTTTCCTGCAGGGATTAAGGCCCTGCAAACTGAGGACATGACAGCTCCATGCTGCCGGCTCCCAGAGCTGCCATTCTGGGCCATGGGTCCCCTCCCCCGGTCACATGATTGCCGGCATTTACCGAATGCCAGCGATCATGTAAAAGTCAATAAAATGGGAAAAAAAATTAAAGATTTAGCTGCCCTGATGGATCGGATCCATCAGGGCAGCTGAAAGTACTCACCCGCATTCTACACGATGTCCCGTGCTGCCCTGGCCTCCCGGGTCCCGTCAGCGCCTTCTGCGCATGCACAACGGATATCATAAGCGCATGCGCAGAAGGAAATTTAAAAACTCTCTGGCTCCCGGCTCCCATGTGTAGCCAAGAACAAAGAGATGTCACCTGGAGCCTAAGGCCCCGGATTTATCTGTGGACCTCACCATGGCTTTTGCGCTCGCGCCCACCGCCAAGATGGCGGACGCATGTGCAAAAGCTGCAGATAGCTAGGGGAATTTAAAATCTCCCTGCTCCTGGCTACCAAACATAGCCAAGAGCCTGGAGATTTCACTGGGTCCTGCAGTACGCGGTCCCTTGTCACGTGATCGCTGTTTTCCACTTGAAAACGGCGATCACGGAAAAGTAAAAAAAGTTAAAGTTTCACCTCCAATCACAGTTCCAATCCGTGAGGGGAGGTGAAATTACTTACCTAAGGCCTCCGGTGATGTCCCACGACGGGATCTTTATCCGCGGACCTTTCACCAACGTTGGCGCATGTGCTCATCAGTGAAATGGCGGACGCAAGCGCAGAAGCTGCGGAGGGCCAGGTAAATTTAAAGACTCCTTGTTCCTGGCTACTAAAGGTAGCCAAGAGCCTGGAGCAGTGACCGTGGGCCGCAGTGAGCGGTCCCCGGTCACATGATCGCCATTATCAAAAGGATAATGGCGATTACGTAAAAGTCAGGACAGTTGAAGTTTAATGCGCCTTTTGGTTTGAGCTCTGTTGTGCATACGGACATAATATTAGGGCCACAACGGGTATGTTTCTGAACTCGGGACAAACAGGGGGATCCATTTTGGGGTGAAATTCTTCATTCACATGTGTGCTGTACAAAAAAAATGTTTTTAAAATGACACAATTGCCCAAAAAATTAAAATCGTAATTTTTTTCCTTCTGCTTTTCTCAAATTTCTTCAAAAACTGTGGGGTAAAAATATGCAATACAACCCTAGATGAATTTGTTAAGGGGTCTAGTTTTCAAAAAGGGGTCATTTGTGGGGGTGCTCTGTCATTTTGGCCGCTCAAGGGCTCTACAAGTGGGCAATGGGGCCTAAGTCACTATCAAGCAAAATGACTGTTCTGAAAGCCACCGGCTGCTCTTTTCGGTTTGGGCCTCGTTGTGCATACGGACACGAGATTAAGGTCAAAATGGGTATATTTCTGAACACAGGACAAACAGGGGTATCTATTTGGGGTGCAAATACTAATTTTTATGTGCACTATAGAAAAAAATACCGTCTTTTAAATGGCATATTTGCAAAAATATGAAATTTATTTTTTTCTTCTATAAATTGCATTAATTCCTGAAAAAAAACTGTGGGGTAAAATGCTCACGACCCCCTCAGAGAATGCATTAGGGGTGTAGTTTTTGAAATGGGGTCATTTGTGGGGGTATCTATCATTCTGACAGTCACGAGCCTATGCAATCTTAGCTTGGTGTAGGAAAAGAAAATGTTCCTCAAAATGTTAAAAATCAATGTTAAATTCGTACATCTCTTAAATGGTTAAAAAAACTGAAGTTTTTCCAATGTGTGTCCAGAATAAAGTAAACAGATGGAAATATATATCTTATCAAATTTGTACAGTATGTTTGCACATATTTGAGATATTGCGGTTGAAAATGTGAAAAAATGCAATTTTTTCCCCAATTTTGGTGCTTTTAATAAATATACACAAATTCTATCTGACTATTTTCACCACCTAAATAAAGTACAATATGTGACAAAAAAGAATGCCAGAATCACTTGCATATGCAAAACCTTTACGGAGTTATTCTATGTCAAAGTAACACATGTCAGATTTCCAAAATTTGGTCTGGTCATTAAGGCGCAAACAGGCTTGGTCACTAAGGAGTTAATGACCAGGCCAAATTTTGGAAATCTGACGTGTCACTTTAAGGGCTCAGTCAGACGGGCGTTTTTTTCGCACGATTTGCGCATGCGATGTGCGATTTTATAAAACCATTGCTTTGCAATGGTATCGGACACATGAGCGCTTTTTATGCGCTCGTCCGATAAATTATAGAACAGAAATCGCAGATCGCAGATAGGTGCGATCTGCGATTCCTGTTCTCTTCTCTATATGCGCTCAATGGGGCCGGCGGCAGCAGCGCCGACCCCATTGAGAACATATAGTAGACAAATCATTCTCCTCTGCCACAGCTGTAACAGCTGTGGCAGAGAAGAATGATGTTTGCCCATTGAATTCAATGGAGCTGGCAATACAGCTGGCTCCATTGAAAGCAATGGGCTGCCGGCGATCGCAGGATGAATTTTCGGGAAGGGCTTAAATATATAAGCCCTTCCCTGAAATTCATCCAGAAATGTGTAAAAACAAAAAAAAAATATATACTCACCTTGTCTCGGCAGACGGAGTTCAGCCGCGGCCGGCGGCAGCTCTCCTGAACTGCTCAGAGTAGTATTCAGCAGCCGGGGATTTAAAATCCCCGCCTGCTGAATGAGCTGCCTCTGATTGGTCACAGCCTGACCAATCAGAGGCAGCTCTCACTCACACCTATTCATGAATTCATGAATGGGTGAGTGAGTGCTGCCTCTGATTGGCTCAGCGCAGGGACCAATCAGGGGCAGCTCTCACTCACACCCATTCATGAATTCATGAATGGCTGTGAGTGAGAGCTGCCTCTGATTGGTCAGGCTGTGACCAATCAGAGGCAGCTCATTCTCTGAGCGGTTCAGGAGAACTGCCGCCGGCCGCGTTGAACTCCGTCTGCAGGGACAAGGTGAGTATATATATATTTTTTGTTTTTACACATTTCTGGATGAATTTCAGGGAAGGGCTTATATATTTAAGCCCTTCCCGAAAATTCATCCCGCGATCGCCCGCAGCGCATTGCTTTCAATGGAGCCGGCTGTATTGCCGGCTCCATTGAATTCAATGCGCTGGACAGCTCTGGCCCATTTCTGTTGAAACGCGGCTAGGAGCAGTATTTTCGGGCGATTTTTCGGCCCCGGTCACGCGATTTGCGGATGCGCATCTGTCATGCGATCCGCAAATCGCGGGAAAAAACGCCCGCGTGACTAAGGCCTAACATAGAATAGCTCCGTAAAGCTTTTGCACATCCAAGTTATTCTGACATTGTTTTTTGCCACATAGTATACTTCATTTAGGTGGTAAAAATAGACTGAAATTGTGTATATTTAGTAAATCGCCAAACTTGGGAAAATTTTGAAAAACTTGTCACATGTTCAACTGCATGTCAAATATGTGCAAACATACTGTACAAATTTTGAATACTCTCTATTACCAGTGTCGGGAAAACTGACAAATAGAAATGGAGCTTGCAGAGTGGAAATTTTTAAAAACTGCAGAATACAATTCATATAAAGGCCAGAAATAATGTTATTTCTTATGTACACGACAGATTATTCTGAAAATTCCTCTGAAAGTTTAAGTATGCTTAAATTTACTGTATTTTTGAAAAAAAATATAGCTATAATATGTGCATCTTTTGGTCCTCAATGATGAGGCACAATAAGTACCATCAATGCCTCTGCAAAGTACTTTACTCCCGGTCTTGTTCTGTCTTTTGCTTTATAGGTGTTTTTGTCCTTTTGTCCTGTAAGGGTCAACTAGTGCCTAGAGGAAGACCACTGGGTCGTCCTTATCGGGACGCCAGCACCACTTCTAGGCAGGGCTATCCCTTTTTTCTTGTACTAGCTTAAGGCAAGGTACTTTCCCTAGTTCTCCTCCTTGGACTGCTGGGTTACTGTCATCTGGTATCTTTACCTCTGTCCCTACATTATAAAGATAAGTGCATTATTTTAAAGAGAGATAAATGAAAGAGTTAATTATGGATGGTTATCGTTTAGCTGTCTTTCCAGATTATTCAGTGGACATACAGAAAAAACTGATGCAGTTTTAGGATAAGGTTATGGGGTTTATAGCTACCTTATGCAATTTTGTATGCAACACGACTGAGAGTTGTGATGTAGGAGGAGACTTTTTCTTTGATAATTCTAGGGATGCAGCCTTCTGGGTTGATAAAGATGAACAACATTTATATAAAAGTCATAAGTAGACCTTTTTATTAGCGGATTATTGGTACAATACTTGACCACCTGAAATTAGATTGTTAGATATATGGGAAGTTCCTGGGTACTGCTCTTTAGTATTAGTGTCCTCACTGTGATATTGGGATTTTTTTTTTACCATTATCACGGTACCTAGGGGATTAGAGCCCTAAGCAATATGAGTATGTGGCATGTGGTTCAGTGTGGCGCTGTGTTTTTTTTTCTTCTTCTCTACTTCTCTCTCTTTCTCCTTCTCTACTATGTAATGCAATCAGCATTTTAAATTATGTGTAAAAGATAAATAATGAATATCATTTGCCATGGTTCAATGGGTTAATATAATTTCGTAGAATATGCAGGGTAAGGGGGACAAAACTAAAAGATACACTTTTTTCCTCTATTTAACAGTTTCAACAAGCTATTGTTTGCCTATTAAAAACACACTTAACAAGAAATACTGTGCACTTGCTCCCCATACTGTATGGGCAATTTTTTTTCATTCTATGTACCTAAGTTATTCATATGGAATAAGTGTACTGATTCATAAAAACCTTTTTTTTTCAAACATCTTTTTTTATTTTGAGCTTTTGTAAACATTTTTTCATTACGATTAAAAAAATTGAAACAAAGTACATCTTGGAACAATACAATTGTATTTTTCAAAAAACTTTGTATTTACAGATATGACTTACATTGTCACCTTGGATAATAAAATATTAAGCATATTGATCTCCTGTACTATTCCCTTATTATGGTTCACTCATCACTTTCAATCCTCCCATTATCTTTGTATAAATCTATTTATTTAAAATATCATTTAAGTGTGAATTATCTTTATAGATTTTATAGGGTGATTTGTTTGTCTTAAATGTATTATTGCGCAAAAGAAATACTGTTTGTATTCCAGCGAATGTATTGATAAGGTGATGGAATTTGAGGCTATATTCCCTGCTGTTTCTGTGTTAACTGTGGGCAATTCTAATAAATCCCTGTTTGGATAGTTTTAATAAAAGCCCTATAGTGGCTTCTCCTTTGCCAACTACTTTTGCACATTTATAATAATAATAATAATCTTTATTTGTATAGCGCCAACATATTCCACAGCGCTTACAAAGACAGGGGGAATACAGAAAGACAAAAGTACAAAAATTTCAGAACCACAGTTACATAATAATCAGTTGATGGAAACAGTAGGGGTGAGGGTCCTGCTCCAACGAGCTTACATACTACAAGTAATGGGGTGAACAGAAGGTAAAGGGGCTGGAGATGTGCACGGTAAGGCGAGGTGGAGAGTGAGGGATGCTATACATAATACAATTAGGTTTATGTAATCTGTGGAGGTGGAGAAATCCAGAAGTTCGACAATGCTCATGTTATTCCAGTTCACTTAATACAGTTTCTAGAATAGAGTGGAGTGGAATATCTACCAGGAACTGTGCCTGATCATTCTCCACTCTGTCATTGTGAGTGGTGACGGATTTGGTTTAGATAGAGTTTGGAAATTAAATATCTTTTGGTTGAACCTGGTCGATGGTAATGCTAGAATGGAGGAGGCTCTATTGGTATTTTTTCAGATTAATATTGGCTCCTCCTAAGTGTCTGTAGTGTGGAACGCTATGAAGGCATTTATATGTGGTCATTATATACAGACCATTAGCTTACATAAGTCTAAATCTCCGGATGCCATTAGGGCCCTTCAGTGATGAGTAGAGATGAGCGAGCATACTCGCTAAGGACAATTGCTCGGTCGAGCATTATTCTTAGCGAGTATCTTCCCGCTCAGAAGAAAAAATTCGGCTGCCGGAGCGGGTGATAGGTGAGTTGCGGCCATGAGCAGGGGGGAGAGAGGGAGAGAGAGATCTCCCCTCCGCTCCTTCCCGCTCTCCCCCGCTGCTCCCCACTCGCCGCCTGCAGCCGAATCATTGCTCCCGAGCGGGCAGGTACTCGCTAAGGGCAATGCTCGATCGAGCAATTGCCCTTAATGAGTATGCTCGCTCATCTCTAATGATGAGCTTTAGATGCAGAGCAAGCAAATACATATTCTCCCACCAATCAGATGGAAATTAACTGGAAAGAGGCACAGTTTTAACTGGTGGATCATCTAAAATGTTTTGCAAAAATAAGCATCTGTTTATGAAGCAGAAGATCTTTGAGGAATGAAAAGAAGGGGGGAGATTTTTGCCACGGTTTGATGGTCTCGCAAATGAATTTTTTAAAGAGTTACTAGGATATGCTTCTGCCACACTTTGACGGTGTTTAGTCAAATATTGCATGAAGGAATACTTTCACCATCAATGTGAGATGCTAAAATTGTTTTATTTCTGTTTCTGATTCCTATTGTCCAATATTTCTGTTAACCGTTGATATTAAAATTTTGCTGAAGGTGCTTGCAAATAAATCAACTGCTATTAATTTAAGGAGGTTACACCTGAATCTCCAGGCGGATCATCAAGTTTGTGGGAGCAAGGCTGTCATTTCACTTGATGCTGCCAAAGCTTTTGAGAATGTCGAGTGGAATTATTTGTGGGCTGTTCTTTATAGAATGTGCTTTGGTGGGAAATTTGCGACATGACCAAACTGCTCTATTCAATGTCAAAGGAAAGAGTGAGGTCAAATGATCATATCTCGGGACAGATGGTATTGGGGAGGGGAATAAGGTAAGGGTGGCCCTCTTTCCAGTCTTCTCTTTGCTTTAAAAATTGCGCCCCTGCCTGGTTTGATAAGGCAATCACCCGATATAGCTGGATTTCAGTATGGTAATACTGAACATGTTGGCTATGTAATAAATAATTTAGGAAAAATTGTGGGGGGGCGGGGGAATGAGGAGAAAGCAAATCTATTAAATAATTCTTTTCTCAAGTTTCTTCATAGATGAAAATAAAATATCAGTTGAGATGAAGAGTGATAAAGTAAACTCTCCATTAAATGCCACCAGTTTAACTGAGGAGGAAGTGCAGAGCCACCTTAAAATGATTAAAATAGACATATCGCTAGGTCTCAATGGTTCTAAGAAAGTTAAGTAATTACCATTGTTTCTTATACTTAAGGACTGTATAGTGACGGAGTCTATGCCACTGGATTGCTGCATTGCCAATGTGCTGCCAATATTCCATAAGGGGTCGAGAAGTGAACCTGGAATCCACAGGCAGGTAAATTTTACAACCATTGTGGGTAGAATGTTTGAAGGGTTTCTAAGAGAAGTTATCCTGGAGTACCTCAAGGAAAATAGCTGTGTAATTCCATATCAGTATGGGTTTATGAGGGGTCGCTTCTGTCAAACCAATCTGATCAGTTTCTATGAGGAGGTAAGTTCTAGACTGGACTGCGGAGAGTCATTGGATCTTGTATAATTGTACTTTTCCAAACGTTTGATACTGTGCTGCATAAAAGGTTGAGAATGCTTGGTCTGGGTGAGAATGTGTGTAAGTGGGTAAGTAACTGGCTCAGTGATAGAAAGCAGATGGTGGTTATTAATGGTCCATACTGACAGTGCCGCGGCCGCTGTCAGTTCTCCTGAACTGCTTCTCGGCACTATTCAGCCGGCGGGGCTTTAAAATCCCCGCCTGCTGAATGATCTGCCTCTGATTGGTCACAGCCCTGACCAATCAGAGGCCGGTTTCACTCACACACTCATTCATGAATTCATGAATGGGTGAGTGACTGCTGCCTCTCAGCGCTGAGCCAATCAGGGGCAGGTCTGACTCACATCCATTCATGAATTCATGAATGGGTGTGAGTGAGGCATGCCTCTGATTGGCTCAGCGCTGAGCCAATCAGGGGGCAGGTCTGACTCACACCCCCTTCACACCCACTGCAGGACGGCCGCGCGGAGCTCCGGCTGCCGGGAGAAGGTGAGTATACAATTTTTTTTTATTTTAACACATTTTAGGATGAATTGCAGGGAAGGGCTTATATATTTAAGCCCTTACCGACAATTCATCCCGGGCTCGCCCGCAGCGCATTGCTTTAAATGGAGGCGGCTCTATTGCCGTCTCCATTGAATGCAATGCGCTGGACAGCTCCGGGTCGTTTCTAATGAAACGCGGCTAGGAGCAGATTTTCGGGCGATTTGCGCGCACCGGTCACGCGATTTGCGGATGCGCATCCGTCATGCGATCCGCAAATCGCGCGAAAAAACGCCCGTCTGACTAAGGCCTAAATAAGAGACCACTGTGAAACACTGACATGGAAAAGGACTTGGGGATTTTAGTTAACTGTAAACTTAACTGGAACAACCAGTGTCAAGCAGCTGCTGCCAAAGCAAATGTAATGATAATGAAGTGCATCACAAGAGGTCTAGGGGCACATGACGAGAACATTGTTCCTCCTCTTTACAAGTCACTGGTCAGACCACACATGGAATATTGTGTACAGTTTTGGACACTTGTACTCAAGAAGGACATATTAGAGCTTGAGCAGGTTCAAAGGTAGGCAACTAAAGTAATACATAGAATTGGTGGACTACAATACCCAGAGAGGTTATCAAAATTGGGGTTATTTAATTTAGAAAAAAAACAGCTGAGGGTGATTTAATAACTATGTATACGTATATGACAGATCAATACAAAGATCCCTCCCACAATCTATTTATACCCTAGCCTGTGAATGTAACAAGTAGGCATCCTCTTCTTCTAGAGAAAAGAATGCTTCTACACTAACATAGAAGAGGTTCCTTACTATAGAGCATTGACACTATGGAACACTCTGCCTGAGGAAGTGGCGAAGATAAATTTGCTGAAATAATTTAAAAGGATGCCTAGATGCCTTTCCTGAGAGTAATAATATTACAAGTTATAGTAACCAGATTACTGGAGAGGGGTTCCTGATCCAGGCATTTATTCTGATTGCCAGATTTGGAGTTGGGAAGGAATTTTTCCCTAATATGAGGAAAATCAGCTTTTTCATGGGTTATTTTATTTTCCTCTGGATCAACATTGCAGTGTTAACGTATCACCTGTAGTACTCATTCGAAACAATACATATATTACAAGTCGATACCCAATCCAGTAAAATTAAAAAATTAACATTGAAAAGGTTTGCCTGCCCACTCAACCCAAGGTGGTCTGTGGCCCACCAGCATACAAAGCAGAACAATGCAGGGCTCTACTTAGGTGCACACCCCAGGTTAGATGGATATGGAAACTTTATTTGCAGAATCCAGGAACAAGGTATACAACAATGCGCTTCACTATTGAAATAGTGGCTTTGTCATGTGTGAAACACGTTGTTGTATTTTTTGTTCCTGGATTCTGCAAATAAAGTTTTCAAAACTATCTAACTTGGGGTGTGCACTTGAGTGAATCCCTGCATTTTTCTTCTTTATCTCCAGCGCCTGTGTGGTAGCAGGGTTGGCAGCTTTCTGATAACACTTGTACAGTACTGTGGTACACACAGCCTCTCCAGGTGAGCAGTACTATGAGCAGGGGGACCTTGCCATTGCTTGTTGGTGATATTATACATGTAGTGCTTCTATCTATATGTCCTGTATTTTACTGAGGCAGGGAAATCTATGTATTGTTTTGAAGCCCTTTCACAGTGTAGACAATTTAAAATGTATTAGTTCTTTATTTGTATCAATGATTTAAAACCACAGGGCACATATGAGAGAACCTGTGACCCCCACTAGTGTAGGGAGGGGAACAGGGGCCTAACACAAACACACAATTATGACTAAGTCTGAGCAAGTTTCTATTTCCGCAAGTTTCTATAAAGATCAAGCAAAACAAATGTAAAGCCTGTAGCCTACCATCAAGGCTACAGGCTTTACATTTGTTTTGCTTTATCATTATTTTGATTTGTGTTATCTTTGAGGCAATGTAGAATAGTCCTGGCTAGCAACTACCTATTCCCATATATATCAGTATTAGAGAGAAAGGTAGTTCGCTTAGCTAAGTCTATAGGGGAAATAGAAACTTGCTTAGACTTAGACTAGTCAAAGGAAAAGGAAACATAGAGATTATCTCCCTTATTACATACAAGGGTCTAACAGAACGTCCATAGGCAATGCTCTCAAACGAGAAGAATTATTAAATGGAAGCGACTAGGCCTCCATTATTGACAGCCGTCTGAATAACGGCAGTGATACCTAGTTCGCCCGGTTTATTGAGCTAATTGCCTCTATGATTGAACCAGACACCATATTAGTTATCTATGTCTGAAAGTACGAGGGACTAGAATGTGATAGGAGATAATTCTCCCTGTCAGGGCTAGGGTGGTTTCTGATAAAATACTACGGTATATAGTGTAGGGAAACGCATCAAACCTAACCCTAAGAATACTATATATAGCCAAGTACATCTTTGAATTACATAAATTGCCCGAGTGGATAGCTTATCTCTTGTATTAGAAAATAATAAAGTTCTGATTTGTAATTTCATCTGAGTTTAACTGACAGTGCAGGGTAATCTATAAACTGCAGTGTGATTTTGCATAGTGTTATTATCAATTAGCCACCAGACCAGTTCTTGTACTCTAGGTGGTATTTATTTGTTGTGTGTGTCTGAGTCATAATTGTGTGTTTGTATTGGGTCCCTGTTCCCCTCCCTACACTAGCGGGGGTCACAGGCTCTCTCATATGTGCTTTTAAAACATTGATACAAATAAAGAACTAATAAATGTTAACTTGTCTACAGTCTGTGAAAGGGTATCTGTATCTCCTACAGTCAACCAGAGCATAGAGATACTTGACTGCAGCTAATAAAAGAAGATCTTGAAAGGAAGGCCCTCCTCTATCAATCTAAAATTGCCCAATAAGGGATGTAAAATAGCTTTTGCCAAAGTAAGAATCTAAATATAAAATAATTTATCCAATATAACCAGATAAAAACATGAATGCTGAAAAAAATACAAGTTATAATAGTTTATATTTAACTAATTTGGCAAAATGTTATGCTTTCTAATTTATATGATTGCACACTAATGATGAGCTGAAAACTGTGGCAATGTCAAAAATTATTATTAATTTTTAAAGCACCATTAATTCCAGGGGGCGCAGTAGAAATGATAAAGCCGAATATAAGTTGTTTTTAAATTATGCGGCATATGGTTTACTAATCATAAGGAGAATGTATCTCAAAATAATTTGAACAAGTTTGCTTGATGAGAACAGAGGCTTGTATTCTAACATACCAGGAAATTAAACTAGAAAAATTAACTTGAAGACTAACACAGCATCATGTCTACAAATAGAAGCTTTTCAGAACATAATGTTCTATACTGAAAGCACAGAGCTTAGCCCAAGAAGTTCAAGGCCTGGTCACTGCATGGAGCTATTAGAAAATAAAATGAATTTCTTCTAAAGACACCTGCAGAAGGTTTAAATTATCAGATGGCTTTCATTTTGAACCTAATTATTACTCCTTCTTGCAAAATATATAAATCATTTGGAAGGAATACAAATTCAATATTCATGGTTGACTTCCTAGCTGCCAGCTATTTTACACGTGACGTGTATGATCATTTCATGAGTAATACCATAAATTAAACATTATCACAATTGCTTTAAAACTCATTAAAAATAGAAATCCTTCTTCCATCTTATTCTTAAAAATAACAGAGCTGAATAAAGCCAGGTTGAGACAGTCTAAAAACATTGTGGACAACGCCACTTAACCCCTTGAGTGGCACGCCCGGAAAATTTCCGGGACGAGCTCCACTGCCCATAGTGATATACCCCGGAAGATTTCCGGGCTATGTATCACTATGGGAGCTGCAGAGCACACTGCCACAAGCTGTGACATTGTGCTCTGCCTGCACAGACCCACAGAGAACAAAGCAAGGGCTTTGAAAAACCAGCAGAAGATATTGCCGATATGTCGGCAATCTCCTGGTTTGTTTACAGGTTGCCATAGAGACCATCGGCTTGTCAGAAGCAAGCCGATGGTCTCTGTGGCAGGGAGAGCTTGGTGCTCGGCTGTCAGAGGACAGCTAGGTACTAGCTCTTACAGCAGAGATCAGAGAAAACCTCCGATCTCTGCTGTGTTAACCCTTTACATGCTGCAGTCTATGTGACTGCAGCATATAAAGGGCTGTCACTGCAGCATGTAAGGGGCTGTCACCATCGGACCCCCGGAATGTGATCAGGGGTCCTGATGGGTCCCTGTGGAAGTCCCCTAAAGGGACAAAAAAAAAACAAAATTAAAAAATTAAAAAAAAAATAATAATAAAAACACTTGTCTCCCTTTACTTTGTAAAAAAAATCAAAAATACAATCACACATGTGGTGTCCATGCGTCATAATGACCCAGAGAAGGAAGTTAATACATTTTTTAACCCCTTAATGACATGGCCCCTTTTTTTCTTTTTTCCCCATTTTTTTTTTCTTCCCCCCTGTTTAAAAAATCACAACTTGTCCCGCAAAAAACAAGCCCTCACATGGCCGTGTCAATGGAAAAATGAAAAAGTTATGGCTCTTGAGACTCAACTGCAAAATTAGTTGAAATTCAATGATTAGACCATTTTAAAAAACCTGCCCTGGTGGGCACGACAGGGTGGTAGGAAACCCGCCACTCAAGGGGTTAAAGGAGATACACTGAACTTGATGTTTTTTAAATAATTTAACCCAAGAGTTGCTCTGAGGGCGAAAGAGTCTGAAAAGCCATAAAATGTCATTCACTTGGAACTTGACTAAAATTTTTTAGATAAAAATGAATATTCATCAAAAGAAACCTTTAAAGGTTCAGACACGCAAGGTTTACTTTTATGTGCCCCTCCACTTAGTGAAATTTTGCAAGGTTATACTTTGAGCAATGGTATAACTACCACTGCGGCAGCTATAGTGGCTGCAATAGGACTCACAATTTCAGAGAAGCCTTGGTTGCTCACTAGCAATGAGCACTTGGGGCAGCTCTCCTGAATTTTTGGCCAGATGCCTCTGATAACTAGGCAAGCCCCAGTGGAAACTATGTGAGAGCAGATTCCCTTTAAGGGTTATGGTCTAAGGTCTGAGTCTGAAAATTAAGAGGGTCTGATAATTTCGGTGGTCAGACTGGGGTCTATACGTATTTAGGGATTAGGTCTGAAGTCTGATAAATTTAGGATCCATTCGGGATCTAGATAAATTTAAGGACATGGTCTGGGGTCAGTTTACATATCAGTGCTTGATATTTGTCACACTATACCTAAACCTGTAAGGTTTATGTACTATATTTTACTTTTTACATGACTTGGCAGGAAAGTGTGTCCTTGCCTTAAAGGGGTTGTCCCGCGCCAAAACGGGTTTTTTTTTTTTCAATAGCCCCCCCGTTCGGTGCGAGACAAACCCGATGCAGGGGTTTAAAGAAAAAAACGGATAGTACTTACCCGAATCCCCGCGCTCCGGTGACTTCTTACTTACCTTGCGAAGATGGCCGCCGGGATCTTCACCCTCGGTGGACCGCAGGTCTTCTGTGCGGTCCATTGCCGATTCCAGCCTCCTGATTGGTTGGAATCGGCACACGTGACGGGGCGGAGCTACGAGGAGCAGCTCTCTGGCACGAGCGGCCCCATTCAGGAGGGAGAAGACCGGACTCCGCAAGCGCGTCTAATCGGGCGATTAGACGCTGAAAATTAGACGGCACCATGGAGACGAGGACGCTAGCAACGGAACAGTTAAGTGAATAACTTCTGTATGGCTCATAATTAATGCACAATGTACATTACAAAGTGCATTAATATGGCCATACAGAAGTGTATACCCCAACTTTGTTTCGCGGGACAACCCCTTTAACTGTCACAGGGAGCTGATAAATGTTAATGCTTTTTGTAGTCTGCAGTATGCATGACCTGTGACTGCCCCTCGACCTCCCCATCTCCCACTATGCAAACTATAGTAAGAAAGCTGATTTCAAATATTTCAAATAGTAAGAGAGCTATGAATCATTGTGGGGGAGAAGACAGACAGCTCATGAATATCATGGACTGCACAGCATAAACACAGTATAGAGCAGACTACATGCTGTGCTTGCACTGCAATAGAAATATGGATTTTAAGAACCCTATTGCACCTAACATAGTAAGTAAACCCTGTGCTGCATTTAGGATCTGTCACTAGTTTATGCTGCATACATTAAATCTGGTGATAAATATAGGATCGCTGGGAGTCCAACTGCTGGGATTCCCAATGATCATGAAATTAGAAGCAGGTTGCAAACTGCATATCAGGGTCTCTGAAAATGAATGAAAGAAGATTGAAGCTTCAAAGTTAGTACAACTTTTTAAATTCAAGATAACTACTACCATGTTTCCCTGATAATAATCCCTACCCATATTTTCGGAGGGGGGCTTGAAATATAAGCCCCCCCCCCGAAAATAAGGCCTAGCTACACTACATGCAACTCCCCCCCCCCCAAAAAAAACTATACTCACCTAGTAGGTGGCATTCGGGGCCCTCGTGCTGGGCTGCGGCACTGCTAGAGGCTTCCTCCTCCTGCACGCCGACAGAGCAGTTCTTCCTAGTAGTGGGGCTTGAATACCCCACCTTCAGCAAGCTCATGCTCTGATTGGTTTTTTCACAGTAACAGACTAAAATATAAATTCTTTATTAGGGGTATATTAAAAAACATAAATGGGCTAACACACAAACAAAAAAAATATATAAACCAAAAAAGTCAGTTATTTTTTGGTATATCACTGGCCTCCACTCAAAGACCGGATATGTGTGTGGGGCCAGATAGCAGATCAGTGCTACAGGTAAGTGATAGAAAGAACTTAGTCACTTCCAAAACTGGTAAAGATCATGCAGCATCAAGATTTGGAGGTAAGATGCTCCTCCAACTTGATATTGAGATGCTGCAGTGATCCACCAGAGTGATTGCTGTCTTAGACAGTATCCAACATAGGGACGTGTCAGTATCTCAAACTCTTTGGCATCAATCACGGGCAAAGAGAAAGAGTTTTCCCTATAATAAGGATTTTTCACAATCGGACACTCATAGTCAGAGTGCTAGAATGAATTGTGCTCGACGCGTTTCCCCACAATGGAAAATTGTGGTTCATCAGGAGCTCAGATGGATTCGACAGGCATTCGTATAGCACTGTTTGTAGTAATGAATTAGCAAACGATTTTTTAAAATGAAGTCAGATGGTACAGATAGTGCAGTGACTTAGAGGCAATCTGTATGATTGCTCAGTATCTCAGATGCATAGAAGCAAAATTGCGTATTCAGGCATCAACTAAAGAAATACACGTGCACTCCCAGCATTAGTATGCAGAGTATGGTCTCTATGCTTGATCTTAGTTGATGGGAGCTTATCAGTAGGAGGTCTGAGAGATATTGGCTCAATATATTATGAAAACTGCAGCCAAAGTATAGGCTCCCTGGGTAACAGAGAGCTATAAAGCTGAAAATCTGGATGGAGCATCAGCTTGGCAGTTTAAATAATAGCCCAGTGTCATCAGGACTGTCTCGTCTAGATGATATAACGGAGATAAGAGGAGGATGTTAGGTATATAGGAAGGTGGTCACCATATGAGTGTGGCCGCCTCTATAACCAAAATAGACTTCAGACCCAGGCTGAAGCTATAGGCTTAATTTTAAATAGTATAAAGAGCCTCCCTGCATGCTACCAGATATAGAGCAGCAGCAGGTTTCTCTGATCTACTCCTTCCTACAGAAGATAGCTGTTATGCCTATGCATCAAAAAGTCAAAAAGCACCAAAAATAAATAAATAAATAAATAAAGAGGTAAAGCCTGTGGCTCTGATGGTGAGCCACAGGGGTAATGCAGGAGTGTATGTGTCAGCCTCTCATATACTGATTACTGGACCGCCTTGATGGGAGGAGAGTAATAAGTGAGCCAATCAGCGGCTCACAAAAATAAAGGGGACCCAACTATGCAAATATCCATGCTGCAGCTCTAATCAGAGTGTTTAAGATGAGAATCCACAGTTGCAACATGCTTATCAGCATATTGCCGGCAAGGGGGTTAGGTAGACCAGTGCATAGCGGTGTCTGATCGCTCACCGCTATGCCAGATTATTCAGAAATTATGCTAGTAGCTCCTACCAGCATAGGAGGCTACTGCACATGTGTGTGATGTCATCACATGGTCACATGATCGCCAGAATGGTCACATGATCGCCAGAATGGTCACATGATCGCCAGAATGGTCACATGACCGCCAGGAAGGTCCTGGTGGCAACAGAGATGGAATGCAAGCCCTATATGAACCGGAGGGCAACCACAGCGACCTGAGCCAGTATTAAAAATTTAGAGCTGCTGAATAAAGGTGTATTTGCAATGTCTGTACTTTCCTTTATATATTATTGTTTGTAAAGGACAATTATAGATGGTACCCATTATGAAGATGTTCTTTCAGGTAAATATACACATCCAGTAGTATATAATGGTACTCAAATGCAGAATAAATATGATGCCACACAAATAAATGTTTAGATGATCTAATATCAAATATGTACACCATAATAGGAAATACAGGCTGAAGGAGAACATGGAACGGTCTATTCGGAGGAGAACATATTAATAGATCTTATCCGGGGAAAAAAGCACAAATGCTGTTTGAATTAAACCAGGAAACAATTAAAGCATAGACTTTCATTGAGGCCAAGTGGATTCAGACTGTTCATACGAAAAATCCATGCCGCTTCTTTTTGTAACAGCCGCTGGTCCACATTGCCCCTTCTCCCATGTGTGCGTAACAATTCTATGCCTTGAAATTTTAGCGTATTTGCATCACCATTATGCGTTGACCAAATATGGTCCGCTAAAGGTGTAGATTCTCGTCTTTCTATGTTTCCTATGTGGCCAAGTATCCTGCGCCGGAACTGCTGTATCGTCTTCCCTATGTAGTTTTTTGGGCAGGGGCAGGTGGCCATGTAAATGATATTACGAGTCTTGCAGTTAATAAAGTCTTGGCACTGGAAAGTCTGGTTGGAAACAGCACACGTGAAAGAATTAGCTTTTAGAATGAAGGGGCAAGCGGCACAGGTATGGCATGGAAAAGTGCCTACTGGTCTATTTTGACCTAACCAGGTCAGTCTGGATTCGTCAGGATGTAAATGACTTTTGACGAGATGATCTTTTAAATTGTGGCCTCGTCTGTAAGTAATGCATGGTTTCATAGGTATGTGATCTCTGATATCCGGATCATTTTTGAGAATGTCCCAGTAATGAGATAAAATCTCTCGTATCTGCACCGAAGCTGTATCAAAGGTGCCTATCACTCATGGAGAATGTTCAACAGCCCGTACTCGTGGTGTTAGTAATGTAGTGCGAGGCTGTTGAGATGCATATTGATAGGCTTTCATGGCTACGTCCTCAGGGTACCCCCTTGTTGTAAAGCGTTTCATTAGTTTTTTACTTTCTTGGAAGAAGGAAGCTTCATCTGAACAATTACGGCGTAGACGAAGGAACTGGCCCTTAGGAATACCGCGTTTCAAGGGTGTAGGATGGTAACTCTGCCAGCCCAATAGACTATTGGTAGCAGTCTGCTTCCGGTGCAAAGTTGACGAGATGGTGCCATCCTCGTTCTTAGAGATCCGAAGGCACTCAAAAATCTCGAAAAAAATTCTGCGATTATTATAAAGCCAGCTGATAAAGGCGGCAATATTGTGATTCTTAATAGATCACAATATATTGACATGTGCCGCCGACTTTTGAATGATCCCTCCACCTATGGTACTCTCTCATATGACCCAACAAATTCATTTTTGGTCCTACTGCGTGATCTTTTACAACGGGAACTGGCTGCTGGGAATATTGATACTAATGAATACCGCTTCATGTACCCTCCAACTCCAACCATCGCTACGTTTTATGCACTGCCAAAGGTGCATAAGGGTACTAACCCTATCAAGGGACGTCCTATCGTATCGGGGGTAAACAATCTCACCCAGAATGTTAGCATTTACATTGATAAGATCTTGCGCCCATACGTTCTCTCATTGAGATCGTATGTTAGAGATACGATGGACGTCCTGCGTATTCTTGATGGCATTACAATCGAACCCGATGTCATCTTAGCATCACTAGACATCGAAGCATTGTACAGCTCCATCCCTCATGACGGCGGTTTGACAGCAGTGTCTTCCTTTCTCCAACAAAGGGGTGCACATTACAATAGCCACAACCAGTGTGTCGTTGACCTACTGGAATTCATCTTGAAGCACAATTATTTTGTGTTTGACTCCGAGTACTTCCACCAGCTCAGGGGTACAGCGATGGGGACGCCATGTGCCCCATCTTATGCTAATCTGTACCTGGGCTGGTGGGAGGAAAGGGTCATTTACAATAATTCACTCTGGTCCGACAATATCATCCTCTGGTTACGCTATATAGACGACATCCTCGTTC
This sequence comes from Eleutherodactylus coqui, assembly GCF_035609145.1. Taxonomy (NCBI): domain Eukaryota; kingdom Metazoa; phylum Chordata; class Amphibia; order Anura; family Eleutherodactylidae; genus Eleutherodactylus; species Eleutherodactylus coqui. The sequence goes on along the minus strand of NC_089839.1, from coordinate 109,272,002 downwards.
TATGGAAGGGGACTCCCTCATCCTTGGAGACCTTCGTGGATGCACTAAGTGTGAACACTTTAAACCTACGTGTCACTAGTGACATCCACCCGACATCATTACCCTTCCTTGATCTTCGGATCTCTAAGAACGAGGATGGCACCATCTCGTCAACTTTGCACCGGAAGCAGACTGCTACCAATAGTCTATTGGGCTGGCAGAGTTACCATCCTACACCCTTGAAACGCGGTATTCCTAAGGGCCAGTTCCTTCGTCTACGCCGTAATTGTTCAGATGAAGCTTCCTTCTTCCAAGAAAGTAAAAAACTAATGAAACGCTTTACAACAAGGGGGTACCCTGAGGACGTAGTCATGAAAGCCTATCAATATGCATCTCAACAGCCTCGCACTACATTACTAACACCACGAGTACGGGCTGTTGAACATTCTCCACGAGTGATAGGCACCTTTGATACAGCTTCGGTGCAGATACGAGAGATTTTATCTCATTACTGGGACATTCTCAAAAATGATCCGGATATCAGAGATCACATACCTATGAAACCATGCATTACTTACAGACGAGGCCACAATTTAAAAGATCATCTCGTCAAAAGTCATTTACATCCTGACGAATCCAGACTGACCTGGTTAGGTCAAAATAGACCAGTAGGCACTTTTCCATGCCATACCTGTGCCGCTTGCCCCTTCATTCTAAAAGCTAATTCTTTCACGTGTGCTGTTTCCAACCAGACTTTCCAGTGCCAAGACTTTATTAACTGCAAGACTCGTAATATCATTTACATGGCCACCTGCCCCTGCCCAAAAAACTACATAGGGAAGACGATACAGCAGTTCCGGCGCAGGATACTTGGCCACATAGGAAACATAGAAAGACGAGAATCTACACCTTTAGCGGACCATATTTGGTCAACGCATAATGGTGATGCAAATACGCTAAAATTTCAAGGCATAGAATTGTTACGCACACATGGGAGAAGGGGCAATGTGGACCAGCGGCTGTTACAAAAAGAAGCGGCATGGATTTTTCGTATGAACAGTCTGAATCCACTTGGCCTCAATGAAAGTCTATGCTTTAATTGTTTCCTGGTTTAATTCAAACAGCATTTGTGCTTTTTTCCCCGGATAAGATCTATTAATATGTTCTCCTCCGAATAGACCGTTCCATGTTCTCCTTCAGCCTGTATTTCCTATTATGGTGTACATATTTGATATTAGATCATCTAAACATTTATTTGTGTGGCATCATATTTATTCTGCATTTGAGTACCATTATATACTACTGGATGTGTATATTTACCTGAAAGAACATCTTCATAATGGGTACCATCTATAATTGTCCTTTACAAACAATAATATATAAAGGAAAGTACAGACATTGCAAATACACCTTTATTCAGCAGCTCTAAATTTTTAATACTGGCTCAGGTCGCTGTGGTTGCCCTCCGGTTCATATAGGGCTTGCATTCCATCTCTGTTGCCACCAGGACCTTCCTGGCGGTCATGTGACCATTCTGGCGATCATGTGACCATTCTGGCGATCATGTGACCATGTGATGACATCACACACATGTGCAGTAGCCTCCTATGCTGGTAGGAGCTACTAGCATAATTTCTGAATAATCTGGCATAGCGGTGAGCGATCAGACACCGCTATGCACTGGTCTACCTAACCCCCTTGCCGGCAATATGCTGATAAGCATGTTGCAACTGTGGATTCTCATCTTAAACACTCTGATTAGAGCTGCAGCATGGATATTTGCATAGTTGGGTCCCCTTTATTTTTGTGAGCCGCTGATTGGCTCACTTATTACTCTCCTCCCATCAAGGCGGTCCAGTAATCAGTATATGAGAGGCTGACACATACACTCCTGCATTACCCCTGTGGCTCACCATCAGAGCCACAGGCTTTACCTCTTTATTTATTTATTTATTTATTTTTGGTGCTTTTTGACTTTTTGATGCATAGGCATAACAGCTATCTTCTGTAGGAAGGAGTAGATCAGAGAAACCTGCTGCTGCTCTATATCTGGTAGCATGCAGGGAGGCTCTTTATACTATTTAAAATTAAGCCTATAGCTTCAGCCTGGGTCTGAAGTCTATTTTGGTTATAGAGGCGGCCACACTCATATGGTGACCACCTTCCTATATACCTAACATCCTCCTCTTATCTCCGTTATATCATCTAGACGAGACAGTCCTGATGACACTGGGCTATTATTTAAACTGCCAAGCTGATGCTCCATCCAGATTTTCAGCTTTATAGCTCTCTGTTACCCAGGGAGCCTATACTTTGGCTGCAGTTTTCATAATATATTGAGCCAATATCTCTCAGACCTCCTACTGATAAGCTCCCATCAACTAAGATCAAGCATAGAGACCATACTCTGCATACTAATGCTGGGAGTGCACGTGTATTTCTTTAGTTGATGCCTGAATACGCAATTTTGCTTCTATGCATCTGAGATACTGAGCAATCATACAGATTGCCTCTAAGTCACTGCACTATCTGTACCATCTGACTTCATTTTAAAAAATCGTTTGCTAATTCATTACTACAAACAGTGCTATACGAATGCCTGTCGAATCCATCTGAGCTCCTGATGAACCACAATTTTCCATTGTGGGGAAACGCGTCGAGCACAATTCATTCTAGCACTCTGACTATGAGTGTCCGATTGTGAAAAATCCTTATTATAGGGAAAACTCTTTCTCTTTGCCCGTGATTGATGCCAAAGAGTTTGAGATACTGACACGTCCCTATGTTGGATACTGTCTAAGACAGCAATCACTCTGGTGGATCACTGCAGCATCTCAATATCAAGTTGGAGGAGCATCTTACCTCCAAATCTTGATGCTGCATGATCTTTACCAGTTTTGGAAGTGACTAAGTTCTTTCTATCACTTACCTGTAGCACTGATCTGCTATCTGGCCCCACACACATATCCGGTCTTTGAGTGGAGGCCAGTGATATACCAAAAAATAACTGACTTTTTTGGTTTATATATTTTTTTTGTTTGTGTGTTAGCCCATTTATGTTTTTTAATATACCCCTAATAAAGAATTTATATTTTAGTCTGTTACTGTGAAAAGGGCTTACCTGTAGTTATATAGACTTTTTCCGTCCCTGTGATTAGTGCTCTGATTGGTTAATCGAGCGGCGCGTCAGCCAATGAAAGCTGACGCTCGATTAACCAATCACAGCCATTCAATGATGACATTCAGTGAATGGCTGTAATTGGTTAATCAATCGCCGTCTCTCTCTCTCTAGGTTGGGAACCTTTTTCTTTTAGAATGGGAGCTACCACTTAGAGAGTAACCAGCCTTCTTAGGTGATACATAATAAGCCAACTCCAAAGCAGATAACAACCCTTCTCCACAAACCATTTTCCTAAAATATGACCCACTAGTGGCTCTAACATGCCACTGTAGTAGCTCCTCTGCCACAGTGCTCATATTCTTCTTCTGCATTTATCATATTCTGTTGTGTTATAAGTACACACAGTTTAAAGGCAATGTCACCTTTGTAATGGAAAACATTTGGGCACATTTAAAAAGCTTTTTCTGCCAGTTTCTGGTGTAAAAATGTCACAAATTTTTGTGCAACTGGGTATTTGTACAAAAATTTAAACTTTTCTTCATTCTGTACCAGCCCTGCCACTTTCTTGAAAAGTGTGGGTGGGGCTTGTCAGAAGGGGACATGGCCACTCCAGACCAACAAAAAACTGGTGTAATTTATACCAGAAATGTATGCCAGTTTGGACCTGGCATACATCACCTAGAAGCTGCATGGAAGTGTCAAGATGAATGGGTGTACACCATTGAAAATTTCCCCTATTATTTACTAGAGAGAGGAGAGCGAAAAAGAGAAAGACAAATAGACTATGTAAGGAGGCCAGTGGATCTGTGACTGTGTTGCAAGACAATGTAGGAGACGCAACCTGTGTTGGTTTATTAGCGTGATGTTTTGTACTCTAGGCCTAAATGTAGAGATGGATGATATAGATTTAGTAAGAGGGCAGATAGCCAGGATTTATTTTGGACCATTTGCACACAAACAGGTCAGGTTTCCGCATGTAGGAGCCCATAGTGGAGTGAGGCCCTGTGCTCGGCCGGCGTCCTTTCGTACCTGTCATTTTGTCTTTTTTTCAGTACTGCAAATGGTTCGCACGGCTCACTGTTGGACATGTGCAGCACAGATTTTTTTTTTAAACTGCTTTTCCCGCATCATCGCCTTGCAATGACACGAAATCCGCAACCTTTATGCAATGTCAATTGTGGAAGGGAAAAGGGTCGGACAGCTTCCATTGACTTCGACGGAAGCCGTCCGCACAGAATCCGCGCAAAAATAGAGCATGCTGCAATTTTTTTTTGTAAGTGGAAAATCGCAGTTGCTGTCCGTTTTTGTGAGCGGACATGTGGATATTTTATTAGTCTGACTTTGTGCAGATTGCCGCATATTATCTGCATGGGAAACGATCGCGGATTCCGCAATTCAAACCCAGTCGTGTGCAGGCAGCCTTATGCACTATGTTTGATGCAAAGTGCCTTGGGGAAGTATTTACTGTAAATTCTAATAAAGCTGGCAGGAGTCAGATTAAAAAGAAACAGTATGGAAGTTACTCTGTGTGCCAACTGTCTTATGTTGGAAGATGGCATGCTGAGAAGTGACTAATCCTCCAGATGTCACCGCATATACTATTTTCAAATTGATTTTAGGCATTAAAGGGGTTGTCTCGCGGCAGCAAGTGGTGTTATACACTTCTGTATGGCCATATTAATGCACTTTGTACTATACATCATGCATTAAATATGAGCCATACAGAAGTTATTCACTTACCTGCTCCGTTGCTAGCGTCCACGTCTCCATGGCTCCGTCTAATTTCGCTGACTTCTTGCTTTTTTAAACGCACTTGCGCTGTGCGGTCTTCTGCCTGGTGAATGGGGCCGCTCGTGCCGGAGAGCTGGTCACCGCGTCGTCATCGTAGCTCTGCCCCGTCACGTGTGCCGATTCCAGCCAATCAGGAGGCTGGAATCGGCAATGGAACGCACAGAGCCCATGGTGCACCATGGGAGAAGACCCGCGGTGCACCATGGGAGAAAACCGCAGTGCATCCCTGGGAAAGGACCGGCGGCCATCTTAGGGAGAAGATTTTTTAAACTCCTTATTTCGTCGGATCGGTGAGTAGCAAGCGGTTTAAAAACCGCTTTAATTTGCTATTTTATGCCAGGGGGTGACAGGGGGAATGGGCTAATGTTAAATTTTGATGCTTGCCGCGAGACAACCCCTTTAACATGCAAACAGTAGGTTGAGGTTTATTCAGAACTGTTTCTTTAGAGATGAATAAATCTCTGTAGTTAGGTACACGTGAAAATACACTTTTTCTTCTGCATTTAACTTTTTGAATAGTATTTTTAAAGCCCTAATTATTGCAAATCTTCCACAGAATTGCAAATATATCCAACATTTCAAATTTTGTTTTACCATACTATTGTGAGGTTTGTGGACAATTATTTATTGCGTATCAAGATAATTATGTTCGTTTTGTGCTATCCCCTTAATTCTTTTACAAGCAACAACTACATTTACTTTACTTATCCATTAAAAAGTTGCTTCCTAGAAAGTGTAGTGGCGCAGAACGCATTATTCACCCAGGAAAAAAGGGGTGATCAAATAACTATGTATAAATACATTAGGAGACAATACAAGGATCTCTTCCATGATCTGTTTATACCCAGGACTACGTCGGTAACAAGAGGGCATCCGCTACGTCTAGAAGAAAGCAGGTTTCATCGCCAACACAGAAAGGGGTTCTTTACTGTAAGAGCAGTGAGACTGTGGAACTCTCTGCCTGAGGACGTGGTGATGGCAAAATCCATAGAGGGGTTTAAGAGGGGACTAGATGCCTTTCTAAAGCGGAAGAATATTACAGGATATAGACATTAGGGGATCAGCGGGTCTGTAGTTCCGGATCTTACAGTCAGGTAGGAACTATGAAGGTTGATCCAGGGATTATTCTGACTACCATTATGAAGTCGGGAAGGAATTTTTCCCAAAATTGGCTAATTGGCTTCTGCCTCTTGGAGTTTTTGCCTTCCTCTGGATCAACTAGAGGGTGGAAATAGGCTGAACTAGATGAACATTGTATTCATTCAGCTTAACATACTATGTTACTATGTGTATTTCTGGCCCCTTCATAAATGTTGTACATGTAATGTCTTTTGTAGGTGCGCTGTGCAAAGTTGTCTAGTCATTTTGTTATGTGTATTGCACAGCTGCACCATGTAAGAGATTAATGTTTGCATGAGACTGGGAGATGCATGCAAATGTATCAATATTTGTCTAGTCATGTGGTATGTGAGAGATGATAAATATGGGTGTTTTGGGTGTGGTAGTGAGTTAGGGAGTTAGAGAGAGATTCTTCTGGGTTCCCAAGTAAGAGTGCCAGCCACATGGGGCTACCTTCAACGCTCATGTGGTGAAGAATGGAAAAGAGGAGGAACGGTTTCTGAGGATCTATATGTCAGTAACCGTGGAGGATTGAGAGTCGGAGGAGAGAGAGAGAGAGAGAGAGAGAGAGAGAGAGAGAACGTGAGAGTGAGAGCGGAGAGACAAGGTTGAGATCACTGTGCAGAGGTACTATAACCAACAGTGTCTATGGAGTGTCCCTACCCTTATCCTCTTCTAGAGATTTTCCTCATCCAGAAGTGGTGCCTCTGAGATAACTTGGCCTGCAGGTATCATCCTGTGTTTTCCTCCCAGACCTTAAGTCTACTGTTTTGCCTGCATGGCCATCTTGTATAATTTTGTCTGGTACTAAGTTCATGTCAAGTAAAGTTTTGCCAGGCCCTGACCATTCCCAGGGACCTGAGGTACGTTACACAAGTCTGCAGCTCATTTATTTACAACCGAGGGTCATTCCGGTGGGTAATGGAACAGTGGAGTCACCCGTGACAACTTCAATGCCTGTTCATATGTTTATGTGCCATCCCTCTCCTAGGGGTGTCCGGAAGAGGCCCAGTGCTACCCTGGCCAAGGCTACATGTGTCCCTCTGGGAGGGAGCCTGGTGGGTGCTCAATTATTTCAACTCATTGTTCAAATCTGTAATATATGGTTTTCGAGATGAGCGTATTATGGCCATATTTTTTTACCTGTAATATTGACATATATCATAGCGCAAGTTCAGATGAGTAAACCCTGTGACCAGAACCCAGAACCTCGTAGATCCCTGATTGTTGCAGAATTTTTGATGTGCATACCGCAACCAAAATTTCACAACAATTCTGCAATGTGTGAACTCATCCTATTGGCAATTAGATGACTGCCACAAGTTCTTTTGAATCAGATTTTCTTTTGGGTTACAGATTTAATACAAGTGGTGAAACTACAGGGGTTCAGCAAGGACATTGTTTTCACTTTTAAAGTATCCTAAACCAGCAGGACTTTCCATCTCTTTGTTCCATTTTTGGAGCAGAGGAACGGAATTAAAACGTTTCTGCTTTTTTCCCCATTGATTTCAATGGGTTTTCAAAAAAAAAAAAAAAGAAAGGGTTCAGTTTGCTTTTGTTTCTTTTTTGCTATTGAGCAAATAGCACAGTCTGTAGTGCCATTTATTCCATTAAAAAAAAGCAAACATAACAATGAAAATCATGAAATACTCTAAAGGGCCGCGTAACAAAGACACTCAAATGATCAACATTTACAACACTAAAATTAGATTTGAAATGGAAAATAACAACTAATGAAACTACACCAAAGCTGAGAGTGCAACTTGATGCATGACTTTCACAAGATTAGTAATTGCGAGTGAAGGGTCACAGTCATTATGCAATCCTAACCTTAAGGCCGCCTGCAGATGACCGGCCGGATCCCGCTACGAGAATTCTCGCAACGAGACCCGACCTGAGCCCCTGCAGGGACCAGTGCGGCGCTCACCTCTCCTGCGGCTCCGGCTCTGTGATGTGTCGGCTGCCGGCCAGCCGGTGCATGCGCAGAGCGGAGCCGGTGGCCCGGGAGTGACACTTCTGTGCGGGCCTCTGCGGGACCCGCACAGAAATAGAGCATGCCGCACTTTGTTTCCTGTGCCTTTTTTTAGCCAGCCAAGAAGACCACCGTCACTTACTAACTACACTATGCACTGCTCTGTGATTGGCCAATGCTAATTGCATGAACAGTACTGGCCAATCTCAATGTACGTACAGTGCATTGGTGCACTATGCGTGATCGGGTAGTTTGGATTGCTGTGGCCATCTTGAGCACCCAAAAGCGTCACCCAGAACCGAAGGAACAGGCAGCGGCTGTCAACCAGCATGTTATGTTTTAGACTATGTCTGAACAAAGTTTTTGCAGCCCTGTATAATAAAAGCAAAGCTCCAAACACTGTGAAAATATATTAGCAAGTTAATGAATACAGAATTAGACAGCATATGATACAAGCAAAGAGTTATCTATAAAATACATTTCTTGCTACTTGATATTTCAGAAAAACTGAATAGCAGTTGACCAGTTACAAAACCAAACTAAGTTTTAGAGGTTTTCTATAAACTTACCTGGCACTCTCTTGGCCCAGTTAATCATGTGCACTAGTTCCTTATCTGCAAGGTTTGTGAGCAGTGTCATCATAGAGGCTTCACTGAGAGGTTTGGTTGAGTCATGCTCTGAATACACAATGGGTGGCTCAGCTTCCATTAAGGCACTGATTAGCTGTTCTGCTGTCAAAGACAATACCGGGCTCAATTTCATGCTTTTAACATTGGGGTTCACCCAAATGGATGCTGTCCTTATTTCTGATGTATTCCCATCACCCTTCTGTTCCTGCTCTTCCTTCTGACGTTTGTGTTTCATCATACGTCCTCCTCTGCGATCTTTCCTGATGCCTGAAAAAAATATAGACATTATGTCTCTTATCAAGCTAATAAATTTACTAATTTACCAGGATACATTATGTTCTAAGGACATTTACCAGACACTCCAATATTAGATTGACAGACGATGTACACTACTACTCTAAAACTATCTATGCGGCTTACAGCATATTAGCTCAAAGCCATTACTAGGAAGTGTATAAACTCAATCATTAATCTGAATGCTAAACATAAAACATGTCAAAGTTTTCAGACCATTAAAGGTGCTGCCATCACAATAAGTGTTTAAGACCTTCAGGGACTGTATTTCCATGATCAAGCTTGAGCTGGTTGATGATTATTAGTCCCGACTCCACTATAAACAAGCATGCTCAGCTAAATGTGCACTTTCATTTCAATGAGAGGGAATTACGCTGCTACCATTCACATTAAGATTTGGCATGCCTAAATCCTACATGGCCAATCCCACTTTCCCTTAATATTTTTCAAGAGTCGGAAGACTTTCATACAAATAAGATTGGCCGCTGCTGTGGGAAATTATAATGTACAGCCAAATGTTATCTTGCATGTATGGATATATTGAATGGTATCATTTCTCCTTAGGGAGAGCACCTAGAAGGCATGTAAGGAGACTTATAAGGCCATCCTTGCTCCTCTGCAAAATATGCAAATGTGAAGATGGAACAAAATACCTGCAGCACCCCCTATTGAAAGGCAGCATTCCTGCAAGTTTATGTCAAGTTGAATGGTACAGACAAACCAAAGTTTTCATTCAACAAAAAAATTAAAGCAGTTATGAATATAAATAGAGAAAACAGACAGATGCAGCTTAAAATCAGCACAATAGAGATAAAGTTAAGAAATATTTTATGTACGTTCACTCTCCACAATGTAGGAGTATGGTCCCAACACAGTTGATATTAAAATCTATAGTACCTGTAAACAGTCTTCAACAAGAGCAAGTTTACATTTAATGCTTTTAGGGATTTCCATTTCCTTATTCTGTCTTTGGAGCAAAAAAACGGAATTAAAACGGAAATTGACATTTCCCCATTGATTTCAATGAATTTCCAAAGAAATTAATTCTTTTAGTTTTTTTTTACGGGAACAAATAGTGCAGTCTGTTATTTTTGAAAAACCCATTGAAATCAATGTGGGGAAAAAAGAAATGTTTATTTAAGTTTTAATTCCGTTTCTCTGCTCGAAAAATGGAATAGAGAGACAGAAAGCCTTAACAGAGCTCCACTCTGCTAATGTGAACTGACCCTTAAATAGTAAAATTATTAACTGAAAAGAACCTGAAAGACAAATGAGAATAACATGTTCATCATGCCTGAACAAGGGGCTAAAGGTCTGGATCTTATGATGAACAAGCCAATTGACCAAATGTATTTCATGCAAGATGTCATTTATCTGGCAGGCAATATTTATAATACACAACCTAATAGACTGCACAAGAAGGGTGTCCAGTGTTGATAACCTCTACAACAAACACTAAAGTATTGTGCCTTTGTGTGTCTTACGAATTCCAGAAACCACCTACTATTAGATATTAGAAAAAAAAAATCATTTTTGGACTCGGCTTATCAAAACAGTTATCATGTTTTCCAGACTAAATCCTCTTACAGGTTGCATGAAATATTTGTGGTTTACCAGCTACTGAAGAATGAAGGAAATGCTTTTATTTCGGTTGCTCTCTTTGGCTTGGTTTTGCAACCGACTGCTGTGATGGATGAACATAGATACCATGAGATGTTCCAGTCTTCAAAAACTGAAGCTTTCCAGAACTGATACAGTATCTGCTTTATATCAGAAAATTAAATAACAGGAACACACCTAAATTCCCACAGTATGTTTCTCTACACTCATGTTATCGTAACCTCCACCTTAAGGGTTCTTTTCACACATACTAGAATATTCTGCAATACCCTGTGGTATATTCCACCTCGCTGAAAGATGCACACAAAAACCCCTATGTCTAAGGGCTCATTCACACAAGCGCTGTTTCAGCGCAGTATAGGTGCGCAAAGAAAGCACGACTACATTGCACTAAAAATCGCGTGACTGGGCAATATTTAATGCGCAAAAGACCCAAGCTTCATGCGCTTAAAAAAGCACAGCTGCTCCAGGAGAAGTGAGAGAAGAGGCCCGGGATTTCCCCATAGCAGAGAGAGAGAGAGAGCTGGGCTATGGTGGATTAACCCATAGCCCTGCTCTGTCTCTCCCTGCTACGACTCATAGACTGGTAGCGTTGGAATCTCAGTGCAGAATTCACTAAATCTTCCCAGACAGATATTTGTCTAGCCTTTGTTTGAACACTTCCATTGAAGGAGAACCACCACCTCCCGTGGTAACCTGTTCCACTCATTGATCACTCCCACTGTCAGAAAGTTTTTTCTAATATCTAATTTGTGTCTCCTCCCTTTCAGTTTCATCCCATTGCTTCTAGTCTTTCTTTGTACAAATGGGAATAGGGCTGATCCCTCTGCACTGTGACAGCCCTTCAGATATTTGTAGACAGCTAATAAGTCTCCTCTCAGCCTTCTTTTTTGCAAGCTAAACATTCCCTGATCCTTTAACCGTTCTTCATAGGACATGATTTGTAGACCGATCACCATCTTGGTAACTTTTCTCTGAACTTGCTCCAGTTTGTCTATGTCTTTTTTTAAAGTGTGATGCCCAGAACTAGACACAGTATTCCAGATGAGGTCTGACTAAGGAATAGTAGAGGGGGATAATTACCTTACATGATCTAGATTCTATTTCCCAGCAGTGGGGTTGGAGGAAGTCACAGCTGCTTATAGCAGGCCATTTAAAACTTGAAGCACAAAAGCACATTTTAAATGTCCAGCTGTAAACTCCTGTTAGTCCACATGGGGAATAAGGGAATGCCTGGAGAGATGAACTGAACTCTTGGGGTGTTTCCTCATCCCTGTGGTGACTAACAGGAGTTTACAGCGGGACATTTAAAATGTGCTTCTGGGATGCAAGTTTTAAATGTTCCACTCTAATCCCCTTAATGACTTCTAATCTTCTTTTCCTGCACAGGAGTTCAATAGACTTCTGCTCCCATAGGAGTCAATGGAAACTCCTGCGCAGCTCGCACCAAAGATAGGTCAGGTCCTATCTTTACTCGCAGCACAGACTTTAGATGCAGGCATTGTAGCCACGCATGTCCTATCTTTGGCAGGTGAACAATGGTCAGACTATAAAAAATGCCCCAGTGCTCCAGGTGATAAGTCAATCAGAAAGAATACAAGTAAAGAACTTACTTCACAGGGGTGTCTCAGAAGAGAAACACTCCTAAATCCATGGAGGCAGTCAAAACTCTTGAGAAGTAGCAACTCCCAGGAAGTAATCCAACAGGGAGTCCAATAAAGCGGCTGGTGCAGATGAGTACTAAATACTATAATTTATTTTATCTGAGGACTTAGATAGCTGTGGCAATGAAGCTTAGAGAGTGGCCATAAAACAATACACATAGACTTACATACACGGGTAACGTGTTTCGGCTCCTAGAAGACCGTTTTTCAAGCATAAGTATACTGTATAGGTAAGGAATAGAGATGAGCGAGCATACTCGGAAAAGCACTACTCACTCGAGTAATTTGCTTTATCCGAGTATCGCTGTGCTCGTCCCTGAAGATTCGGGTGCCGCTGCGGCTGACAGGTGAGTCGCAGCGGGGAGCAGGGGAGAGCGGGCGGGAGAGAGGGAGAGAAAGATCTTACCTCCGTTCCTCCCCGCTCTCCCCTGCAGCTCCCCGCTCCGTGCCGGCACCCGAATCTTCAGGGACGAGCACAGCGATACTCGGATAAAGCAAATTACTCGAGCGAGTAGTGCTTTTCCGAGTATGCTCGCTCATCTCTAGTAAGGAATATATATGTAGTAGGGACTTACATTGGGTGAACTACACCTTCCGGTGCTGTTTGGTTCCGTCCAGAGATGGAGCCGTTCAGCCGCAGGGATTCCCCTTTCCTGCTCCCGGAACGGAGCAGGAATGTGGAACCCGAGCGCACATGTGAAACCATCCCTTACCTAAAATTTTGATAGCACCAAAAACTGTATCAACCTGCTATTATTTAACATAGCAATTGAACCTCTGATTCGGGTCCTGGAAGCCAGGGAGGACATAGAAGATATAACAATAGCCAAGTCTATAATCAAATCCAGGTTTTTTTGCTGATGATGTTTTGCTGGCCCTGGCCCGTCCAGATAGAGAACTCCCAAGGATTTTTTCTATCTTGGATTCCTTTGGCAAACAGTCGAGATTTATAAAATCAATGTATCAAAATGCAAACTACTAGATATATCACCCTGGAAAAATTCAAAACTGAAGGGCATGATAGATACCAAATTTCCCGTTATATTAGCTAAATTATCAATTAAATACGAGGGAATAAACATAGGGAAAAACTCAATATATATACTTAATTACCCTCCTTTAACCCCTTCCCGCTCCAGGGCGTAAGTTTACGTCCTGGCAGCGGGGTACTTCCCGTCATAATAGATCTCGCGCTATCCGGCATCAGGAGCCGGTTGTCAGTGATAGCCAGCCTCCCGCTGCAACAGTGGGGGTGCATCGGAGATGCGCCCCCGCTGTTAACCCCTTACCTGCTGCGATCTATATAGGTCACGGCATGGGAAGGGTTCACAGAGGGAGCGCGCTCCCTCTGTGATGTTGCTGGGCTCTCGCAATGTTATCGCAGAGAGACATCTGGTTGCCATGGCAACAGGCCAACAGATACCGGCGTCCTGTATTGCCAGTGCCTGTGATCGCTGTAATAAGCGATAAGGCATTGCAGGAGAGAAGTCCTGCAATGCCTTATCACAGTGATCAGCAGTGCTGTGCTGTAAGTCCCCCAGAGGGACACAAATAGTGTAAAAAAAAAGACAATAAAAATGTACAAAAAAGAAAAATGTAAAAAAAACCCCCTATGTTTGTGCTTTTCCTATATTAGCATAAAAAAAGGTAAAAAAAAAAAATCCACATATTTGGTATCGTTGCATCTGTAATGACACGTACAATAAGTTGCACATGCTTTTTATTCTGCACGGAAAAAAGCGTAAAAAAAACGCTAAAAAAATGAGGCAAATTGCAAATTTTTAGCGTTTTGCCTACCTAAAAACGCAATAAAAGTGATCAAAAAATCTGCATGTACCCCAAAATGGTACCAATAAAAACTTCAACTTGTCTCGCAAAAAATAAGCCCTCACAGAACTGCATACATAGAAAAATAAAAAAGTTACAGGACTTTGAAAGCAGCGATTTAGAAAAAAAAAGATTTCCAAAAAAAGGGTTTTTATTGCAGAAAAGTGGAAAAACCTAAAAAAATGTAACAATTTTGGTATCGTTGTAATCGTACTGGGCCACAGAAAAAATGGATTGTGCCATTAATGCTGCATGATTACCGCTGTAAAAAAAATATCTCTGGCAGAATTGATGCGTTTTCTTTCCCTCTTATCATAAAAAAATAATAATAAAAGTTTATGTACCCGAAAATGGCTCCATCAAAAAACTACAGTTCGCCACACACAAAACAAGCCCTTATACGGCCGCGTCGACAGAAAAGTAAAAAAGTTATGACTTTTGAAAAATGGAGATGAAAATCCGCCAAAAATCGTTGCGTCCTTAAGCTGAAAATAGGCAATGTCATTAAGGGGTTAATACTTAAAGTGATTAAGGAGCAGCAAAAATGGAATAATCTACCGCTATCTTTCCTGGGTTGTTGCCACTTAATTAAAATGATCAACTTTCCTAAACTTTTATACCCCCTCCAAATGATCCCTCTACTTTTGAAGTGCAAAGAGATTGGGAAGCTCCACACGGCTTATTGCTCATTTATATGGAACAATAAGCATCCAAGAGTAGCACTGATGAAACTGATGCTCTCTAAGGATTAAGGCGACATTGAATTTTCTAATGTAAGAACCTACAACCTGGCTAGTCTGTTCCAACACTTCTTGGACTGGCTCCAGGGAACTAATTAGTTTTCAAATTTCTCCTTGGAGGCAGACCTTCTCTCTCCATGGGATCTAAAAGCTCTTTTGCGCACTAGCTTTTATTAATAATAATAAAAATAGTAATCTTTATTTGTATAGCGCTAACATATGCCACAGCGCTTACAAAGACAGGGGGAATACAGAAAGACAAAAGTACAAAAATTCTGAACCACGGTTACATGTAGTAATCAGTTGATGGAAACAATAGGGGTGAGGGTCCTGCTCCAAGGAGCTTACATACTACAATTAATGGGTTGATACAGAAGGTAAAGGGGATGGAGATATGCAAAGTATGGCGAGGTGGAGACTGAGGGATGTTATACACATAAACAATGGTCAGACATTAAGCCCTGTGACGGCAGAAATGGTGTGACTGCAGGGGGCAGTTGATGGTGGCTAGCAGGGATTGCAGTCAATAGGTCGGGGAGCAATGTTATCAGGTGGCATACAGAGGGGTTTGGTTTAGGAGATAAGGTATGCCTCCTTGAAGAGGTGCGTTTTTAGAGGACGCTTGAAGTTTCGTGAGTCATGGATTGCCCGGATAGCCTTTGGTAGTTCATTCCAGAGAACTGGTGCTCTTCTGAAGAAGTCTTGGAGGCAGGAATGAGAGGTTCGAATTAAAGGGGCACTCAGTCTGGTTTCGTTAGCAAAGAGGAGAGCCCGGGCTGGGTGATAGATTTAGATGAGGGAAGCAATATAGGGGGGCGCTGCACTGTGGAGGGCTTTATGGATGAAAGTAGTGAGTTTACATTGAAATCTGTATTTAACAGGAAGCCAGTGCAGTGACAAGTGTCCATGTAGCAGATGGACAGGAAGATGAGCCTGGCTGCTGCATTCAGGATGGATTGGAGAAGGTAGAGTCTGGTGCGGGGGAGGACGATCAGCAACGAGTTGCAATAATCGAGCCTAGAGTGGATGAGAGCAACAGTGAGCATTTTTAGCGTGTCCACAGTGAGAAAGAGGCGGATTCTTGCAATGTTCTTGAGGTGCAGCTGACATGTTCGGACCAAAGATTTGATGTAGGGGATAAAAGAGAGATTGGCGTTGAATATGACCCCAAGACAGCGGGCATGCTGTCTGGCAGTTATGGAGGTGTCACACACTGAGATAGAGATGTCAGGATAAAGTCGGTTAGTAGAGGGCAGAAACAGGTCGAGGAGGATCAGTAGAGAGTAACTGCCCCTCGATTTCGCTGTCAGGAGGTCATTTGACACCCTTGTAAAGGCAGTTTCTGTCGAGTGTAGGGGTCGAAAGCTGGACTGAAGGGGGGCGAGAAGGCATTCCAATAGTTTGGAGATGAAGGGGAGATTAGAGATGGCAGCATCAGTCGCTTTTCAAAACTTCCATCTTTGGTCAGACAATCAGTTCTGGCAAAAGACACGATTGCAACCAGGAAGATTGTGAGAAAGGCGTATAGACTACCCTTTAAGGTTCCAAAGCACATGAAGATATGGAGACACCAAGAATTCAAAGAGGGGCAGGAAAGCAAATTATTTACACTTGCAAACCAAAAGTATAAAGACTGTCTAAAATATACTACATCCCCAGGAGCCTATACTACAAACTTTCCCAGAACTCCGAGAAGCCTTTGAGCTTCCAAACACACACTCTCTTATGCGCAACTTATGAGAAATAGATAAAGAACGTATCTCTAACCCACTAGACCTGTTATTCACCTCTCCCTCATGAAAACTCTCCCTCTCTAGTTTACATTGAGACTTCAAGCTCATCAATATTTAAAAAATGGCCAGAAGAAATCAACGGCCCAGAAATTGAACAGAAAATCATGGATGGCCGGACAGCAATGCACAACGTCATCTCCAATGAAAGATGGCAAGAAACTCATTTTAAAATCATACAAAAGGCCATATATGTTTTTGATATCCCACCACATCCTACTGCACCCAAACAGACTGTTGGCCTGCCCTAAATGCAACAAGCCAAAAACAAACATTTTCCATAGCTTATGAAACTGTCCCGAGGCTCAAAGATATTGGCAGAGAGAAGATTACCAATACACAAGGTCGAAAAAATGTTATTACTATTGTCACCTCAGGTCTTTATATTCCATTTTCTCCATGCTAAAATACAATCAAAATATTTGATCCATGCAGCTCTAATTATAAGCAAATGTTGCCTATTAACACAATGGCTACACAACCGCTAATTTCAAAACTAATCAAACATAACACACCAACTTTAGCAATTTTTGTATATGGAAAGATTGGAATCAGAACATAGGGTGGAGTCACGGGCTTCATGCTTTTTAAAAAAATGTTGTGCGTTCATTGAAAATATGAATATAGAAATAAATGTACATATTTATGTACGGTATATCTGTAGACTAGTCACTAGGTGCATTTTGATAATGCAACAAATACAATTACGCAGTGGCTGACAGTCATTCTGTGACCACAGACACTCCTTTTGTATATATCTTATTGGTAAAAGTTCTAAATTGTTGATTTAAAACCAACATTATGTCATTGTGTCTTTTAACGTTTCACTACTTCCCAAAAGCTCCATGCTCTTGACCAAAAGACTTTTGGAAATGGTTTCAAGCTATATATCTGGGATACATGTGTATCATATCATCTTATGATAACATTTGTTACAGATATTCCTGCCAAGCAATAGACACTAATTGTAAATGTGGCGCCTTTCCTCCAGGATTATTATAAACAAAAATAAAATAAGCAATTAAAATCATTTGATGGGTTTACATCACCATATATTTGTCCTTCATAAACCTCAGAAAGAACTTGCATCATAAAAGGGATAAAAATGTTTAACTAAGCTTCATTTCACATCTGCATAAATAATACCAAATACAATAAATCGATGGTGTAAAACATGTCCATGATCCATGATCTACCTTATTAACTTTTTCACAGAGGGGGCAGTATAGAGTCAACCAAGAACCTTATTAACTTTAATTCATAGATGTGGGGGAAAGGTGATTCTTGTAATTGTCTTACTACACTACACTATATAGTCTAACATCTATATATATAAAAATAAATGTCTGTCTGTGTCCTTTATGCATTACTACACTATTCATCCGATCACCATGAAACTTTGGGAAGTTGCTGAGTACACTCCTGGCATAGTACATCTATCCTACGATAGGTGGCGCGCGTGCGAGCATCGTCGACAGTTATGCCCCCCAGACAAAGATCGTTGGATTTCCATTTCAAGCACGAAAGAAAAAGGCATTACGAGCAACGGAATGCGTGTTCAACTACAAAATGATGCATCCGCCGAACGTTTCGCAAAACAATTGCTGGATATTGGGAATGCTGAGGTAAAATGAAAGCTGTGCTGTGATTGGTTGCTATTTCTTATACTGCTGAGGTAACATGAAAGCTGTGCTGTGATTGGTTGCTATTTCTTATAGTGCTGAGATAACATGAAAGCTGCGCTGTGATTGGTTGCTATATATTATACCGCTGAGGTAAAATCAATGCTGCGCTGTGATTGGTTGCAATTTCTTATAGTGCTGAGATAACATGAAAGCTGCGCTGTGATTGGTTGTTATTTCTTATACTGCTGAGGTAACATGAAAACTGCACTGTGATTGGTTGCTATTTCTTATACTGCTGAGGTAACATGAAAACTGCGCTGTGATTGGTTGCTATTTCTTATACTGCTGAGGTAACATGAAAACTGCGCTGTGATTGGTTGCTATTTCTTATACTGCTGAGGTTACATGAAAGCTGCGCTGTGATTGGTTGCTATTTCTTATACTGCTGAGGCAAAATGAAAGCTGCGCTGTGATTGGTTACTATTCCTTATACTGCTGAGGTAACATGAAAACTGCACTGTGATTGGTTGCTATTTCTTATACTGCTAAGGTAACATGAAAGCTGTGCTGTGATTGGTTGCTACTTCTTATACTACTTCGGTTGCATAAAAGCTGTGCTGTGATTGGTTGCTTTTTCCTATTCTGCTGAGGTAACATGAAAGCTGCGCTGTGATTGGGTGTTATATATTATAAAGCTGAGGTAACATGTAAGCTGCGCTGCGATTGGTTGTTATATATTATACTGCTGAGATAGCATGAAAGCTGCGCTGTGATTGGTTGTTAACTATATATATAAAAATGAATGTATGTCTGTCTGTCTTC
Organism: Eleutherodactylus coqui; assembly: GCF_035609145.1. Classification (NCBI taxonomy): domain Eukaryota; kingdom Metazoa; phylum Chordata; class Amphibia; order Anura; family Eleutherodactylidae; genus Eleutherodactylus; species Eleutherodactylus coqui. The sequence continues at coordinate 109,253,009 of NC_089839.1, read as the reverse complement.
ACAGCAACCCGCGACGGGTAAGCTAGTACACAATATAATCTATACTATGCGACACAGATTTTATATAGCTATAGCTGTTTTTAATTCTTTAATGATATTCAGTTAAATAGCTTCCATAAATAATACAGTTGGGTCCAAAAGTATTTGGACAGTGACACAATTTTTAGTAATTAGCCTCTGTACATCACCACAATACATTTTAAATAAAGACATCAATTTAGCTTTAATTCAAGAGGTTTAAGAAAACTAACTATTTAAATTCCAGATATTTTTACATAGCCCTTCCATTGTCACAGGGCCAAAAGTAATTCGGTGATTGACTGAAAAGCAGTTTCATGGTCCTATGTGGCCTGGTACCTCATTATTTCAAGACAAATTAAGGAGATAAACACAACATAGTGTGTTAGGCTAAAAATCTGCATATTTAAATCAGCCTATTACTCACCCCTTCCCCCAATGTAGATCCAGAGGAAGACAAAAAAAAACAATGAGGCAGAAGCCAATTTTGCTCTTAAGGGAAAAAAATCCTTCCTGACTGCAAGTCTGCCAATCAGAATAATCCCTGAATCAATAACCTTTCTGAAGTTTCCAGTAACTATAACATATAATTGCCATCTTCTCCATTCAAGAAGGTTGGTAGCACACGCATGTAGGCTAAGGACCACCAGATTACTCTAAATTCTGGCTTCCACCAGTTTTATTTCACACACACCAAACATGTACTGGAACATAATATGATTTCAGGGTTTGCAACTCGCAGGGTCCGCATCACTATCCCTCAACCAGGGTGTCTAGAGAATGTCCTCCTCTGTCAGACACGTAACAGGGCCTAGTCTGGTCCATGCCATACCTCAGGCTCCCTACTGCATCCTCTCTCTCTCTGGTTTTCAGCCAACTTCCTCCTTAAGTGTGGCAGGAACTGATACTTTTATCTTACTGCCTGCCACACCCATAGGTGTACTCTCTCATTTCTAGTACAAGAATGCCTGTTTACAGCCACCTACAGGTCATACTGCTTACTGCCCTCCTACAATATACACATATATATGTGTGTGTGAACTTTTGTGTACATCTCACACTCACACATTTATTAAGACAGAAAAGAAGAAATTGTAGAAAATATATTTTTAGAAAAGATGGAGCAGATAAAAATTGCGCTATTACTGAAAATGACTTTATTATCAGAAGCCACAAAATTGAACCATTTTGAAATAAGAGATATATTCTTTCCCTTCAATCCAAGGCACTTGTAAAAACCTGTGGACTGCAAAAAATTGTCCTTTAATCTTCCTTTCAATAGCATAATATATATTGAATATTGTATATAACGTCCACTCAGTTCTACTCATTATATTGAACAAACAGTAATGATAGGTCATATAAATGTTCAGCAGGTCATTCTGAGCATGCTCCTGACATGTGATTAGTTCAGTTTTCTCTCTACAACAATGAGACACTCGGACAATATCTTATCTACAATAGGCCGTTACATGACAAGCTGTAAGCCACTAGCATATATCTTAAAGGAGTTGCCGCACTAAATCCCAACTTCTTCAAATGAATCATTGAAATGAAAATAGTATTTTTTTGTTGGAATATTGAATACACGCTGATTTACTGAAGGTCTCATTTCAATCGTATCTGCATAATATGTCTCCATTCCAAAATAGCTTTTCAGTTACTGCGGTTTCCTGCAAAGTTAGTTTGATAATATCCTTTTTTTCTGCAACAGTATTAAGCTCCTAGTGACTTTCTCAGATACATTTGCATGTAAAGAGACCATTGGAGGATACCCAGTACTAAATACCACCTGCAGGGCAAAGATACTTGGGTGTCATCATTCTCTTGTTTAGTAGTGGGCGCCCTACACACTCTTAGGGTGAATTCGCATGAGCGAATCATGCCTAATTTCTTGGGTGCAACTTGCATTGTAAAGTGCAGGGATAACCCATCCATGTGCTTTTTGATGTGTGGGAGACTACAGATCTACATGTTCTATTCTCATGTGAGACACACATGAAAATAGAACATGTTGCAATTTTTCTGACTCGTAGCATCACTGCAAAATAAACACTGCCCATGTAAATAAATCAATTGCAAATAATGGCTTGTATTTTCGTGCAAGTTTTGTGAGTCGCACAACGCACAAAACTTGCACAATTTTCTTGACCATGTGAATGCATCATGAGACTGTCAGCACTAATTGGATGGAGCCAGGCTGAATGGTAACATGCAGTCCCAATACTCCAACCCATGACTCTTCAAGTTTTGCACTTCTATAACTACTACCTTGTCTTGACATGACTTAACTCTTAAGGGGAAATTGTGGCAGTTGTAATTTCCCAAAAGTTGGATACCAATAGACAAGAGTGAGTGGTATATTCATTGCTCAATCCAATATATTTTGCTGATATAGTGTGATATTTGCAGTATATTTTAGTCTACTGAAGGAAGTCTTTGGGGCAACACAGTTCAATGCTCTACACGTTTCACACAGCACATGTAGGCTGAATGAGCAGTAATAGGAGAACTGGTGTCCAGGATGAAGGTGATTAGTTTTATACTGGTTTCACTCACCTCCTTAAGGCCCCCTGCACACAGGCGGAAATTCTGCAGTGGGATTTCCTGCAGAATTTCCACGCCTGCATAGGATTGCATTGCAAAACGCAATCCTATGCAGACGTCCGCGATTTGTCTGCGTGAAATCACACGCGGAAAACAAATCGTGGCATTTCCTATTTCTGTGCGGGTCTCGCAGAGGATAGCACAGAAATGTCACCCCTGGCGGCCCGGCTCTGCTCCGCACATGCGCCGGCAGGCTGGCAGCCGGCACATGACAGAGCCGGAACTGCGGGAGAAGGTGAGACCCGCACTGGTCCCTGCAGGAGTGCAGGTCGGGTCCCGTCGCAAGATTTCTCACAGGGGATCCGACCCGGCTGTGTGCAGGCGGCCTAAAGAACGGATGAGCAACCACAGCTCTACAGACTGTATCCCTATTTTTCTTGTCTTACCGCCCTTCACTCAGATGGACTCTTTTTTAGGTTCAGTTTCTGGCACTCTTAATGTGTCAAATGGGCAGTCCCCACTGCTCATTTTCAATGGGTGATGCAGTCCAGTGTCACCCATTGAGAATGAACAGTGCAGACTGCCCACTTCACACATTGAGAGTGCTTATACCTAGACCCAAGAAGAGCCCATCCAGGCGAAGGGAGTAGTGTATGGAAAAAATGGGGATAGAATCAAAGGAGCCTCAGCTGCAAATCCATGCAGCCAGCCCTGCTACTTCTATACAGTGATAGATCATCTATAATGAAGAACTGATACCACTCCTGAAATGTTTGTTTTTAGTGAATACTTTTTACTACCACATGGTAAAATAATTCTGGAGCATCTTTCCCTTGAACTTTGCATTATGCTGTTCTTATGAAAATGGCAACTAGATTTTACTGTTCCTATTTTCAGAAGGGTGTGTCTATAAACACTCCGATACTGTCAGCACTGACTGAACAGTGTCAGACTGTGTAGGGACATGCTCATATGACATGGGGAATTGTAACACTTGGTTATAAATTGTTTCCCATGAGAAATAAGGAGCAAGCACAATCTTGCCGATAAGGTCGCAAGAGCGTGCGGCTATTAGCAGCCGCGGTTGGGTGAAGTATCAGCCACAAGCAGTTTTTGTTACGTGGGATACACCCTGACAGAAACAGCACAATGGAGAGTTCTACGAAGAGATGCTCCAGAATTATTCAATTAGGGGAATACAAGTATATACTAAAACAAACATATCAGGAAAACCGTCAGTTCCTTTTTTAGGGTGCGATCACACATAGCAGATTTTGTCACAGAGTTTGGTGCAGATCTGTAGTAGATTTCACCCTTTCAATTCAATTCAAGTTGAAGGGGTGAAATCTGCTGTAGATCTGCACCAAAATCCGCTACAAAATCTGCAGCTAATCAGCTATATGTTGATGCACCCTAAAAAAGCACTTTGTGTTTTGTTTTTTTATTATGCCCCTGTTTGTACACTACATTAGGCTATATGTACTGCCTGGAATCCCTTATCTGCTGCTGTATGGTAGAATTATCAGCTCCAGTCAGCTCCAATCCTAGCCGCTATAAGATCTTGTGACAACCACTCTGACAACCCGAATCCCAGTGTCTGGTTCAGTCTCTATGCAAGTCTATGAGATTTACACCAAAACTCTCCTAGGTAAGTAACATAGGAGAAGAAAGACTGCAGACCAGGAGAGTTATCGGCAACTAATTTTAGGATGAAGGTGGTGGTACAGAGTTGAAACGCATTGCTGCTGACTCTCCTGGCCTCCTACTTGTGTCCAAGCGCATCATTTACTTGTGGTCTTTCTTCTCCTATATTGCCTTTAACGGAGCTTTGTCCAGTCATTGGGGAGAAGGCTGCTAAAATGACTCCACAATACCACTGTTTATTTATGGTTCCAGGTACCAGTTATCTATCTTATTATCCTACTGTATCACTGCAGTATTACACTGTTTGTTTCTCATAGGTAGGTGATGAACATTCTAAAAACCTCTACCTAGGACGCCAAATAACTTGTCCCACCCCTGCTGTGTTATAGCAATACAGTTTGTTTGGAGATATAATACAGGCACTTATTTTTTTAAATATTTTTTAGGCAAATGTGAAAGTAAACTTCTGATTGCTAATGATCCAGTTTTCCTGCTTTCACGTGTTGTGCCATAATCTTAAATCTGAAACTATCTAGCTAAAGACTTCAAACGGTAAATGCTATTGCACATAGCAGTTTAGGCAAATTTAGATAAGAGGACACAAGTGCTGGGCGTTAATGCTCTGCCACAGATTGGCATTTTGGACCAGGGCCACCCGCTTGCACACTGTGTTGAGTGTAGAAGTGGGATTACACGAGATATGTCATGTTTTATTATAAGAATGAGCAGTGGTTCCTCTCTCAGCTGCAATGTAACATTATTTTGCTTGGCTCCTGTAGAAGACACATTACTGGCAGTGTTGTAGCTTTATTTCGCCAAGGAGAAGAATCACTGGTCTACATTTTTGCATTTATCAAAGAAAAAGAAATCTGTCAAGCATGGTGGGAACAACAGTTTGGACATAACTGCTGAAATCAGAAGATGGGAAGTTTTGCAGAATTCATTTCAGGTTTTCACAAGCTTCATATTAAAAAGAAATAATTACAGTTTCCCAACATTTTCAACTTATTAAATGCTTCCTGTATGCCCCTCTTGGGAAAACAATTCTTAACCTAGAGCATATTCTGTGTTAGTATATGTCTGGAATGTTTTATTCCACTTATGCTTTACTGTAGGCTCTGCCTGTGTGTGATCTGGCCTTCACCCTTCACATACAAGATATTCTCCAGTGGGAACACTATTCTTAATTAAATCTAGAAGTCTGAAAAATGTCTTAAATGGTCACTAACTTTTAAAACAATTTGTGCTTCTGTGATAGTCAATGTGATAAATAGCAAAATGGCAAAGTGCTGGCCAGCAAATGTTTCCCCTCCTTGTAATTTGCTGTCCAATGCTTTTTGTCAAGTGATGCCAGTCTCCAGTAACTAATATAACAAGGCTGAGAATAGGAAGTGAAGGAAGGTGATGAATTATGCTGCTCACAGACGTCTATGGAAAGGAGAAGGGAGGGGAGTGAGCTGTTGGAGGGAAGGAAATTCACATATTTGTGCCTGGAGTTAATAGCAAGTGACTGTTTATCAAAGTGCTGACGACCACTTGTCCGTGGGTCCATGCGTGCTGTGTGAGTTACTTGCAGAGCCTGACAACAGCCATGTGCTGACAGCACCTGTGATGATGTTACCATTATGTAATCAGTTACCAGCTCTTGGCTCCGCCCCTGATCACATGACAGTGATGTCATCACAGGTCCTTTATCCTTGTACACTGAATAAGGAATAATGGGCGCACTACATCCCCCACAAATCTCTGCGGCCTCAATTGCTATGGATACAGCAGTACTCAGTCTGACAGTTTGTAGCTGGTTGTGAGACAGCTGCACACCTGTGTGGAGACTTCAATAAATGACACCTCACAAATGTATACATACATAGCTCACAGTGCATATTGATCAACAACATTGAAGCATAGTCCTTCACCACTATCTTCACATCTCCTGAACATGATATCATGTCATCTCAAGTGCTAATGCCGCCAACACCAGTCCAACCTTCATCTAATCATGAAAAACACTGTTGTCCAGTGTTGAAACAATCCCTTTCACTATATAGTACATTAGTAAGTGGTGCATTGCGCCACCAGAAACACTAGAACTATAAAGAATACTAATAACTAGTTTGTTATAAGTACTAGAATAAAATCTCCACTGCTGAATATTTCTCTAGTGTGCTCCCTGATGCTATTACATCTGTGTGTATTACAGGCAGGGAAAGACTGAATCCATCAGTTGGCCGGTCAGCTCCTGGGGCCAATGCAGGGGCAGGCAACATTTTTATTATTTAAGTGAGGAAGTATGTGAAAATAAAAAACAGTGATACTCGACAGTATCGCTGCTTCCACTCCTGGTCTCTGCTATTGGCGCTGCCCTACTCACCCAAGCACTTGCTGGTAGAGCCATTATATGACACAGCCAATTCTCAGCCACAGTGTTGGTGAGGCCCAGGTTGGCCAAAGGGATCACATGATTGCTGTATCAGGAAACGCTTGGGTGAGCAGTGTAGCGCCGACATCAGAGGCAGGGAGTGGAAGGAGTGATACTTGTGAGTATCTGTGTTTTATTTTAACATTTAAAGGGCATCAGATTGAAAGAAGGCTGTAAGGGACATTATACAGAAGACCATGAGGGGAATTACGTGGGATAACATGGAGGGGTATAATACTGGAGGCCATGAGGGGCATTATGCTGGAGACCATGGAGGTATATAATACTAGATGCCATGAAGGAGTGTAATACTGTAAGCCATATGGGGAATATAGTGGAGGCCATAAGGGGGAGGGGGTGGAAGGAATGATACATGTGAGTATCTATGTTTTTCATTTTAACATTTAAAGAGCATTTCTATTGAAAGGAGACTGTAAGGGGCATTATACAGGAGGCCATAATGGTAATTACACTGGAGCCTATGGAGGGACATCATGCTGGAGGCCATTCAAGGATATAATACTGTAGGCAATGGAGGAGTATAATACTGGAGACCATAATGGGCATTATACTGGAGGACATTAGGGGCATTTTTTGCTTAATGGAGGCCATGAAGGGCATTATTACTGAGTGGGGGCACTTTTATTGTGTGCAAGGCACCATGAGTTGCAATATTACTATCTAGGGTACTATGGATAGGGAGATTGTGTAGAGGCTTGTAAAATGAACACAGGTGGCTGGAAAAATGAGGAGTCAAAGATATATGTGTGTCAAATTCTGCTGCAAAGTTGTGACCGGGAGATGTCATCATGGTATCTGGGCCAGATGGAGAATTATAGGGAAAGTGAAGAACTCCAGTTAGAGAGGATGTCACCTGTTATCACTGGATGTAACTCATAATATAATCACTCATACTGTGTGCAGAGCACTTAGCTGGTATCTACCACTATATGGTCACTGTATATATTTGTGTTTGTATACTGTATTTTTTCAGTAACAGTATAGTGGTGTTATGTTGTCACAGTCTGAGGGTATAATTTAGCCCTCATATAGAATTATTACTGTTAATATTGATCTTTTAGGCCGGCTTCACACGAGCGTGACGGTCTCCGCAGCGGAATATTCCGCAGTGAAGCCCGTCACGGCGCCCCCCAGAGACCCCATACTTACCAGCGGAAGATAGCGTGAAGACGCTTCCCAGCCCACCGCCGTCGCGTCATGTGACACGCCCACCGCGTCACATGACGCGGCCGGCCGTGTCACGTGACGCGCCGGCCGCGTCATATGACGCGGCGGCGGTAGGCGGGAAAGCGTTTTCACGCTATCTTCTGCTGTGTTACAGCGGGAGATAGCATGAACGGACGGCTTCCATTGACTGCAATGGAAGCCGTCAGCGCGTACACCCGCGGCAAATAGAGCATGCCGCGGGTGAGGACGGGAGATTTCACGGTGCGAAATTCTGCGGTGGAATTCCGCATCGTGAGCATTGAGCTATTAGGTTCAATAGAACCTAATAGCAGGGGGCAACGCAGCAGATTTTTGCCGCGAATTTACGCGGCGTAAATCCGTTCGTGGGAAGGAGGCCTTAGTGGTCTTTTTTCAGTGTTATTATGGTGCTGTTAATCACTATGTGGTGGTAATATGTGATCATGATCAGACTGTATTATTTGGCCTTATGTAGTGTTTTTATTGTTAATGCGAGTCTTGGTATAGTGGGTTTTATTCAATGAAAGTATGGAGGTAATTACATGAATCATGATTATTACAGTGGTATTGTGTGCGTTTTTATTTTCACTGTTACAAAAGTGAACACATTTTTTTAACCGTGTGCATTTTTTAAAACAAACTTTATTAACATTTATTTTGATATATATTTATTTAGTTCCACTAGGGACGTCACAATGTGATTGTTTGATCACCTTTATAAAGCTCTGCCAGAGTCAATGTAGCTAAGAATTATTTTTTGTACATATAAAATTGCAAAGTAACCTATTAGGCGATGCTGAAGGCTCAATCCAATAGGTCTACAGCTGTGGCATGCCTGGAGGTCTTTCCTAGGCCTCTGGCTGCCATGGTTACCGATTGACGTCCTATGATTGCATTTGCAGGGGTTGTTAGGGACAGAGAGAACCCCCTGCCTCAGTCTAACCACCCTGATGCTATTGACCACAGTGTCTAGGGAGTTTGCATTTGCTGTTTCAAATATATTTGTATAGACAAAACAAACAAGGGAAGACACAAGGTGGTAGTTACATGGCTAATATGACCCTTGCCTCTCCAGGAGCTACCCTCCCTTAGGGAAAGTCTTTTTCCCATGCAGACTCCCTGAGTAGCCCCCTTAAAGGAGTTCTGTCATTATAAAAAATTGATACTTACCTATACCTTCCCAGGCAGTGTTCCTACTGCGTCTTCACCTCACCTATCTTCTCTTGGTTCCTCCAGTTCCCCCTGGTCACCTCATCGCAAGCCGGCCGCATCATCTTCTTCCTGTTATGTAGAGTACATTGCTTGCATTCTACTTCCTGCAGGTCAATGTACGCTACATCACAAGTGATGTACATTTCATTGCTTAGCAGGGAATGCCGATCCTCGGCAGCCTGCTTTAGAACACAGGCGCGGGGTCTCGCCATTATACATACTATATGAACATTAGCGGCGAGACCCGATGCATGCGCACTAAAGCATGCATTCTGTTCAGCTTGCTGCTACTACCAGCAGCCAGGACAATGCTGAAGGCTTAAGCCCAAGTAGGAATCATTAACCCTTGCATTGTCCAGCACCAGAAATATTAAGGGGTCACTCCAGCGAAAACATGTTTTTCCATCCCTGCACCCCTCACCTGATTGCCTGTCACACTCTGGAGGTCTTGCCTTTGTATTCCAGCCACTTCCCTGGAGTGAAGCCCCCAGTCTGATGTTGAGATTTTTTACTTTCAGTTTCACATCAATCCCATGATACATCAGCATTAACTGAGGGTATACCCTTTGTGTTTGCTGGGAGGACAGTTAAATTATCATTATAATTTTCAAAATAAGTTACAGACCATAAATATACAATAAATAGGATGAGCTGTAATCTACTCTATTATAACTGCGTAACAGGAGCTGTGTGATCATCATCAGTAACTGTGTCTGTGTCCAACTCTAGACAGCTTCTGTGGTAGGTTCATGTAACAGTATAACATAGACTGAGCAAGTGACTAAAAAATAAATCCATAACCTTAAGATTAGAGCTGGTCAGAATTGAGATCATATGACCATCTAAGGAGAAAGAACCTGGCAGTGTCAGACAGAAAGAAATAACTAACCAAAGTAACACTAGCTCACTTATATATACTGGGGGGATATCACATAATGAGTGAATAAAAAATATCACCAGAGTATTCCTTTTAATTTTACTATGTGACTGCCTTACACCACCAGGAAGACCCCTGCAACGCTCTAGGCCACCAGGTACACTGACAGTCAACCCCCTCAATGCTCTGAACCTCCAGGTACACTGAAATTTACCCCTTAACTTTCCTAGACCACCAGATAGAAAAGATTTACCCCTTCACTGCACTAGACTACCATGGATGCAGACAATAATCTTCACTTCACTAGACCTGGTTGCTCTTTAATATTATTTGTATGGATGCTATGTAGCCATGTATATCTGGCCGATATAAAGCTAATTATTAGGGTGCCAAATTCTAACATTTATTTGATATAGTTCTGTATTGCTCAGCTTAGAGGGAACAGTATTCATTAATTGCCCTTGTCATTAGCTACAAAGGCTTAGGGTCATTTTACAGGAGACGACTTGTTGAGCACAGATGCCCGACAGGTAGTCATAGTGATGATCCTTCCTACGCTTTTAAACAGGAATGATCATTGCTGAGTAAATGGAGGAGGAGAGGGCAGGAAATCGTTCCAGCCCGCCCACCACCATTCACAGTAAACAAGCAGTCATTCATAAATGATGCTGCCTGTTTACACGGGTTGATCGTTGTTCAGTTTTTCTGCATGCATAAACTGAACGACGAATGATTACAGAATGAATTCTCATTCATCGCTCAGTATGAGCATGCTATTAGACTGAACAACAATCTTCAGACTCTCACTAGATCACGGTAATCTGAACAATTGTTTTGCCCATGTACAAGGGCCCTTAGAAGGGACATTTCCAGCTGCCCAAGCCTGCAAGCACTGCCAAGAATTGTGGGAGCCTTACAGGCTAGAGCAGCTTGACCCCCTTCCTCTCCTACTAGCTCTGGTCTGTCAGTACAGTCAGCAATGTTCTGCAGAATCACAGCGAGACAGTGACCATCAGCATTGTCAGCAAGTTCTCTTGCCTGATGCAGCAGTGCTATGACACTTAACACTAGGAGTCCTAGCATCACTTCGTTGAATTGGTTATTTCATAATGAACTTTATTTAAGTGCCCCCCAAGAAAATCCTATGCCCCTGAGCAGGGGCGTAGCTTAAAGGGGTTGTCCCGCAGAAGCAAGTGCAGTTATGCACTTCTATATGGCCATATTAATGCACTTTGTAATATACATTGTGCATTAAATATTGGCCATACAGAAGTTATACACTTACCCCCTCCTGGTGCTGGTGTCCCCGTCTCCATGGCGATGAGCAAACTACTTCTCTGGTTGCAGGAACAGTCGTGCTTGCGCAGAGAGGAATCCCCTTCTGTAAGGTCCTTGCTCACGAGCTGTGTCCTGGCTCCTCCCCCTTCTCAGCGTCATCGCGTAGCTCCGCCCCGTCACATGGTGCCGATCAGCCAATGAGGTGGCTGGAATCGGCAATGGAGCCCAGACAGCAGAAGAACATCCACAGTGCATCATGGGAGAAGACCCGTGGTGCATCGTGGGAGAAGACCAGCGGCAGCCATCTTGGAAAGAAGATTTTTTAAAGTTGCTGAACGGGGATTCAGGTAAGGGAATTCTTTTTTTTAAATTTTTTTAATAACACCTGGCAGCAGTATTCTTTTACAGGTACTAGGGGACTGGGCAAAAAAAAAAATTCACTTTAGGCGCGGGACAACCCCTTTAAGGCTCTTGGGCCCGGGTGCAAAAGTTTATCTTGGGGCCCCCCTCTTAACGCCAAAAATAACACAGAGGCGTAACTTGAAGCTCCTGAGTCCAAATGCAGAACCTGTAACAGGGCCCCTAACTATAATGCTTTATTCATAATACTGGGCTTCCTATATGGAGAAGAGAGACTTTATGGGTCCCCTAAGGCTTCTGGGCCTCGGTGCAACCCCAACCCCTGCATCCCCTATAGTTAGGCAAATGGTTGGAGGAACACACACTCCATGTATTACTGGTTCCTTGGTTTTGGAAATATGCAAGGCATTTTATAATTGTGTAGGTGGTTGATAACAGTAAATATCCATTGAAAAGTTTTAAATGCTTAGTAACTCCACTATAGAAAATGTTACAAAATCTTACTTAAATCATGTTAAAATCTTACATCAATCACCTTGTAATAACTATAACAATATTTTTACATATTTCTAAAAAGGACAGATTCAGTTGCTTTAGTTGGAATATTGCTTCCATTACCAAGCCAGGCCGCTGCAATCTGTTAGAAGCAATCTGCTTTCTGCTTCATACCCAGGCTGCTTTAACCATAAGGCAAACAGTGGTCTTGCACAGCCCCTGGCAGTGCTATTTTTTTACATCCTCCTCTACGTGAGTACAGTTGAAAACCTGAAGCCAAGACTGTGAGAGGCGTAAAAGGTAATCTGACTCCCATAGTAATGGTTTATATAAGCCCTGTCTTGAAGCTCTACTCCTTATTTAATGACCTGTCTTGTATAGATTGCCGCGGACATGCTGCGCTGGCAGGGGGCATCCAAAGTCCTGCTCCCCTGTACCCTCCTCTCCTGCAACAGAACCGGAAATTATAGTACAGGGGAGCAGGACCAAGTTTGTGCACCTCACATGCGCCGTGATGTATACAAGACAAGGTCATTAAATGAGGAGTGACAGCATCAAATTGGACTTCAAATCGGGCAGTCAGGAAATAACGGAAAACAAAGTCGTTTATATTACTGTGGTGCAACAGAGGGGCTTATATTATTAAAGTGGCTGCGGCGGGACTTGTATTACTGTGGGGGCTATGGAGGGACTTGTATTACTGTGGGGACTATAGAGGGACTTGTATTATAACCACTGGGGAAGTGAGGACCCACTCTAATCAGCTATTGCTGACCTATCCTAAGGATGAGTCATCAGTAGTGCGGAGATGGACAATCCCTTTAACTATACAACTATACTATTTATACCATTCATCGTGAGGGTAAAAAACCCATGTCTACTAATAATGGAATACTTCTTACTGCCAATTGCTTGCAAAGGTTTATGTTACTTATAAAAATAATATTTTTTTAAAGATATATTTTTTTAATTAGTACACCAAAAAAAAACAAAAACTTGGTATTGTCGTTATTATAGCAATCAACAGAATAAAGTTATCATGTCATTTTTGCTGCAGTGTGTACACTGTAAATACTCCCCCCCACACCCCCAAGATGGCACAATTGTTTTTTTTTCTATTTTACACCACTAAGAAATGTTTTAAAGTTTTTCAGTACATCATTTAATACATTTAGACCCCTTTCACACAGGCCCTTTTAACTCAATTAACACAGCGGTTTTAAATGCTGTGTTAATCGTGGAATAATGCTCAGATTGAAATCAATGGAGTCTTTGAGCGCTGTCTGCTCTATCTTTGGCCGTTTAGCGCACTTCATCACCCATCACAATGATGTGGTACGCTAAAACACGCTGTCGGCTGCAGGGAGCTGCGGCCGACAGCAAAAATAAAATTGCGGTTCCATTAGTCAAGGGTTTGAGCCACTTAGCCGCTGTTACCAGCTGGCTTCGAAAACCTCCCCGAGCTGGGCAAGAGGGGAAGTAAACACAAATTTGACACAAGCAGGGGTCAGAAGGGCAGCTCAGTGCTAATGATTAAAATCCCATGCATGCGCAGACCAGCTCTCCGGCGTGAGCACGCCGGAGCGGCTCCATTGAACAAAGCAGAAGACCGCACAGCGCAAGCGCGCCTAAAGGAAGGAGAAGACAGCGTTAGTCAGCGCCATGGAGACAAGGACGCCAGCACCGGAGCAGGTAAGTATATAACTTCTGTATGGCTCATATTTAATGCACAATGTATATTACAAAGTGCATTAATATGGCCATACAGAAGTGTATAACCCCATTTGCTTTCACGGGACAACCCCTTTAAGCATATTTATATACGCAAGTTCATATGTAGCATATTGCTAAGACTTTTTGGGCACTTTGTGTATACTATATCTGTTAGATTAGTAGGACTTTTGGTGCACTATTCATCTACCGGTAATGGGTCTTGATAATATTATATACCCATTATGTCTGGGCCTTATTTAGTAGTCTCCTTTTGTATTATGTCATGTGTTTTTAATTTATTTAATAAAGTATCTGTGTTCTTAAATGGCGTTATACTGTGGGTAATATTTCAGTTCAATGATCAGAGAGCATGCTGGCTTTAAGCATTCTTGGACAAACTTAGAGGTTTACTATACTGTAAATTTCTTTGATTGGAGATATATTTTACATTTAGCAGGTCCGTCTCTCAGTGCACTTAGTACTTACCCCCTTTCATCATCCCCACTTCATAGCATTTGCGGAGTCGACAAGCTTGACAGCTCTTTCTCCGGTTCTTGTCAATGGTGCACTGATTGGTTGCGGGACACATGTAGTCATTATGGCCTACAAAGAAAAAAGAAGTGTTTTTGACAAAGTGGTTTGTGTTGATGGCCTTGGAAAACATGACAAATGCAGGTTAATAACACTCCGCATCACTACCATAAAACACTATCAATTAACATTTCGCAATATCAAATTAGACTGTTTTTTATTAAGTAGCAATTGAATTACTGCCATTAGATTGACAATAGAATTTTACTGCAAGCATTTGTATTACACATTGTTACACATGCCTGTATAAAATGTCTCTTATTAAGTTTGAAAAGTAATGATTTAACCTATGTATATGTATTTTATTCAAATTAGCCCCTCTCCACTCTTCTCAAGAAGGAACACAACTATTTTGCTAGGGTCTCCTGTAGTTTACATGGGCTGATTACTGGGCAGGAGCATTCACCCAACAATTGGCCTATCTAAATGTGGTCCCAAACACCTGAAGAACGCTTGTTCATCAGGTGTTCACATATTGTATGGGGTACAAGAAAATCATCATTGTTGGCAGCACATAAACAGGGTATGCACTGCCAAAAGCGATAAAACACTATGGGGAGATATAGTCATATGAACAATTATTTATCCCCTAATGGAGTCCGAATAAGTCTGCGTAAAGACGAGGCGGATAAGCATCAATAACATTGAAAATTGCTAGTTGTTAAGAGATCCCAAGTCAATGTTTGACCTATTAAAGAGGCAAACTAATTTGCATACTTTTTGCCATGTAGCATTGCCTGTAGACTTCCTGCACCAGGTGGATCACATCAGTAGCCATTCTCTCTGCATGTCTTTTCAGTTTCTCTGCAACTTTTCCTTCTCTTTTTCTCTCTATCCTTCATCTTTTTCCCGTTCATAGGGCCTACTTCTCCTCCCTCCTCCCTGGCTTCATCTACATTTGAAAAAATATATCACTCTTTGTGCGCAACCTGAACCCTTGCCGCATCCACTTTTAACTTATTGCCAGGTTTTCTTGGTTACTTCTTAAAAGGCCATTTCCTCATTTACAGCATATTTTTTCAGTGCTTTAAAATTAAAAATGAATCTTTGTAGTTCTTCATTAAAAATATCCTACTGTTTCGTTTGTAATCACTGAATTTTCAAGTGATGATCATACAGGATTATGGCAGTGACAAGTCCTGCACCTCCAAACACTTGCTATTTAGCCAAAAAGAATAGTGAAGCTGGAAGAGTGCACGCTGATCAAACAGATTCCAACTCCAAGGAATCCACCTTTACTTATCCAGAAATAGCGTTGTATAAGCTACGTTTCGACCACAACATGTGGTCTTTGTTAAGCTCAGGTGAGCTGGAAAAAGACCACATATTGTGGTTAAAACTTTGTTTTTACCAGTGGACTTAATAAAGATACATCAGAAGATGTGATTATTTATCAAGAAGATTCCCGTGTACTGCTTATACAATGCCATTTCTGGACAAGTCTTGCAACTCTATGACCATCACTTGCCCAAGACAGTTTTCCTCCTTTGGAAGAATTTGCCATTGTTCTCTCATAGTCTATATGGAAATAAAAAGCAATAAGGACAGCGCCCCTCTTATGAATATCCAAATGAGCCAAGCAATATGGTGAAGTAAAAATTAGAGACGACTTACCCGGTGTAGGTGGAGGGTGCTTCCCATAAGGGGAGGACCCTTCCACTCCACACCTCCAAGTCCTGGTCGGCACGTAGAGTCAAAGGACGAGCATCAGCAGGATCCAATGAAACATAGAATGTATTCCTTAAATGACCCCCCGTAGAAGCGGGGAGGAGCTTGCCCAAGGTTGTTGTATCCCCCAAAAACAAGGGGATTCAACTCCTCAAGAGGAAAACAACGGGAAGGATATACGAAAATATCTTAGGCGCTCCAAAGGACCATTCATATTAAAGTGAAAATGCAGGAAATCCCTGCTAAATTTATTCAAAAGATAAATAAAACAATAGCAAAAAATATGCCAGTAGCAGATTATGCAAATATGCAACGCGTTTCGTCGCCCCTATGGCGACTTTCTCAAGCATAAATATAAACACTCACATAAAGCCATATATATCTAAAATTAAACACTTACATTAAAACATTGACCAATCCTAGTGCATCCATCTGTTTCCTCTGGCGTGTCCTTGTGGAAATGCACGCTGAACTTACAGCCCGGCATAGTCCGTAGGACTTCCGGGTTGCGGCCGTTACGTATGATGTCTTATATTTTGTAGACTGCTAATAACAATTTTATATTGCATGAACATGTTCTGCAGCACTTTATACTGTTCCAAAGAATGATATTTAGGCTTATAATGGTGCTTGAAAGTTGTGAACCCTGCAGAATTATTCATATTTCTGCTTAAATTTGACCTAAAACTACATCACATTTTCACACAAGTCCTCAAAGTAGATAAAGCTAATCAAATTTTAAAAATAGTCAACAATATTAGAGTTGGTCATGTATTTATTGGGGAAAATGATCCAATATCCCATGTCCATGAGTGGCAAAAGTATGTGAATATTTAGGATTAGCAGATCTTTTAAAGCTGAATTTAGAATCAGGTGTTTTCAATCAATGGGATAACAATCAGATGTGAGTGGTCAACCTGATTTATTTAAAGAACAGGGATCTATCAAAGTCTGATCTTCACAACATTTTATAAAAATATATCATGGCAGGAACAAAGAAAATTTTTCAAGCCCTCAGAAGAATAATTTTTGATGCTCATCAGGCTGCAAAGGGTTACAAACCATCGCTAAAGAGTTGGGACTCTGCAAATCCACAGTTAGATAGATTGTGTACAAATAGAGGAAATTCTAGACAATTATTACTCTCACCAGGAGGGGTCAACCAACAAAGATCACACTAAGTGTAAGACCTAAAATAGCCCATGAGGTCACATTAGCTAATATTATTGCTCATGAGTCCACCATCCGGAGGACTCTGAATGGCAATGGTGTGCATGACAGGATTGCAAGGAGAAAGCTGCTGCTCTCCAAAAAAGAACACTGCTGCTCATTTGCAGTTTGCTATAGATCCCCAAGTCAGAAGGCCAATTGAGTAATGTTTTTGAATGGATGAGACCAAAATAGAGGTTTCTGGCTTAAATGAGAAGAATTATGTTTAGAGAATGAAAGACTCCGGCTTACAACATAAAAACTTCATACCATCTGTGAAGCATGATGGTGGTAGTTTAATGGTTTGGGCCTGTTGTGCTGCATCTGGACCAGGACAAGTGGCCATCATTGATGGAACAATAAATTCTGAATTATAGCAGCAAATTGTAAAGGAAATGTCAGGACATCTGTCTGGGAGCTACTTCTCAACAGAACGAGGGTCATGCAGCAAGACAGCAACCCAAAGCAAACAAGAAAGGTTTAAGAGGAAGAAAGTTAAAGTTTTTGAGTGGCCAAACCCAGGTCCTAACTTTCAAACTAATAACAACCACTTGTCTTAATGTATGTGTGTGAGTGCTTCTCATGCTCTGCCCCTGCTGATATAATTGCTCCACCCCTGGTAACACCATCGGAGGTCCTACAACATGTATAAGACATAGAGTCTGACCAACAGAAGAACAACACAGTTAGGCCTCTTGGAAGGGGAGGGCAATATAACACACTGACAATACAACTAAGCCGTTATCTCAGAAGACACAACTCAGCGGTCCTGACAGAAGACAACAACCTACCTACAACCACCACAGAGATCCAGTGGGCTAAAGGATCTGTGGTGATTTCACTGCTATGGGAGGAGCCAAGCTGTGTGTGTGTGATGTGTGGGGTGTAGTAGAGCTGTGCGTGTGCAAGCACTATGCAGCAGAGCTGTGTGGCGCTTTGCGCCACCAAAAACACTGGTACTATAATTTCCTACACAACTCAGCAGTCCTGACAGAACACATTGACCTACCACCACCATAGAGATCCGGTGGGCTAAATGACCTGTGGTGATGTCACTGCTGTGGGAGGAGCCAAGCTATATTTGTCTTTTGTGGTAATTAGGCTACTGTGAGTGTGATGTGCCACCAGAAACATTGGTACTATAATGTCTTAATAATTGCTACTAATCCAAAAGAGGTGTTGTGGAAAGACCTGAATTGAGCAGTTCATGGTAGGAAACCCACCAACATAATAGAGCTGTTTTGTACAGAAGAAGTGGTTAAAATTCCCCCAAGCCAATGTGCAGGACTAATCAACAATTTCCAGAAACAGTTAGATGCAGTTATTTATGCACAAGGTGGTCACACCAGATACTGAAAGCAAAGGTTCACATATTTTTGCCACTCAGATATGATATTGTGTGATATTGGATCATTTTCCTCAAATAATAAATGACCCAGACTAATATTTTTGACTCATATGTTTGATTTTGTTTTCTTTATGTACTTTCAGGACTTGTGTGAAAATCTTATGTGGTTTTAGATCAAATATAACATAGAAATATGGAAAATTCTGAAGGGTTCACAAACTTTCGAGCACCACTGTACATACTGAAATACTGAAATTCAGAATGCACAATTGCAAGAAAAAGTATGTGAACCCTTTGATTACCTGGATTATTCAACTGATTACTAGTAAGATGTGATCTGATTGTTATCTAAGTCATAATTATAGACAGACACAGTGTAACTAAACTAATAATGCACAAACAATTATACTGTTCATGTCTTCTATTCAGTACACTGAGTAAATATCAACAGCACAGGGAGAAAAAATATTGTCACAATGTTGAGATACCTTGCACGCACAGCCCTCTTCGGGTCACACCACATTATCTTGATAAGCTTAAGGCCAACTGCACATGGCAGAGCTGTATTCTGCATGTGGTTTCCGGTAGCAGATTCCACCTCTGATCCAGACATTCGTCGTTGGTCATGTGCAGTACAGATTTTTTTTAAATGTTTGTTTTTCCCATGCCTTCGCTAGGTGATGACATGGGTACCCACGGTCTATCCGCAATGTCAATTGCGGATGGCTGCAGGTCAGACTGCTTCAATTGACTTCAATGGAAGCGGTTTGCGCGGAGTCCACAGCAAAATAGGCATGCTGCGATTTCTCCTCCACTCTTTAAAATTCCAATTAGTTTCCATGACCACGGATTCTGCAGCATAAATCCGTTTGTGTGCAGGGGGTGTAAGGTTGGGATTCTGTTTTGTCCATTCCAAAACACAAACGTTTCCTCTGCTTGAGGTCATGGACCTATTGCCTTTATATCCTCCTGTAAAATGTTTTGATACACCTTAGGCCAGCTGCACACGACCAGGTTGGATTCCGCATCAGGAGCCCACAGCAGAATCCGACCCTGTAACCAGCTGGCATCCGTGTGTACCTGCCTTTTCTGTATCTTCTTTGTACTGTAGATGGTTCAGTAAGGCCATTGGACATGCACAGTACAGATTTTTTTTTTAAACCAATGCTTTACCTGCACCATCCACGACCTTTTTGCAATCTCAATGGAAGCTGTCTGAGCAGAATCCGTGCAAAAATAGAACATGCTGCAAATTTTCCTATGTGAGCAGAAAATCGCAATCGATTTACACTTGTGTGGAGGAAAAAGCATTTTTCAACAGCATTTTATGGGCAGTATTTGCTGCGGAATTCAGAGGCGGATGCCCGCTCTGGGTTCTGCAATGCAAATATGCCATGGGCAGCTGGCCTTGGTGACCAGATCCAAAACCATGGTGTCCCTCCACAATGCTTCACAGTTGGAATGAGATTTTTAGTGTTTGTGTGCACTTTTTTTTTTCTTTAAACATAGTGACTATTGTGCACTCGTGCTAAAAAATTCCATAGAACATTTCCATTACCTTATTCATAGAACATTTTCCCAGAAGCATTGTGGAACATTCAGGGGGTCTTGGAGAAACTTGAGACAGGTCCCAATGTTTTTTTCTGGACAAAAGCAGCTTCCTTCAAGGTGTTCTTCAATTATTACCATTTGTGTTCAGTGTTTTTTTATTGTGGATTTTTTCACCTCTTTCAGGATTTCCTATTTGCTCTTTGAGTGATTTAACAAGGACACCCACTCCTTAGAGAGTAGCAACAGCCCAGAATTTTCTCCATATGTAAATATTACGTCTAACCATAGATTGATGTAGATTGAGATCTTTAGCAACGCTTTGGAACCGTTCTGGTTTAATTTGTCTATACGACATCTGAGGCGTCCTAAAAGTCACTTGCATTGCCACACTGTTCACACTGACCAATCTTTCTTGAGAAAAACTGTTTTGCCAGTAACCAGGCTGTGTGCCTCTATTTTATGTGCAGAGCACCTGTGAACCCCACACTTACAATCTCATCTCGTTCATTGAAACACTTTTAGCCAGTTAGCTCCTGGAGAAGTCAATAACACAGAGGTTCACTTATTTTTCTCTTTATATGCGTGTTTATGTTATTACTTTAGTTTCTAATCAAAGCAGAAATGCTGGTTATTTCAAAAGCTTCTTTTACTTTAGCTTGCAGCTGTGTGTATATTGTGGGAAGTAAATACATATTGTTCCAGCTATTCTTCTGGTATTAGTTTAATTACTATTACTATTCAGGATAAAATGTGGAATTGAAAGGTACAGGGATTAGAAAATGTTAGATTTTTTGTTATTCCTTAGCATGAGTTCAAGTATTGCTGTTACACCGTCACTTCTTTCAAGATTTCCCATTAGGCTCTTTGAGTGATCTAACAAGGAATGCATATATTTGAGAATAAGGAAATTTACATTATCTAAAAAATCAGAAATGTATTACTGGAATCACGCTCCACACATTTTGTACCTTGTAATGATATAACTTGACTTCACGTTTAATTGAAATAAGAAAGTTACGTAAAAATTAATAATCTGTATTTTTTGCAGTCTTGCAAATCTTTCCAGTAGAATATGACAGAATGTAAAATTACAAATAAAAAAATAGGTATTCCCAACTGGATACACCAGCTGCCACATACGTAGGCAAATGGGAAGGAGATCTATCGATGTCACTCACAACGGAACAGAGACAGAAGATTTATGTGTGTATGTGAAAATCTTGCATCTCCAGCAAAATACAGGAAACTGGGTTCAAGATCCTTACCCGCTGGTATACGGTGCCCTCGTGCTTGCACACTAAGTTCTGTTCCATTTCCCCATTATGTTGGAGATGTGGAGAAGAGCAGGGTACAATACTGCAATTATTCTGGGAATGCCCAATGTTGACCGTTTTTTGGTCTGAGGTTTGGCAAATCACTTCTAAATTTACGACCTTTGCACTGCCCAAATCACCCCCGCGCTGTTTCTGCTACACCTCAGTGCTATGTCCATGGCAACATATAAGTGTTCAGTGGTGAGACATCTTGTGAATGCAGCGAGAGCATGTATCCCCAGGTTATGGTGACAGAATGTTTCCCCTACGATCTCGATGTGGTTTAACATAATAGAGGAAATGAAGGAGGTGGAGGATTTGACTGCATCAATAAAAGGTATGCACGACAGTCTCATGAAAACTTGCTTTCACTGGATTGAGTTCCAAAGTTCCGTGGAATTCCGAAATGCCTATAATGCCTAAATACAAAAAGTTTTTTTTTTAATCTCCCCTCTTCCCTTCTTTCCTCCATCATCTTTCCTACTGCCTCTCTCTTCCTTCGTTGCTGTTACTCCCTCCCCTCCCAAATTAGCGGTCCTCCTAGAAAGAAAAAGCTTTCTCTGGAAGGGATTTGATGGGGACTATAGATGGGTTGAAGTTAGGTACAAACACAAAATAATGGGGTGGTAGAAAGTGGATTTACTTATTTGGGATCCACTTTTTTCCCCCTTCAGGGGACAGCACTGCCGGGTCATGCCTGGAGCTTACATTCTTCTTTTGTAGCTCCACAAATTAGGGCTAGGCATACCAAACTGACTTGTTATGTTACGTAATGCAGCAGAAATGTGATATGTTCATGGCCATGGTTTCTTATTACTTGCTAATGACTTTACAGTGACAAACATGATGTTGTTATGACTTTGTATTATTGGGAAAAAAAGAGAAAACATTTAAAATTAAGGAATTTATTAAAATGAAAATAGGTGTGAAGCATTCCTTATCTGTCCTCCATCATAAACTGAGTATAGGTGTTCATTGGTGTGTTTATTCAAAGATGTGCAAAAAAAAACAAAAAACATACATATTTTATGAAGTAATAATAGCATTTAGAGCTCTGGCCCTACTATATACAACATATGCAATCATATCTCTTTTTATGTGATGTATTTCAGTTATTTTGGAAAAAGTTTAAGGGTGCGATCACACATAGCTGATTTGCTGCGGACTTTTGGAGCAGATCTGTAGCAGATTTCACTCTTCAATCAATTTGAATTCATTTGAAAGGGTGCTGTGAATTGGCACCAAAATCTGAGACAAAATCTAGAGCAAATCAGCGATGTGTAAACACACTGTAAGGCAACTCTCACACACAACATCAGCAGAACGCAGAGATTTTGATCACAGCTTTTTGCCGCGATTTTTATTGTGGCATTTTGCTTCGATTTTTATCGTCATTTTTGAACGCAGATTACTGCATTCAACAGCGCTATTTAACGCACTCCATCATTGTGATGGGTGATGAGGTGCGTTAAAAATCGTGAAAACGCACCAAAATAGAGCAGACAGAACTTGTAAATCGTTGCGTTACGAAATATTACATCCAAATGTAGATCTGCGAGCCCCATGGAAATCAATGGATGTGTTGTACCGCGACGTTCAAAACACCATGATAATCGCAGTAAGAAGTGCATGTGTGAGAATAGCCTAAAGGGTTTTCTTAGACACCCTCGGTGAGCTGATTTATGTGACAGCGGTGCTTGGTTTAGTACTTGGCACAGCGCTTTACAATGTATAGCAGCTGTGCCTGGTTTAGCAGCTCAATCCAATTCATTTGAATGGTCCACAGTATATACGAAAAAACTAGAGTGTGCATTCCCCATACGGTAATCAGATGAAATTAAAGGCATTATCCATTTAAAAATTAACTTTACATATAAACAGCTAAAAACAATAAACCAAACTGTACTTACCTGTCCTCAGCCCCAGCGGTCCAGCACTTCAGCTTCCAGTCTCTGTTGACAGTGGAATTCAAGTGAATCTTTTGCCGATCAGAGGTCATAGCATCTCGGCCCATTCTCCTAGCATCAGCGCTCACATTCTGGAACCACGATGTAAGGAATTCCGAACGGTGACCTAACTGCTTCTGATTGGCTGCAAGTGGTCACCTGATTTCCACAGTCAATAAAAACCAGGAGAATCCTGGGATGAGGACAGGTAAGTACTGTTTGTTTTACTGTTTTAAGTCATTTGCATCTAATTTTATGTTATTTTTTAACTGGACAACCCCTTTAATGGAAAAATATAGTCCAAAGGAGCTGTGGCACCAATCAATCTTAAAGTGCTAGTTCCCACAGGCCTTTTGCTTAGCCTGCTAGTTTCTACCTCAGTAGCCCTATCCGGAGAAAAAGCAGGCTCCCGAAAGGACTATAACATTTTTCCATTAAGTTCATCTGATTACCGTATGGTGAGCGCACACTCTAGTTATATACCGTGGACCTCAAGCCCTGGATCTATCAGGAGTGTTTTTCCTAGTTGATGCAGCATGCTCATCAATCTTGTGATATTGGCTTTTGAGCTGTTGTGCTCTAGCAAGGTGAGCACTCACTTTTAGACCTGCACATTTAATTGTTTTTAAATACTGTCTAAAGAGACATTCTGTTCTCTCTCTCTTCAGGTTTTCTGTATACTAGTCTTGTTCGGTAGCTTGTAGTGTTTGCCTAAGTGCTAGAGTGTCTTAAGGCCCATTTCGATGGGACAAATTTTGGGCAAACGATGCCCGACACTTGTCTATGCATACACTCGGTCCCGTGCTGTTGTACAGGAGCTAGTATTGCTGGCTTGCTCACAGAGTGGCCAGCAGAGGGGCAGTGAGGCTGCAGGAGATTTGTCCCCCGCCCCTCTCCATTGACTTAAGATACCAGTTGTTCAATACTGAATGGCTGCTATATACACTGAATGATGATCGTTCAGCTCATCATCCATTGTTTATGCTGCATAAACGATGGACAATGAGCTGAACAATGATCGTTTAGTGTAAATAGCAGCCGTTAACTACTGAATGGCCGCTATGTTAAGTCAATGGAGAGGGGCGGGGAAAAGCAAGGAGTGAAATATTATCCAGCCGCCCTGCTGTGAGCCAGCGATACTAGCACCCATGCAGCAGCACGACAGCGAGTATTTGTGGGGATGAGTGTTGGGCATCTTTTGCCTGACATTCATCTCGTCTAAATGGGCCTTTACTTTAGTGCCTTTCGTTTGCATACTTTGGATTTCATAATGGCAGCCAGAGTAATCTCTGAATCAACATTTGAGATCAGCAACCCTGCTGGTCACCTAATGTCTATATCCTGTAATATCATAGTGCTCTAGAAAGACATCTAGTCCCTTCTTAAACTCCTCTATGGATTTTGCCATCACCACGTCCTCATGCAGAGAGCTCCACAGTCTCACTGCTCTTACAGTTAAGAACCCCCTTCTGTGTTGGTGATGAAATCCTAGACGTAGAGGATGCCCGCTTGTTACCATCGCACTCCTGGGTATAAAAAGATCATGGGAGAGATTCTTGTATTGTCCCCTAATGTATTTATACATAGTTATTTGGCCGTCCATTAACCGTCTCTTCTCTAGGATGAATAATCCCAATTTTGATAGCCTTTCTGGGTATTCTAATCCTTCCATTCCGTTTATTAATTTAGTTGCCCTTCTTTAAACCCCCTCAAGCAATGCAACATCTTTTCTGAGCACCGGTGTCCAGAACTGTACACAGTATTCCTTGTGAGGCCTGACAAGTGCCTTGTATAGTGGAAGAATAATGTTCTTGTCCCTCACACTTATGCCTCTTTTAATGCACCCCAATACTTTATTTGCTTTGGCAGCAGCTGACTGGTATTAATTGCTTCAGTTAAGTCTACAGTCCACTAGTACCCCAGGTCTTTTTCCATATCACTTTTCCCTAGCAGTACCCCATTTAGTGTATATTGGTGGCATGCGTTTCTCCTGTCCTGCATAACCTTACATTTATCAAAAGTGAACTTCATTTGCCATTTTTCTACCTAAGCCCCCAGTTTATCGAGATCCTTTTGTAGACGCATATTGTCCTCCGTTGTGTTAATTGTCTATATAATTTTGTATCATCTGCAAATATTGATATTTTACTGTGCAGTCCCTCTATCAGGTCATTAATAAATATGTTGAACATAATGGGGCCTAATACTGAACACTCTGGCACCCCACTAGGAACGGTGGCCCAATCAGAGTATGAACCATTTATTACTACCCACTGCTTTCTGACTCTGAGCCAGTTTCTTACCCAGATACACACGTTTTTGCCCAGACCGAGCCGTCTCATTTTACAAATCAACATATTATGTGGCACGGTGTCAAATGCTTTTATACTCTCGATATATACGAGATCAATAGACTCTCAGAGGTCCAACTTTGAAGTTACTTCATCGTAGAAGCTGATCAAATTGTTTTGACATGATCGACCCCTCATGAACCTGTGCTGATGAGGAGTTATGCCATTGTTTTCCTTGAGGCATTCTAGGATGGCATCTCTCAGAAACCCCTCGAATATTTTTCCAGTTATTGAAGTGAGACTTAACGGCCTGTAGTTACTAGGCTCTCTTTTGGACCCCTTTTCGTAAATTGGAACCACATTGGCAATGTGCCAATCCAATGGTACAACGCTGGTCTTGATAGTGTCCATAAATATAAGAAATAGCGGTCTAGCTACCATGGTTCCTTAGAACCCTTGGGTTTATTTCATCCGGGCCCAGCAATTTATCAATTTTATTCCTCTTTAACCAGTTCTGCACTTCCTCCTGTGTTAGGCTTGCAATATTTAGTGGGGGGTTCATTTTATGCTCTGCATCTCATGTGGCATTTCATTTTCATTTGTGAATACACTTGAAAAAAACTATTTAATAGATTTGCCTTCCTCTTATTGGCTTCTATGGTTTCTCCTGCATTATTTGTTAGCAGGCCACCGCTTTCAGTGCTAATCCTTTTACTGTTTATATAATTAGAGAATAGTTTAGGATTATTTTTGCTTTCTTTGGCAATCAGTCTCTCTGCCTCCTCCTCAGCCATTTTGATCTTTTCTTTACATGATTTGCTTTTTGCCCTTGCCATTAGTTTATCTATATTTTCTTTCCTATCCTTTTTTGTTTATTCTTTTTCCTTCTATAGCATCTGGTTGAGAAATCTATTTAGGCTCTCAATGTGGGTTCACCCTTTTCAGGGCGGGTGCTCCATTTTTGCAGGTCACATCATGATAGATTAGCGGAGGGTCTTAGATCTTGCTTCTGTCTGTAGTATTGTCTTGCCATATAGCCACTCTACAACCTCTTAGGTTCTAGACATCTCTCTGCCTGTCTCCATGCTCAATTCTGTATTTGTTGCTCTGTTTCCTTGACAATATTGAACGGATGTGACAGTCTGGAGAGATGCGCCCATGTTCCTTATTCACAACTGATCCCAAGGGCACACAATTCTCTAACAATATACCCTGCCCCCCCAAAAAAGAGGAAAAACTATCCTAACAAATTATATATACCCTGTTACTCCCAATCCTCAAAATGATGCACATCATGCACAACTCTTAATTCCCTTGCTGCCAAATCAATCTAAAACAATCACAATACAATCAATTTTACATATGTTTGTATAGCCTAGTGTTTAGGGTAGTAGAGGGGTTCATGCTAGTGTCCAATATTAACCCTTTCACTGCCTTAAACCTCTATGGATACTCACATTAGATACTTTAATGCCCTAGACCACCAGGGGTATTGGTAGTATCCCTTCACTATACTAACCTAGACCACCAAGAATTTACTCCCTTATTACCCTAGTCTACCAGAAATGTTGACATTCACTGGCCTTGCGGTTGCATGTGGGCACTGGAGTCTGAGCCTAACAAAACTTTCTGCCCCAATAAAGAAGGCTAGTGCCATAAATATTTTATAAAAGATGGGGCACTGCTACAGATGATGAATTATGCTTCTGGTCATAGTAATTCCATAAATGCCATACGCCTCTACTGTTATTAACCACGGAACTGTATGGCAGCATTTAGTTCCTGTTTAGTATTTTTAAGTGATGGTGATTTTTTAATTGATGTGTTGTGTTATAATTCAGTTACTGTATGGAAGTTTTACTCAACCACTGTAGGGTGGTTTTAATTATTCAGATTATGGTGGTTGTCCTTGGATGCCAGGGCCAGCTTTGCCAAGTATATTTTTAATGCTATAGAGTCTCTTAACATAATTTTTGACAAGAGATACTGTAGGATTATGAATATTGGGTATAGTAACAGATATGCATCTATATATTTGTGAAATGTGTTAAGTAAATCTATTACTACTTATTTAGTTTAATCAGGTTAGCAAGCTTATCTAAACTATCTAAACCCAGTAGTGTCTCATTTTACTATTGTTCCATGATATGGTTTGCCACTTATATATGTTTAGAAACAACACTTTTTGAAAACTCAAAAAAACTACAATTCTTTGGATTATACAGTTATCGATAGTTCCTTGATATCTACAGGGGGTCAACAAAAATATGGAAATACCATATGAAAAGCATGCCTTAAAATCAGTCTCTACACATCCTATTGAAATATGATTTATAATTCCATGTAACTTAAAGGAGTTGTCCCACGGTGAAATGCAATTTTTTATTTCAACCTACCCCCGCATTCTGCCCCGTTAAAATCAATACCGTTTGTAACTTAAAAAAAAAAAAATCGCTTACCTCCTTCCCAATTCGCGCAGCATCTTCTTTTAAAGATGGTCGCCGGTCCTTTCCCAATGATACACCGCAGTTTTCTCCCATGGTGCACCGTAGGTCTTCTCCCATGGTGCACAATGGGCTCTGTGCGGTCCATTGCCAATTCCAGCCTCCTGATTGGCTGGAATTGGCACACGTGATGGGGCGGAGCTACGCAATGATGCGTAGAAGGGGGCGGAGCCAGAACGCCACTCGTGCCCGGACCGACCAGAAGGGAGAAGACCCTTCTGCGCAAGCGCGTCTAATCGGGCGATTAGACGCTGAAATTAGACGGAGCCATGGAGACGGGGACGCCAGCAACGAAGTGGATAAGTGAATAACTTCTGTATGGCTCATATTTAATGCACGATGTATATTACAAAGTGCATTAATATGGTCATACAGAAGTGTATAACCCCACTTGCTTTCGCGGGACAACCCCTTTAAGTGGAGGTAATATGACACAGATGCTTCCGGGCAGAAGTGAACATCTCCCCAAGCAACAAGGTTTCATTGGTCAGGGGTTTGAGCCACTCGTCTGCTGTTACCAACTGCCTCCCAAAACCACCTGGAGCAGGGCAAGACGTGAAGTAAATACAAATTTGTTGGGAAAGCTCTCAGCCAAGCAGGGGTCAAAAGGGCAGCTCAGTGTTAATGATTAAAATCCCATACATTTCGTAAGGTGTTTCCATATTTTTGTCCACCCCTGTATATATTCATATGTCATCATTTATTTATTCAGTACTTAGCTTTTATAATAGAACAAGTATCAAATTCTATATAAAAATCACAATTAGATGACATTGTTAGTTTTTGGCACCAGCATAATGGCATTGCAGTTATGAGTTTTGTTTTACCAAATTCCCTCCAAATATATTCCCAGAAAATTTCCATAAATGAGTAGATAGAGAACCAGATTTATTTTTTACAGCCACCTTTCAAGTTCTGCAATAACTCTTGTGAACTTCTATACCAATTTGTAAATTAAAAATAAAAACTCAAATAAATGAAATAAATAAAAAGTCCACCACAGTCACATGGCTGATTCTAGTCTTCTTTTTCTCCAAACTTGGCAAGAATTGTGATATTCCCCTTCAACTTTTTTATCTGATTTTTATAAATCACATAACTTTTAAGAGGCTGGCACCAGATCAATCCCACATCTGCATGACAGAAAACTTAACTAGTCTTATGCTGGGAGAAGGCTCTAAATTTACAGGCTAAAAAAACTGATAGCAAAAGTAAGATGCATGGGAGAGGAAAAAGGAAGAAACCGTTGATAAGAGTAACTAAGAGTATCAATATTTATTCCGCACTTATAAAGTAAAGTCATCAGAATTATCCCAAGGCTAATTAATATTAATCTCTATATGAGCTAATCATTCAAATTTGTTCAATACCGTTACCGCTTTGTCTCACACAAGGGTATAAATTATATGGTGTACATGGTAAATGTATTTAGCTATCTTAACTCAATCAGTAGTGATGATCTTACTGCATTGGATATCATTACAGACATGGATGTATGCGCAATTGCCCATGCCTTAGTGCAACTTTTGTGCTATCAATGAGGCTTTTTGTGCGCGTTTCGGCATGTATTCTACTGTACTTTTTCTGCCCACAGGGTGTGTTTTTTTGTGCACAGGACATAAACACATACCGATTGAAATGGTTAATTCATCTAATGAGCTCCAGATGTGTTCTTTTTCCTGTGCAATTATAAAGTTTTTCACATATCTCCTTGTGTATTGCATGCATATTTGTGAAACCCCATTGACTTTTATGAGAAGCTTTGGTGTGCAAAAACAAAGAAAAATATTCTATTTTTTTATGTGGCCGAAATGTGCGCACAAAATACAGAAATGTGTACGAACCCATTGAAATCAATGGGTTTTATTCTCTGCATATTGCACCTGCAAACACGGATACACATACATCTGTGTGTAGCCGGCCTAACAGAAGCATTTTGCATTGAAAATTATTTTATGGCTATCCCTCAGCTTTAGGACATATCTATAAATAAACCCTCTGGAATGAAAAGTTAACTCTCTTTGTTTGGAAAATTATGATTGTTGAATATAGTAAAAGATGTATCTGCTTCCAGCTAGATATTTGATGAGTGTGTTAAGGCTAGACAAGTGTAGGAATGTATTTACTTAGTGTGTGTATATGGTGGAAAGTATTGGCTATCATTCAAGTATATTGTGGAATTAGTGAGTCTTATGCCTAATGTCCACGGACGAACTTGAATTGCGGTGCCCTGCCCGGACGATCCGCAGTTCAAGCTGCTCATAGAGAAACATGACCGTCCGCAGCTGAATTCAAACATGCAGATTTGTTTTGCGGACCTTTTGGTCCAGAAAACAAATCGCAGCATGCTCCATTTCAGCACGAACGGCTTCCATTAAAGTCAATGGAAGCCGTCCGATCCGCGTCTTGTCCGCAATTCAATTGCGGACGGGCCGCACATGTCGCTGGAAAGCAGGAGTTTAAAAAAAATAAATAACTTCACTGCGAAAGTCACTAATAAATAATGTGTATAGGGATAGCGATATAGATAGCATGTGACAAGCCAAAGGTATGAGGACTCTTTATTACCAAACCAATGCTAAAGTTATCTCTACCTTCATAGCCAAACTAAAGGCAAAAACCCATGGGCATATGCACTAATATGCTCGCTGTTACAGAGCGTATAAGAGCATGAACCAGGATTTTTTTCTTTGGACTATTCAAACTCTGTGATCTTGCGCATAAGTTTAAAAAAAAAAGTGTGAAAAAGCGCAATTTATGGTGATTATGTTCATACCATGTAACAGAATTTGATGTTGCCTGTGAGGAAGTAGTGCATATGAAGCCCCGAACCCTGTCACGGTGAAAATTGCTGAATGCTCTGCAGCCTGTCGCCATACTGGGTGGGTCTTGTGCATAGATGAGGCAATCAGACATGGGCGTCGCTACAGGGGGCAAGGCGTGGCACACATATTGGTTCTTGGGCTTTGTTGTGTCATCACGAATCTGATATGATACAGAGCTAGAATTTTGTTGCTGCAAGAGTAAAGTACACGAGAATGCAAATGAGTGGGAACAGATGGAAACCTCTATAAGTCCCTTGAGCTGTGGTGAGGATTGTAAATCTGCAGCATGTTAATTTATGCTAATTCATTTTCTGTGTAGATTTCAGTGCAATGCAAGAGGTGGAAAATCAGCAGCACTTCAGCATCGAAATTCGCAACTATACTAATCTACTTGGTGCGTTTTTTGCAGGTGCAGATTTTCTGCTTTGGAAAATTCCTTGCAGATCTATTCCGTATGCTCATATGTATTTATTTTATTTCATGTTTTACTACATGACATTAATTTCATTATCTTTTTTACATTTCTGCAATGTTTGCTTGTCATTTTGGAAAATTTTAATGGAGGCACATTAAATTTAATATCTGTAATAGTTTTCTAATGAAATGTTTATCATGGCTGTATTAAAACAAATTACTCAATTTCTTTACAGAAAAAGAATCTGTTTCCAAAATGTATCAAACAACATATAGGGAGTTTTATAATACTGGAGATAATAAACGTTGACCTTGGTGATGTTGATATGAGAGGAATCTAATTTCATTTTTCTAAACACCTGTTAGAACAATGATGTCGATGAAACCATTGCAATTCACCATCTGTTTTCCTAGCAATCACAGTAAGATTACAGATATGAATTGCAACCACTTTGTAATGTCAGGCTTCTAGTTTTATTACACAGAACTGTAAAAAGATTAAGGCCATGGAGGAGGTCTTTTGCTTGGATCTTACAGAAAAACTTTTTATGCAAAACTCTCCCCCAGAAAGGATTAAAGGCTTTCTAAAAGAAAACCAGATAAATGAGAAAAAAAACTCACATGTTATGCCAACTCATTACAGTGTACAACTTGTACTAGGCTTATTATTGTATCATCCAGTGACAAATGTTTCTTTCCTCATAGTATCCAAATGGATTTAATTGTCGGTTCTACCATAGTCTAGATTTAATTGATTTGGCAAAGTGAACCTAATACTAATTCACTCCTCCTCAACTCAATGTCAACCTCAGTACATCCTTACATAAACTCTTGAGAGAACATCTAATATATTTTTTTTTGCTACAGCTAAAGGAGAAAATAAAAAACTTTTAAATTATGGTTTAGGTAAAAATACTACCTCATTCTAAGACGATACGTATAATAGTTATGATGTAGACATAAGCTACATCTTTTATTAACATCCCCTTTAAGGGAATGTTCACCTTTGCAACCAATTTTATATTGCTCCAATACATCTAAAATTAGAAATGAAGCAAGATTGCAAATAACCTTGAATAAACATCTTATTTGTACCTATAACTCCTGTGGATACCTGCCCATCTCCTTAGTAAAAAAATAAAAATAAAAAGTAAAACCCACGCATTTTCAGGTTTTTACTAGAGATGAGTGAACCTACTCGTTTCGAGTAATTACTCGATCGAGCACCGCGATTTTCGAGTACTTCCGTACTCGGGCGAAAAGATTCGGGGGCGCCAGGGGGCAGGGGAAGGCGTGACGGAGCGGGGGGTAGCAGCGGGGAACAGGGGGGAGCCCTCTCTCTCTCTCCCCCCCCCACTCCCCGCTGCAACCCCCCACTCACCCACAGTGCCCCTGAATCTTTTCGCCCGAGTACAGAAGTACTCGAAAATCGCGGTGCTCGGGCGAAAAAGGGGCTGAGTAGGTTCGCTCATCTCTAGTTTTTACACAAGTATTCTGAATGTAGTTTTTTTGCAACAACTAAAAATGCTAAAGTGTGATAACACCCAAATAGTTGTACCATTGATGTCTTTAAATGAGCACATTTAGTAAACATCAACAATGTAGCAAGAAAAATAAGTGAACCTCTGTGTTAATGATTCTCCAAGAGCTAATTGGCAATAGGTGTTTCAGTTAAAGATATTACATTGTAAGTGTGGGGTTTACAGGTGCTTTGTCCATTTAATAAATGTTAGATTTGTTAATGTCAACCATGCTTCAATGTAAATAACTTTCAGAAGTCCTGAGAAGACTGTTTATAGAGACACATGAAGCTGAAAAAAATTATAGAAGCTTGGCTAAAGACCCAGGTGAACATCAATCCATGGTTAGACAAATTATCTACAAATAGAGAAAATTCAAGACTATCGCTACTCTGCCTATGAGCGGGCATTCTGTTAAGATCAGTCAAAGGCCTTAGTCAGACGGGCGTTTTTTCGCGCGATTTGCGGATCGCATGACGGATGCGCATCCGCAAATCGCGTGACCGGTGCCCGAAAATCGCCCGAAAATCTGCTCCTAGCCGCGTTTCATTAGAAACGGGACGGAGCTGTCCAGCGCATTGCATTCAATGGAGCCGGCAATACAGCCCGCTCCATTGAAAGCAATGCGCTGCGGGCGAGTGTGGGATGAATTGTCGGGAAGGGCTTAAATATATAAGCCCTTCCCTGCAATTCATCCAGAAAAGTGTTAAAATAAAAAATATATATATACTCACCTGCTCCTGGCAGCCGGAGTTCCGCGTGGCCGGCCTGCAGTGGGTGTGAAGGGGGTGTGAGTCAGACCTGCCCCCTGATTGCCCCAACTGTGAAGCATGGTGAGGGGATCATCATTGTTTGGTGCTGCTTTGCTTCCTCAGACTCTGGATGCCTTGTGATTATTGAGATCACTGAATTACAAGGTGTACCAAAACATTTTACAGGAGAATGTAATGGCAGCAGTCCATGACCTCAAGCTGAAGAGATGGTAGGTAGAGATGAGCGAACATGCTCGGCCCCGCCCATTTTTCGCCCGAATACCGCGATTTTCGAGTACTTCACTACTCGGGTGAAAAGTACTCGGGTGTGCCGGGGGGCGGGGAGAGGCGTGGCGGCGTGGGGGGTAGCAGCGGGGAACAGGGGGGAGCCCTCTCTCTCTCCCTCTCCCCCCCACTCCCCGCTGCAACCCCCCGCGCCGCCACGGCGACCCCTGAATTTTTTCGCCCGAGTACGGAAGTACTCGAAAATCGCGGTATTCGGGCGAAAAAGGGGCGTGGCCGAGCACGTTCGCTCATCTCTAATGGTAGGTGATGTAAGGCAATTGTAAATAAATCAATCATTTGTGTTTTAGAATGACCAGGTCAGAGTCTAAACCTTAACCCCTTTGAAATGCTATTATGCACTCAAAGCATCCCAGAAATATTGATGAACTGAAACACATTTGCAGAGAGGAATTGTACAAAATTGGTCAGCAGCTTTCTGTACTTTCAATTTGTAACTATAGGAAACATTTGGTGAAGGTGTTGAAAAAAATCTACAAGTTATTAAATTCAATGGATCACTTGCTGTTATTCCTTGCACTGTGAATGCTTACTGAAATGTCCTCAATAAAATACATGAATGATACAAGTGTTTGTGTGTTATTAGTTTAGTTAGCTTGTGTTTGTCTATACGTGTGTGTCTTAGGCCACCTGCACACAGGCAGGTTGAACTCCGCATGCAGGATCTCAATTCTCTTCTGCGGATATCCCGGCCAGGGTGTTGGCACGCGCAGTAGAGATGATGCCGCGCTGTTGCAATGGCGATGATGCGGCTCCCGCAACCATTATGCAATGATTATTGCAGAATAGCCGCAGGATAGACAGCTTCCATCAGCATTGCAATTGATTTTCGTTTGTGGGCAAGAAATTGCGTTTCTCAATGCAAATCCGACTGTGTGCAGGTGGCCTTAGATAGCAATCAGACCACATGCTAATAGTAATCCATATAGAAACACAGGTAATTGTAAAAGGTTCTCTTTTTTTTCTCGCTCCAGTATATAGGTTCAAATTGTCTTTTGACATTAAATATAGAGCTTTTCTTTAAGAATTATTTCTGAATATGAATAAAGACAGTCATAAAAAAGAGTGTAAATAGTAAGAAATAGTGGGTCTGAAAAAAATCTAATTACAGGGTCTTAAAAGCTTGATTGACACAATACTTGGTATTACTACTGCCAGAGTATACAATAATAAAATCTGTATTTCTATTTTTAACCTATTATTGACCCCCAATACACTTTTTTATGGTTACTAACTCTACAGAGGTGCCCCTTGTCACCTCTGCTATTTGCCTTGGCGATGGAGCCCTAGCTGAATTAATAAGGTCAAATACCAACATCAAAAGCTATTTCTGTGTGTCTAAGACAACACAAAATAGGAATTGTTGCTTACAATGTGGTCCAGAAATTCTCAAATCCACTTCCGAGCTATCTATGGTCATTGATAGAGCTCACAGATTGCAGAAACCGAAATTTCTCTCTGAAAATGTACCACACCACGTCATAGCTAGAGTAAATTTCTATCATATTAAAGAAGCATTAATGTTTGCAGCTTGTAAAGCCAATAATCTACCAAGTGCCTACACAGGAATTCTTCTCTTCACTGATCTCTTACCTGCAACAATCCAAGCTAGGAAAGCCCTTGCTACTACTAACTCTATTTTATGTAATTTCAAGATCCCATATAAATGGGGCTTTGGCACCAAAATCCTAATACAGAAAGATGGAGTCACTCATATCACTGAAACCTAAAGAAGGCCTAAAATTTCTGTCCTTAAGGGAATCCACCTGCCAGACCAACACTCATCATCCTCCTCAAGAGCAGTCACCAAAATAACACAGGAATGGATCCAGATATCCTCTACTCACTGAGGTAATAATCCGCAACTCTTTTTCCTGTGGAGGTATATAATTGCTCAGGCAAACGCCTCCCCGCTCCCATACTAGATTAGTAGACCAAGTTTCCTGCTATAACTTTGTCTACATATACGAGGGGCTGCTGATAAGTCTTTGGCTTTACCCAGAAAGAAACGAGATAGGAAGTTGAAACTGGACATTTATTCCACATACTCTTCACTGATGTCAACACACTTCTTACATCAGTATTCCAAATTCTGTAGGCCTTGCAAAAAGAAGGATTTCGGTTGTGCCTCAAACCAGTCATCTGTAGCAGACATGGCATCAGAAAAGGTGTGAAATTTGGAACCCTTGAGGTGTTTCTTCAGGTTTGGAAACAGATGATAGTCGGAGGGAGCTAGATTTGGTGAATAAGGTGGGTGGTCAACCACCGGGAAGCCTAGCTCCACTAGTTTTGCCGTGGTCGCTTGTGCAGTGTGAGTGGAGGTGTTGTCTTGCAGGAACAGGATTCCTTTGGACAGCTTGCCGCGCCTTTTGGCCTTCAGAGCTGCCTTCAATTGGTCCAAAAGTTCAATACTATACCTTGCATTGATGGTGGAACCATTTTGAAGGTAGTCCACTAGCAGCACGCCCTCCTTATCCCAGAACACAGACGCCATCACCTTAGTGGCTGATTTTTGCACCCTGAACTTCTTTGGGTGAGGAGAACCACTGTGCTTCCACTCTTTTGACTGCTCCTTGGTTTCAGGGTCATACGAATAAATCCAGGTTTCATCCATAGTGACCAGTTGATCCAGGAAGTTCTTATCAGTCAGGAAACGCTGACAAATTGCCCGGGAAGTTTTCACTCACATGCTTTTCTGATCTGTTGTTAAACATTTGGGGACCCAATTTGCAGATAGCTTCTTCATGTTCAAATGTTCATGGATAATGACACAAACACGTTCACGAGAAATCCCCATGATGTCTGCTATTCCTTTAGCTGAAATTCACCGATTCTCCAGTATGAGGTTGTGCAAAGCATTGATTATCTCCGGAACAACAACCTCTCTCGGTCGTCCAGGATGTTGGTGATCATTGGTGCTGAAGCGACCCTTTTTAAATTTGGCAACACAGTTCTTAATTGTAGAATATGAAGGGCATTGATCCCTCAATGTCTACGACATATCACCATGAATATCCTTCGTGGACTTTCCTTGCAGAAACAAAAATTTTAGCACTCCTCTGCTCTCATTTGCTGTGAATATCGCCTTAGAGTCTGCCATTTTGTTTTCACACGTGCCTAGATCACTGTTACCATAAGCTACAAACACAAAATTTTGAAAACATATATTAGACACATAAGGCTTTCATGTGATGTAACATTCATTACCATAGAAACAAAAAAAGAACACAAAGCCAAAGACTTATCAGCACCCCCTCATATTTTCCAGTACTTGTTTGCTTAGAAATCAAGTATATTACCCTGGTTGAATGGCTCAATGTGATTTCTACTGTTCACGTAGTTATATATTATGTTTTATTGTAATATGTAGCACTCCAAGGTTCTGCTCTGTCCTGCATATTTTTAAAATTTATTATGTCTCTTAAAATATTGTCACTAGTTGTAAAAGGGTTGAACTCCCTCTTCAAACAATCCCTGGTATGGAAGGAAGCAATTAACAATAGAGCAGATATTTTATGCTTACAGGAGACCCATTTTTCCTCATCCGCTTGGCTCAGATTTTTTTATAAAAAATACTCAAAAAATTATATATGGCATGTGCTGATAGAAAAAGAGCAGAAGTTTTGATTGCTTTCACAGAAAATGACATTTCTTCAAGTCACATATTGACGTAGATTTTTCATTTTGATGGGGACTATAAAAAACTAATTTATTACCCTAGTCAACATTTATTCTTCTAACGAAAAAATTTGTAAGCTTCTTAAGGATAAACTCATTCTATGGGGGGACTTCAATATTGTTCCAAACAGAGATCTGTCTGTATTCAATCGGGCACACTAACAGAATTTCCGCCTCTCTTGCTCCATGGTTACATAAAGAAGCCTAAACTCCTCTTCCAAAGAATTTACCATCTATTCTCTTTGTCATAGACCTTTTCTCGCATAGATTTATTTTTAGTAGACAAGTGGACTCTCTTCGGTTAGCTCATCTTAAATTTGGGTCACCACATGGTTTGATCACTGTCCTATCTCATTGTCCCTATCCTTAGATATGTTTCTAAATAATGTCAGGTCATGGAGAAATAATATTTTCCCTATGAAAAACCCTCAATATTACAAACATAACTTCAAAATTAAATGAATACTTTTTACACAATGCAATACCAGAAACAGATGTATTTTCTGTTTGGAATGCTCTCAAAACATTTAAATGAGGGGTCTTGATTAAAATTAGTTCACAACACAAAAAAATATAAAGAAACTCGCATTAACGACCTTTTCTCACAAATAACTAAAATTTAGCAACTTCTACAAACTTTCCTCTCGGACTCCTATCATAATTACCTTCTTAAATTGAGAAATGACCTTAGATTAATTCTTCTGGAGGAATATGAAAAAGAATTTAAATCTTTCCACACAACTTACTACTCATCCTTTAACAAACCCTCAAAATTAATGGCTACCTCTGTTAAACAAAAACATAAGCCAAATTTCCATATTTAACTAGGTCCGATGGTTCTGGTGTCAAAAACACCCATCCTCAACATATTGCTAATGTATTTAGTGCCTGTTTCTTCAAGATTCATAGTCTACAAAATGATAGCTCTATTCCCCAATCTACCATAAGTTAAATAAATAATTTTCTTTAAAAAAATTAACCATCCAACTGTTTCTTCATCACATCTCAAAATCCTAATGGTTCCCATTTTCCCAGTGAGGTCACAAAAATAATTAAATCTCTTAAATCTCTCAAATATCCAGGTCCAGATGATTTTGTAAATTAATATTATAAAATTTTTGGTTCCATTCTTTCGCCTCACTTGACCAGAACATTCAATAGAGCTGTCACTTGCAGTGACAAAAACGGCCACTAGCATTGTTACTATTTCCAAGCCTGGAAAATCATTAGATTGTTACTATCCCCAATTAATTTCAGACTGATTTCCTTGCTAAATGGTGATGCAAAAATGTATTCCAAACTACTAGCCCAAAGACTTTTAACCAGTCTTCCTGATATCATTCATAATGATCAGGTTAGATTTATGAAAGGAACAGAGGCATCAGATGCTACCAGAAGAATGATGAATCTTATAATTCGAGGTACATGCCCTACGGCATTCCCTCATCTCAATTCACCACCCACCCCACGCCCTCCGCTCTGCTAACGAAATCAGACTAAGTGCACCTCTAATTCGAAACCTCTAGTTCCCGCCTCCAAGACTTCTCCAGAGCAGCACCTGTCCTCTGAAACGCGCAACCAAAAAATATCTGGGCAATCACTGACACACGAAACTTCTGGCGTGCTCTGAAAATGCACCTCTTCAGGGAGGCATACCATATGCCCTAAACCAAACCCCTCTGTACTCCGCCTGATTACATGCTCCCTGTCCTACCAACTGCAGTTCCTGCTAGCCGTAATCAACTGGCACCTGCAGTCATACCGATTCCGCCACTATACAGCCTGACCATTGTCTGTGTGTATAGCATCCCTTACTCTCCACCTCGCCATACTGTGCACATCTCCAGACCCTTTACCTTCTGTATCACCCTACTATTTGTAGTATGTAAGATCATTGGAGCAGGACCCTCACCCCTACTGTTTCCATCAATTGATCACTTCATGTAACCATGGCCTTGTTTTATTTCCCCTGTCTTGTAAGTGCTGTGGAATATATTGGTGCTATATAAATAAAGATTATTATTCTTATATCAGAAGCTGGAATCTCTCAGGTGCCTTCTCTATTCTTGGCTCTGAATGCAGAGAAAGTGTTTGGCAGGCTTCATTGGGATTTCACGTTTGCAACATTGCACAAATTTTCTCTATATGGTAATTTTTTTTAAAGCGATCCAAGCATTAGATTTTCCTCTTTGGCCAGGGTTCTTGTTAGTGGGATTCTCTACAAACCTTTTCAAATCTGTAATGGAACTCGTCAGGACTTTCCTTTGTCACGTCTGCTATTTGCCTTGGTGATGGCACCCCTAGCTAAACTAATAAGGTGAAATATCAACATCAAAAGGTATTTCTGCAGGTCTAAGACAACACAAAATAGGACTTTTTGCTGACAATGTGATCCTGACACTCTGAAATCCACTTCCTTCTCTAAGAGTAGCATATGATACCCTGCCTCAATTTGGTCAGATCTCTTATTATAACCTTAATGCTAATCAATCACAAACCCTTGGCATAAGTATCTCTGACTATTTAAGAAAATCTTTCCATTGAGAGTTCTCTTTCTATTGGCAGTAAAATATTATGCCATATATTGGTATTCAATTATGTTTCCCTTTATCAGATTAATCTCTGCCAACTTTTTAGCTCTCCTATCCTCTTTCCACAACCAAATTGATCTTCTTTCTAAACATGAACCTTCCTGGATGGGTCATATTATCACTTTAGTGTCCTCATTCAAATAAACAATTGGGGTCCAAACTCCTGGAATTCCTGCTGGCCCTCTGTAATGTGCCACTTAAATGATAAGATGTTTGAAATACTTTTACTAACCCACACTATTAGCAATGAGAACACAAATTTACACGTCCTTCCTCAATTCCAGGATTTGTCCCTCCCTATAATTTCTTCAATACAATCCTGGAACTTCTGTTCTCAGAGAAGCTCACATATTACTATGAAGATGTCGGTCAAACTTTGATTAGAGTCCCTTTAATATTTCATTCCAGATCTGTGCGTTAAGGGATGGAGGAAGAATGGTGTATCTTCTATCGCAGACCGTAGGATTAAGGGTAAAGTTAAATCATTCTCAGCCTAAATAACAGAATATGCAATTTCTCCTAAACATTCTTTCATATTACCCTAATGAGCTCTTTCCTAAAAACCCTACATAAGTGTGAGGTTGTGATCCCACTCAAACTATATTCTGTACCGTTTGCCAATACAACTAAAAGGATTCAAACTTACGATTGATTTATAACATCCTGTGAGGAGATAAGGGAGACTCCCAAAAAACACATTTTTTAAATTGTGAGAGAGACTTGAGTAAAAGTTTTTCCTTGACCCAATCGTCCTCAGTACTTGATTGGGCCAAGAAATCTTCTCTTAGCTCCTCTCTGATAGAGGTTCATTATAAATTGTTAACCAGATGGTACCTAACGCCAGACAGACTTATTAGATATTATCCTGGCTCAGACGGTTTGTGTTGGAGAAAACGTGGACAGGTTCTTTACTCCACATATTTTGGAACTGCCCAGTTTTATTAAACTATTAGAAAGAAATACTTTTCCCTATAAAAAAAAATCACTGGGGCAAACATTTCCAATAATTCTGAAACAACACTTTTGTTGTTTGATGTTGCCCCATTTTCTCCTATACAAAAAAAGCTGATATGTCATATTCTCCTTTCCTCAAAACACCTACGGTAATAGCTAGAAACTGGAGATCTCCCATGCCTCCCTCTATTAATGCCTTGATCTCTACTATTTCAGAACACAATGGATAGTAAAAAGCATCCCCTTTGTCATAACACCCTGCATAAATATTACTCTATGTGGAACTATTGGCTTCAATTTCCTCTCTTTAATTTCACTTTACTGTTATTTTTTTGTTAAATTCTCTATTCATTATTTTGCTGCTATTGATGTAACTTAGGCCTCATTCACACAAGCGTGTATTTACACGTACATACGCACGTGCAAAAAACGCGCGTCTATTAGAACAATTGGTTCCCTGTGGTCCGTGTTTTATAGGCGTGCAAATGCGCGCAACTGCAAAAGGTAGGACATGCATGCACCAGGAATGTCAGTGCTGTGTGTAAATATTCCCCACGGGGAGACCCCTCATCACTGAACACTGTGACAGCACTGTCAAAGTGTTCATTAATGATGGCACTCCCCGCAGGAAGTAAAGAATCCCCTGCCACGGCTCTGACAGCTGTTGCAGAGGATCACAAATCTCTCCCATTGAGTTCAATGGGGCCACCGCTGCCAGTGGCCCCATTAAAAGCAATGTGATGCCGACATTCCCTGCAATGATTTTTGGGGAAGGGCTTTGAATATATGCACTTCCCTGAAAATCAATCCTAGCTTGTGTAAAAAATAAAATATATATATATACTCACTAGAGATAAGCGAGCGTACTCGCTAAGGCAAACTACTCGAGCGAGTAGTGTCTTTTGCGAGTACCTTCCCACTCGTCTCTAAAGATTTGGGACCCGCAACTCACCGCTCTCCCCCGCCGGCACCCGAATCTTTAGAGACGAGTGGGCAGGTACTCGTATAAGGCACTAATCCCTCGAGTAGTTTGCCTTAGCGAGTATGCCTGCTTATCTCTAATACTCACCTCTCTGCCGCTGTTGGGACTCAGGCACATTTTCTCTGCTTGTCCCCAGCACTGTAATGAAGCTCTTTCAGCCGGCGAAGATTTAAAATCCCTGCCTCCTAAAAGGGCTGTGTCTGATTCATTAAGCCAATCACATGCAGTGCTCAGCCATTCATTCAAATAATGGCACAGCGCTGCCTGTGATTGGCTAAGCACTGTGACCAATCACAGGCAGCGCTGAGCTGTCATTCAATGAATGGCTGAGTGGTCAGCCAATCAGATGCAGCTCTTTCAGGAGGCGGGGGTTTTAAATTCCCGCCTGCTGAAAGAGCTTCATTTCCGTGCTGGGGACCAAGCAGCTAGAAACTCCGAGCCCCAACAGCGAAGGACAGGAAAGTATTTTTTTTTTTACACCGCCTATGGTTGATTTTCAGGGAAGGGCTTATATTTAAAGCCCTTCCCCGAAAATCATTACAGGGGTTGCCGGCATCTCATTGCTTTCAATGGAGCCACCGGCAACAGCCCCATTGAGAGCAAGAGGTACAGAGTCTTGTTCATGCATGTTTTAGACACGTGTGTGTGCGTGCAAATTCACGCTTGTGTAAATGAGGCCTTAGGGCTTAGTCAGACGGGCGTTTTTTGCCGCGATTTGCGGATCGCATGACGGATGCGCATCCGCAAATCGCGTGACCGGTGCGCGCAAGTCGCCCGCAAATCGCCCGAAAATCTGCTCCTAGCCGCGTTTCATTAGAAACGGGCCGGAGCTGTCCAGCGCATTGCATTCAATGGAGACGGCAATACAGCCGTCTCCATTGAAAGCAATGCGCTGCGGGCGAGCCCGGGATGAATTGTCGGTAAGGGCTTAAATATATAAGCCCTTACCTGCAATTCATCCTAAAATGTGTTAAAATAAAAAAAAATTGCATTCTCACCTTCTGCCGGCAGCTCCGAGCGGCCGTCCTGCAGTGGGTGTGAAGGGGGTGTGAGTCAGACCTGCCCCCTGATTGGCTCAGCGCTGAGCCAATCAGAGGCATGCCTCACTCACACCCATTCATGAATTCATGAATGGATG
Organism: Eleutherodactylus coqui; assembly: GCF_035609145.1. Classification (NCBI taxonomy): domain Eukaryota; kingdom Metazoa; phylum Chordata; class Amphibia; order Anura; family Eleutherodactylidae; genus Eleutherodactylus; species Eleutherodactylus coqui. The sequence goes on along the minus strand of NC_089839.1, from coordinate 109,209,662 downwards.
TGAGTCAGACCTGCCCCTGATTGGCTCAGCGCTGAGAGGCAGCAGTCACTCACCCATTCATGAATTCATGAATGGGTGTGTGAGTGAAACCGGCCTCTGATTGGTCAGGCTGTGACCAATCAGATGCAGATCATTCAGCAGGCGGGGATTTTAAAGCCCCGCCGGCTGAATAGTGCCGAGAAGCAGTTCAGGAGAACTGACAGCGGCCGCGGCTGGACTCTGGCTGCAGCGGAAAGGTGAGTATACAATTTTTTTTAATTTTAACACATTTTAGCATGAATTGCAGGGAAGGGTTTATATATTTAACCCCTTCCCGACAATTCACCCCGCGCACGCCGGCAGCCCATTGCTTTCAATGGAGCGGCTGTATTGCCGCTCCATTGAATTCAATGGGCAAACATCGTTCTTCTCTGCCACAGCTGTTACAGCTGTGGCAGAGAAGAATGATTTGTCTTCTATATGTTCTCAATAGGGTCGGTGCTGCTGCCGCCGGCCCCATTGAGCGCATATACAGAAGCGAACAGAAATCGCAGATCGCAGATAGGTGCGATCTGCGATTTTTTGTTCTATAATTTTTCGGACGAGCGCATAAAAAGCGCTCATGTGTCCGATACCATTGCGAAGCAATGGTTTTAAAAAATCGCCGGACGCATGCGCAAATCGCGGCAAAAAACGCCCGTCTGACTAAGCCCTTATGCTGCATTACATGTTCAGCCAATTATTTCATATGCTTTTTTCTGGATTTAATCTGCAAAAATAACTTCTTTGTATGCCCTTAAAATTTTCAATAAAAATTCTTAATGAGAAAAAAAAAACAGAACAAGAAAAAAATTTGCTTGGTCATTAAGTTGCAAAATAGGTCAGTTACTAAGGGGTTGAGCACCAGGATCAGGAGATGACCAAACTTTGATAGAAACAAGCTATTTGGCAGAAAGCATGCTGTGTATAAATTACTGAGTCCATCCTGATTAGGATCATGTGGCTGCATCTCTTGTTGTATTCCTCCTAACATGCCATGGATGATTTCGCTGTGATAAAGTACTTGATAAGGTCGCCCAGTTTGGCTACTGTTGGATGTAATACCAATGATTCTTTCTTAGAATGTATCCCATATTCATGTAATATAGATATTAATTCATAGAATTTCTTTGTTGGAAATATCTTGTTCACTAAATATTTCCGTCCAAGATATATTACGGATTCTGACATTTCTAACTTTGAGGTCTTACTCAAAGTCAATTTTCAGATCTGCGTACAGTAGAGATGAGCGAACCTACTCGTTTCGAGTAATTACTCGATCGAGCACCGCGATTTTCGAGTACTTCCGTACTCGGGTGAAAAGATGCGGGGGGAGGCATGGCGGAGCGGGGGGTAGAAGCGGGGAACCCTCTCTCTCTCCCTCTCCCCCCCACTCCCCACTGCAACCCCCCACTCACCCACGGCGCCCCCCGAATCTTTTCGCCTGAGTACGGAAGTACTCGAAAATCGCGGCGCTCGGGCAAAAAAAGGGGCGTGGCCGAGTACGCTCGCTCATCTTTAGTGTACAGTCTATGTTCGGAGCAGACTGCACACCAAAAGGACACTGACTGATTACAAACCATGAGACTATGTAGACATGCTTTTTCTTCTTCTAAATGGTTCATGTAAAAAAATTGCAGTATGTCCTATTCTGGTCCGATTTTGTCGATGACATTTGTTCATTCAGAAAAAAAAAATGAGTTCACAAGTAGGACATCTTCAAGTACTCTATTTTTCATGATTAATTGCTAAGCACTGCTGGAAAAATTGGGTTTCCTTCAATTTTTTTTGCACACAAAAAAAAGGACCACACATGGAAGTAAGAAACTGACACATGCAATGAATACAGGTGCAACACATACATACAGTATATGCCAAATCAAATCAGTCCGTTTTTCAAGGACCAAATCAGACATGATCATCTGAAATAAGGCCTGACGCATACAGAGCCATGCTGGGATAATATCGTACATATTCATTAATAACAATAATCAAACAATTATTCTCATCTGGGAAGCATAAGCTGAATTTAAAGGGATTCTGTCACCAGGTTCAGTCAATATCCAACTGGGACATGTATGTACATTGCCTTGTATATTTTTTATTCTGAAATAAACACACTTTGTAGTGTGACTCAAGGACTGAGCTCTGAGTCATGGAGGAGGGCCACATCGGCCTCTCCCTGCCCACATGTAAGCTGTCAGCTTTCTCCCCTTTTGTGTATAGGCAGAGAGCTGTCAGTCTGAATGATGTGAGCCAGGAGAGTCCAGCACGGTCTGCCTTCCTGACTTAGAGGTCGGTTCCTGAGTCACCCTTTAACATGTATTGTAAAATGTTGTAGCATTTCAGAATAGTACATACATGGAGTAATGAGCATACCTGCCCTAGGTTCAAGTTGCCCTTGGTTACGGCAGCATGAACCTGGTTACAGCATCCCTATAGAAATTATATATAGAGAGACAAATAAAACGTTCAGTAAAAAGTCCTAAATAATATGTGTGATAATAAAATATGTGGGTTTTGCACAGAAATGAGTACAGTTTTTGAAGAAACAGGACTATGAAACACAGCAACCAACCATGGCACAGCTTTCATTTTTTCAAGAGCAGAATATGAAATGAATGCTGCAGTGGTGTTGGTTGCTAAGCCTTTTACATAGGCTAATAAATCACTAATGTACATAACAAAAGAACTCTGGTGTTCACCTTCTATTGTGTCACTGTGTAAACTTGTGAAAATGTGTAGCCTTGAAGAAGTAGCCAAGAAGTTATCAATCGAAAAGCAATCTGCCATAGTCACTCTGAGAAATGCAGGGCACAGTTTGCATAAAATTGCTCACCTGCAGAAAGTTTCTCTTGACGGCATGCAGTGTACCCTCAAGATACGCTGAAAACAAGAGTAAATGTGATTGGCCATGACATTGGATATAAATTTTAGGTGACCAGCGGGTTGTAGATCCGGGTATACAGACAGGTAGGAACTATTAGAGGTTGATCCAAGGATTAGTCTGATTGCCATTAGGGAGTCGGGAAGGAATGTTTTTCCCCAAAGGGCTAATTGGCTTCTGCCTCTTGGGTTTTTTTTTTGCCTTCCTCTTGATCAACAACTTAGGAGGATAAACAGGCTGAACTAGATGGACATTGTCTTCATTCAGCCTTACATACTATGTTACTATGAGCTGGATAACCTTGAGTGACCACAATACAGGAGAACAAATTTATCAGAGTGTGTTCTAAACAGGACTGATTCAAAATAGCTCATCAGGTCTGTGCTGTTTTGCGGGAAAGAAGAAAAGCATGTTTATCATGACTGTCAAGCGCCGGCTTGTGGTCAGTGGCTTGAAGAGATGTGTTGTAGCCTGAAAACCATTATTTAGGCTCATAAATAAAAAGAAGCGGCTATTGTAGGCTGAAGCATATGAGCTGGACCAATCTTCAATAGAAGAAGGTTCTTTTCACAAACAAGACAAAGTTTGAGGTGATTGGGTGCAAGAGGCGAAAGTTAATTCGTTATATCTCAGGTGAGTGCATGCTTCCTAATTGCATTCAACCAGAATTGATGAGGTTCCATTATGGTCTGGGGATGTTTTGAAGGTGATGTGGTTAGTAAAAATTAAAAGAATCATGGACTCCATGTACTACCACAACACCCTGGTGCGTCAAGCCCTCCATCCTGGCACCGACTTATTGGTTGCGGTTTCAAACTTCAGCAAGATAACAACTCAAAACATACCTCCTGCTTTTGCAAAAAGTATATTCAGTCAAAAGAATGACAACAGATGCTTAAGGACATGATTTGGCCATTCCAGAGTCCTGATTACAATCCGATCAGTAGTGCCCCATCTATGAGGTGGTTGAGCAGTTTGCCTCAGGTGGTGCCCTTTTCCCAAACACAGGGAACGGCAATACAGGCAATACAGATTCCCAGTGGGCTGCGTTTCTGCCTGGGATCAGTGGGCTGCCGACGTGACCCACTGATTCTCTAGCGGAATTTGACGTTAGTTGTCTTTAAGCTGCAGATACAATTAACAGAGGCAGTACCACTGCTGGAAGCTACCCAGGGCTCCCTGCACCACTACCCAATGTCTTCTATGTTACACAGGTGGTGTGATGATTTAATCACGTCACTTGCATCGGCGTTCCACAGGATCTCGACCAGAAGAAGCCTGGTAGTAGACGGAAGGCGCCATGGGACCATGGGGGATGTGAGTGACTATATATTTTACAATTAGGGCAATATGGATACTATTACAGTGGCTATTATAGCAATGACAGTGGACAGTATGATTGCTACTATATGGAACATAATGGCTAATACAGGGGCATTATAGCTAATACAGGGAACATTTTGGTTGCTATGACAGGCAACATTGTAGCTATTATTACAAGGGTCATTATGGTTATTACTACATGGGACATTAAAGTTGCTATAGCAGGCAAAATTATGGCTACTATTACAGGGGACATTATGGATACTACTACTTTGGACATTATGACTAGTACAGGGAATGTTATGGCTACTAGTACAGGAGACATTATGACTGCTACTACGGGTGACATTATGGCTTTTTATTGCTACAGAGGGACATTATAGCTATGGAAGCACGGGGCATTATGGCTATGTATTACCACAGGGGGACATTATGGCTATATATTACTACAGATGGACATTATAGATATATATTACTACAGGGGGACAGTATGGCTATAAATTGCTACAGGGGTACAGTATGGCTATATATTTATGCAGGAGTTATTATGGATGCTGTAACAGGGGACATTATGCTTTTTTACTACTACAGGGGGACAGTTTGGCTATTTATAACTACAGGTAGACAGTATGGTTCCTTATTTACTACAGGAGGACAGTGCTGCTTGTTATTTATTACTCAGATATGAGCTACACTGTTATACAGAATTTAGGGAAAACTATGTGTCGCACTCTTAAAAGTTTTTCTTAACAAAGAGATTACGTATATGAAAATGCAAATATCCAAAGACATCTGCGTGGCAACCTCTGAAGAGTCAAGTTGTGTCCAGGAGGAGTTGTCATGTCAGTCTGCACTGAATGAAGAAGAAAATGACAATGCTTATCAGAGATAACATCATGTGTGACTTATGTGGAGTTGAAAGGTTTGAGACTCCTGACTGGCTGTGCATTTAGACTATCTGACCTGCCTCGGGAAAGTGTTGGTGCTGCTGGAACAATTTATTCTTCAACATCATGTGTGAGTCAGAATGTCACTGTTTACTCTGCCACAGGCTGATCAGTCCTGTAGTCACTGCATGGTCTGTAAAGTCATAATAGATAGTAGCATTCTTGTTTGTGAACTGTCAACTTCCACCATACTTTACCATATTAGAAAGTACAAAATGAAATGGTAGAGAGTAGAGACTAACTTGACATTATAGTTTAGCCCTTTATTAATCTTGGTTCTGGTGCTGTATCTATGTACTGAGTTTGCTTCTGGTGCTGTAATTATGAACAAAGCAAGGTTCTAGTGCTGTATTTATATGTACCGAACTTAGTTATGGTGCAGTATTTATGTACTGAGTTTGGTTCTGGTGTTGTATGTATGTACTGAGCTTGGTTCTGGGTCTGTATTTATATATTAGACTGTTCTATTATTAATGAATACAATAATATATATTTGGATTATTGTAATTGTTTTATTGGACATGACCTGATTTTATGAAAATTCTTTTGCTTGTGGATCACGGACCGGGGTGAATGGCCTAATTTTGCTGTGTTAGGGTGACTACCCACTAGCGTTTTTTTTCTGCTGCGAATTTGCTGCTATTTTTTCTTCCAATTGTCAATGGGACTTCCTAATGTTAAAACCGCAACGCAACACAACTTTGCGTTTTTAACATTAGAAAGTCCCATTGACAATTGGAAGAAAAAATAGCAGCAAATTCGTAGCAGAAAAGAAACGCTAGTGGGTAGTCACCCTTAAGTTATATTATTTTTACCGTTTGCAATTTTTTTGTTTTCCACTTTTCTAATAAAAGATCTACAAGAGCAGTGGACTGCAATTCAAGCTAATACTTTAAGGAAATTAAAGCTCAATTCATTTATATAAAATGTGTATGAATGAAAAACATGTAAATTTTTTTAAAGTAAATCTATATTCAACACAAGTTTCCATAGCTTCTTCTATTAATTTCTAAAAAAAATGATGATTTGAGTGGTATATGATGATTTGAGTGGTATATTAAACGAATGATCGTGATAACAACTATATGAGGTTATATATTTTGAAAAAAGTTTTCTATTTTAAAAAATGTGTATTGTGTAGTTTTTCATGTAATTTTTTACAATAATTTTTTTTAACTCCATAAATGGACTATTAAGCATAACTTAATTTTTAAATAACATTACACTAATATATTTATGTATGCCAGTTTTTGTTTCATACGCATAAAAATATCCATAAACACCTGTTAAGGTTTTCCACTGGTATTTCCTAACAGGTCTTTGCAAGAGACAGCCCTTGGGACCTTTCTCTGATCGAAAATTTTCTGCATAGTGACTCCAGCCCCCATGACCCCAGGGTTGGCGGTCACGGCTACATGCGGGTCGACTCCTTTTGTACAACTACTATGATCAGGTTTCACTCGAACTTCACCTAAAAATACATTGGGTGCCTCAGCTGCCTGAGACTCTTGATGTACAATTACGTCAGGGTGCGAGGAGGGCTTAAAGGGGCACTCTATGCAAAATTGACAGTTTGGCTAGTGCAGAATCTAACTTATCAATCTTGCTTTGGTAAACCCTATTCTCGCAAAAATTCTAGGTTAGTTCTATACTTATATTTACATTACTGACAAGACACAAAATAATCATTTGGTAATTATTATATATTCTTTAACTTCTGAGGTGCATAGTTAGAAAGTAAAAATAGCATAAAGAGATATTTTATACATCAATATATACCATGTTTCCCCCAAAATAAGACCTACCCTGATAGGAAGCACTACCCTGATTTTCGGGGAGGGCTTGAAATATAACCCCTTCACCAAAAATAAGCCCTAGCTACAATACATGAAAAAAAGCAATACTCATCTAGCAGGTGCTGATCGGGTCCCTCCGCTGGGCTGCAACGCTCCAGCAGGCTTCCGTGCAGTCCTCAATGCTCAATGCCCACAGAGAATCTCTTGCTGACAGGGCTTAAATACCCCCTCTCCAGCAAGCGATTGCTCTGATTGGTTCAGGAGCGCTACCTGAGCTAATTAGAGCCGGCACTCGATGAACCAATCACAGCTATTCATTGAATGACTGTGATTGGTTCATCGAGCGCCGGCTTTGAATGGCTGAGCAGTGCTTCTGAACAAATCAGAGCAATCACTTGCTAGAGGGGGGGTATTAAAGCCCTGTCAGCAGCAACAGATGCTCCGTCGGCATTGAGGACCACACGGAAACCTGCTGGAGTGCCGTAGCCCACCTGGAGGGACTCGAATGGTGCCTGCTAGATGAGTAAAAGGCACCTCCTGAAAATAAGACCCTGTGCTTCTTTTGGGGCAAAAAATAATATGACAGGGTCTTATTTTCAGGGAAACAAGGTAGATATGTTTTTTAACCCCTTAAAGAGGCTGCCTGTTTACTGGACAACCCCATTTCAATAGGCCCTTCTATGTGAAAATAATAGAAAAATATTTACCCCTCCAAGGCCGCCAGGCTCCAACGCTGAATCTGGGTGGCCATGGAGGGGTAAGTATATCTGTTTGTTATTTTCACACAGGAGGTTCTATTGATAAGAGATTGTCCAGTAACATGACAACCCCTTTATGAACCAGAGTGTTTTGGCCCTAAAGGACCAGATACTCTTTAGCAATTTTACACATGTGGTGTTTTTTTGACCCAATATCTTTTCTCAGACTTCCCAAATTATTTTTGCTGTTTTCTATGACATATAAAAGACTATTTTTTAATGCTTTTTTTCCACTGACCTTTTTTCTTCTTTGTGTGTACAATAAATAAGAAAAAAATTCTTTGATTCATAGTTCATTTATAAAAATTTGTATGTTTATGCTAAAATAAAGTGCAGGAATGGGTTCCCCTTTTGGCTTCAAATGTTTTGATATATAGTTTGTATAGTCGTGGATTACAGGGCAGATATAGCAACTGTTTGGCTTGGCGCGGGCTGTTTTCTTTTCTTTTTAATATATTTGCATCTTATTTTGTAATTATTTTTTTTATTACTTTTGTAACTATTTTTTTAACATCTATTTTCCCCATGACATCATATAAAACCTCTGGGGGACATTTACACTGTCATTGTTTTCAACCGTAACTGGGGCATTCATAGGAGCTCCAGTTACATGGGAAAACATCCCTATACTGTGACAATAGTTATTGGCAGAGCATAGCTTGGGTCTGCGAGGATCTAGCAGCTCTGCCATGCTGAGATCTTGTTATTGTCGAGTCCGATAGAGAAAATGGCTTCCTCTATTCTCTGCATTGAGCATTATGTAGCCTGCAAAAGATTGCTAGATTGCAGGTTCACGAGCTTTATTCCAGTGTTGTATTTTTACTATTGGCCAGAATTGAAGCCCAGGACCAAGCTCCGTATGTTTACAGCATTTGGTTCTTAACAGGTTAATATACCATTACAAAGGCTAAAACTAACAATGAGTCAAAGAAACCACATAAAAGCTTTGTGACAAAAGTTAGGAAACATGAAGAGTTCATGCTATAAGTCAAGTACGCAATGTTCACAAACTTGTTTGCTTGGGCAAGTTAAATCACCTATCTGACAGTGTTGAATGTAATTGGCATTATAAGTTGCTTTAAATAAGGTAAGAAGGTAAAATTTAGCTGAAAGCCAGAAACAAAGGATAGTTGCAATGTTTAAGAAAGGCCAGAGAAAAATTGCAAAAGGTTTTGGTTTGAATCGTTGCAATATCATAAAGATTTAAAAAATCTGGAACAGTTAAAACAGCACCATGAACCCTGGCATACCATAAAAACAAGCCAGAAGCTAGATTGTTGAATTGCAAGGCTCTCTAAATGCAATCCATTTTATACTGCCTTTGAAATTAAAAATCAATTGGGTCTTGAAAACGTTACCAGCAGGAGAGTTAGCTGTCGTCTAGACGAAAAGAATATTTTTTCTTGGCAAGCATGTAAGAAACCACTTGTTTCTACAAGAATCAGAAAGCTCGGTTGGAGTGCGCAAAGGAGAACATTAACTGGACTGTTACTAAGTGGTCAAAAATTCTATGGAGTGATGAAAGTAAGTTCATTTTATTTGGAAATGACTCCAGGAATAACATGTTATACCCTATTGGTCAGCAATTTGTTTTGTAACGCAAACAGTAAAACGTAGTGGAGGAAATGTGGTGCTGTGGGGTTGTTTCTCATGGTCTTTTCTGTTAATTCAAATAAAAGACATTATAGACAGATTTGTGTATTGTGAATTCTACAAAATCATATGCTGCCATTTACTCAAGAATGCTTGTCCAGATAATAGTTATTTCAACATGATAATGACCCAAAATATTCTTCCAAATTAAGATGTTTCTAAATGCTCAAAATGTTAATGTAATGAAGTGGTAAAGTCAGTTTCCAGATCCTGACCCAACAGAACATTTGTGGGATTATGTTGGACCTCAATTAGGAGCTCATTCTTTTACTAATGAGACAAAGTTCATGGAAGAAAAATCAGGAAAATCTGAAATACCACCTGAGTCTTATGTTCAATAAATCGAATCAATGTCAATAAGATGCCATGCAGTCCTCAAATTCAAGGATTATCAAACATCACTAGCTTATAACAAAAATGTCCGACCCCTACTCACTGTTATTTTGGTTAAAAGTGGTTATATAATTCCAACAAAATATGTTTCCTAATTTTTCCCAAAACTTTTGTTCAGTTTGTTTGACTCAGTATTAATTGTAGCCTTTGTATTAGTATATACCTGGCTTGGTATTACAGGTAAAGTTCCCATTCACTTCAATGTGAACTTTGCCTAGAATACCAAGCCAGGCTATTGCAGTGGATATGTAGTTGTCTGCTTCCTGACGCAAGCAGCTCTATCCACGGGTGCACTGGCCCAGCAAACAGCTGATTGGCTGCGGTCCCGGGCAGCAACCTTAGCCAATCTACTATTGATAGCCTACACTAAGGACAGGCCATCAATAGTTTAAAGCAGGACAACCCCTTTAACGGAGAGTAGACAATCAAATGTTATTACTGCTAGAGTGTGTTTGAAACGTGTTTGACATAGTTTAATAGAATATATTTGAAAAGTATAGTGTTTTTGAAATAATTACATAGTATAAGGCCCCATGCCCATGGCTGGATCAGATTCCAACTGCGAAATATCGCAGCAGAATCAGACCCGACACCCCCCAGAGACCCTATACTCACCTCTTCGGATCCGCCATGAGTGTCTCTGGCGGTGGGCTGTAATGTGGATTCTCAAGGTATTTCCACAGTGCTCAAAGCAGAAGTATCACAGGACAGACAGCTTTCATTGACTGCAATGGAAGCCATCAGTGTGATTTTCCGCACAAAATTGAACATGCTGCGATTCTCCCCTATGAGCGGAAAATCACAGTTGATATGATTTCCACTTGTGAGCAGGGAAGAATCATTTAACATTGCATGTCTATGGACGGACATTGCTGCAGAATTCACAGCGGGTGTCTGATAATGATAATCCATTCGTGAGCATTTGGCCTAATAGTTTAATTAGAAAAGTGATGTAAATGCAAACACTTACTAAAGAGTGTAATATAAATAATATTGTGTATGAAGGAAAATAATATTAATGTTATGTTTAGTGAGAGAAATACTGTTTACTATACAAATACAATAGCTTATCAAGAGGAATATTGAGTATTACCATAGGAAATGCTGTGATGTTTATTGCATAACTGCAGAGGTATATGGAATATCGTAAATGTGTATAATGTAACTTATTCACGTACTGTAGTTGCTCATATTCATTGTAAAGATGTAAAGCTACTGCGTGACTTATGTTGAGGTCTGTGTGTGACCATGTTGTTGGGTAAGTGTGATAGTCTCTGTTGTGGCCCCTGTGGACATTGAGTGATTAGTTGTTGTTTCCTGCACTGTTGAAGTGCACGTGAGATGTGTGAGGTCCAAGCAGATGTTGGGTGTAGTCTGTAGTTATGCGCCACAAGAGGAGCTCTGTGATTCCTGTTATGGAAAAGGCTGAGTGCAGTTTGAGCATTTGAGTTAAGGAAATTCTCTTACGCTTCTTGTCCAGAGGGAGAGAGTACCTGGACACTTGGACCATTGTTGCCAAGTAGCTCCAGTTGATGACCTATTGAATTGCTGAAGGCAGAGAGAGAGAGCCTTAAACCCAATGCACACAGACGTATTTGCACTGCGATATTCAGAGCGAGCTTTCGCCTCCGGATCCCGCAGCAAATACTGCCCATAGATAAGCTTTGCAAAACGCTTTTCCATGCACCAGAGTGGAAATCATTGGCAATTTTCTACTCAAGGGGGAAAATAGCAGCATATCCTATTCTAGTGTAAGCCTCACACAGCCTTGCATGGATTGCTTCCATTGCAGTCAATGGAAGCCGTCTATCCCACGGCGAGTCACCACGGACCTGCGTCATTGCCTGTGTGTCATTCTCTGCATTACACATGTGCGGCGGCTCGCCTGTTGGCAAAGCGACAGAACAGAGAGAAGACAACATGACAGGTATGCGGGGGTCACTGCCAGGGCACAGGGTCTGATTCCACTGCGAGATCTCACCGTCAAAATCTGACCCGGCCGTGTGCATTCAGCCTTTACACTAAGAGACTGCGAGTGCTAATGACTGTGAGCTGCTGTGAGTTTCCACGAGCCAAGAAAGGTTTGATATTGTTAGGTTGTGCTGCTGGGACCTGTAGTACTATGGTTTCTAGTAGCACAGCTCCAAAGGTGTGGAATGATTGAGGTGCCTAGGTGTGAAATGATTTGAGCTGGCTGGGTGTGGTGATCTCCTGCTAGCCAATCCCCTGGGTCTTTGCTCACATATATACCCAGCTCCTCTCAGTGTCTGTTTGGTGTTCAGGTTGAGCAGTCACATATCCTTGTCTGTTGCAGCTTGCTGTGTGTTTCATGTCCGTTCTTACATTAATCTTCTATCAGTTTTTTGTTATCCGTTATTTGCCATTTCTAGGCTAGGGTGGCACTTTGGGTCCTCTGGTACATGTTGTCTTGCTAGTGCAGGGACCCACAAGACAATGAGGAGCCTTGATTGTGGCTTGTGGGCTTAAGTATTTTGGCCAATATATGAACCAATACCTTGTACTTTTATAGCTATAACATCTGCTTATGTGCACAGGTATGCATGGCGAGTGTGTGTCATCAGTCAGTTCCTGTTTGTGCCTTTGGTCATGTTCATGTGGGCCCGGTGTTTGTTTGCCCACACAAACGTAACATAATGTACCTCTTTTTTGTAACTGGGGGGGCATTATGTTGACATGCAGTATGTTGGTTTGCAATATGTTGTATTGACTGTTAGTATGCATATGTTGCAATATGTTGTTAGGTTAGTATGTTGTATGTTGGTATGCATTTGTTATTGTCTGTATTCCATCCCGTCTGATCCACCCATCCATTGGTTGTTGGATGCCCGATTCCTGCATGTCTACCCATCTGTTGGTGAGCGGATGTCCAACCTGTAACGTGTCCCCTTTTGTCCATTGGTAGGTGAACTTTAGGACCCTGTTTGTCTGTCTGTCTGTTCAGCTCAATCTGTATCCTGTCCCCCTTGTCCATTGGTAGGTGGATGTTAGGGCTTTGTTTGGTCTCTTATGTCTGACACCCGATCCGCATCCTCTCCCCTTTGTCCATTGGTAGGTGGACTTTAGGGCCCTGTCTGTCTGTTTGTTCTGCCCGATCCCTATCCTGTGCCCTTTGTCCGTTGGTAGGCGGATGTTAGGGCTTTGTTCCATGTATCACCCTTTCAGGGATATTAAGGGCCGAGGTTCCAGCGCGGGGCCATCTTTATTGAAGCGATTACTCTGCCTATAGGTAGGGCTTTGCTAGTTTTCCTGCAGCCCAGGGTCAGTCTCCCATTCTGTGTTCTGAGTTCCAGCTCTGTTCATTACCCATCTTGCACTTTGCAGTCTGAATTCTGTCCCGTTGTCCATGTGGTGGCGAGGTGCGCCCAGCGGTTGTAATAAATGACCAACCTAACCATTTGCTTCAGACTCCTGTTGTATGTTCCCATGTTTTTCGCCCACTCCTGCTGTACATCCGGTAATAGGCCCATATGGATAAGTCCTAGGGGCCGTTGTGTCAGTAGGAGGGTTGCCATGTTTTCCCCTTTGGACTAGTGCACTTTTACTTTCAGGCTACTGTGACTGAGGCTGGTTGTGTAAAGCACAGTGGTCCTCGTTTTAGGTGCACTATTTGTTACTCTCTCCCATTTTGCCATCTTTGCCTTGGTGTCAGGGCCTTTATAGATAAATCCTGTACACATGTGCGGTTTGGAGGAGTTGCATAATTTTTTTATGCTTAAAAGGTCCAGAGGGTTCTTTTTTAAAGGGGAGGTACTGTTAGGTTGTGCTGCTAGGACCTGTAGTACTATGGTTTCTAGCAGCACAGCCCCACAGGTGTGGCATGATTGTGCTGGCTAGGTGTGGTGTTCTCCTGCTAGCCAATCCCCTGGGTCTTTGCTCATATATACACCCAGCTCCTGTCTGTCTGTTTGGTGTTCAGGGTGAGCAGTCATGTATCCTTGTCTGTTGCAGCTTGCTGTGTGTTTGGTGTCCAGTTGGTGCATGTCCATTCTTACGTTTATTTTCTGTCAGTTTTATGTCAGTTTGTCTCTGCTTTGTCCTGCTGAGTTAATTGCCATTTCTGGGCAAGGGTGGCCCTTTGGGTCCTGTGGTACATGTTGTCTTGCTAGTGTAGGGACCCGCAAGACAACGAAGAGCCTTGATCGTGGCTTGCGGGCTTAAAGGGGTTGTCCCGCGATAGCAAGTGGGGTTAAGCACTTCTGTATGACCATATTAATGCACTTTGTAATATACATCGTGCATTAAATATTGGCCATACAGAAGTTATACACTTACCCCCTCTGGTGCTGGCGTCCCCGTCTCCATGGCGCCGACCAAAGCCGCCTTCTGCCTGGATTAGATGCGCTTGCGCAGTCTGCCCTCTTCTGTCCGGCTCCGGCGTGCTCACGCCGCAGAGGTCTTCTGCGCATGCGCAGAAGACCTGTGCGGCACGAGCACGCTGGAGCGGCCCCTCCAGCGCAAGCACGTCTAATCCAGGCAGAAGGCGGCTGCCAAGTAAAGATTGTTATAACTTACCACTGTAATGTATGCTTATCTCTTAACTAACCCTTCATGTGAGGCACCCCCACAGGTGGGTGTCTTAAGGGTACTCTACATGGAGCCATTATGGACTTAATTCAGATGATAATCATTTCGTGTACATGCAGCCACCAACAGAACACTGAGCAAGACACTACTCACTTGTTGGAGTCAATTGTGTTTAAGCAAAACTCAAAACCAAGCGACTGTCAGGCCGTGTACACAGGAGCCGCTCAATGTTTGAGTGACTGTTTACTTTGAAAGAAGGTGCGTGGGCCAGAACGATCCCAACCGGCTCTGCCTCCATTCACTTGAACAACTATCGCTCATGAGAAAGCACAGGAGCAATAGTCAGGTGGGAGTCAGTGGGATGGCTGTTGGGTGCTTGTGCATCCAGCAATTGTTCTGTGTAAAGGGACATTTAATGATGTGAAGTCTCAGCTCCATAATATCACAATGACCAAAAATATGTGCGACTTCCGTTGTCTGCCAACTCAAAAAGAGCAGCTCTTGATTGCAATCTGTTACTAAAACAAGTAAATGGGCCTTTAAATTCAGTGCAGAGTAAACGACTATTAGCATTTAAAGCAAATTAGTCTTATTGATAGAGACCTTTTACTATACCTTGTATACTTCTTTTGAAGAAAGCCTTGCAACCTTCACATGACCACACTCCATAGTGATACCCAGACGCATAGTCACTGCAAACTGCACAATATCTAGTTTCCTTACTGGACTCCATTGGTGGTGTTCCCTTATCATTAGATGCAGATATTCGTTCTCTGCCACTTTGTCGCCTGTTGTCTGAACCTGACCTGCAAAAAAGTAACCGGAAATACAAAAACATTTTCAGACACAAAGTAACAATAAAGATGTTGCCATGTGGTATAAATATATAAAACACAAAGAAGCTGTTAAAGGTAGTGGGGAAGTGAGATGAAGTCCAACAGTAGACTTCATCTCACATATACATACACACAACATACATACAGTATATAAACTGATCAGTTATGACATTACTTTAGGTTCTTATCCAACGGAAAAAAACAGCTCTGAAGGCGTCCTATTATATTTGGCACCAAGATGTTAGCAGCAGATCCCTTAAGTCCTATAAGTTTTGAGATGGAGCCTTCAGGATTGAACTTGTTGATTTGATTGTCTCGGGACCACTGGAATTTGAAGGCCCAGGCAAAACCCTGTGTAGCAGGGGGCATTATGCTGCTGAAAAACATCACTGCCATTAGGCACTTTTACATGGAAAAATAATTTTTTTCAAAAAAATTGCTCAAACAAGCGAAATTGATCCATAATCGTTCAGTGTAAACGCAGCCAATGATCGAACGATGAATCGCTTTTTATTCATCACTCATTTGATGCAGGCATAAAAATCATCATTGGCTCATTCACTAATCGTTTGGTTTTAATACTGATCATTCAGTCCTGCTCAGTCACTTATACATTGAATGTGAATGACTGAATGATTTCTCATTTGAACGAGCCAACGATGTATCTGCCTGTATAAATATGCTGCCTGAGCAAACTCAAGCATCGTTCGCTTATTCAAACAATAAACCAATGGATTTCAATGGGTTAGTTCTCATTTCCTTTTTTCATATGTGCAAAAAAATAGAAAATGCACAAAAGAGCCCCATAACATGCAAAACGCAAGGGGGGTGCGTCAAAAACAGTTCAAAACTGTGGGTAAAAGAACACATCTGGACCTCATTAGGCTAAATTGCTTTTTAAATCAGGGCAGAGGGTGTTGCGCGCACATACGACAGGCCCTGTGTGTGCAAAAAAGCACGGTATAATGCACAGACATGCCTGCAAAAGTGCCTCATTTATAGCGCAAATACGTTGCCCTGAAGTGTGCGCATTTGTACATACGCCTGTGAGAAGCCGCTCTTAGACCAGTGTCACACAATTCCTATGATGCTGTGAGTTGGGGTCCATAGTATATACATCCGTAGTACGCTTTGGAGTGAAACAGGCCTTATAGATGGCATGGATCTGGTATTTTACTGTACAAAAGACAGACATTTAAATAAGCCCTTGGTTTAATTTCTTGGGCAGGTCTTGGCTCTCCATTCCAGCTATTTTGAAAGTTATCTCTCTTGATTGTAAACCAGATGCTGCTTGCAATCATGTTAGGAGACAAGGCCTTTACTTAATGATGTGTGAGGTGTATTAATGAGAACTGCACCTTTCACAGTTCGGTGCTCCCACTCATGACAAAATCTGCAACATAGATTAAAAACACTAAACTTTCAAAAGAATGTATCACTCCCACAAAAACAGTAGTGAAGTCACATAACTCATTTCATCATACAAATTCAAAATACCGTAATTATAAAAAATGGAAAGTTAAATGAGGCAAGAAAAATACCGTTATGTCAGTGAAATGTTATGTTGAATTTATTATTAAGTAGAATCAGCAATGTCTCTATTTACGTAAAGTAGTTATACGGCTGGGCTCACACGTGGCGGATTTGCTGTAGTTTTTCCGTTGCGGTTTTGCCGCAAATGAACTGCTTCTGTGGCAAAACTGCTTTAAGCTTATTTTTGTCTTGCATGTTTTGGGCGCTTTTTCGGCTCAGAAAATCTGCAAGCTTTTATTTCCGCAGCACTTTTTACTTTGCAGCAGCGTATTTTAGTGTGGATTTTGCTGCTCCTATGGAGGTCTATGGACAAAAAAGTGCAGCGGCAAACTCCAAGGAATTGACATGCTGCATCTTCAAAAACCGCGCCGCAGCAGCATTTCCACACTGCGGCAAAGCAGAAAAATTCTCTCCTGTGAGAACAGCTTTTTGCCAAACACATTGACTTTGCCTTGTACTGTAAATGTTGTGGTTTTTCGCAACTGTGGATATGAAACAGCAAAACGCAGCAAATCCTCCCCGTGTCAGCCCAGCCTAAGGGCTCATTCACAGGGGTGTTAGCTGCAGTGAACCATTTCTCTTTCTCTGTTCCATTGGTTGAGCAGGTCAGAAGGCATCCGAAGATGTCAGGGGCCACATACCAGAATATGAGGTTAAGGCCTCCTTCACGCAGGCGCTTTTGCGCATGTTTTTGCATGCAGAAAATCGTGCCATAGGTTTGAATGGGCTCCCTCATATTTTTCGATTTCCTGCACGTATTTTCGCAGCTGGCAAAAATACGTGACATGCTCCATTTTGCCTTAATGTGTACACTAGAGGCAGCATAGGAGCCTATGGGGGTGCACAAATGAGCACCTATGTGCACAAAATTGTGCTCATAAATGCATGAATTTGCAGTGTTAATTACTAACACCGACGACTAATTAGGCTGGCCTCCCTACTCATTAGACTGTCTAGCCTTTTCAAACATGGCGCCGGTGTTTCCTGCACCGATGTGAACAGGGCCAACAGCACAGAAAAGTGATTGGGCTCCATTCAGAGCGCAATTATATCATTCTGCGGCGAGCATAATTATGTCACGCTCGTGTGAAAAAGTCCTAAGGGCTCTCTCACGCAAGCATTTTTTACAGTGTATTGTGTGTGTAGGTTTTTTTGTACGTAACACTTGATAGCAAACTTTACATAACTTTCAAATGTGCCTCTCATACACAGGACACAAAACGCACGAGTAAAAAAAAACGCACCATGCACCATCTTCGTGTGTATTATGCATGCATACATGCTAAGATAGTGTATGGGGATTGTCAGTGAGCAGGAAGTATGCATCGCGTTCTGCTATTTGCTACCCGTGCAGGAGATACGTACGGTGCGCTGTATAAAATGCTTGTGTCAAACAGTCCTAAGTTTGTTCCATTCCTCACAAGTCTCTTTGTCATGTATCACAAAAATAGAGAGCCATTAAGCAAGCAAAGTTGAAACCTTATCACATCAAGGTTCTTCAGGAACTGCAGCAGTCTAATATGGTAAAGTGTGTGGAGTACGGAGAGTGGTTCCAGCGGAATTTAGGGAAATATTAGGAACAGTTGGGCATCATGCACTTCAAAAAGCATGGCTGCATTGGTATGCCATGTGGATAGCCAAAACACATGGATTTGGGCCACAACTAACCCACATGAAATCCACGAAAAACCACTGTATCCCATAAAAATAGGTGTTTGGTGCGCATTGTTCCGTTATCACATAATGGCCCAATCTTCTTCAATGACACCATAAACAACAAATGTTACCTGACAATATTTACAGAATTTGTGAACCAGCAGTGACCACGTTCAACATTTTCTCAGCTTACCAAGAACCAAGATAAGAATCAGTATTCACTCCTGTGATATATCCTTTTCCTGAACACAAATATTGTCAAGTTACTGGGTTGTGTCTTGAGTGAAACACCCTGTATAATCTGTCCCCACCACGCATAGACCGATGTGATGCAACGCATAGCATCTGCACATGTGACCAATGACCCAGCCAACTCACTTGCTCACTAACAGAACAAGCATAGCTTAATGGTACAGCAGCTGTGATATAGTACATACTAAACAACACACATCAACATGGCATAACATCGCACAACATAACTTAACATTGATCACAAGTTAAAGAGGCTGTCTGAGTTATGAAAGGGCAACCTAACCTTACCCCACTTGTTCCCCGCTGCCAGTCTCCCTGCTGACATCATCTTTAGGGACTGTAGTCGGTCTGAGCTATTCTACAAGTAAGCAAGCTGCAACCAATGACAATGCTCAGTGACAAGTTTACGGGCAGCACATAAACAACTGACTGCAGCCTATAAACAACAACACAGTGGAGACTGAAGTCGGTGGCAAGGGACAAGAAGGGGAGCAGTATCAGCTGCTTTTTTACACAATGGGGAGCCCCTAAGGCTGCCCTTTCATAACTCAGACAACCCTTTTAACTCTGCTGGCATACCACAAGAATATATTATGTTGGGAGAGGGCAGATCACTTTGACAGACTTGCTGGTACACCCCCTTACACTTTTGTCTTGGCCAACTATCTAATGTTTATGACCAGCGTTAGGCAGTCACAGAGTGCAGTACACATGAAATACACAAATTGAAATGTACAATTAATTAAAGTACTCTGTGTACATAAAGCGCTGTGACCCAAGGATACCCCCTGACAGACCAGAAAACTCTTGTGGAAAAAAGTTTATCAGAGGTATTGAAAGGTGCAACTATAGCAGAAAGTGCTCCATCACAACAAGCATATAGCTACAGAATAGACAAAAAGCACCACGTGGATGAACATCTGCAGCCACCAACAAATGTAGTATTGAGGCGGTTTTATGAGTTTTAGCAACAGATTTGTACAAATACACCGTAGTAATCTGGATTCATGGAATAACCAGTCTTTTATACAAGATTCTCATGTATCGCCATCTGATCTGTATCAAGATTACACTACAACAGGACAATGGCAGCTTTGGCCATAAAGTAATGTTTTTAGTGTGGTATTTCTACTACAGAGCCCTCATCTATAAGGTCTATCAAGACCATATGAAGAGGTATAAGCTATCTCCAAATTCTGTACGTTTAGGAGACAGTAGTTTTAAAAAGCCGTCACTTTAGTTGGAAACTTTATAAAATTCAGCTATCTGTTGCTTTGCTGAGAACATTTCACAATATAAGCATCCCTTTTACATATAGAGTGTCTTTCTGCCTAGCTCTGCTGAAAGAAAATATTCTACCATTTGTAAGAACATTTTGTGGCAGATCTTTATGCACGTCTGCTTTTTGTGCGTATAAATAGCTTATAATAATCTTAATAATAGCTAATGCACTATAATTCATGTTCAGCGACTCCATTACTGTAAATATATTGCATCTCTTATGCTTTTAAAGTAAGTTTATCACAATTTGCTAATTGACAGCAGATTTCTTAAAACAAAATTTAAAACTGAAATTAGGGCTTGAGAAAAGTATGTTTTTTCTGCAATGATAGCTTCAAGTCTGTTGGTGTAAGTTTCTATTTAGCAAAGTGTGTGGAAATTATCTTTTCATATTCCTCTTGGCAGACTTCCTCCAGATTATTCAGATTGGTTATATGTAGAGATGAGCGAACGTACTCGTCCGAGCTTGATACTCGTTCGAGTATTAGCGTGTTCGAGATGCTCGTTACTAGAGGCGAGTACCACGCGATGTTCGAGTTACTTTCACTTTCATCTCTGAGACGTTAGCGCGCTTTTCTGGCCAATAGAAAGACAGGGAAGGCATTACAACTTACCCCTGCGACGTTCAAGCCCTATACCACCCCCCTGCAGTGAGTGGCTGGCGAGATCAGGTGTCACCCGAGTATATAAATCGGCCCCTCCCGCGGCTCGCCACAGATGCATTCTGACATAGTTCAGGGACAGTGCTGCTGGTGCCGGAGCTGCTATAGGGAGAGCGTTAGGAGTTATTTTAGGCTTCAAGAACCCCAACGGTCCTTCTTAGGGCCACATCTGACCGTGTGCAGTACTGTTGAGGCTGCTTTTAGCAGTGTTGCACAATTTTTTTTTTTTTTTTGTATATCGGGCGTGCAGAGCATTGCGTCCGCAGTCTGCAGTCATTGTATAGGGCCAGTACTGGTGAGGCAGGGAAAGAGATATTCAGGCTATATAGGCAGTGGGCTTTTTCCCAAAAATTGGGGAAAAATACTATATTTGGGCTGCATGTGACTGTCTTCAGTTTACTGCGTGTCTGCTGGGGGTAGTAGTCCTAATTAATACGCAGCTAAGCGTTACAGCAGGCTTGCGCAAAATTATTTCCTGGATCTGCTGTCTCTGTTACATCAGCGCTGTCATCCCGCCAGAGGGAAAGAGTATACATAATATTATACGCTGCCAACAGTATCTATCTGCTGGGGGTAGTAGTCCTAATTAATACGCAGCTAAGCGTTACAGCAGGCTTGCACAAAATTGTTTCCTGGATCTGCTGTCTCTGTTATATGATCGCCGTCATCCCGCCAGAGGGAAAGAGTATACATAATATTATACGCTGCCTACAGTATCTATCTGCTGGGGGTAGTAGTCCTAATTAATACGCAGCTAAGCGTTACAGCAGGCTTGCGCAAAATTGTTTCCTGGATCTGCTGTCTCTGTTACATGATCGCCGTCATCCCACCAGAGGGAAAGAGTATACATAATATTATACGCTGCCTACAGTATCTATCTGCTGGGGGTAGTAGTCCTAATTAATACGCAGCTAAGCGTTACAGCAGACTTGCGCAAAATTGTTTCCTGGATCTGCTGTCTCTGTTACATGATCGCCGTCATCCCGCCAGAGGGAAAGAATATACATAATATTATACGCTGCCTACAGTATCTATCTGCTGGGGGTAGTAGTCCTAATTAATACGCAGCTAAGAGTTACAGCAGGCTTGCGCAAAATTGTTTCCTGGATCAGCTGTCTCTGTTACATGATCGCCGTCATCCCACCAGAGGGAAAGAGTATACATAATATTATACGCTGCCTACAGTATCTATCTGCTGGGGGTAGTAGTCCTAATTAATACGTAGCTAAGCGTTACAGCAGGCTTGCGCAAAATTGTTTCCTGGATCTGCTGTCTCTGTTACATCAGCGCTGTCATCCCGCCAGAGGGAAACAGTATACATAATATTATACGCTGCCTACAGTATCTGTCTGCTGTATCAGCTCAGCCTTTTAAAAAAATAGAAGCAAAATACTTAAGGCCTACTACTGGCCTTTGGCCACTTGACTGCTTCTGCGCTGTGAATTCCACTAGCTCAGTCATACGCACCTACGTCTCACTACAGGCGTGCGCAAAATTGTTTCCTGGCTCTGCTGTGCGTTCCGTAAGGGAAGTCAGCCTCCAACCACAGGCCAATAAGCGGCACATTTAATTACAGCGTTCTGTTTCTGCACTACTGGTAATACAGCATGCTGAGGGGTAGGGGTAGGCCTAGAGGACGTGGACGCGGGCGAGGACGCGGAGGCCCAAGTCAGGGTGTGGGCACAGGCCGAGCTCCTGATCCAGGTGTGTTGCAGCCGACTTCTGCGGGATTAGGAGAGAGGCACGTTTTTGGCGTCCCCACATTCATCTCACAATTAATGGGTCCACGCGGTAGACCTTTATTAGAAAATGAGCAGTGTGAGCAGGTCCTGTCGTGGATGGCAGAAAGTGCATCCAGCAATCTATCGACCACCCAGAATTCTGAGCCGTCCACTGCTGCAACTCTGAATCCTCTGGCTGCTGCTCCTCCTTCCTCCCAGCCTCCTCACTCCATTACAATGACACATTCTGAGGAGCAGGCAGACTCCCAGGAACTGTTCTCGGGCCCCTGCCCAGAATGGGCAGCAATGGTTCCGAATCCTCTCCCACTGGAGGAGTTTGTCGTGACCGATGCCCAACCTTTGGAAAGTTCCCGGGGTCCGGGGGATGAGGCTGGGGACTTCCGGCAACTGTCTCAAGAGCTTTCAGTGGGTGAGGAGAACGATGACGATGAGACACAGTTGTCTATCACTCAGGTAGTAGTAATTGGAGTAAGTATGAGGGAGGAGCGCACAGAGGATTCGGAGAAGAGCAGCAGGACGATGAGGTGACT
Organism: Eleutherodactylus coqui; assembly: GCF_035609145.1. Taxonomy (NCBI): domain Eukaryota; kingdom Metazoa; phylum Chordata; class Amphibia; order Anura; family Eleutherodactylidae; genus Eleutherodactylus; species Eleutherodactylus coqui. The sequence goes on along the minus strand of NC_089839.1, from coordinate 109,186,850 downwards.
GACCCCACCTGGTTTGCTACGCCTACTGAGGACAGGTCTTCAGAGGGGGAAGCAAGTGCAGCAGCAGGGCAGGTTGGAAGAGGCAGTGCGGTGGCCAGGGGTAGAGGCAGGGCCAGACCGAATAATCCACCAACTGTTTCCCAAAGCGCCCCCTCGCGCCATGCCACCCTGCAGAGGCCGAGGTGCTCAAAGGTCTGGCAGTTTTTCACTGAGAGTGCAGACGACCGACGAACAGTGGTGTGCAACCTTTGTCGCGCCAAGATCAGCCGGGGAGCCACCACCACCAGCCTCACCACCACCAGCATGCGCAGACATATGATGGCCAAGCACCCCACAAGGTGGGACGAAGGCCGTTCACCACCTCCGGTTTGCACCGCTGCCTCTCCCCCTGTGCCCCAACCTGCCACTGAGATCCAACCCCCCTCTGAGGAGACAGGCACTACCGTCTCCTGGCCTGCACCCACACCCTCACCTCCGCTGTGCTCGGCCCCATCCACCAATGTCTCTCAGCGCACCGTCCAGCCGTCGCTAGCGCAAGTGTTGGAGCGCAAGCGCAAGTACGCCGCCACGCACCCGCACGCTCAAGCGTTAAACGTGCACATAGCCAAATTTATCAGCCTGGAGATGCTGCCGTATAGGGTTGTGGAAACGGAGGCTTTCAAAGGTATGATGGCGGCGGGGGCCCCGCGCTACTCAGTTCCCAGTCACCACTACTTTTCCCGATGTGCCGTCCCAGCCCTGCACGACAACGTCTCCCGCAACATTGTACGCGCCCTCACCAACGCGGTTACTGGCAAGGTCCACTTAACAATGGACACGTGGACAAGCACAGGCGGGCAGGGCCACTATATCTCCCTGACGGCACATTGGGTGAATTTAGTGGAGGCTGGGACAGAGTCAGAGCCTGGGACCGCTCACGTCCTACCCACCCCCAGAATTGCGGGCCCCAGCTCGGTGGTGGTATCTGCGGCGGTGTATGCTTCCTCCACTAAACCACCCTCCTCCTCCTCCTCCTACGCAACCTCTGTCTCGCAATCAAGATGTGTCAGCAGCAGCACGTCGCCATCGCCAGCAGTCGGTGTCGCGCGGCGTGGCAGCACAGCGGTGGGCAAGCGTCAGCAGGCCGTGCTGAAACTACTCAGCTTAGGAGAGAAGAGGCACACGGCCCACGAACTGCTGCAGGGTCTGACAGAGCAGAGCGACCGCTGGCTTGCGCTGCTGAGCCTCCAACCGGGCATGGTCGTGTGTGACAACGGCCATAACCTGGTGGCGGCTCTGCAGCTCGGCAGCCTCATGCACGTGCCATGCCTGGCTCACGTCTTTGATTTGGTGGTTCAGCGCTTTCTGAAAAGCTACCCACGCTTGTCAGACCTGCTCGGAAAGGTGCGCCGGCTCTGCGCACATTTCCGCAAGTCCCACACGGACGCTGCCACCCTGCGCACCCTGCAACATCGGTTTCATCTGCCAGTGCACAGACTGCTGTGCGACGTGCCCATATGGTGGAACTCTACGCTCCACATGTTGGCCAGGCTCTATGAGCAGCGTAGAGCTATAGTGGAATACCAACTCCAACATGGGCGGCGCAGTGGGAGTCAGCCTCCTCAATTCTTTACAGAAGAGTGGGCCTGGTTGGCAGACATCTGCCAGGTCCTTGGAAACTTTGAGGAGTCTACCCAGATGGTGAGCGGCGATGCTGCAATCATTAGCGTCACCATTCCTCTGCTATGCCTCTTGAGAAGTTCCCTGCAAAGCATAAAGGCAGACGCTTTGCGCTCGGAAACAGAGGCGGGGGAAGACAGTATGTCGCTGGATAGTCAGAGCACCCTCCTGTCTATATCTCAGCGCGTTGAGGAGGAGGAGGAGGAGCATGAGGAGGAGGGGGAAGAGACAGCTTGGCCCAATGCTGAGGGTACCCATGCTGCTTGCCTGTCATCCTTTCAGCGTGTATGGCCTGAGGAGGAGGAGGAGGAGGAGGATCCTGAAAAGTGACAGCCATGTGTTGCGTACAGGTACCCTGGCACACATGGCTGACTTCATGTTAGGATGCCTTTCTCGTGACCCTCGTGTTACACGCATTCTGGCCACTACGGATTACTGGGTGTACACACTGCTCGACCCACGGTATAAGGAGAACCTTTCCACTCTCATACCCGAAAATGAAAGGGGTTCGAGAGTGATGCTATACCACAGGACCCTGGCGGACAAACTGATGGTAAAATTCCCATCCGACAGCGCTAGTGGCCGAAGGCGCAGTTCCGAGGGCCAGGTAGCAGGGGAGGTGCAGAGATCAGGCAGCATGTACAGCACAGGCAGGGCAACACTCTCTAAGGCCTTTGACAGCTTTCTGGCTCCCCAGCAAGACTGTGTCACCGCTCCCCAGTCAAGGCTGAGTCGGCGGGAGCACTGTAAAAGGATGGTGAGGGAGTACGTAGCCGATCGCACGACCGTCCTCCGTGACGCCTCTGCCCCCTACAACTACTGGGTGTCGAAGCTGGACACGTGGCCTGAACTCGCGCTGTATGCCCTGGAGGTGCTTGCTTGTCCTGCGGCTAGCGTCTTGTCAGAGAGGGTGTTTAGTGCGGCTGGGGGAATCATCACAGATAAGCGTACCCGCCTGTCAACTGACAGTGCCGACAGGCTTACACTCATCAAGATGAACAAAGCCTGGATTTCCCCAGACTTCTCTTTTCCACCAGCGGACAGCAGCGATACCTAAACAATACGTAGGTTGCACCCGCGGATGGAAGCATCGTTCTCTATCACCATCAAAAACGTGGACCTTTTAGCTTCATCAATCTGTGTATAATATTCATCCTCCTCCTCCTGCTCCTCCTCCTGAAACCTGACGTAATAACGCCGAACGGGCAATTTTTCTTAGGCCCACAAGGCTCAGTCATATAATTTTTGTAAACAATTTTTATACGTTTCAATGCTCATTAAAGCGTTGAAACTTGCACCTGAACCAATTTTTATTTTAACTGGGCTGCCTCCAGGCCTAGTTACAAATTAAGCCACATTAACCAAAGCGATTAATGGGTTTCACCTGCCCTCTTGGTTGGGCATGGGCAATTTTTCTGACGTACATTAGTACTGTTGGTACACCAATTTTTTGGGGCCCTCGCCTACAGTGTAATCCAATTAATTTTTTGTCCACCTGCATTAAAGCTGACGTTACATCAGCTGTGCTGGGCACTGCAATGGGATATATTTATGTACCGCCGGTGGGTTCCAGGGAGCCACCCATGCTGTGGGTCCACAGGGAGATGTAACTGCATGTGTCTACTTCTAAAGAACCCCAGTCTGACTGGGGCATGCTGTGTGGGCCGAAGCCCACCTGCATTTAATCGGACGTTACCTCAGCTGTGATGGGCACTGCAATGGGATATATTTATGTACCGCCGGTGGCTTCCTGGCACACACCCATGGTGTCGGTCCACACGGAGTTGTAACTACATGTGTCCACTTCTAAAGAACCCCAGTCTGACTGGGGCATGCAGTGTGGGCCGAAGCCCACCTGCATTTAATCGGACATTACCTCAGCTGTGATGGGCACTGCAATGGGATACATTTATGTACAGCCGGTGGGTTCCAGGGAGCCACCCATGCTGTGGGTGCACACGCAATTCCCATTGCGGAGTTGTACCTGCCTGTGACTATTTATAAAAAAACGAGGTCTGACTGGGGCATGCAGACACCTTGACAGAATGAATAGTGTGTGGCACATAGGTTCCCCATTGCTATGCCCACGTGTGCAGCTCCTGATGGCGGTGGCACAGGATTATATTTCTCATTGCTTCTGTACAGCATTGTGGGCTATCGCCCCGCCCCTTTTAAAGAGGGTCGCTGCCTAGCCGTGCCAATCCTCTGCAGTGTGTGCCTGCGGTTCCTCCTCATGGCAGACGCACTTATAAATAGACATGAGGGTGGTGTGGCTATGAGGCCAGCGTGTGGCATGAGTGCAGCTGAAGGCTGCGCGGGGACACTTTGGTGTGCGCTGTGGACACTGCGTCGTGCGGGGGGGGGGGGGGGGGGGGCTGGCAGCATGTAACCCAGAAGAAGTGGCAGCGGAGTGTCATGCAGGCAGTGATTGTGCTTTGTTGGAGGTAGTGTGGTGCTTAGCTAAGGTATGCATTGCTAATGAGGGCTTTTCAGAAGTAAAAGTTGTTGGGAGGGGGGGGGCACTCTTGCTGCTATTGTGGCTTAATAGTGGGACCTGGGAACTTGAGATGCAGCCCAACATGTAGCCCCTCGCCTGCCCTATCCGTTGCTGTGTCATTCCCATCACTTTCTTGAATTGCCCAGATTTTCACAAATGGAAACCTTAGCGAGCATCGGCGATATAGAAAAATGCTCGAGTCGCCCATTGACTTCAATAGGGTTCGTTACTCGAAACGAACCCTCGAGCATCGCGATAATTTCGTCCCGAGTAACGAGCACCCGAGCATTTTGGTGCTTGCTCATCTCTAGTTATATGCTATTTGCATTATACTGTACAATTACACAGATTTTCAATGAGATTGCTTTAGATCAGGGGTGTCAAACTCATTTTCACCGAGGGCCATATCAGCCTTATGCTTGCCTTCAAAGGGCCGATTCTAATTGTTAATTGTAAGTCAGTATAGTAAACGTGAACCCCACAGTGGCCCAATTTGTAATAAGGTCCCCCATAGTGGCCAGTGGCGCACATATATACACACACACATATACGCACAGACGCACACTACTATACACAAACATGCACACAGACGCAAACTATTATACTCATACATGCACAGACGTACACTATTATACACATACATACACAGACAAACACTATTATACACATACATGCACACTATTATACACATACATGCACAGACACACACTATTATACATATACATGCACACAGACGCACACTATTATTACACATATGTGCACAGACACACACTATTATACACATACATGCACAGACATACACTATTATACACATATATGCACAGACACACACTATTATACATATACATGCACACAGACGCACACTATTAATTACACATATGCGCACAGACACACATTATTATACACATACATGCACACAGACATACACTATTATTACAAATATGCGCACAAACACACACCATTATACACATACATGCACACAGATGCACACTATTATTACACATATGCACACAGACACACTCTATTATTACACATATGTGCACAGACACACACTATTATACACATATGCGCACAAACACACACTATTATTACACATATGCACAGACATACACTATTATTACACATATGCGCACAGACACACTATTATACACATACATGCATACAGACGCACACTATTATTACACATATGCGCACAGACACACACTATTTTATATATATATATATATATATATATATACATACATACATATGCACACAAGGACACTTCTGTATACACATTTTTATACTTACCTGCATCCAATGTGGTCCCACTGGCAGGTATACTGGCTGCTCTCTTCTTGGGGCCCTCCTGCATACTTGGGCCCCTGATGTCTTCCCAGGCCTGCAGCCATGAATAGAGGGAGGGCTGGTGAGAGGAGTTAAGCACTGACCAGGCTCTCACTCTGCAGCTGCTCCTCCTCATTCCTGCTCTCCTCGCTGCAGAGATCATATTCTCTGCAGTCTTCTTCCCTCCTTCGCGGCCGTTGTCAGTGTGCTATTGGCACTCCTCTATTTCTGTCTGCACTAGACAGAACAAGCCGAGAGAAGATTGTCTACTGACAGCAGCACGGAGGTGAGGGAACTTTGTGCACAGCCGACGGGGCACAGAAAACGATGCAGCAGGCCGGATTCGGCCCGCGGGCCTTGTGTTTGACACCTGTGCTTTAGATCATTCTCCTGTTGAATGGTTAATTTTGACAACCTTCTTCCATGTCAGCCTTCTTGCCTTGAGCCCTCCTTTGTTTTAGACCACCCTTCCAGAACTGTTCTATAAGCCAGACTATACTGTACAGTACAGGCAGCCTCCATGGTCAACATCTTTTTGGACAGACATCCTGGGTGGTGGAATCTGCCTTTAGTTCCTAGATGTCTATAAATTTAGCAAGTTGCATTCAAAAGTAAAGACAATATTACTTGGTCATTTTACCCAATTGGGAATGCATAGACACAAATAGCCATTCTGTTACAGAGCACACAACATAGCCCTAGTGTGACAACACTGCTCCCTCCATGCTTACCCTGCTAAATGCATCCTCCGCTCACTTTTAGGCCCAATGTTCACGGGCGGATTTGATTTGCGTAATCTGTGCGGGACACCCGCGTGCGAGATCCGCACATCAAGCCACCCATAGGGAAGCATGGGGATCCGCAAATTATTTAAAGCATGCAAATTTCTTTTGAAAAATGTGATTGTTCCTAGCAAGAGAAATCATGTAATCTTGCTGGGAACAATCACATTTTGCTCTACAGACTAACACGGTACCAAACCTTTGTTTTCATAATTTCTTTTGCGGACCATCTGATCCGCGGCTTGTCCGCGAGAAAGCAGGAGATTAAAAAAAATCTCTATTGTGCATGTGGGCCAGCCAGCACTTCTGCACACATCCGCCATGAAGACCCGGACAGATAAGCACTGTCCTCGGCCGCGAGCTGGATCGAATTCCGCTTTGGGCTACCGCATGCAGAACCCTAGCCGACCATGGACACGGGGCCTTAGAACTGTCAGAATTGTACTTTTATTAACTTTTTGAATATATGTTTGATCATGTATCAGAAATCAGTCACAGACAATGCAACTTTATGCGTTGATGACTGCCATACTACCGTGGGAAAAGTAGATTAAAAAAAACTCTGTACTGTGCATGTCCGACGGCGAGCTGAGTGAACCACCCGCAGTACAAGAATCCTGGAAGTACAGAGGTCCGCACGTACTCCGCTTGCCCGCACGGGTAAGAAGAGTCCTTGGCCGCCGGCAGGGTGGGATTCTGCTGCGGGCTTCCGCACACAGAATCCGACCCTTTGCGGAACTGAGACCTTAGACACGGGCGGTTCCTGCATGCAGATTTCCGCAGAATAAATACTTTCCACACTGACACGTGGAAGACCTGCATGTCAGTGTGGAAATTATTTTTAAACGCTTGCCGGCAATCGCAGATACAATTTTTTTTCTGCGCGGATGAACGCGGGTGCACTGTGGATGATCCGCAACCCCACCTCCCAGCCTTTTCCTCACCTTCCTAATTGATTTTAACCTTTAAATCCGCAGTGCATCCGTTAGATTTGTGTGCCCATTTGCTGGAGGGCGAATGTAAAAATGCAGATGCCTGTGTGAAAGAGCCCTTATAGCTAAGATTTCATTCGGGACGCAGTAATTTTTGAACATGAAGAGCCTATTAGCATTTCCATCCTAAAATGGCTCAGGTTTGGCCAATTAGTTCTGAAATCTGGAATGAAGACTGCATAATATCCTTCTATTGTGAAATCATCCTGGATTCTTTTTCTATCTACTATAATAAGCTTCCTAGCTCAGACATATTAACAAACTTGGGCCTCCTGCACACTTGCGTTTTTCTTGCGCATTTTTTCACGTGATATCGCTATGTTTTTTCACACGATTGTCAATGGGACTTTCTAATGCTAAAAATGCATTACAAGTTTGTGCTTTGCAATTTTTGTGCGATGCGTTTTTAACATTAGAAAGTCCCATTGACAATCGCGTGAAAAAAACAGCGATATTTCGGTGAAAAAAATGTGCAAGAAAAACGCAAGTGTGCAGGAGCCCTTAAAAACTGTACATCTCAGCTATTTCTTTCAGTCAGCTGAGCAGAAAACAGCACTAGACCACCCATACAGGTGGATGAGATAGCAGATGCCATACCTTAAAATTGGGAAATCACCTTGACTTAACAATCTCCTATATAAGTTCTATGCTAGTAGACAAACTACTCTCTGGCTGTATTTACAAAGTGGCGCATTAGCATATGGGGCATGCTGGATATAAAGTAGGTTTTTGACTTTATGCTACTTACGTTTTTTAAGGTGCATGCTATTCAGATGCTGTTAAACAATGTTCTGATAGTTTTTGAGTGAAAAGGTTCCCTTTAAAAACAAAGTTTGGGAGCAATTGTTACTTAGCATTGGCCATGGGGAACTATATGTGATAGTTTTTTTCCAAGGGCACAGTGTGGAGATGTGCTGAAAAAGTAAGAAGCAGAATACATCTACATGCCAAACTCTGCAAACACAAGTCTTGGCTAGGAAAAGGTGTCATGGTGGATGAAGAAGAAAAGAAGGGCTCCAATCAGAGAAGACCTGTACGTCACTTCAGTATAAATGTTTATTCTCCCTCTGTGATTGATAGGCTGTAATATTTTTGTTTGTAAAAAAAAAAAAAACTCTCAGTATACCCTTACCCTTGTTAAAGTTATCCATGGTACAAAACTATATGGCAGTGGTTAAGCTGTACTGTACTGTGTTTGTTTCTGGGACTGTATTTATGTACTGAGCTTGGTTCTGATATTGCATTTATGTTATGAGCTTGGTTCTGCTGCTGTACTTATGTACTGAGGTTAATTTTGAGTCTGTATTTATGTTATGAAAGGTGAAGGTAAACAGGTTGTGGATGGGCTGCTGCTCAAGGGCCAATGATAGGTGCTTGCTCTCCAGGCTAAAGTTTGCCAGCTAGCCCCTGTCCATCAGGTTAACATTGTAGATTGAAGTGGTGAGCTGCTTTACTCAACATATCTCCTAGAATCTAAACATCTATTAATTGGTTTTGTATGATGTCATACACACTATACCATGCTGAAATGCGATTTCAACAATATTTCTAAACAAGGATGTTCTCAAGCTGAATTTCTGTTATTTGAGTGTCTTCAACCTCATCAGTTTCATTTATGTATTTATTTACTTATCCTGTTTTTGCAATATTTTTTCTACAATTTTTGCAGTATTTTCCAAACTGAGGGACATAGGGGAACATTTCTGAAGACTTTACACCAGTTTTCGAGCATAGAAAAGTCGCAAATTTTTGACCAAGAACTGCCTGCACAAAAATTTTGCAACTTTTCAGCCTTCTGTGCAAGCCTCACCACTTTTCTGAAAAGTGTGTGGGGCTTATTGAGAAGGGCATGGCTGCCTAGGCCCAGCAGATGTATTTATAATGTGCACCAAAAACTGCCATAAAGTATCCCAGAAATGTACGCCTGATTGGGATCAGACATACATTTCTGTGGCATCCCACGGACCTGTTCTTAATACATTCTGTAGCAGATCCGCAGATGAAATTCTGCATCAAAACGCGCACCACTTGGTGCAGATGTGCAGATTTAGCAAAATCTCCTCCACTTTGCTGCTACAGTAAATTCCGTGTATTTTCCATGTGGAGGGTATGTATGGAAAATCCATGGCAAATCCGCCCCATGTGAAAATGTCCTTAGGCTTCTTTCATTACACAGCAAATTTGCCTCATGTGAACAATAGACTGATAGGAGCAAGAGAAATTTGTGAACTTAATTGGTGCACAATATGTTTTAGTGAGTATTATACCACATTCATTTTTATTAATAGAGTTAAAACAGCTAATATTAACACATTTCAGGGATACACACTCTTTTCCTCTGAATGGGAGTGCAGACAGGAGAGGTCTTTCACAAACTCCGTGCTCCTCATAGTCATTTCTGAAAAACGGGTGTATTAAAAAAAAAACATGCTAATATTGGCTGTTTTTAAATCGATTAATAAAGAAGAATTGGGTATAATAATACTCGTAATATTTTTTGTGAAAGTTGCGCCAATTAAGTTTACACTTTTCTTTTTCTCTTATCAGTCTACGCTCCAAGTATATGGTTGATGTTAGTGGACAGGTAGCACCTCATCCCATGTCCTATAAGGAATATTAACCCCATAAGTGAAGGAGCTCCTGAAGAAACAATAAACCCGCAAGCTTTTTATAAGAAAGAAAAAAATCTTCAGATAATGTTGGTTTCCTACTTAATTTATTTAAAAATTAGACACATCTCTTGTCTCCCTATGTGCCTATCAGACAAACCTACGCCAGCTAGAAGTTGGCATAGATTTGCACTAAGACTGGCGCTACTTTATGACTGAGCTATGGGAGGCCATGCCCCCTCCTGTTAAGTCCCAACCATTTTTCAGGAGACTGGTGGAGGTGGAGTTAAACTTTAAAAAAGTTGCAATTTTTGCTAAAAAATGGTACTAGTGTCAGAAGTGCTACTGTTCCATACCACAATTCTGGCATAAACACTTAATAACCATAAACATCTACTGCTAATAAATCTCGTGAAAACTAATTCCCCAGGTGTAACCTTTTTATGTGGATTTCTAGTAATGCAGATTGTGGTAGTATTTTCTCAGGATTCTCTCTAAACTAAAATTGAATTAGTACTTAGGTTTTTTTTCACACAAGCGTTTGTGCAAAAACAAGGCACATTTACGTGCATGTCTGCCCATAGTACTGTACTTTTTGCACATGCAGGGCCAGGTAGAACATGCACTTAACACACCCTATCTGTGGATTAAAAGACTATTAGCCTAATGCAGTCCAGATGTGTTCTTTTTTCCACGGCTTTGTGCAGTGCTGCACACATCCCCTTGTGTATTTGCGCACATCCCATATATTTCTATGGGGGACTTTACTGCCGAAAAGGCATGAAAATAGAGCAGGTCCTTCTTTTGTCGTGAGAACGAACCAATTAAAATCAATGGATTCTATTCTCTGTGTTTGGTGCGAATATATTTTACACGTGCAAATAGAGTTATGTGAGGAAGCCCTTAATCAGAAACCAGTGGCGCGCAATAGAGGGAATTTATTAATACATTTGAACCAAAAATTATGAATTTTAGTAATTTTACGCCAACTCCTCAACTTTTTAAAAAAGTGAGAAAGGGACATAATTAATGGTAGTCCAACAGATTTACTGTATTTTAAGCCCGAGGATGGGGTACATTATAGCTCAAATCTACACCAGCTCATAGATTTCAAATTCTGGCTAAACATGTAACAAATTTATTATTGATTTATAATTTCCTGTTGCTTCACTGCAGCACTCTGTTTATTAGGCTGGAATATAAAGCACTATAGGTGTTCTGTCAAGTAGATTGCATCATTTTAGTTAGACTCTTAAATCTAATCCCTGTTCATAACATATAATATTCTTTATTACTCTATGATTTAGTGTGTAGACAGGAGATAAAATTATAGAGTATATAAGACAGACATTCAGTATTATCTATAAATACACAAAGATAACTATTTTATTTTAGGCAAGTATTATAAAGTAGTCTGGGTCAATACCATTTCTAGCTATGAAAAGGCAGAGAGCTCACAGTGACCTTTAATCCGGAAAATAATTCTGTAATGTTCAGTATAAAGCATTCATAGTGATCATCTGGTTTAACCCCTTAATACTGCAGGATTTACAGTTACGTCATGGAGGTTTGGTATTTGGATGGGGGGGGGGGGAGGGTAGGAGCCTATGCCGCTCTATACAATGCTGGTGTTGGCTATTTCTCACAGATGCCATCTACTGGGAACATGCTGATCGAGGGTGTTATTTCTTTACATGCTACCGTCAATTCTGAAAATGGCATTTGAAATTCAGTTGCCATGGCAGCTGGGGACCTTCTGCAAACCAACAGGGCTGCCATTGCAGATTGCCTGTGGCATGGCTTGATAGACTGTGAAATTGTAGTATTATGTAATACTCTGAGCAATCAAAGAATCGTAAGTTCAAGTTTCCCATGGTGAAAAAAATGCGCCCGTGTGATTGAGGCCTAAGGAGATACTCAGACGGACGTGTCAAATTTTGGTCCGTAAGAAAAACAACTTTAACCCAAGTGTATGTCCATATTTTTTTTATTCATATGCGTTGAATATGTCAATTTTTACCTGTGTGTGTCATCCCTTTTGTTTTACTCGCATGTAAAAAAAAAGGCCCCTTTTGCTTTTTGCAGCATTGCTTTACAATGATATATGGGAAACAGAGCACGCTCAAATGTCATCCTTTGCTCTCTGTTCTTTTTCTGTGTTCTGTTATCTGGTGTAGAAAGGTTGAAATTTTGGTGCATGTGCCAAAATTACAAATTTTTACCTCTTTACACTGACCTCCACCACTTTTCTAAAATTGGATGGGATCAGCAAAAAGGAAACATACATTAAAGCAGAAAACTATGCCAGCTTGAAGCTGGTGTATGTTTCCATCTGACACATGGAGGTGCTGACAGATGTAACTAATGCATTAACCCTCTCCAATCCAATTTGCATCCTGATTTTCCTAGGGGGCTTACTCCTTTTCTGCCATTACACAACGGTGCTATATGCTGGCTAAAGACAGTACTGCATGAGGTGACACGTTGGATAGGCTTCGACAGCAGAGAGGCTGGCAATATACAGTAAGAGAACTGCAACGGACGTTTTCCAACATCAGAGCTGTACAGCTTTAAATCACAATGTCTTCAGAGGTCAGACATTGGATCGGAAAGGATTAGGAGTCGTAAGCCTGTTCATACACCTGTCAGAATTAACTACGGACACACTGTAGTTAGACTGGTATACAAAACATTGGTCTACGTAAATGTGCACCAATGTATCTAAGGACCAAGCAGATGAAAACAAGTACATAAATATCTATGGCACATATTGATCAATGTGTTTGTGTCTTTTTTGTGCCATATTTTACTCCAAGATAATACATAATATCTGCTGTAGGAAATATTTGTTAACCATTTGCACCAGAATTTTTTTTAAACTAATTTATACAGCACATAAATATTTTGCAGTGCTGCACAATGATTATAGTAACATAGTATGTAAAGCCAAAAAAAGACATATGTCTGTTGAGTTTTGTCTATTATCCCCCAATGTTGATCTAGAGGAAGGCAAAAAATACCCAATGAGGTAGAAGACAATTTTCCACATTTAAGGGAAAAAATTCCTTCCTAACTCCAATCCGGCAATCGGAATAATCCCTGGATCACTGACCCTTTTGAAATTATTAATGATTATAACATATAATATTGTATCGCTGTAGAAAGGCGTCCAGGCTCCTCTTGAACTTGTTTATCGACTTTGTCATTACCACGTCCTTAGGCAGAGAGTTCCATAGTCTCACTACTCTTACAGTATAGACACCTCTTCTATGTTGTCCTGGGTATAAAAAGATGATGGAAAAGATCTCTGTATTGACCCCTCATGTATCCTATACATAGTTATTAGGTCGCCCCTCATCCGTCTTTTTTCTAAACTAAATAACCCAATTTTGATAACCTCTCTGGATATTGTAGTCCACCCATTCCATTTATTACTTTAGTTGCCCGCCTTTGTGCTCGCTCAAGCCCTGCTATGTCCTTCGTAATTACTGGTGCCCAAAACTGTACACAATATTCCATGTGTGGTCTGACCAGTGACTTGTAAAGAGGAAGTACAATGTTTTCATCATGTGTTCCTAGACCTCTTTTGATGCACCCCATTATCCTATTTGCCTTGACAGCAGCTGCTTGACACTGGCTGTTCCAGTTAAGCTTAGATGTAACTAAAAGCCCCAAGTCCTTTTCCATGTCAGTGTTGCCCAGTGGTTTCCCATTTAGCATGTAATGGTGACAAGTGTTTCCTCTGCCCATGTGCAAAATGTTACATTTATCAGTGAAAAACCTCATTTGCCATTTTTGTGCCCAAGCCCCCAACTTATCCAAATCCTCTTGCAACCGTCTTGCGTCTGCTCTAGGGTTAATTTCTTTACTTAATTTTCTGTCATCTGCAAATATTGGTATTTTAATGTTATCATCACTTACACTGGCCATTCTCCCATCTAATGAATCTATTAGTGTATTTTAGTGGTGGTGAGGAAACTGGAGTACATGAAAGAAACTCACAAACATAGGGAAAACATACTAATTCCATACAGATGTTGTCTGTGGTCAGATTTTAAACCAGGACCCCAGCACTAAACACTGAGCCACCATGCTGCCCCCTCTCTAGACATATGGAGGCACATTTATTACTGGTGTTGCACTGGAATTCTGGCATAAATTTTGCCATTTTTTTGGGCATAAATCCACCTATTGTTAAAGTTGTGCATCTGGGACCTGTGATTCTACAGGTTCCCTTGTGCACACCTTCACAGGTAGGGGTTAATGGAGCTGGCTGGTTGTGGTATTCTCCACCAGCCATTCCACCTTGTTTGCTGTAGATAAATAACAGCAACTCTTGTGAGAAATTGCTGGTCATTTTAGTGCTCAATGTATCACTGTTAATCCCACTCAGAGCTGGTGTGGTGCATGCTTGCCTGTAGTGCCCCCTCTCCTTCCCAGAAGATGGTCTGGACACCTGCTTTCCCTCCCCTCCTTGCATTCTGGGGTGCATGCATTGTGTAGTGTGTGGTACAGTAACCACACAGGTGCAGGTGGCCTACAGGTTTCTCCCTATCCCTGGGCAGGTGCAGCCCCCAGACGTCTGATGTGTTATGTGCGTGTCAGATGAGTGATGCCGGACACTGTTCCCTATGTCAGCACAGTGGCTGGCTTTTTATTCCCCCGGTGTGAGGACACTTGGACTAGCTATGGTTTACCATCTGTATGCATGTGAGCTCTGGATGGGGTTCCCATTATATGTTGTGTGCACAACCATGTATGTTGGTGTGAACAGCAACGTGTTTTGTATGTCTGTGAAAGTGGCCAGCCATGTGCTCTATGTGCAGTCCTGTTTTGTGTGGTTTGTGTTACTCTCTATGTTGGTGTGAACGGCGATGTATGTTATGTCTGTACAGGTGGCCGGCCAGATGTGCTTTATGTGCAGTCCTGTTCTGTTTTCAGTGTGTGCGTGCACAGTGTTATGTCCTGTGTGTGCGTTTTGTACATATCTCCAGGTTCCCAATCAGGGATAACCAGGTCCCAGATTAAGACAGTGGGGCCGACCTTATCAGGACGATTACCCTGCTTTTAGGAAGGGGTGGCCCACCTTCCCTGATTAGTAATGGACAGGGGTCTTTCCTTCTTAGCCTGGAGAGGTGCAATTGGTCTTTGCAAATGCTGAGTGAGTGCTTGCAGTTTTAAATGGACACAATCCTACAGCCGTATGGAGGCTTGGCACTTTAGTGCACCCAGCAGATGTAACACCTATACAGAGTTCCTATTGGTTTGCACGAAAACGAGCAGCTGTTCCTCCCCCTGACTGCATTTTTTGAACATGTCTAGAAAAAGAGGGTGCCACTACTCAGGTGATCCTGCAAATCTCTGATTACCTTGTTGCAGTGACAACATATCATACGCCCACGTGACCACTGCAACTAACCACTGGCCTCAGTGATCTCAATGCAAGTGTACAATCTAAAAATGCCTTGGGTACCAAGAGATCTTGTCCAACCTCTGGTGTGATGTTTACTTCATATTTACCAAATCATTGAACAAAGAATGATTTTTGGATCAAGCGTAAGGGTACTTTCAGAAGCGGCAGAATATTCTGCATGGAAAAATCTACACCAAAATCTGCATGTCTAAGGGCTTAAACAGATGAACATGATTTTGTTATGTTTTGCGGCCATAAAAATTACGGCTGCAAAATTTGACAAAATGAAACCATTTTCAATGGTTTCGTTTTGACTAGCGGGATTTTCACTCCATCTTACTACACGCGAGAAAAGATAGAGTATGACCTATCTTCCAGCTTTTTTTTTTTTTACCACGTGCAATATCGTAAAATTTTTAACAGTGAGAAAAAAACTTTGGCCTTTTTTACGCACAAATATGTTTGTTTGAAGCTGCAAGGTTTGTTTCACACAAGTGTAAGTTTTGTGTGTTGTGAGATGCACAAAATTTGCGCAGATATGAACTCCATTATTTTGAATTGAGTCATATAAATAACCAACGTTTTCTACCACAGCAATGCTGCGAGTAAAAAAATCATGGCATGTCCTATTTTTTCATGTTCCTCAGAATGCATCGCCTATTGATTTCAATGGGACCTTAAATAGATCGTATGGTGCTTGTATGCCATACGTACCGTGTGATGTGAGGTTTTCCATTGAAACCAATGGAAAACAGTTCCGAATCTCTATGGAGTGTCAAAGCCGTGTGAGAGGATCGGAATTTCACAGAAGTGATGCGAGGCGGTTTACCTAAAAATCACCTCGCACTCATGGGTAAAACGCATGTTGTCGAGATAGATATTGGGCTGAGTTTCTGCACCCGATATTGTGCTCATCTGTGTGCAGTTAGCCTAACATGGATTTTGACACAGAATTGCAGAAAATCAGTAAATGGTGAAATGCACAGCAGCTGTACAAACTCTGTGACTGCTGACATCTCCCTCCCGGTATCTGCAGGCACCGTCCTGTACACAGCGCAGATACTGAGGAGAGAGGTCAATGGCCACAGACTAAACAATGGTTGTCGCTGCTGGACAGGAGTTTTCGGCTGGGTGAGTGGAGTGCCTGTAGGAACGCTGCCCGGCCTGAGGCCAATAAGGGGGTCACTATTACTAATGGTACTACAATGGGAACCACTTATTACTACTGGGGCCACTAATTACTACTGGGGCCAGTATGAGGGCTAATATTACTTTTGGAGCCACTACGAGGGTCACTATTACTATACAGTCTTACAATTACAATCGTCCATTTGAAGGCAAGCATAAGGCTGATGTGGCCCTTGGTGAAAATGAGTTTGACATCCCTGGACTAGCCCTATTTTGGGCAATCTCATGTGCTAGTCTGTGGCAGTGTGACATTTGGCTAGGTCTGTAGTTGACGTAGGAGATGCAATCCATGTCACCTGTGAATCATAGAGAGAATGGCTGGGTATTGGACTACACTGCAGGCAGCACAGGCAGTCTGGGCCTGCCTACCGGACCCTCTGGCAGTGATTTGTATGCAGTGCAGGAAATATTAAACCTGATTTTTACAGTATGTGGACATTACTGGCTTTATTTTTTTTAAAAGGCATACTCTATTACTCAGTTTTGCCAACATGCCATTGGTTTACTACCTTCAAGCTGGTGGCAGGTTCCCTTTAAACACTGAAAATCAAAATCTGAACACATAGAGATAGTTATTCTCACAGGTTACAGGAAATTATTAGGGAATTCTAGTACCAGTGTTTCTGGTGGCGCTGTGCACCACGCAGCTGTGCTACATGGTACATCCATTATGATCTCCACACATCCAGCTCTACTACATCCATCCTGATTCCCACACATTACACACACAGCTCTACTACATGCATGCTGACCCCAACACATTACACACACAGTTCTACTACATGCATGCTGACCCCACACATTACACACACAGTTCTACTACATGCATCCTGATCCTACACATCATACACACATCACATTGCATACGCAGCTCTACTACATCCATCCTGACCTCACACATTACACACACAGCACATTACATACACAGCTCTACTACATCCATCCTGACCCCACACATTACACACACAGCTCTAATACATCCAGTTCTACTACATCCACAACTTTCCTCCCAAAACTTTACTTGTCTAGTATAAATTCAGTCAATATAACCCTTAAGATAACCACTGAAACATGTAATTAACAATGACTTATTAATGGAGGCCTTTATTAAATAGGATTATGATTAAATCATGAATTATGCTTAGAATACTATGAAAATCAAGCCAAAACCCCCAGGGGGCGTAGCTTTCACATTTGTTATGTGCTGTTGCAGAAAATTTAACAATTTCTATAACAGCACAAGAAAAACGGAATTAAGGAACACAAGATTCCTAATCTCTGCAACTGTAATAAAAGTGCCCTATTGTCTTTTTGTTGCATGGAAAAAAATGCCATGTAATTTATGTATTTTATTTTTTATGAGCGTTTTACAAGCTTTGTGCTTCTGACTGCTCTGATGCCTCTAAAAGTAGAAAGGTTTTAACAAAAATGGGGGTCACAATCTAATTCCTTTATCTCTATTTCACACACACAATTTCATGGGAGGCCAAATATTGTTTTATTAGAGCTAGTACAGGATGTGACAATGGCAGTGTCAGTCCAAGTAGCTGAAAAGAGGGCTGGAATAAAATAAAGGTGAATGATTGCACATAAGGCCTTATTCACATCAGCTACAAAACCGCACGATTGTGTAGCGCTACAAAAACGCATGTATGTGAAGCTCATGGTTTCCAATGGGTTCCTTCACATGAGAGATGTTTTGTAGCCTGAAAGATCCCATTGGGAACCATGGGCTTCACATGCGTGCGTTTTTGTAGCTCATGTGAATAAATGCACAAGTTATTATCTGATGTGTGAATAATACAATTAAAAAGGACAAACCATCAAAAAGAAGTTGTCTGGTTCAGAAAAATCTACTTTTAAATGCCCTCCAGCTGGATCTCCTGTGGCTGTTGCATCGGATTCCCCTGCAGAATTTCTCCTCTACACGTGGATGAGGTTTGAACATATTATTAGGAATTCAGAGTTAGGGCGCCTACCCACTGGAATTGCCGATTTTCGTGCGTGAAAAACGCAGCGTTTTTTGCGTGGTTTCCGCGCCTTTTTTGCGGCGTTTTTAGCGCCTTTTTCGCGGTGTTTTTCGTTAATTTCCATTGACAATCATGGGTGCATTAAGAGAAAAATAAGGAGACATATGCAACTGACAGTTCCTAGGTGAAAAATTGCAACGAAACGAAAAAAAAAAAACCAAATGGACAAGAACACATTCTATGCTAATTGCTCTTCAGAAAAAACGCAAAACGCAATTTAGCATCGCAGGAAAAAAAATCGCCTACCCACTTGCGATTTTTTTTCCTGTGATGTTTTGCGTTTTTTCTCAAGAGCAATTAGTATAGAATGTGTTCTTGTCCATCTGGGTTTTTTTTTCCGTTTCATGGGGTTTTTTCACATAGGAACTGTCAGTTGCATATGTCTCCTTATTTTTCTCTTAATGCACCCATGATTGTCAATGGAGGGCTGCAAAAAACGCCGTGAAAAACGCCGCAAAAAACGCGCGAAAACTTGCATTTTTTTACTGCGAAATTCGCAGCGTTTTTTTTTCTGCAGGGGTCTTTGGGCTATGGGACATGTAAAGCTAAAATCGCGATCACGCAAAATCGCGATTTTGCGCGATCGCGATTTTAACATTACAAGTCCCATAGACCCCTGCAGAAAAAAAAAACGCTGCGAATTTCGCAGTGAAAAAACCGCTAGTGGGTAGTCACCCTTATGGCTAAAACAGATTGGCGCATGTGCAAATACGCTCACTGGTATGGAGCGTATTATTGCATGAACCACATACATTTTTTTTACCTTTCAAATTTGTGCTATTGTGTGCCAGTAAAAAAAATGCTGAAAGATAGGTCCTGCCCTATCTTCTCGTACGTAGAAAAACTATGTGCGAGAAAAATAAGGCAAGTCCTTTCTTTTCTTGCGCTTAGTATTATTCACACTAGTCAAAACTAGACCATTGAAATCAATGGTTTTGCTTTGGCCCATTTTGCAGCCATGATTTTTACGGCCGCATAACGGGACTAAATAATGCCCGCCTGTTTAAGCCCTTAGGCTGGGTTCCGCAGAATTTCTGCATATGCGGCAAAACCTCTGACAAGCTTAATTTGATTTAGCGGTTATTGACACGTATTATGTGCGGTTTTTTTGCACGAAAAAGACGTGCGTTTAAATCCACCTTTTTTTAAACTATTTCCAGCGCTTTTTAGTGCGCATTTATCTGCGTACATGGAGGCCTATGGAGAAAAAAACGCTGCGGAAACATCCAAAGAATTAACACGCTGCGTCTTCAAAAACCATGACAGAACAACTATTCTGCACTGCAGAAAATTCCGTTCTGTGAGAACAGCTTTTTCTCATAACACATTGACTATGGCTTGCATTGCAAACGCAGCGGTTTTTCAGTCCTGCGAATCTGCAACAGCAAAACACAGCAAATCCGCAGGAATTCCGCCCCGTGTGAACCCAGCCTTAGGGCTCCTACAGACAGTTGGGTGCACAATTGTGCACGCTTTAGTGCAATGCATTTGCACCGTGAATAAGGTAGACTGGCACTCATATTGGTGCATGTTACACAGGGTACGTTTGAATGGGTGAGGGACACCCCCACCCCTGTCATGATTTAAAAAGTTATTTAGCCCAATGATATCCAGATCTGTTCTGTCTTTCATGGAAGTGCCCAGCATATTGGGCATTTTCGTGACTGCCATCAACTTCTATGGGGACCCTTGGTGCGTGTATGCAGAATGCATGCACAAGAAAGCAGACCGAGGATGAACCCAGTGTGTGCTGAAGGAACCCTTAATAGAGATCCATCAATCACTCACAGCGAAGGGTCACGTTGTGGTCCTGGGACCTGTAGTTCTCTGGCTCATCCAGGAGCATGCTGCTGCAGGTGTGGTTAATTTAATTGGATGATGGTATGGAGCCAATCACCATGTGTCTGTATATATAAATACAGGTTCATCTTGCTAGAGTAGTGGTTCTCAAACTTTTTCAGCAATGGAGCCCTTTTTGAAACAAAAGTTTCTCAAGGAGCCCCAAAGTGGGACAGAGGGTGTGGTCAAGCGATCTAAGGACCTTACTGGCCCCTACATTTCTCTTAAAGAACAGCCTCCAGAGACACAGGTACCCAACAGTGGCCCCAGTAGTAATAGTGATCCCACAGTGGCCCCAGTAGAAATAGTGACTCCACAGTGGCCCCAGTAGTAATAGTGACCCCACAGTGGCCCCAGTAGTAATAGTGAATTCCACAGTGACCCCAGTAGTAATAGTGACTTCCACAGTGGCCCCCGTAAAAATAGTGACTTCCACAGTGGCCTCAGTAGTAAGAGTGACTTCCACAGTGGTCCCAGTAATAATAGTGACTTCCACAGTGGCTTCAGTGGTAATAGTGACCCCACAGTGGCCCCAGTAGTAATAGTGACTCCCACAGTGGCCTCAGTTATAATATTAACCCCCTCAGTAATATTAACCCCACAGTAATAATATTAACCCCTTCAGTAATATTAACCCCACAGTAGCCACACTAATAATATTAACCCCTTCAGTAATATTAACCCCATAGTAGTCACAGTGATATTACCCCCACAGTAATAATATTAACCCCACAGTTACAATATTAACCCCTTCAGTAATATTAACCCCACAGTAGCTCCAGTAATAATATCCCCCCAACCCATATACTTACCTTCTCCTTGTAGTCAGCGCCGCTCTTCCTCTGATCAGCATTGATGCCGGGTGAACACTGACGTCAGTGTGTGAGCCAGAACATTTCCTCCCTTGTCCTCTTCTGTGGAACTACGGAGGAGAGGACTCATGGGAGAAGGATCC
This sequence comes from Eleutherodactylus coqui, assembly GCF_035609145.1. Lineage (NCBI taxonomy): Eukaryota > Metazoa > Chordata > Amphibia > Anura > Eleutherodactylidae > Eleutherodactylus > Eleutherodactylus coqui. The sequence goes on along the minus strand of NC_089839.1, from coordinate 109,165,560 downwards.
TGGGTGTACACTGACTTCAGAGTGTGCACCATGGTCAGTGTCGCTGCTTGATTACCGGCGGGGAACCTGCGGCAACCAAGCCGGTAATCACTACAGTGGTGAGCAGCCGTCAGCACACGAGACATGGGTTCGCCAGCACAGAGATTCTTGGTCGGAGCCCCTGACTATTGCTCGTGAAGCCCCAAGGGCTCTGCGGAGCACAGTTTGGGAACCGCTGTGCAGCTAGGGAGTGCTAGTGATTATCCATTTCTCATCCTTCCTTCTCAGAACTCAAGTGGTTTATGTTATGTATGCTTCTTGTTTAAGTTGTTTCCTTCTGTCTGAAGGTGTGGACTATGTAAGGTGTAAACAATGTCTTCTTAAGTGTATGTTTGTAGGTGTACAGATGTCTGGTGTGTATTATGTTGTATGTTGGGATGCCCTGTGTCTAGGTGTGCAGACACCTGATGTGTATTATGTCCTAGGTTGGTGTTACTGCTTTTATACTATCTAGGTTGCGACAGGTGGTCCCTAAGTTCCAATATGGGGCTGTCCTTATTGGGACAATCACTCCGCTTGTAGGCAGGGTTCCCTTTCCTGATCTAGTTGTCTTCTTAGTGTTGGGACTCACAGGATTACAAGGATCCTTGACGTGGGCTTGTGAGCTTATGTACTTTCGCCAAAATACTAACTAATATCTCATATTTATTGTTGTGTTAGTACTATTGGTAAGTATTTGGCCACCTGATGTTTGTGTAGGGTCTGATGTCCTTGTTTTGCCTTTTGCTGCTTGCATGTTGGGTTTTTGTTTGGTGTGAACAGTGTCCGAGTGTGTGTGTATATCTTTTTATACATCCATCCAGCCTTAAATATATTACTTCCATGCAGGCAAGGTGAATAAGATCTGCATGAACGTAACAGAAAGATTGTCTGTCACTGGGGGACGCAGCATGTCAATTCTTTATAGGGACAGCCCATTGATTTCAATTGACACCATGAAATGCTTTATTGCCCCTTCCTGCCAGGATCCTTCACAGATAAACTCTAATTGCTGGGGGTCTCAGCAGCAGAACACACTGTGATGATATTTTTCAGGAGAAGCTTATAGCAAAAAGGAGGTTGCCAAAATCAATTTGTTTAAACAGTTTGACTTAAACATTTAATAACCTCTCTTGTTTGCTGTATCAACTTGCAAATTTGGCTGTACAGTGCGACCAGCTTGCATGGAAAAATTAGAATTTGACAAGAGGGGTAACAGGTCAGTTATCTATTAACCAGCATTTGTCTCTTCAAACATCTGGACTTATTGATCAGAAATTGAATAAATAAAGATACATTAAATGTCAAATGAATTAATTTTCAAGGGAAAAGTTTAGACAACAATATGTTACTGATCACTTCTTTCAGCTTCAGTGGAAATATATTTTTAAAAAAAGCAACAGAAAAAAAGAAAAAAGATTAACAGATAATGAGAGCAGGAAAACAGAGACAAACAGCAAAGGACAAGGTCATTCTACAATAACACATACAGAATGAGAATGACAAAAAGAATAGTGCACATCCAGTGATCACACAGGACAGTGGAAAAGGACTTTGTATCTAATTGCTGGCAAATCTTCCAGGGCACAAAATACACTTCAATAAGCAAACAAAACTTAAAAGTTTGTTAAAGTATCTGATAAAAAGTTGCTAGCACTGGATACAAAAATTGCTAAATAATGAGGTTGTCAATGCTGTGATATTACTTTGTGCTAGACCAGTATGATCAGAAAGCATGCAAAGATGAAAATAAACTCAGATGCAATGACTTATGTCTAAATCACAGATAGTTATACAAATACCAATGATCAGTGAAATGCTTACTGTCATTTCTATAACACTGGATAATAAGCATACAAGGACATATAAGTGGTTATTATCATGTGGCTTAAAATCCACCAATTATACATATACTTACAGGATGTGTTAACAATGTTTGTCCCATACTTGAAAATCAAATTGTGCTCTCATTACTATTTAGTATTGCTTCATGCCAAGATGTCCCTCACAGCTTAGAATGGTCCTTTCTTTCATGGACACAAAAAGAACAACTTATTGAAAAGAGTAATCTAGCACACCACACTTTGATGGGAACCTGTCACCACCTCTCACCTTTTCAAACAGTTTGTAGCACAATATCAATCATGAAGAAAGCCTTCAAATGTGTATCTAGTACTGCCCATTAGTGCTTCCTACCTGTAGAAAAACGTTTTTGTTTTTTTTAAAATCCCGCACCATATACAAATTACATCTGAACATCCTAGTAGGTATACTCGGTCCATTGCAGCTGCTCAGAGTCTTCTGTGTAAACCAATAGACAAACAAAGTTGATACAAGGCAACGTAAAGCCTTTTGGTTATGACCCTCATTGAAGTAAAGCAACGTATTAGATAAGCGAAATAAAACACTTATAAAAATATTAAAATGACAATTATTTATACATTTATCTCACCATAGTGATCTTTATCATCCAGTTTAATTGCTTCTAACATTCACTTGACATACATTTTCTCATGGTCGAACTTTATAACGGCTTATTCCGACGTGCGCATATTGGCTGGGTTTTTACGCCCGGCCGATATACACTGTCCCTCTCTGCAGGGGGAGGAGGAGCGCTGGGCCGGGAGCACTGCACTGAGCTCCCGGCCCCTCTCCACCCTTGCCACTGTTTGCAATAGGAGGGGCGGTACGGGAGTGGAGCTAAGTTCCGCCCTGTCCCGCCCCCTCCCATTGCAAATAGGAGCGAGGGACGGAGAGGGGCCAGGATCTCAGTGCACTTAGCTCAACCGTTGTACCACACCTCCCATTGCAAACAGTGGCAAGGGTGGAGAGGGGCGGGAGCTCAATGCACTACTCCGGGGCCGGCCCACCTCCTCTGCCTGCAGAGAGAGACAGTGTATATCAGCCGGAAGTGAAAAAAAACCCGGCCGATATACGCACGTCTGAAGAAGCCCCTAGTCTTTTTTAAGCATATACAGTATATAACTATGCACAAGTCAGGGATCACTTCTATCATCTCTGTCTGTCATTGTTAAATTTTGAATTTCTACAGAGACTATTCAGTTACTAAGACAAATTCTACAATTTTTTTTTTAGTTTTTTCTTTTAGATTTCTTTAATCTAACGTTTGCTCATCTTCTTGTTCCGGTCCAGGATATAATAATCTGTATTTCATAGAAATATGAAAATGAAATATGAACAGCAATGATCTGCACTGGGAGGTAAGTAAGTGTGTGAAACAATATTTCCTGGCGAGAGTCGATGTTTAGGACATTGCTAGCTATTGGTTTTGAAGTTAGGCAAGTGCTGAAAGAGCAACCTTTCTTGTTCCATGTATAAATTTTGATTTCGACATATAGGACTTTGATTTAGAACAAGATTTACTATTCCATTACAACATACTGAAAGAACTTCACTGCTGTAATTGTGCTAAGCAAAACGAGAAGTAAAAATGGATTCTGAATGTCTGCAAAAGCTTGTATATCTAATATAGAGCACTATAGCCATCCTTGAAACAGTCAATTTATCAGGAAGTCAGTTTATTCTACTGCATGCAGGATGAATGGAGGGAGATACCAGCTGGGATGTATCAGATGTTAGTAGATAGTATGCCACAGAAAGTATCTGATGTCATTAGGGCCAAAGGAGCCCTAATGACATCTGATAACTATTAACATATGTGAATAAATACTACTTTTGATTATTGCTTAGGTGTCCAATTACTTTTGGTAGGATAGTGCAGAGGCTGGCTGGGAAATTTTAGCCTGATGGGCAAGCACAGAACACTGGCCCATCACTAGCGACCCACCCTTGGGGTATGTTCACACATGGCGGATTTGCCGCTGTTTATGCAGCAGAACAAATACCTGAAAATCCTCACCATTTTGTGTGGAGTTTAAGGCATATTTTGGTGTGCATCCACAGGAGATTTCACCCTCTTAACTGAAGGGGTGAAATCTACTGCAGATCCACAGCAAAATATGCACTAAAGATGAAGATTTTGGATTCATAGATTCTTGGTGTGGATTTTAGGCAAATTTTTCCACTGTTCAAAATCCTCTGAAAATCCAGTACACAGGATCATACTATTATGGTTTCGTGTCCTGGATTTTAGAGTGGAAACACACTGTCTGCACCCAGCCAAACCATAGCCACACAAATTATGGGCAAAATTTTGCATCTTGTAGCCACTGTGGGTGGACATGTATTTGCCATGAGTAGCCAGTTCCACTGTGTCCTTCCTGTTTATAAATATGGCACACAAACTAACCTCAGCTCATAAAAACAGCACCAAAACAAGTTCATACTATAACTACAACACCAGAACCAACCTCATAACATAAATACAGCACCAGATAAAAATTCACTACATAAATACAGTACTAGAACCAAGCTAATTACATAAATACAGTAGCAAAATCAAGGTCATAACATACAGTAGCAGAGCCAAGCTAATTACACAAATACAGTACCATAACCAAGGTTATGATATATAGAACCAGAACCAAGAGCATAACATAAATACAGCACCGAAACCCCTGAAACAATTTAATAAATTATATGTTTTCTATAGACCTTGTATGCGGTCCAACATAGTAATAAGACCACGTATGTGGTCCCACTTATTACTAAGGCAACCTGTATGGCTCCACTCAGTAATAGAACCCCTTCTGTTGCTGCACTCAGTAATAAGATGCCCTGGGTTCCTTCCCTGAGAAGTAGGACTGCCTTGGGCCCTAAATAGTAATACTATCCCCCTTTGTAGTGTCAAATAGCAATAGTGATATCACTGTGTCCTAAATAGTAGAACATTTCCTTTGTGTTGTTTGGTCTGCTCCTTAGTGCATATTCAGACACAGCAAACACCCAAATACACAGCAAGCTCCCATAGACTTCTATGGGAGCTAAAAAAGGGAGGGGCAGGAAAAAGAAGACAGCTCGCCCTAATTAGGCATTTAGTTGCCATTCTAAGCCATGGGAATGGTGTGAACGTGCATTTTGATCACCAAAATAAAGCAAGTGATCGTCGAGCATGGACATATCAGCCTGCAAATTGCTTTCTCTTCCATAAATGTTATTATTTGTGAATTTATGATCCTTACACGCGAACGTATTATGCATACGCTTATGTGAACAGCTTTAAATACGCAACTTTTGCTGGAAAGTCCAGTATGGCAAATCTTCATTCTTGGGATTATGCGGTGCATACGAGCGAATGTATAAATGCATACGGTCATGTGAAGGAGCCCTTATACTATGACTGAAAGGGATTTACTAACATGCTTGCTGCTGTCTGACACTCTGAGTCTCTGTACAATTGTACATAGCAGAGCTTCTTCACTGTCTCCCCCCAGCCGGAAGCAGTGTCCAGAGTAAAGTGTAGGGACTGGGGTGTAAAATCAATACAGTTATATTACCTGGTGCCATCCTTCTCCTCGTTTTACCATGGATCCACTTGTTCCTGGGGATCCTCTCGCTACTCGATTCACATTGTGCATCAATAGTCAGACATTGAGCAGCACTGGCCAATCAAAGCAATGTGTAATGTCTAAGACTATCGATGGACCACCAGTGCTCACTGTGTATTTGGGGTTTTCTCTGGTGCGGATTTGGCAACCACTGATTCGCTGCAGGTAGTCCATTGTGGATTGGTTGCAGCAGTTCCGGCCTGTGTGAAAGTACCCTTAAGAGCCCAGTGTGAGGGCAGGCTTAGCATATTGGCAACAAATTGGAAAGCTACTAGGGGTCATGTAGGCAAAATGTGATGTAAGCCACAGAACAGAAGGCAGCATCCTAATAATACATTCTAGTTCAGATGCTGTTTTTTAATAAAAGGAATATTCTTAAAAAAAATAAATGTATTTGCAAACACACAAGAGTAGTTTATTTACTCCATGTCACAATGTAGGTCTGTAGGCTCTACTTGTAGACACTTAAAGTCACTTTTCAGAGTATAAGATGTGTCTTCAGTTTCAAACACAGTTTTTTGACAAAGGGTCTAATGGAAACTGCAAGGAATCAAATATATCAGCTATATTAAAATGGCAGGTCTGTTCCATTCACAAATTTGCATCTTATTCTTTGATGCTGAAAATGCATTTCTAGTTGACGCATTGACAGGAGAGTTTTATGACTCCTTATTTGTCTGTAAAATGGTATCACACCATAAGCACAGACATCTGCTTCAGCGCTGACAAAGATGGAAAGAACTTTTTGGAGGGGTGAGTATGGCGTAACCTTCAGGCAAAGATGTCATATATGTGTTTGCCAAAAGAAATCTTAGTTTGTTGATAAGAACCAGCTTGTAAATGCGTTTTGAGTAGAGATGAGCGAGCACCAAAATGCTCGGGTGCTCGTTACTCAAGTCAAACTTTTCGTAATGCTCGAGAGCTCATTTCAAGTAACGAACCCCATTGAAGTCAATGGGGGACTCGAGCATTTTTCAAGCTAACCGATGCTCCGCATGGGGGAGGTTGTGTGAAACACCTGAAAACATGAGAAAATCATGGAAACACCACAGAAACGGATAGGGAACGACAGGGGCAGCATACATGGTTGCATCTGAGGCTCCCAGGTCGCACTATGAAGCCAAATTGGGGGCAAGAGCCTGGCGGTCACCCTCCTACCAATTTACTTGGGACAGGCCATTAGCAAGGCACACGCACTGGCACATCTTAGCTAAGCACCACACTAGCTGCAACCAAGGCCAATCACCACCTGCGGGTGACACCGCAGCCTCTTCTGCTGGGTTACATGCTGGCATTGCTGTCCAACCGCCCCGCACGAGCCTGTGTCCACAGCGCACACAAAATTTTCCCTGCGCAGCGTTCAGCTGGCCTCATGCCACACTCTAGCTTCATAGCCACACCACCCTCATGTCGATTTATAAGTGCGTTTGCGATGAGGAGGAGACACACACTGCAGAGGGTTGGCAGGGCCAGGCAGCGACCCTCTTCGAAAGGGGTGGGCAACAGCCCACAATGCTGATGAGAATTGATGATAAATTGACCTAGATCATAATTCCAATCCTGTGCCACCTCCGTCAGGAGCTGCAAACATGGGCATAAAGGGGACTCGGGTGCCAGCACTTCTACACATCTCCACATCTCCACAATGCAGCAGCGCATACTAACACCAAAGATTGGTTTGAAGCAGGAGGTGTCGCCAAAGTAGCCACCACAGGTATACAGTGACCCTGTGAAAGTCTCATGAAATCTGTTACGCTTTCTGTGAATGCTCCAATCCAGTATCTCGGATAACTGCGGTAGTTTGTAGCACGAGAGATAATACATGTCGACCAGCGCAGATACCCAGACCCCAAGCAGGAAGATGAGGTGGCATAAGAGAAACCGTGACCAAGCTAGGACCCGCAATACTCTGTGTGGGAAGCACGTGAGCGGGCCCAGGGTCATGCTCGGTCCCAGCCTCCACTTTGTGTGACCCAAGGTGCCGTAAGTTACATAGCTATGGGAAACCCATGTGTCCCCACACAATTTATTCTGTGTATGTGTCAGATAGCTAAACAACGCAATGGGGGAAGCCTTCTGTGCCCTACCCAAGTCATTCAGTGTATTTGTGCCAGATAGCTCAAACACTGCAATGGAAAATCTTTGTGCACCCACAGCATAGGCGAGCCCTTGCAACCCAGGGACAGTATTAAATATTAAAAAATCAGAGTGCCCACACATGGCAGAGTTTCACCCTGCCAAGGACCTCTGCCCACACTTCTGCTCAATTCATTCTTTGTATGCGTCAGATAGCTGCACACCTCAATGGGAAAGCTTCTCCGCCCTACCCAAGTCATTCAGTGTATTTGTGCCAGATAGGTAAAACACCGCAATGGGAAATCTTTGTGCACCCACAGCATAGGCAAGCACCTGCAACCCAGGGACAGTATTAAATATGAAGAAATTAGAGTGCCCACACATGACAGAGTTTCACCCCGCCAAGGACCTCAGCCTCTGCCCACACTTCTGCCCAATTCATTCTTTGTATGCGTCAGATAGCTGAACACAGCAATGGGAAGTCTTTGTGCACCCACAGCATAGGTGAGCCCATGAAACTCAAAGACAGTATTACACATGAAGAAATCAGAGTGCCCATACATGGCAGAGTTTCACCCCGCCAAGGACCTCGGCCCACACTTCTGCCCTAGTCAGTCAGTGTATTTGTGCCAGATAGCTAAAACACCACAATGGGAGAGCTGTCTGCACCCTACTCAAGTCAGTCAGTGTATTTGTGCCAGATAGGTAAAACACCGCAATGGGAAGTCTTTGTGCACCCACAGCATGGGCGAGCCCATGAAACTCAAAGACAGTATTACACATGAAGAAATCAGAGTGCCCACATATGACTACGCTGCAGACATAGAATGGTATAAGTGAAATGGTTTGCAGTGGCCCAGGAAATATTAGAGTACTGTTTAGCGATGAGATGTCTGCCTAATGCACTGCAGACATAGAACGGTATAAGTGAAATGGTTTGTAGTGGCCCAGAAAATATTACAGTACTGTTTAGCGATGAGATCTCTGCCTAATGTACTGCAGACTGAGAACGGTATAACTGAAATGGATTGCAGTGGCCCAGGAAATATTAGAGTACTGTTTAGCGGTGAGACCTCTGTCTAATGCACTGCAGACATAGAACAGTATAAGTGATATGGTTTGCAGTGGCCCAGGAAATATTAGAGTACTGTTTAATGATGAGATCTCTGCCTAATGCACTGCACACTGAGAATGCTATAGCTGTAATGCTCTGCACAGGCCTAGATGCTTTAAAAAGAAAAAAAAAAAGGGTGCACTACTGCTCTCAGCCAGCCGCAACAGTAATGCACACATTGAGTAGTAGCCCTTAGAAGGACCGTTGGGGTTCTTGAAGTGAGGATCCTACTCTAGATCCTACTCGTATACTTTCCCTATATCAGGAGCAGCATTTTCCCTAACTTCTGCCAGCATGCGTCTGAGGCGAGCCGTGGGTGGGACCAGTTTAAGTACTCGGTGGTCACCTGATCGGCCCAGCCATTCACTGCTGTTGGCAGGCAGAGGGCTGGCACATCACAGCAGGAAGTGGTAATGCCTTTCCCGCATGTTTATTGGCTAAAAATGGCACTAAACATGCGGGGAAGGGAAATGAAAGTGACTCGAGTACCGAGCATCTCGAGTACCCTAATACTCGAACGAGTAGCAAGCTCGGGCGAGTGTGTTCGCTCATCTCTTGTTTTGACGATGTGAACCTCTTCCTAAGTACTTTATAAGCTGGTTCTTATCAATAAAAGATTTCTTTTGGCAAAAACATATATGAAATCAACTTTGTCTGAAGGTTTTGCCATATTCACCCCTCTAAAAAGTTTTTTCCTTTTTTGTCTGTGTTTTCATAGATTTACCATATGGATAGAACATTTCATAGGGGAGCTGCACCTTCCTGTGAAAATAAAAGTCTTCTCCTTCCTATCCCTGCTACCAAACTCCAGGTTCCTCACTTCAGACTTTTTCATACTGACGTTGCTCCACTTCATCTTTTTCTTCTATTTTTACACCTGTTACAGCGTTATCATTCTTGGTTAATGTTCGTATTGCAAACTAGTCAAAAGGCAAGTAAACTAGAAAGAAAATTTCTACCCAAACATAAATCTGGCCATGTTGGTGGTCACTTCTGAATGACCTTCTCAGAACCTTGTACTTGATTGACCGTGCTGACAGCGTGGCCTTTAGTTTCTGAGCAGCTAATTCAAAGGTGACAATGAGTATGGCCATATTTCCTGCTGCTCATTTGGCAATATGTCTGGTATTCAGCTGTGAACATCTATTGCTATCAGGAAACATAAGAATCCAACAAATTAGATTTTCTTCACCTGATTCTTTTCCTCTCCTTGGAGATAAGTGAGGCCTCAAACTATATAGGTCTTTAAATTATAATCTCTTAAAGGGAAGCTTCACATTGTAAATGCAATCCAGTCTGCAAGCATTCTGTTATAGATCAGAAGGAGTGGAGTAGCCTGATATATAGTTTTATTGTGAAAGATTCAGTATAACTTGTATTATATTCATTTTTGCTCATTTTGGGTTTAGAGGTGCAGTTGGTGGTCCTATCAGTGATTGACAACTACCTCTCTATATATGTGAAACACAGATAGCTGTCAGTCACTGATAGAACCAGCCATTGGACTGTTCAGCTCAGAATGTGCATAGACTTAAATTAATTAATTACAAGTTAGGCTTCTTATACACAGATGATTTAACAGTTGCACCCAAGATTCTTGGGTGCCATTTGCATCAGACAGTAATTGGACATCCTGTCTGTGTGCTGTCTGATGTACTGAATACCGCGCATCGACATGTTTTTTCCTTTTTTTTACTCGGACTATTTCAAATAATCGGGTGTTTTTTCAGTCTAATGTGTGACTCACGTGTGACTCACGTGTTTGCGCAGCATATTTGTCACAAAAAACTTGTGTGCACAATACACAGCCAATAAAACTCATTAATTTCAATAAATTTGCTCACATAAGCGTATTTAGGCATGCATTTTCCTTGCTCAAATTAATACGCAGCATGCTCTATGTGCGCAGGGAAGAGCATAAATTGTACTAATTACATCAATTGCCCATTTCAATGAATGGGAACGTGGTTAAGTGCCTTTTTGGTGTATGTAAATGCGCATGATTTGCATGCACAAAAAGTACAGTAAAACACACACGTGCAAATATCCCAAGCCCAATTGTGCCAATACACTGCACAAATGTGTGCGTAAATATGCTTATAGCATAGCATTTTTCCCCATAAAACTATATATCAATCTGCTCAGCTCCTCCTGCTGTATAGCATGTTACCTACAGTTTGAGCTGACAAGTTCTCTTCACACTGTATTAGTTCTAGCTTTTATATAGTGCCTAATAGTGTGGTTCCCATGGGCATACCATCAGGGATTGCAGGGATCGCAATGGCAACTGGGCCCCTGCAGTGAGGGAGCCCAGAGATCGCCATATACATAGGTACATTTAGTGCATTAGCCTCTGGTTGCACTGTCGGCCGCACCACACCAATCACGTGACTGGCAGTGCGACCAGGGAGGAAGCAGAAAAGAGGACAGGAAGAGGAAGCAGCGAAGAGGAGGTGGGAGCCCTACATGCACGGAGTGAAGCAGGATGATGATGTCATCCTGTACACAATGTACAGCGTCTGCATGCCCTGCTGCTCTCCTTACATGGAGAAGTGGTCCAGGCCCCTGGCTATGTATCTATATATTTGCCTGTCTGTCTGTCTATCTATCTCTTTCTTTCTCTCATATCTCTCTCATAGCTATCAGTCTATCCCTCTCATATCTATCTCTATCTCTCTCATATCTATTTCTATCTCTCTCATATCTCTCTCATATAGCTCTATCATCTCTCTCTCATATCTATCTATGGCTGGTATAAGTCATACATCTTGCTGTATATACTGTATATAATTGCACATTTTACACACAATTAAAAACACATCAAAAACACATGTGGTTTTTAATAGTTTATGCAGTTTCTTAAAAACGTATATGGTCTTTGAATACAGCATGTGTTTTTTTAGGTGTTTTTCTTTATTGTCGTTCAAAAGTACAACAAAAAACATGAACACACCCTAAGGCCACTCTCACACATGCGTTCAAAAAACGCAGCTTGAAATCATGGCATTTTTACCACAATTTCGAGCGGCAGTTTGGAATGCATGGTACAGCACTTTTTAATGCATCCCATCATTGTGATAGGTGAGGAGGTGCATTAAAAATGCAAAAATGCAATAATAGAACAGGCAGCTCTTGAAAATCTTGGTGTTGGAAAAACCGCGTTCGAGCTCAGGTCTGAGTAGCTCTATTAAAATCAATGGGAGCATTGTATCATGGTTAACATGGCGCTCAGGACGCAGCGCTAATAGTGGTAAAAAGCAGTGTGTGTGTGAGTGGCCTAAGAGGCTACAAACAAATTCTCATGTAGTGCAGGAAATTAATCATGTTTGGAAAGATTACGCTAAGGGGAAAGATCATGTATGGAAAATCGTTTTGCAGCTGTATGCAGCATAATTTAGGCCTCATGTCCACGGGGAAAATCAGGCCCGCTACGGATTCTCCATAGAGAATCCGTAGCGGGTCCCCCCTGCCCCGCGGACATGAGCGCTGAAAAGAAGAATTAATAAAAATTAACTAACCCACAGCGGACCGGGCATGTCTTCTCTTCCTCACGGCCGGATCTTCTTTCTTCGGCCGGCGGATGTATTCGGCACGTTGGCGGCGTGCCGCGCGCATGCGCCGGGCACATCCGCCGGGCCGAAGCAAGAAGATCCAGCCGTGAGGAAGAGAAGACGTGCCCGGTCCGCTGCGGGTAAGTTATTCTTATTTTAGGTCTCCCGCAGATTTGGACGGCCTCCATAGGCTTCAATAGAAGCCTGCGGAAGCCATCCCCGCGGGAGACCCGCACGAAAATGGAGCATGTCCCGTTTTTTTACATGCTCCATTTTTTTAAATTCCCTTTTATTGACCATCCGTGGGTATTTATCTACCCGCGGGTGGTCAATGCATGCCTATTGGGTGCGGATCCGCGGGCGGGAGAAGAGTTAAAATCCGCTGGGGATTTTAATTCTTCTTTTGCCCGTGGACATGAGGCCTTAGGCATAGGTATGGGTACGTAGGGGGAGGGGCCTGAGCTGAACTTTTTCATCTGAGCCCTTGAGCCTTTAGTTAATCCCCTGGTGATTCCTGTACAATTATAATCATATGCTGTACTACCCAATGCATCTGGTAAATCTCATGATTTCAAACAAGGAAATTGCAATTTTTAATGTCATTCTAGCAGTAGCCAAATATAAAAAGCCAAAGGAACAATAGTACGATCTTAACCATTGAAATCTCAGAGCTGCACTACTTTAGTTGGCTCGCTACGCTATTAAAACAGTTTATATACAATATTAAACTTTTTTTTAACTATGTTACAAAAAAGAAAGTGCTAAACCAAAATCTGTAATGTAGAGGATTATGAAGAATTCTGAAATCTTTCTCTAATCTCAAGAATGTCAGAGTTCCTCCCCAGGTCTAGGAGAGATTTACTCCTCACATAGCGAGAATACCACACTAAATAGTAAGGAAGAAGTCCACGTATTGGCTGAGAACATATCTCTTTTGCAGCCATGAGTACATTTTAGTCACTTAATTTTCAGCCCCCTTAAACTGTGACAGAGAAAATAGTAAATGTCAAGGTCTACGATTTTTATATAAAGAATATAATCGTGTATTTGCTTATGCCATGTATCCTAAGAGTCATTGAGTAAAGAAGCATCTCACAAGGTCAAACTAAGGCTCATCTCTTGGTAAATACATTGTACGTGAACAAGGTCATATGAGGATTTACCATTCTCCTGGAACTACGACAAAGGACCTTAAAAAGAAGATCTGACCTTTAATATAATTAATTCTTAGATACAAGATGCTTTTGAAGAAATGATACAATTTCTAGGAAGGTGAAACTGACCTCTTACTATACAGGCTATCTCCAAAAATGCCTTTCTGAAATAGTAACAAGCTGCAGTAAACTTACAAGCTGTAGATTTACAACATATGTGTTACATTCACGTGCAGGAATTACTCACCTTGCCTGCGGGAACATACATAACCCCTAAATTGACATTAACCCTTTCCAATCCAAATTGTATTCTGGTTTTCCTAGGGGGGTTTACTCTTTCTCTGCTGTTATACAATGGCCCTATACGCTGGCTAAAGCTAGTACTGCATGAAGTGACAAGTTGGATAGGCTCCGACAGCAGAGAGGCTGGCAACATACAGTAAGAGAACCCCGATGGATGTCTTCCAACATCGGAGCTGTACAGCCTTAAATCATAATGTCTTCAGACATCAGACAGTGGATTGGAAAGGGTTAAATATATGGATATAAATAGACACCACTTGGATATACAAAACAACTGATACTTTATTAGACGAGACAAAGTATATAATACACATACATTGTCACCCCAAGAAAGAAATATCTGACCTTGGACTAAATCAAAAGGGGAAACTTGACTATAAGTGGAGAAATCATCCCGAAAAGGATGACCTCACATCAGGAACCTGGGGCCAAACTGTCTCTCTCTAAAAGGCAGCAGTGGCACGAATGACACAAAATACAAACTCCAGCAAATAGAGCAATATGAACAAAGGCAAATCCCCAAGACCAGGGAACAGATCAGGCAAGACATAGTTCAGGCCAGGCGTGTGCACACCTACAGATGGAGGGGAATTTAGGTATCTGCTCACTTATGGATGGGAAGAGATTCGGACAGAAACATATGCATGCTATCACCAGTGTTCAGACAGGAGCTGATGAGGTGTAATGACCAGCATCCTTTAGTAGGAGGGGCTGGTATTTATTTGCACAAACCCATTGTGATTGGCTGCTTGGAGCAATCCAAATAATCAGCCAGCCAAATAAACACACACCTGCAGCAGTGCGCTTCTTGATGTGCCTGGTACTACAAGCCCCAGAGCACAAACTATCACAAACATGATAATATGATACTTGAGGCTCTCTCACACATGCACTTTTTACTGTGATTACCACTACGTTTTAAACACCGGGGTGACTACGGTATATTGCTCCCATTGTTTTTGCCTAGCGCATGTGCGAGAGCGACCTCAATTGGTTAAAATTTTGCTGGTTTGTAGCAAAGTTGAATGACAACCAATATGGCTGGTACTATTGTTCGAGCCGGGAGTGTAATTCTAGAATGCATAACTTTATATTGCCTACTGATGGACAATCCTTTACACTGACCAAAATTCAAATACGTTTTGATTGTTTATCATATGTTTTGTTGATTTTAGGCGACCATATCTTCACAAGATAGGCCCTCTTCTCACAGGGTTTTTTTTTTGCATGAATTCTTACATACATTCCGCATCCTAATCCACATCATTATTGCATCGCATTGACATCAATAGGAATGTGTGTCACGCTTTCTATAAGAGCAGAAGAAAAAAAACAAGTGCCATGTTCATTCTGGATATGGATTCCAAATCAGAAAATTCACATGCAGATTTATCTCTTGTTCAAATTTCTGTGTCAGAAATTTGCTGTAACTACGTGGATTTCTGACATGGTGTTTCCTTAAAATTATCGTCAGTAATTTGTGTGAATGAGGACTTTAATAGATTTCAACCCTGTAGGATTATTTTAAATACCATTCCACATAAATCTATTTCATTTTTTGTACCCTTAGTAGCTTCTAATTTTTATCATCCACCTTTTATGAGACATAACTATGTGTGTGTGTGTATATATATATATATATATATATACACAAGGAGGTACCCGAAAGAAACAGAAATACTCTTATTAGTATTAAGCATTTTGTTTTTTACGAAAAACAGCATGACCCCCATGCCTCACCCTCCTGTTTCACCGAATGTCTGTGCCATTTTTTTTTAGTAGTGCTTTGAACAGTGGAAAAGAAAACAAAATTTCACAACTGCATGTTGTTCGGATGAATCAACGATCACATCATACTTGAAAAACTGAACAACTTGCTGAAAAAAAATCACTGGAGCCAAATGCAACTTTCCCCAACAACGTTGGCTGACGTACCATCTCTGAACTGTTCCATAGACAATCATCAAGCAACATAAGCTTGTAGTAGTAATGTCCCACCCCCCAGATGAAGATTCCTGTTTCTTTTGGGTAGCCCCTAGTAAATATAAAGAATTCATTTCTGTCATGATATTCCGAGACCCATAACTACTCTTATTTTTGCATTAATGTGGCTGCTAGAGACTGGAGGACTTGTTTTTTTGCAGATTGAGCTGTAGTTTTGTATTGGTACAATATTTGGGTACATATGACTTTTTGATTACATTTTACTTATTTTTTGGGGTGAAAGACAGGGTGAACAAAAAAACAGCAGTTCTGGCATTGCATTTTTATTATGGTATTCACTATGTAGAATAAATGATGCAATATTTTTATAGCTTGAACTTTTAAGGATATGGCCATATCAATTATTTTTTATTGCTTAGATTTTCTGAGGGTAAAATTGGAAAAGCAGGTTGGCAACTAATCGGCACTCCACCAATGCATTATGGGGTGGGAGGGAGCAGGTCCCCAACTAACAACTTAGATGCTGCAACATTGACTACAGAATCTAATAGTTAAATGTCCACAACTAGAGTTATTTCTGATTCTAGCATTTGAGAGCAAGTGTCAACTAATTAGCACAACCAGCACAAACTGGACACTGAGTGGACTCAGCTCCCAGGCCATCTAAATAACTGCCTTGCAACCTCCTATATGATGTACGTCTAGGTTATAAATACTTAAATGGTTAAGTACGTTCTCTAGAGAGAAACAGCAGTAAAACCAAAAAATTGAAATATAAATAACTATATTGATTAGTGATAAAGTTGTTGCTTCTTCAGGTGGTGGCTTTCATAACCACATTATGTAAGGGAATGCTACAGGGCAGAACATGTCAAACTAATCTCATTGATTTTTTTGGCAAGGTCACAAAAGTGATGGATGAAGGTGGTGCCATGGAGAGGGAAGGAGCTATTCCTCTGCGAAGTAATCAGTTAGTTGTCCTCCACAATAATCACAGTCATCTACTCCACCGACCTGCACTGATCACAGTCACAGGTGCCATCTCCCCCCCCCTCCACCTGCAATATTCACAGTCGCAGGAATTGTCATCCACTCACGCAATAATCATGCCGGAATCATCTCATCTGCCAGTGATTACAGCTGTTCTCTCCATCCACCAACAGCGATCAGTCATACAAAAGCAAACCCTCACTGGAGTCAAAATCAAAGGAGCTGCTCCTCTTCTCTTTCCAATAGTGATCACAGTCATCTCCCGTGCCTACAGTCAGTGGAACTCACTTTCCCAGTAAGCGCTGTTGGTACAGTGTATATTATATACTTGAGGCAGGATGTGCTGGGGTAAAGCTTTGACCAGGAAGTGTGTATCAAGTCACTTGGACTTAGGGAGTTTTTCCCTCAAGCCACCTGTTGGTGCAGCAGCAGGATGGCTCACAAATGGTGACAAGATTGAACAATCTTGTTACCCTTTGAAAATTCATAGTTATATTGGCAACCAGTCTGGTCACTATGTGGAGCATTGTGTAAAAAGCTCTAATGAGACCATATCTGGAATACTGCATGCTGTTATAGAGCTCTCAACTACAGATAGACAATGCTAAAATAGAAGACATCCAAAACTAGGATACAAAAATGGAAGAATGTTTTAAGCATAAAACTTATCAGAAGAGACTTAAAGAGCTCAAAGGGGTTGTACAGAAAACTCAAAAACAAAAATGGCTGTCCACACAGCCTCTGAGTAACCTGTCCTAGAATGTAACTAGGACGGAATAATGAGACCTGAGGGATGATGAAATGGAGCCATGGGGAGAGTGAAGCGTAATAATCTTATTCTTTACTCCTGCCAGGCTGACTGGCAATAGACTGACAGGAAAGAACAGTGTGGTTTTCCCCACACAGCTTTGTGCTTTCCTCTTCAGGTCTCATCAATCTGTCCTAGTTACATTTTAAGATAGGCTTGTAAGAGGCTGCATGAAGGGCAGCCATGTTTTATTCATTTTATGTACAACCCTTTTAATTTATATAGTGTTGTGTAAAAGGGGGGATATAAAGTGCCTGCTTACATACTCCTTTACCCTTTCATGCACACAGACACAATAATCACTCATGGATGCCCAGGCACATGCTTCCATGTATTCATGTTTGAACCTCCACTCATGCGTTCATTGAAGTACCGGGTACAGCCTTCACTTTCTTAGTCACATATATGTACATGTCAAATCCACCTATTAAAGGGGTTTTCTGATACTTGGAATAAAGTGACTGAGTGCGTGGAGAGCACAAAATAATAAGCTAAGGCATACAATACTCACCAGTCAGTTCCCCCCCAGGTCTATAGTAGCAGCTCTGGTCCCTGCCACTCTGGTTCAGGAAGTTGCTACAGCAGACATGTGCTTTTCATTGTTTCATTGTGTGTGTGACCACTTAGCCAATCACAGACTTCAGTGGTGACTCTGCCATGAATGGCATGTGACCACTGAAGCCCCTTTGACCTGCTGTCACAAATTCTTAACTTTAAGGTACCATCTGGTGCCCCATTTTTGTGGGGAATATGATGCATTCCGTGTGACCCAACAAGCCATACACTCCTACTTCATTCTAACAATTTTTGCAGACCTTGTATTCGCTAACAAAAGCCTTGTCTTCCATGCCGTTATAGCTTCAGTAGAGAGAAGGTTAAATAAGAAGACTGTTATATGTCACCAGCTCTTCTTTCCTTTAAATTCTATAGAGAAAAATCCTTCTTGGAACCTAGTACTGGAGTTTACAATTTTACTTACAGTAGGATTAAAAAGAAAAAAGTATCTTATATTATAAAAATAGCTTTATATTCTGCTTAGAACATATTATCTCTCTATGTTTATTTTATGTTCTTTGCCAAAAGCAGCAAACTAAACTTGGGATTACACATCAAGACAAACACTAATTGCTACAACTAAAGCAATCGTGGTTTGCTACCTGTAATACAAGAATAGACAGAAGGGAAATTCTAGAACTGAATATATCAACATTCTAGAGTAAGATTTCAAACCTAAATTAAAGGAGACTTAAGGCAAGGGCACATTTCTCCTGCTAATTTTCCCCTTCTCATCGCTATCCAATTGAAATGTGAAACAAAAAATATCATATAGTTTCCCAACACATTTTGCTCAAGTATTCCTAGCTGTCATTTTAGCCAAGCAAGATGGTGGTGGCATGCAGGCAATGTGAGTCACCAACCCTTCTGCAGTACAGTGGGTGACTTTTCTAGTCTCCACAAACATAGTCACCTCCTGGTTATGCTGCTTGCCACCAGGCAGGCACCTCATGATATTCATGTAATGGCTAGCAAGTAGAATACTTGCAAACATTTTACACTAGGGGTATGTAGGACTATTGCTAATAAGTACAGCAGGAAACTGGTTTCTTTAACTAGAGTTTTACATTAAAGCATAGTCTGAATATTCAAGATATTCAAGGAGTTTTAAGATTGATACTATATTTTGTACATATTTAGGAGCATTCTAACTTTATATTTACATTGGAATATGTATGTAGCAAAAAATCCCCCTATCGCAACACTTGCCACATTCAGACCTAGCAACTTAATATACAATGGGCATTTAGCACTCACAGGGCTCATCAGCTTTTAGAAATAAAGGTAGCATTGCTACCCACTATACTGTATACAAGGTATTCTTTGAGCCCTCTGCATAAAGCTATGGAAAAAGCGCTTGTAAAACATGTCTGCTTTCTCTAGAGGTTGTGCAGCCATTTGCAACCGCAGGATATCTAAAAGGTCCTGCGCAACTGTTCATGCAAGAGCTTTTAACATGGTACATGTTTAAGATACACTGCAAATAAAAGAAATACACAATGTTTATCCCAGTGCAGGGCCCAAGAGGGTGCTGCATGGTACAGGTCTTCAGAAAACAGCAGAGATCATGCACCAACCCCTCGGGCCTTTCAATAAGACGGAGCATTGTTCATCAGTTTTGCCTGGAATGTTTCTTTAAAACCCAGAACTATACACTGTGAATTGAAGGGATTCTTCCATTTCTAACAACTGATAAGATAACCTACCTGCTGGATAACAGATCAGTGGAGTCCAATACCCAGCATCCCTACCAATCAGTTGATCACCAGGTCCACTGTTCTTGTATATGGAGCTGCTGTGTTGCTGGAAACGTACATGTTTGTACATTGTATACTGGTTGAAAGAGGTACTGTAAGCTGAGTCCTATTAACTTCAATGGACTCAACCTGCAGTACCAATCTGGGCCGCTGCACAATGTATGGAGCTGTGCATTTCCAGCAACACAGTAGATTAATACGCTAGAACAGCTGCTCAATAGTTAGAAATGGTAAAATCCCTTTAAGGCATTTTAATATATAAAATATCAGAATGTATGAACAACACTGAGTCTTTATTGCAATAAAGAAGAATAATGTACTCGGGTAAGATTCAGAGCTGTAATCTTGGCCAATTGGTTGTCACCCAGCTTTTCCGGAAACAAGCTGAACAAAACCTTTAGGTGTAGAATCTAAATAAAGTATTGGCATTCTTAAGAAATAAGGAACATGTCATCAACATCTTTTAGCAACAATGTTACTTGTTTACTAGAAATCATGAAGACTATTCTCATATTTCTTAGTGTAACAGATTGGACAACCAGTTTAACTGTAGTAAACCTCTCTGCTGTATTCATAATCCACTATTACTTTACTTCCTTGTTTTACCTATGAAATAATGATATACTATATCTGTGTGTCAAACTAAAGAAAAAAATACATTTAATTTACTTACAGTGAACGTAACATTTATAATACACTGAGGTAAGCGAAGCTGCAAAAGTATGTGGACTTTAGTGATGAATGCAGACTGAGGATATTATTACTATTGTGTTTTGTAAAATCCTTAAGCATCTGGCATCCATTTTTGGTTGCATTGCATGAGAACCAGATACATTCCACGAAAGACAGAAATATCCATGATGAATCAATCATTTGGTAACAAACTGAATGCTAGAGTTAAACATGTTGCTGATGACCCCTCAATACTGTTTATCCGAAAACTAGTTTAACTTTTTCTAATACTAACGATAATAAACACATACATATGTACATAATATTGATCATACATAATACTGATTACACATACTTACTATTGATACATAAATAATACTGATTATGTATACATGCATACAACGGATAATACATACATAATAGTAATAATCTTTAGTTGTATAGCGCCAACTTATTCTGCAGCGCTTGATAATACAAACATACGTACTTCTGATAATACATAATATTACTGATAATACATACATGCATAATACTGATTGTATGTATATATGCATTATCAGTAGTACTACTGATAATGCATGCATACATAATACTGATTATACATATATGCATACTACTGATAATATATACATAATTCTGATAATACATACGTACTACTGATAAAATATACAAACATAATACTGATAATATATAGCCACAATAATAATATAATCTAATGATACAAGCAACTGTCTACAGGGCTGTATGTTGCCATAGAAGGGTTAATGCCGGCATGACAAACAAAGCTCACTTTGTCACAATGACCTGGTGCCATCTGGTAGGTGTATACATCATATTATTACTACAAAATGTGTCAGAAAGCTTTGTACGTTCCCAATTCAAGCACTTGGTCACTTTGTACAAACAATCATTCCCGCCATGTATACATTGTACACTATGTACATAAAACACGTGAGTTAAATCTGCTGCATAGAAACCATTTCTTCATACACACAATTCACGTCTTTTGATGTTATCATATTAAATTCAGCTGTAATAAGTTACTTCAACACAGTAAGAAATAAAACAGAAATGTCACTGCTTGATTAGTATGAACATATGAGTCTTTCGAAATTGCAAAATAAAACAGTCAAATAATATATTTCTTTCAAAATAGAATGGCTCAAATAGAGAAAATCAAAGATAAGATTGTTTGGTAATGACTAATTTCTAGAAATAAAAAGGAAGTGACATCAGATAATTCTGTCCGCAATTACTTTTCCACTCTTCCTTCAAGTAACATTATTATGCCAATTAAGTTGCCACAAGAATTCTCAAGAAATCTGCAGCATTCAGCTGTAAATGTCTTAAAAGAAGCATCGTAATTGGTGAGAGCTTCAGACTTGTATGGACAGTTATAATAAAGAGCATCAGTTAAGATAACTAATTTGCCTTGGATATCATCTTTGATATAAAGTCATTACATAGTACATATCTTGGATGAAATGTAATGCGTACTGGTAGGTTATGCAGTTCAGACACATTATGCAGTATAGACAGAGATAACATAGATAACCGTCATTGCATTCACTTTTATTCAGTCCTCTTCTTTTCTTCTTATTACTTGTGCATTATGTCTCCCGCCGAATAGAGAACTGTAATGTTTTATGCATTAGCAACAAATCATTTTCCTTAACTGCATCCCAGTATTTGTACGATCATATAACTTAACAATTTACTCGCTCTGTATCTATTGTACCATCCATAATAATGTCCATTGTGTTACAAATTATAATTCTGTTTATTTATGAACTGATTTGCTATGATGACGTACGGGGAACATGTAAAGAAACTCTTCTAAAATGCTTACAAAAACTTTTAAAGCAGCTTATACCGTATCACAAAATATCAGACACATATAAGGTTAATAGATCAGTAATAATTTGTGATTTCTTTAGGTTATTTCAAATAGGATTTTTAAAGTTAACCGAATATATGAAAGCATTTAGCTTCTTTTAGCCTTGTAAGGCCTTTAATTTACACACAATAAGAAATGCAAACTTAATGGTATGAATTTAGGTTATAATACATAGAAGAGAATAGATGTGAAGGTTTATTGCACTATTATTGCCCTCGGTGGGAAATTTTACTCTACTAGCTAACACAATACCAAACTTTTTTTCTGTTTACTGCACTGACATATAGTTTATGAAATGGGAGGATTTAGTAAAGAAGAACACAGAAAAGACAGAATTTCTAGACAGAATATATATTTTTGAACTTACCTGTAGTATGTTGGTGGTGCTGCTTCTCTTACTCCAAAGGAGGTTTGTTCACTCTCCAGATAGTATGGTACCTGCTGGCCATGGTGGTGGATAAACGGTGAGATCTGTGGGGCTGTTTGTAGAAAGACTACAGGACTTGGTGGCACATTGTTCAAGGAATGAAGCCCAGCCAGACTGCTTGATCCAAATGTTTCAGAACTTGCTGCATAACTTAAGCTGGCAGAACTGTAAACCGGTGCAGTAGCAGCAGTAAAGTCATAAGAGGTGCCCTCTGGGTAATTAAAAATCCCCGTCCTATTGCTCTCCACATACATTTCACTGAGGGGTCTCTCTAGTGGTAACTTCAGTGGTGGTCTGCTTACTGTCTCCAGTTCTGAGGCTTGAATCTGATGCAACAAGGTTATTCCAGAAGTTTTGCTGTGGAGGGGCATGGTTATCACTATTGGCAGCGAGAATGTGGCATGGCTGTTGACGGTCTATTTGCCAGGTTTGAGTCAGCACATGGATAGACACCTGAGAGCAGAACACAACCTGATGTTAGTCTGATCAGCAATCATGCTGTAGCTCAGCACTGCACAGGTATTCAGCAAGCTCTAGAAAGGAGGAGGTGCAAAGAGAGCAGAACACACCATCAAAAATCCGTCCTCCCTCTTTCTAACTGATCCTTTCTCTTTCTAACCTCGAGTCATTTTTGTCCAAGTTAATCCACACAACAATGTTGGCACTGTACCAAGCGCTGCTGTCTTTAATTGACATTGGTATGTCACATCTGTATGTCACAACTGGATTATTTTAGCTTTGATGGGGGTT
This sequence comes from Eleutherodactylus coqui, assembly GCF_035609145.1. Lineage (NCBI taxonomy): Eukaryota > Metazoa > Chordata > Amphibia > Anura > Eleutherodactylidae > Eleutherodactylus > Eleutherodactylus coqui. Next base: position 109,142,076 of record NC_089839.1, on the reverse strand, counting down.
TTTTTGTTGCTTTTCCTTGTGCTATTAGTTTTTCAGTTTAGTCTATTATTTCACCCCTCCTTCACACCAATAATCATGCAAACATTATATCTACACTGCTAGAAAAAATTTCTTTCTGAGCATGACTTATCTTGTTTAATGTAATGTGTGAAAGAAAACACTGAATGTTACTTGTCTGACCCTGACTGCAATGTGGTTGTAGCAGAGATGAAGCAGTGCAATATAGCATACATGCTATCTTTTCATACACTGGCCTTGAAAATGTTTTCCTCTACATGTCTGATTCCATCAGCACACTGTCCATAAAATAATTTTTGCAGAGATTACTCAGAACTACGCATGGCGGCTCCGTGGAGACTTTTTTAAACAGACATAACTGTATACTATATTTGTTTGTAGCAACTTGTGGCATACAACTTATAAATTACCTTGAACTTGGCATGCCCTTGAGAGGAGAGAATTTTTAGATCAACGGCACAGAATGTTGTGAAGCTGACCAGAACAATGAAAGGTTAACACTTACATAATATAACCGTTAGCCATAGCTCATTCATATCAATTACTGCTGCTCAGAAAAACACCACTGACTTAAAATTATATACAATTATTAACATACATAAACACATAGAACTATAATATTCATAGCAATATAACTTTGGTCTGCTCGTAAGAGAGACAGAATTTGCAGCCATTATTACATGTAAGTAATAGTATCATGGGGTAAAGATATAGCTAGTAATATTTAGTCGCTATCTTATACAATTCTATCTGTGTAATATCTGGCATAACTACATATTTAAAGAGATAAGTACAGTTAGTAATTTACACTATATTCTAATATCATCATGAAGCTCTATCACGGATGATTATATATGTCCATGAACCCAGAGATGTAAGTTGAAGCTTTTGAGCCCCAATGCAAAACCTGTAACATGGCCTCCAAATAGATGACTATAACTTGTTATTCCTAGTGCAGTGTTCCATAGGGAGACCCCAGACACCTGACATACATGGGGAGCTGGGAGAGTAAAGTGCTGACTTGCGACAGTGGCACTTACCATGCTCCAGCCCGGAGGGACACACGTAGCCAAGGCCAGAGTAGCACTGAAGCCCACCTCGGACACCCTTAGGATAGGGAATGCCCACCAAACTGGATAATGGGGGGTAATTGTCACATGTGGCACCACCGTTCCCACCGGTATGATCCCCGGCAAATAAACACAGCCACAAACAGTCTTTGTAGTACCACGGGACTCTGGGAAGAGTCAGAGCCCGGCAATAACTTTACTTGGAGAATGATCAAAACAATACAAGGCAGTTCTATGACAGACTTCTTAGTACAGGTAAATGAATAAGCTTTATAGATTCTTGGCTCGTAGTACCTCCACCCAGTTTTAGTGATGCGTGGGTGTGACAGACAAACAGGGTGTGCCTCTACACGGTGATCCAGACTTCAGACGGCCATGTAGGAAATCAAATAAAATCACTAGTACCTCTGCACTGGGCCTTGCACAATGCCACAAACTAACTGATGTTCTCTCCTTCTCTCACTCTCTCTCTTTGGGGCTCACTCCAGTTATCATCCAATCATATCAGCACGGGAAACCTCTGCTTCTCCTCCATGCTTCAGCACATAAGGACTGAAGGTATCCCCATGTGTCCGGACCTCCTGTTTCACCAGACTCCTGAAGACATTGACTCCCTCCTCTGGTTCCCACTCACAATCACTCATATTTATACCTTCTCTCATACCACATTGACAGGACATACGTGATACATTTACATGCATGCTTTGGATTTTTTTAGAATTAACCTCTCAAGCGCTGCAGCTGTGCAACACTCAAACTGGAAATGACAAGACAGATTTGCACAGTGCATCAACACAAGACATACATGTATGACATTTATGGAGGGGACTAGGATGAAGTACTGGGTCACTACACTAGTACTGATGTTACTCTATGGAGAAGAAAGGCTTTATGGGCCCCCTAAGGCTCCTGGGCCCAGCTGCAACTGTTTCATCTGCATCTCCTATAGTTAAGCCACTGCATGAACCTACTTTGCTCATAGACTGTACTTTATGTAAATAAGCACAGGAGGTCTATATAACAGAGACTTCAATTTTTCAACTTAGTGCGTTGAGATGCATTGTAAATTACAAAGGAACATAATCTTTTCTTCTTATTTATTTATATGAGCACAAAAGGCAGTCGTTGATTTAGAGATACTAGTATTACTATTATTAGGGCTTCATTATAGAATGGGTGAAGGGGGTAATTGCCCAGAGCATTCCATCAGCTAAGGACCTCCACCTTTCAGTGTTTTCTAATTCATCCCAGCAACAAAACATAAAAGAATTTCCAATTCTGAGATTTTTGGCATATCCATGGGTCTACCTATAGAATCTCCACCTCTCAGCATAGGACTTATATAGGCACTGCATTTTGATCATATATGTGCTGATCTAATAGCCAATGTGATAACTAGAAAAAGTGCAAATGACTTTAACTAAAATGATATTTTGTGCTGAAAAATCACTCAAAGTACTAGCCACTAGGAGTCTCCCTCTCTCAAATTTATTGTCCACTGCCTGTTCCCATGTAAAGTCTACCGTATTTTTAGTAACAGAGACACTGAGATGGGCTACGGGAAGTGGTGGTGGGTGCTGTCTCATGTGCCTACAGAAGTCTTTGTAAAGCCTGGTTTAGACACAACGATTATCACTCAAAAAATGTCTTTTGAGTGATAATCGTTGTGTGCCTTTACAGCACAGGGTGAACACTCAAACGCTGACCGATCACTTTGCGCTCCGAGCGGGGTATACAAAAAACAAGCGGGGCCGCTTGTCTTCTGCATCCAGCTGTTCTCTTCTCGGAGCGCCCGGCTTTTATACAGCTGAGCTCTCTGAGCGGGGTATGCAGAAGACAAGCAGGGCCACTTGTCTTCTGCAGTCAGCTGTTCTCTTTTCAGAGCGCCCGGCTGTTATACACCCGAGCGCTCAGAGTGGGGTATGCAGAACACAGCTGGACCACTGTGTTCTTCATACCCCGGCTGTTCACAGAGCGCTCAGCTAGTATAAAGCTGTGCGCTCTGTGCGGAGTATAAACAGCACAGCTGGATTGCTGTGTTCTTCATACCTCGTCTGTGTTCAGGGAGCGGGATACAGCTGAAACTATAGTATCAGCTGTATCCCACTGTGAATTCCTGATAAGGCTGATCATTGTCTTTCAGCATGCTGAAAGACAATGATCAGCGACTGCTTAACGAAAACTGCACAATGTCAGTGCAGTTAGACACAACGATTATGGCTCAAAACACGGCTTTTGAGCGATAACCGTTGTGTCTAAATGGGCCTTAAGGGGGAAGAGAGCTAATACAGGGTACGAGAGAAGTAAACTCACACAGATACTGCTGCAGCCAATAATAAATGTTTACTGTCTCATAACTACTGAAATCACATCTACACTGCTCAGTACTGCTGTACAGTATACTCTATAAGTTATAACATGTTACTTATAGTGTGCTACAAATAGATAAGAAAAAGATCCTATGCTCCTAAGTGTGCAGTTTATGGGAGATATTGGAGCAGCTAATCTCCACCAACCAACTCAGGGGGAGACTGAGAAATAGAGATGGAGCGTGCAGATAGGAAAACTGGTGAAGAATGCAGAATGCAAGTCAAATAATAGCCAGAAATACTGTTAATCCTCATGTAAAAACACACAACAGCTTATTCTGAAATAGCTTTACATACTGCCCGTGCAGCTAGTTTAGCTGCACAGAGGCCCAAAGGAGGAGGGGTACCAAACTGCCCCATGTCTTATCCCACTATCAACTCACCAGGCCCCTGCTCCTGAAAATCTAGTAGCAGTATCAGAACTATCTTCTTTCCTCCACACTCCTCCTCCATCCCCAGTACATTGTAATCCAGAAAAAGGGGGAGTAGTTGAATTATGCCCTGTCCACAGAGCACATGGTGTCAGATGGGAATGTGTGAGGAAAGAAGAAGGTAGTTCTGATACTACTGCGGTGGTTCAAGCAGTGTAGATTGCAAGAACCACAGATAAGACACTATTACTAAGTGGGGCATAAGAAGGGCAATATTATTTAGTGGGGCCACAAAGGGTGTACTTTTACTAAGTGGGGACACTATTACTTGTTAGGGGCACAGGGGTAACACTATTTTTCTCAGGGAGTACCTGGATAAGGGAAACTTTTAGTTTGTGGGAAACTGATCAGAGGATGCACTATTAATTTGTGGTGCCTCAGAGGGGGTCACTAGTACTTAGGGAGGATACTGAGAGGTTCACTTGGTGTAGCATTAGGATGGGGAGAGTGTGCCAAGATGAGTCATGGCTGAAAGAATTGTTCATGGTGATCTGAACCCAGATAATTAAGAACAAAAATGGACTACTCCAATTAGAGAAATATACTAGTAGATCAGAAAAAAAACAGGAGAGCATGCAATATACAAAAAAAACAAAAAACAATAATGCGCAGAGGACAGTGGTAACTGATGAATAATAGGAAATGGAAGGGGTGAGAAAAACAAAAATTTACTTTAGCATGGGGTGTACAAACCCCCTTATCAATCCACTACAAAAAAACCTCCACAAATGTCATCAAAAATCTTATATCTTCATATATTAGTAACAAGTTCTATTCATCCAATACATGTTCTAGATGGCTGAGTGGTAAACCTGCCTAATCCTGCAGCAATGAGAAAGAAATTAGCATGGTGTATATGCCTAGCTTGAGAACAGAAAACACATGAAAGCTGCTTGGTTCTGCAGCAGTAGCAGAATGGGAAGGCATTGCTGCATAATTTCAACTATGAATCCAGGTTTAGTTTGGGCACTGACGACGGCCATGTTTGTGACTGAAGACCTGGGAGTAGGCACCTCAATTCTGCCTTTGCTGGGAAGTGGCACACTGCCCCACTGCTGGTGTAATGGTCTAGGGTGCCATCACATATGAAAGTCGGTTACCCCTAGTAAGTGGTTCGAGGAATAATGACAGATCAGTAATATGCTCAGGACATCCTGCAGCCACATGTGTTGCCTCTTATAGCAGGGCTTCCAAGAAGCATTTTCCAGAGGGATAATGTTTAGTTGCACACACAAGGGTGTCACAAGAATACATCCACAACATTGCCACATTTCCGTGGTCCGCTTGGTTGCCCTATTTATCACGAACAGAACTTGTATGGGAGCACCTGGGATTGGGATGCCAGATTTGGCAGTTTACAAGTTTGCATAATCTAGAGCCTCAGTTGCTGCAAATGTGGAGCTGTATGCAGCTGGATACCATATATAAGCTGTATGCCTGCATGCCTATGCATATCACATCTTGCATCTAAGTTAGAGGTGGCTCAACAAGGTATTAGAGCCTCTATGCCCATCCATTAGGGACTATAAGTGTGGATCCACTGTGCTAACCAACCAGCCTGGTTTTTAGAGCAGACCTGGTGTGGTTGGCAGCTGACCCCAGTGGTCAGAGGTATCGAAGCAAGGAAATATCAGATGAGGAATCTTGCCTCTATTTAATCAGGAAGATGGGATAAAAAGCAGAGTAGGCATCCTGATAAGAACGGCCCTGCGCTGGAACCTCAGGGCTAACTATCCCTGACAGGACACAGGGATGATGTACTGAACACAGGGCACACAGAACACAGAACAAGACTATCTTACCACAGAGACAGGAACAATGCACAGACTGAAAGGAAATGGACAAACGCACACAGGCTAAAGCACAAGACAAAGAACATACAGAATAAACAGATACAGGAATAGGATCAAACACAAAAAACAATCCCGAGACAAGCGACCAAGATATGCTGAGTGTCTGAGACAAACACACATCAGTACTGAGGCAAAAACTGATGATTTTCAGCTCCCTTTAAGAGAAGGGTGATTGCTATTTAAGCTGCAGCTATGCTATGAACATAACTAGTGCAGTGCTGATAGAAGGTAGAAGAAGCAGGAAAAATTTTTTACAGAAGGAGCAGAGTGACGCCCGAGTCCTCCTGGAACAGCAAGAGGGCAGCAGACATGGGTAGCAGACACAACACCTCTTCCCATGTCTCCATGTGTTTCACCAATATTATTAAGAATTTCTGCATGAATACAGACAAACCTCACAGCATTGCAACATAAAAATAAAAAAAGTTGCAAGATTAACCCCTTAATGATGAAGCCCTGTTTTTCATATTCAGTTTTTTCCCCACTTTCAACAAATACCACTCCTTTATTTATCCATCAACATAGATGACTGAGTTGCATTTTTCAGTGCTACTATTTAATGTACCAAAAAGTTTAAAAAATTTCTAAGTGGAGTGAAATGGAAAAAAATAATAAAATTCTGCCATTTTACACTGCAGCAATAATCACATTATAACTTTATTCTATGGATCATTACGATTACTGCAGTACCGAATTTATATAGTTGTTTGCTGTACTACTTTTAAAAAATAAATATCTTTAGAAAAAAATGTACTGATTTTCTGCCGCTATCTTCAGACGGCCATTACTTTTACATTTTTCTGTCGATCTACTTGTGTGAAACCTGTTTTTTTTTGCAGGAGATCCTATAGTTTCTATTAGTACCATTTTTGAGGACAAACAACTTATTGATCACTTTTTTATTAAATTGTTTCTTGAAGACTGGTGGATCAAAAATGCTCAATTCTGACGTGTTTTTTTTTTCTGATAACATTCACCATGCAGGATAAATAATGTGTTACTACCAGTGTGAAAGATTGGGTTTTTATGGATGCGGTGATACCAAATATGTTTTGGGGTTTTTTGTTTTGATTTTTTATTATAAATATGTAAAAAAGTTTTTTAAATTTTTTTTAACTTTCAATACGTTTTATTTTTTCTAATAATTAACCTTTTAAGGATCAAGTGCTTTAAATTTATGAATTCACGGCTCTTGATTCGGGGCTTTAATCCCCGCCGATAGCAGAAATACAGCCTTGGTTTAATTCCTCTGCTCCTGCAATCAAACAGAAGCAGATCCGGTGCTCAGCTGTTAGTAACAGCTGTGAACCTGAAGAAGAGGGGAGAAGCGTTTTTTTTAACTGCATCTGCCTTCTGGTTTTCTAAGTACATAGTGCTTAATGAGTGCTATGTACTAAGAAGTGAAAGTGGAAGTGTTTCTTCCACGATGCGACCCAGTGATCACGTGACCACCGGGAGCCCCCTGTCACAGCAGAGCTGTAGAGTCCTAGCAGACTCTGATCAGCTCTGTTAGAGACTATTATCACCACAGGGGATGTTTCTGCCTGTAACTGGGGCTCCTATTAACCAATGCGATGGCTGTGATTAGTTTATCCAGCACTGCATTGATTGGCTGCGCAGCAGTGGAAGAACCAAGCAGCAGCCATCGCATTGCAGAGCCAGGATTTATGAATTGGCTATGCCATGGTCAATCACAGCCATCGCATTGGTTCATCCAGTGCTGCATTGATTGGCTGAGCAGTGGTCAAAGAACCAATCATAGCCATCGCTTTCTGGAGGTGGGATTTATGAATATTGTAACCAGGAAGTGATGTTGTACGAGCATGCAGGAACTGTGCCGAAGCTCTGGAGAGCAGCAGGAGTGACCTGGACTGGGCCTGCTAGGTAATGTATTCTTTTTTTTTAATGTAGTGTAACTAGGGCTTATTTCTGGGGTAGGGCTTATATGCCATGCCTCCCCGAGAATTAGGCTCGGGCTTATTTTCGGTGAAAAAAACAGGGTAGTTTCTTCCCCTCCATGCCTTTGCTCCCCTTCTGTTCCCTCATTAGAGGGAAATGCTGTCACTCAGGCAACCCGTCCCTCCATTCCCCCTAATCTCATGCTATTTAAAGACGTAAAGAGCAGGCACATCTCCTACCTACACTTCAGACACCAGGAGCCACACCTGTAGTCTGGTTATCTCCCTATAGTTTCCCTATTGGTGAGCGTCTTTCCTCCCAGTATCTAACATTATCTAGACACACTACTTATGTTTAGTACAACTTTTATGTTCAGCATTCTTCCATTTTCACCCTTCTATCCTATTTCTGTTTTCTCTAGGCTGTGCTGGTATGGCAATTTAAATACTCACCATAGGCACGCAGGTGAATTATGGCCTCCCACCAATCCATCCCCCTTTCCCCCTCCCTCGTAAACCCTCTCCGCCATTCACCTGTCAAAAATGCTCCCCAGCCCTTATTTACGTTACTTATATTCATTAGTAGAGATGAGCGAGCACCAAAATGCTCGAGTGCTCGTTACTCGAGTCGAACTTCCCGCGATGCTCGAGCGTTCGTTTCGAGTAACGAACCCCATTCAAGTCAATGGGCGACTCGAGCATTTTTGTATATCGCCGATGCTCACTAAGGTTTTCATTTGTGAAAATCTGGGAAATTCACGAAAGTGATGGGAACGACACAGAAACGGATAGGGCAGGCAAGGGGCTACATGTTGGGCTGCATCTCAAGTTCCCAGGTCCCACTATTAAGCCACAATAGCGGCAAGAGTGCCCCCCCTCCCCCGGCACTGTCAGCATAAAGATCGTTCTCCTCTGCCACAGCTGTAACAGCTGTGGCAGAGAAGAACAATGTTAGCCCATTGAATTCAATGTTTTCGGGAAGGGCTTAAAAATATAAGCGCTTACCTGAAAATCATCCTAAAATGTGTAAACATAAAAAAATGTATACTCACCTTTTCACTGAAGCCGGAGTTCAGCTGCGTCTGGCCGGCAGTTCTCCTAATCTGCTCTGAGTAGTATTCAGCATAAGCTAGGGATATAAAACAGTACATGAAATGTAAAATAGTGTATAAAATTTGAAAGTATATCAAAACACTTAATGAATAGAGATGAGCGAGCATACTCGTCCGAGCTTGATGCTCGTTCAAGTATTAGGGTGCTCAAGATGCTCGTTACTCGAGACGAGCACCACGCGGTACTCGTCTCGATTAAACGAGCACTGACCATTGAATTCAATGGAGCCGGCAATACAGCCGGCTCCATTGAAAGCAATGGGCTGCCGGCGATCTCAGGATGAATTTTCGGGAAGGACTTAAAAATATAAGCCCTTACCTGAAAATCATACTAAAATGTGTAAAAAAAAAAAAAATGTATACTCACCTTTCCGCTGCAGCCGGAGTTCAGCCGCGCCTGGCCGGCAGTTCTCCTGAACTGCTCTGAGTAGTATTCAGCAGCGGGGGATTTAAAATCCCCGCCTGCTGAATGAGCTGCCTCTGATTGGTCACAGCCTCACCAATCAGAGGCAGCTCTCACTCACACCCATTCATGAATGAGGCTGTGACCAATCAGAGGCAGCTCATTCAGCAGGCGGGGATTTTAAATCCCCGGCTGCTGAATACTACTTAGAGCAGTTCAGGAGAACTGCCGGCCAGATGCGGCTGAACTCCGGCTGCAGTGGAAAGGTGAGTATACATTTTTTTTTATTTTTACACATTTTAGGATGATTTTCAGGTAAGGGCTTATATTTTTAAGCCCTTCCCTAAAATTCATCCCGCGCTCGCCGGCAGCCCATTCAATGGGCTAACATCGTTCTTCTCTGCCACAGCTGTTACAGCTATGGCAGAGAAGAACGATCTTTATGCTGACATATTTTTATTTTTACACATTTTAGGATGATTTTCAGGTAAGGGCTTATATTTTTAATGGTCAGTGCTCGTTTAATCGAGACGAGTACCGCGTGGTGCTCGTCTCGAGTAACGAGCATCTCGAGCACCCTAATACTCGAACGAGCATCATGCTCGGACGAGTATGCTCGCTCATCTCTATTCATTAGGTGTTTTGATATACTTTCAAATTTTATACACTATTTTAAATTTCATGTACAGTTTTATATCCCTAGCTTATGATTTACATTCAACAGCGTCACTATTATACTTGATATTTACATTTTATTGCAATGATTTTGTTAATTTTTTAAAAATATACTATTGTTGTTTTGTTGTATGCAGTGCATGTTCTTTATAGATATGGACATCACCCCATGAGTTACTCTCCCTTAGGGGTCTTTCACACGGTCGTCGTTTTAACACAGAATAGTCGTGTCAAAAAATCACGGCTAAACTGAACTAAAAAACGTGTGAACAGATGATTTCCAGCTATCCTGAGCTTAAATAGCAGTGAAATTGCCCATTTACACGATCCGGAGCTGTGTGGTGTATGTCATCCAGCTACCATAGGAGTCTATGGAAACTCCTGCACATTATGCACCAAAGATAGGTCAGGTCCTATTTTTTCATGCAGCACACACCTTAGATGCATGCATTGCAGTCATGCATGTCCTATATTTTTAAGGTGTGAGTTTTTTGCGCATCTAAAATGTCTCCATCTGAACGTTTCTATAGGAAATCATTGGTTCTAATAGACATATTTTTTTCACGCAACCATTCTGCAACAGAATTTATAGTTCTAGCAAATAGACTTTCTTCTCCAACTGTAACTACATCTCTAAAAGTGGCCCCTCGGGAGCATTGAGATACAGAATCTGCCCGGGTTTGTCCGTTGCTGATGCTGGGGTAAGGTGCTTCCCCGGAAAGGTAAGTGGGCTGCAATGGTAATGTGCAGAGTTCCAACACTTAGGTTGCATGCAACAATTGTACAACAATTTAAACTGGGCATGCCAACAAAGACATCCTGTGATTGGCTACTTCCTGGCCAATAAAATGTAAATTATTTGTTCCGCAAGCAGAAGGAGTTGGGGCTACAGAATGAGTGAGGTGCAGCCAGCGACAGAGAGGAACACAAGGAGGAGGTAGTGGAAGCAGGAGACAGAGACTGGAGGAGTACAGCTGCAGAAGAACGAGTGGTGCTGCTGCAGGAGTGTGAGAGAGAGGCAAACAGTAGTGATAGAGTGACAACAGAGGTTAACAGGTGGTAGTCTGCAGGGCAGCAGACTGGGAGTGTAGCAGTAAGGCTGCATGTCCACGGCCATGACGGAATATTGCTAGTGATATTCCGCCATGGGTGAGCATGGGGGAGAACTGGAATGCCGCGATTTAAACTCCACAAGCGGAGAATCAATATGATTCTCCGCTCATGGACAGTGGGCTGCGCTTTCCATAGTTAAGTCTATAGGAAGCGTTCACTGCGGTACCGGATTATCGCTGCGGATAACGCAGTGACATATCGCCCGTGGACAGGTGGCCTAAAAGCTACCCTGGAGAGCCTGTGGGGGGGACATCTTCGACGCAAGTGTGGGAAAGAATTTTCCAAGAGATCCTGGACTACTGCAGTGCAGACAACTCAAGCACAATCACCTGCACGAGAAGGAGCTACAGAGTCATGGACTGAAACCATATGAGATCATTGCAGGAAGTTACTGCGTCAGATTGTAAGTGAGGCCCATCTCAGAAAACACCAGACAGAGTGCACACTCATACTAATTCCTTAGAGACTTAGTAGTCCTGTTGTTAGAGATACAGAACAAGTGCTATTTCTTCGGCTTCAAATATCAGGCTGTGTATTGGTACTGTAATTGGGACTATGATTGGAGCTCGGTACAATGGCACATTTCAATTAAAGATCCTTTGTTAAGGCTTCCTTAGGCCAGCTGCACACAGATGGATTTGAATTGTGGAATCCAGGATCATCACCCACGCGGACAACCTGCTGCATTCCTCATCCATTAATAAGAATAGAACATTTACATGTCAGCTCACATGAGTGGACAGCAATTGCAATTTCCGCAAAAAATCGCAGCATGTTCTATTTTTGCATGTATTCCGCCGGACGGCTTCCATTGACACTGTGCAAAGGTCATGAATTCCATGTTATCACTTAGCAATGGTACGGGAAAAGTAGGAATTAATAAAAAAAAAACTGTTCTGCACTTGTCCGACAGCAATGCAGAGAAATACAGGTACACGTTCATGTGCAGCCAGCCTTAGAATTAGTCATAGAGCATGTTGAATTATCTATGAACTGTGAGAGTTATGGTCTAATTTGCTGCATTTTTAGAGTTTGGTAAAGTTGAGTTAATTTGTTCAACGAGGGGTGGTTAACTGTATGATTTTTCCAATACTAAGGGCTAATGCCCACGGACTTATTTCTGCTGTGTTTCCCGCAGCAGAAATCCGCAGCAGAATAATGCAGCTATTAGGTTCTGTTGAACCTAATAGCTTTTCTGCCTATCAGTACTCACACGCGTGATTCTGCCGCGGGTTTCTCCTGCGAGAAAAGAATCGCAGCATAATAATAATAATAATAATAATAATAATCTTTATTTGTATAGCGCCAACTTATTCCGCAGCGCTTTCAGGCATGGATAAGCATGTTGTATTTCACCATGTTTTTCCACATCGGAGGTCTCCATTTATATAGTACTAGCTTACCCGTCGCGCATTGCTGCGAAGACAGACAGACATACATTCATTCGGTTTTATATATTTAGATAACAACCAATCACAGCGCAGCTTTCATGTTACCTCAGTGGTATAATACATAACAACCAATCACAGCGCAGCTTTCATGTTACCTTAGCAGTATAAAATATAACAACCAATCACAGCGCAGCTTTCATGTTACCTCAGCAGTAAGAGAAATAACAACCAATCGCAGCGCAACTTTTATTCTGCCTCACCAATATAAAAAATAGCAACCAATCACAGCGCAGCTTTCATGTTACCTCAGTGGTATAATAAATAACAACGAATCGCAGCACAGCTTTCATGCAACCTCAGTAGTATAAGAAGTAGCCACCAATCACACCACAGCTTTCATGTTACCTCAGCAGTATAATATATAGCAACCAATCACAGCACAGCTTTCATGTTACCTCAGCAGTATAAGAAATAGCAACCAATCACAGCACAGCTTTCATTTTACCTCAGCATTCTCAATATCCAGCAATTGTCTTGCGAAACGCTCGGCGGATGCATCATTTTGTAGTTGAACACTCATCCCGTTGCTCGTAATGCCTTTTGCTTTCGTGCTTGAGATGGAAATCAAACGATCTTTGTCTGGGGGGCATAACTGTCGACGATGCTCGCACGCGCGCCACCTATCGTAGGATAGTTGTACTATGCCTATAATCTTCCCAGGAGTGTACTCAGCAACTTCCCAAAGTCTCATGGCAATTGGATGAATGGTGTAGTAATGCATAAAGGACAGACAGACAGACATTCATTTATATATATCAGGAAGTGAGAGAATTACATTCTGTACGTAAAATTTGGAGGCTAATTCTTTGGCGCATAGAATTGAATAATCGAGTTGGGACCCATTAGCTTTTCCTATTTATGACATAATCAATGCCCGTGCCAAATTTCAAGTTTCTATGTAAGAAAATTACATTCCGTACGTAAAATTTGGATGCTAATTCTTTGGCGCATAGAATTGAATAATCGAGTTGGGACCCATTAGCTTTTCCTATTTATGACATAATCAATGCCCGTGCCAAATTTCATGTTTCAATGTGAGAAAATTACATTCCGTACGTAAAATTTGGACGCTAATTCTTTGGCGCATAGAATTGAATAATCGAGTTGGGACCCATTAGCTTTTCCTATTTATGACATAATCAATGCTCGTGCCAAATTTCAAGTTTCTATGACATTGGGAAGCGAGAAAATTAGATTCCGTACGTAAAATTTGGACGCTAATTCTTTTATGCTTACAATTGAATAATCGAGTTGGGACCCATTAACATTTCCTATTTATGACATAATCAATGCTTGTGCCAAATTTCAAGTTTCCATGACATTGGGAAGCGAGAAAATTAGATTCCGTACGTAAAATTTGGACGCTAATTCTTTGGCGCTTAGAATTGAATAATCGAGTTGGGAGCTATTAACTTTTCCTATTTATGACATAATCAATGCTCATGCCAAATTTCAAGTTTCTATGACATCGCGAAGTGAGAGAATTAGTTGCAGTGATGGAAATCAAACGATCTACGTGGGGGGGGGGGGCGCAACTGTCGACGACGCTCGCACGCGCGCCATTTATCATAGCATAAATGTACTATGCCTATAATCTTCCCAGGAGTGTACGCAACAACTTCCCAAAGTTTCATGGCGATCAGATGAATGGTGTAGTAGCGCATAAAGGACAAACACACACACACACACAGACAGACACACACGCATACATTCAATTTTATATATTTAGACTAGCTTACCTGTCGCGCGTTGCTGCGAAGACAGACAGACATACATTCATTTTTATATATCTAGATAACAACCAATCACAGCGCAGCTTTTTTAGGTTACCTCAGTGGTATAATATATAACAACCAATCACAGCGCAGCTTTCATGTTACCTCAGCTTTATAATATACTAGCTTACCCGTCGCGCGTTGCTGCGAAGACAGACAGACATACATTCATTCGTTTTTATATATCTAGACAACAACCAATCACAGCGCAGCTTTCATGTTACCTCAGTGGTATAATATATAACAACCAATCACAGCGCAGCTTTCATGTTACCTTAGCAGTATAAAATATAACAACCAATCACAGCGCAGCTTTCATGTTACCTCAGCAGTAAGAGAAATAACAACCAATCACAGCGCAACCTTTACTCTGCCTCAGCAATATCAAAAATAGCAACCAATCACAGCGCAGCTTTCATGTTACCTCTGCATTATTATATATAGCAACCAATCACAGCGCAGCTTTCATGTTACCTCAGTGGTATAATAAATAACAACGAATCGCAGCACAGCTTTCATGCAACCTCAGTAGTATAAGAAGTAGCCACCAATCACAGCGCAGCTTTCATGTTACCTCAGCAGTATAAGAAATAGCAACCAATCACAGCACAGCTTTCATTTTACCTCAGCATTCTCAATATCCAGCAATTGTCTTGCGAAACGTTCGGCGGATGCATCATTTTGTAGTTGAACACTCATCCCGTTGCTCATAATGCCTTTTACTTTCGTGCTTGAGATGGAAATCAAACGATCTTTGTCTGGGGGGCATAACTGTCGACGATGTTCGTACGCGCGGCACCTATCGTAGGATAGTTGTACTATGCCAGTAATCTTCCCAGGAGTGTACTCAACAACTTCCCAAAGTCTCATGGCAATTGGATGAATGGTGTAGTAATGCATAAAGGACAGACAGACAGACATTCATTTATATATATCAGGAAGTGAGAGAATTAGATTCCGTACGTAAAATTTGGACGCTAATTGTTTTGCACTTAGAATTGAATGATCGACTTGGGACCCATTAACTTTTCCTATTTATGACATATTCAATGCCCGTGCCAAATTTCATGTTTCTATGTGAGAAAATTACATTCCGTACGTAAAATTTGGACGCTAATTCTTTGGCGCATAGAATTGAATAATTGAGTTGGGACCCATTACCTTTTCCTATTTATGACATATTCAATGCCCGTGCCAAATTTCATGTTTCTATGTGAGAAAATTACATTCCGTACGTAAAATTTGAACGCTAATTCTTTGGCGCATAGAATTGAATAATTGAGTTGGGACCCATTACCTTTTCCTATTTATGACATATTCAATGCCCGTGCCAAATTTCACGTTTCTATGTGAGAAAATTACATTCCGTACGTAAAATTTGGACGCTATTTCTTTGCGCATAGAATTGAATAATCAAGTTGGGACCCATTAGCGTTTCCTATTTATGACATAATCAATGCCCGTGCTAAATTTTAAGTTTCTATGTGAGAAAATTACATTCCGTACGTAAAATTTGGACGCTAATTCTTTGGCGCATAGAATTGAATAATCGAGTTGGGACCCATTAGCTTTTCCTATTTATGACATAATCAATGCTCATGCCAAATTTCAAGTTTCTATGACATTGGGAAGCGAGAAAATTAGATTCCGTACGTAAAATTTGGACGCTAATTCTTTGGCGCTTACAATTGAATAATCGAGTTGGGACCCATTAACTTTTCCTATTTATGTCATAATCAATGCTTGTGCCAAATTTCAAGTTTCCATGACATTGGGAAGCGAGAAAAGTAGATTCCGTACGTAAAATTTGGACGCTAATTCTTTGCCGCTTAGAATTGAATAATCGAGTTAGGACCCATTAACTTTTCCTATTTATGACATAGTCAATGCTCGTGCCAAATTTCAAATTTCTATGACATTGGAAAGTGAGAAAATTACATTCCGTACGTAAAATTTGGACGCTAATTCTTTGGCGCATAGAATTGAATAATCGAGTTGGGACCCATTAGCTTTTCCTATTTATGACATAATCAATGCTCATGCCAAATTTCAAGTTTCTATGACATTGGGAAGCGAGAAAATTAGATTCCGTACGTAAAATTTGGACGCTAATTCTTTGGCGCTTACAATTGAATAATCGAGTTGGGACCCATTAACTTTTCCTATTTATGACATAATCAATGCTTGTGCCAAATTTCAAGTTTCCATGACATTGGGAAGCGAGAAAATTAGATTCCGTACGTAAAATTTGGACGCTAATTCTTTGACGCTTAGAATTGAATAATCGAGTTAGGACCCATTAACTTTTCCTATTTATGACATAATCAATGCTCGTGCCAAATTTCAAGTTTCTATGGCATTGGAAAGTGAGAGAATTAGATTCCGTATGTAAAATGTGGACGCTAATTCTTTTGCGCATAGAATTGAATAATCGAGTTGGGACCCATTAGCTTTTTCTATTTATGACATAATCAATGCTCGTGCCAAATGTCATGTTTCTAGGACATCGCGAAGTGAGAGAATTAGTGGCAGTGATGGAAATCGAACGATCTACGTGGGGGGGCGTAACTGTCGACGACGCACGCACGCGCGCCATTTATCATAGCATAAATGTACTATGCCTATAATCTTCCCAGGAGTGTACTCAACAATTTCCCAAAGTTTCATGGCGATCGGATGAATGGTGTAGTAGCGCATAAAGGACAAACACACACACAGACAGACATACACGCATACATTCAATTTTATATATATAGATAACACCCAATCACAGCTCAGCTTATATGTTACCATAGCAGTATAAAATATAACAACCAATCACAGCGCAACTTTTATTCTGCCTCAGCAATATAAAAAATAGCAACGAATCACAGCGCAGCATTCATTTTACTTCAGCGGTATAATATATAGCAACCAATCACAGCACAGCTTTTATTTTACCTCAGCATTCTCAATATCCAGGAATTGTCTTGTGATACGTTCGGCGGATGCATCATTTTGTAGTTGAACACGCCTCCCGTTGCTCGTAATGCCTTTTGCTTTTGTGCTTGAGATGGAAATCAGACGATCTTTGTCTGGGGGGGGGGGGGGCATAACTGTCGACGACGCCCGCACGCACCCCACCTATCGTAGGATAGATGTACTATGCCATTAATCTTCCCAGGAGTGTACTCAACAACTTCCCATTAACTTTTCCTATTTATGATATAATCAATGCTCGTGCCAAATTTCAAGTTTCTATTACATCGGGAAGCGAGAAAATTCAATTCCGTACGTAAAATTTGGACGCCAATTGTTTTGCGCTTGAAATTGAATAATCGAGTTGGGACCCATTAACTTTTCCTATTTTTGACATAATCAATGCTCCTGCCAAATTTCAAGTTTCTATGATATTGGGAAGCGAGAAAATTAGATTCCGTACCTAAAATTTGGACGCTAACTATTTTGCGCATAGAATTGAATAATCGATTTGGGACCCATTAGCTTTTCCTATTTATGACATAATCAATGCTCGTGCCAAATTTCACGTTTCTATGACACCGGAAAGTGAGAAAATTAGATTCCGTACGTAAAATTTGGACGCTAATTCTTTTGCGCATAGAATTGAATAATCGAGTTGGGACCCATTAGCTTTTCCTATTTGTGACATATTCAATGCCCGTGCCAAATTTCAAGTTTCTATGTGAGAAAATTACATTCCGTACGCAAAATTTGGACGCTAACTATTTTGCGCATAGAATTGAATAATCGATTTGGGACCCATTAGCTTTTCCTATTTATGACATAATCAATGCTCGTGCCAAATTTCACATTTCTATGACACCGGAAAGTGAGAAAATTATATTCCGTACGTAAAATTTGGACGCTAATTCTTTTGCGCATAGAATTGAATAATCGAGTTGGGACCCATTAGCTTTTCCTATTTATGACATAATCAATGCTCCTGCCAAATTTCACGTTTCTATTACATTGGGAAGCGAGAGAATTTGATTCCGTACATAAAATTTGGACGCTAATTCTTTGGCGCATAGAATTGAATAATCGAGTTGGGACCGATTAGCGTTTCCTATTTATGACATATTCAATGCCCGTGCCAAATTTCACGTTTCTATGACATTGGGAAGCGAGAAAATTAGATTCCGTACCTAAAATTTGTACGCTAATTCTTTGGCACTTAGAATTGAATAATTGAGTTGGGACCCATTAGCTTTTCCTATTTATGACATAATCAATACTCGTGCCAAATTTCAAGTTTCTACGACATTGGGAAGTGAGAGAATTAGTGGCAGTGATGGAAATCGAACGATGTACGTGGGGGGGGCGTAACTGTCGACGACGCTCGCACGCGCGCCATTTATCGTAGGATAGTTGTACTATGCCTATAATCTTCCCAGGAGTGTACTCAACAACTTCCCAAAGTTTCATGGCGATCAGATGAATGGTGTAGTAGCACATAAAGGACAAACACACACAGACAGACATGCATACATTCAATTTTATATATATAGATTAAAAGAGACCGCGGAAAAATGTGCATTTTTCCGTAGTCACCAGCGGGGACTTTTTGTTTACCACCGCGGTACTCCCGCGGCGTAAATCCGTGGACATATCCCGCTCCGTCCATGGGTATGAGCCCTTAGGCCTTAGTCACACGGGCGTTTTTTCACGCGATTTGCGCATGGCATGACGGATGCGCATGCGCAAATCGCGTGACCGGCGCCGAAAAATCGCCCGAAAATCTGCCTCTAGCCACGTTTCATTAGAAACGGGCCGGAGCTGTCCAGCGCATTGCATTCAATGGAGCCGGCAATACAGCCGGCTCCATTGAATGCAAGCGCTGCGGGTGAGTGTGGGATGAATTGTCGGGAAGGGGTTAAATATATAACCCCTTCCCTGCAATGCATCCTGAAAAGTGAAAAAATAAAAAAAATGTATGTACTTACCTGCTCCTGGCAGCCGGAGATCCCCGCGGCCGGCCTGCAGTGGGTGTGAAGGGGGTGTGACTCAGGCTTGCCCCTGATTGGCTCAGCGCTGAGCCAATCAGAGGCAAGTCTCAGTCACACCCATTCATGAATTCATGAATGGGTGTGACTGAGATCAGCCTCTGATTGGCTCAGGCTGAGCCAATCAGGGGCAAGCCTGAGTCACACCCCCTTCACACCCACTGCAGGACGGCCGCGGGGATCTCAGGCTGCCGGGAGCAGGTGAGTACATCCTTTTTTTTTATTTTTTCACTTTTCAGGATGCATTGCAGGGAAGGGGTTATATATTTAACCCCTTCCCGACAATTCATCCCGCGCACGCCGGCAGCCCATTGCTTTCAATGGAGTCGGCTGTATTGCCGGCTCCATTGAATTCAATGGGCAAACATCGTTCTTCTCTGCCACAGCTGTTCCAGCTGTGGCAGAGAAGAATGATTTGTCTTCTATATGTTCTCAATGACGTCGGCGCTGCTGCCGCCGGCCCCATTGAGCGCATATAGAGAAGAGAACAGGAATCGCAGATCGCAGATAGGTGAGATCTGCGATTTCTGTTCTCTAATTTATCGGACGAGCGCATAAAAAGCGCTCATGTGTCCGATACCATTGCAAAGCAATGGTTTTAAAAAATCGCCGGACGCATGCGCAAATCGCGGCAATAAACGCCCGTGTGACTGAGCCCTTAGTCTGAGACATTGACTTTGTTTGTATACCCATACTGCTGTTTTTAGACTTTGCTAGAACTGTTTCCGGTATTTAAGTATTCTCTTCCTTTTCAAATTGTCTGTTAATATAAAAATTTCTATTATTGGAGAGCTCCTACAAAGAACAGATCTTCATTTTATGGATTCAGTATGTTTCAGTTGCCAGTAAGCAGGATGTGTCTTTCATCTGCTGCACTGTTTCCTTGGCTGACCACTGGTCCTAAAAGTTGGCCATTTCCTTGTGCTTCTTCAAAAGAGCGTTAACAGCACAAATCCGAGTCTGCTTTGAAAACTCTGCCTGGGGGAGACCTTGCTAATGCAGTATAATTACATTGTGTCTTGTTGTTTTGCTCAGTATTGCCATGATATATGACCTGTTACATGAAACTGTCTTCCATAGCCTTACATTTGTAGCAGAGTTTGGCTGTTTCTCACCCAGTTTTAAGCCTCCAAAACAGCTGCTTCTTTTTTAATTAATGACTGTGTTTGAACCTACATATGAAAATTATGATTATTATCGCCTGTTTGGTATAATTGGCTATTCATACACCTGACTATAATCCTACGAAAAACCCTAACTTGGTGCAAGTGTACCTAGAAGAATTGATGCTAAGGCAAGGTCTCATCAAATATTAACTTGAGTTAGATTTCTGGTCTGTTAATTCACTTTGCATTTTGTCAATTGACCAAAAAAAACTATTAACAATTTTATTCTTAAAAGCATCCTCACTTTGCAGCATTTCCCCACACCTGCCTAAGACTTTTACACAGTTCTGTGTGTATATATATATATATATATATATATATATATGTATATATATATATATATATATATATATATATATATATATACAGTGGGGGAAAAAGTATTTAGTCAGATACCAATTGTACAAGTTCTCCCACTTAAAAAGATAAGAGAGGCCTGTAATTGACATCATAGGTAGACCTCATCTATGAGAGACAACATGAGAAAACACATCCAGAAAATCACATTGCCTGATTTTCAACAAATTTATTTGCAGATTATGGTGGAATATGAGTATTTGGTTACCTATAAACAAGCAAGATTTCTGGGTCTCACAGACCTGTAACTTCTTTTTTAAGAGGCTCCTCTGTCCTCCACTCATTACCTGTAGCAATGCTATCTGTTTGAACTTGTTATCAGTATAAAACACACCTGTCCACAACCTCAAGTAGTCACACTCCAAACTCCACTATGGTGAAGACCAAAGAGCTGTCGAAGGACACCAGAAACAAAATTGTAGCCCTGCACCAGACTGGGAAGACTGAATCTGCAATAGGCAAGCGGCTTGGTGTGAAGAAATCAACTGTGGGAGCAATAATTAGAAAATGGAAGAGATACAAGACCACTGATAATCTCCCTTGATCTGGGGTTCCACGCAAGATCTCACCCCATGGGGTCAAAATGATCACAAGAACAGTGAGCAAAAATCCCAGAACCACACAGCGGAACCTAGTGAATGACCTGCAGAGAGCTGGGACCAACGTAACAAAGGCCCCCATCAGTAACACACTACGCCGGGGACTCAGATCCTGCAGTGCCAGACGTGTCCCCCTGCTTAAGCCAGTACACGTCCGGGGCTGACTGAAGTTTGCTAGAGAGCATTTGGATGATCCAGAAGAGTATTGGGAGAATGTCATATGGTCAGATGAAACCAAAGTTGAACGGTTTGGCAGAAACACAACTCATCGTGTTTGGAGGAGAAAGAATGCAGAGTTGCATCCAAAGAAGACCATACCTACTGTGAAGCATGGGGGTGGCAACATCATGCTTTGGAGCTGTTTCTCTGCAAAGGGCCCAGGACGACTGATCCATATACATGAGAAAATGAATGGGGCCATGTATCGTGAGATTTTGAGTGCAAACCTCCTTCCATCAGCAAGGGCGCTGAAGATGAAGCGTGGCTGACTCTTTCAGCATGACAATGATCCCAAGCACACCGCCAAGGCAACGAAGGAGTGGTTTCGTAAGAAGCATTTCAAGGTCCTGGAGTGGCCTAGCCAGTCTCCAGATCTCAACCCTATAGAAAACCTTTGGAGAGAGTTGAAAGTCTGTGTTGCCGAGCGACAGCCCCAAAACATCACTGCTCTTAAGGAGATCTGCATGGAGGAATGGGACAACATACCAGCAACAGTGTGTGCCAAACTTGTGAGGACTTACAGAAAACATTTGACATCTGTCATTGCCAATAAAGGATATATAACAAAGTATCGAGATGAACTTTTGTTATTGACTAGGGATGAGCGAGCGTACTCGGAAAAGCACTACTCGCTCGAGTAATTTGCTTTATCCGAGTATCGCTGTGCTCGTCCCTGAAGATTCGGGTGCCGGCACGGAGCGGGGAGCTGCAGGGGAGAGCGGGGAGGAACGGAGGGGAGATCTTTCTCTCCCTCTCTCCCGCCCGCTCTCCCCTGCTCCCCGCTGCGACTCACCTGTCAGCCGCAGCGGCACCCGAATCTTCAGGGACAAGCACAGCGATACTCGGATAAAGCAAATTACTCGAGTGAGTAGTGCTTTTCCGAGTACGCTCGCTCATCTCTATTATTGACTAAATACTTATTTTTCACCATAATTTGCAAATAAATTCGTTAAAAAACAGGCAATGTGATTTTCTGGATGTGTTTTCTCATGTTGTCTGTCATAGTTGAGGTCTACCTAGTGGGAGAACTTGTACAATTAGTATCTGACTAAATACTTTTTTACCTACTGTATATATATATATATATATATATATGTAGTCTTTATTTTATACACATGTGCTTCAGTCTTGCCATTCTCTAGTATTTCTATGGCAGCTGTTCCTATGGACCTGTCACCATGTATTTTGCATAGTTACTTGTGAATTATGATATAGATTAGGTAAAACATCTTTGTGTAGAGAAAGAACTGAAGGGAGCAGGTGGGGCATATGCACCTGGCACATTAGCGTAGCTGTGAGTTGCAATTGCGACCAGGACCTGAAGCCTGGGAGGCCTCACCAATCCAGGCTCCCGGGGTTTGAAGAAGGGCAACTAAATTAATAAACGGAATGAGAGGACTGGAATGCCCAGAGAGGCTAACAAGATTGGGATTATTCATCCTGGAAAAAAGGTGGTTAGGAGGCGAACAAATAACTATGTATAAGTACATTAGGGGGCAATACAAGGATCTCTTCCATGATCTATTTATACCCAGGACTGTGTCGGTAACAAGAGGGCATCCGCTATGTCTAGAAGCAAGCAGGTTTCATTGCCAACACAGAAAGGGGTTCTTTAGTGTAAGAGGACTGAGACTGTGGAACTCTCTGCCAGAGGACATGGTGATGGCAAAATCGGTGGAGGAGTTTAAGAGGGGACTAGATGTCTTTTTAGAGCGCTATGATATTATAGGATATAGACATTAGGTGACCAAAGGGATTGTTGATCTGAGTCTTGGAGTTAGGTAGGAACTCAAACGTTGATACAGGTGTTGATACAGGCTAAATTGGCATCTGCCCCATTGGGGATTTTTTGCCTTCCTCTGGATCAACAAGGAGGGGGGTAGAAACAGGCCAAACTAGATGGATATTGTCTTCATGCAGCCTAACATACTATGTTCCTATAATTCACATAGTATTTTTATAGTACGGGTCATTATGATACCAGGTCATGTGACTGTTGAAGCTCATTGCTGATTGAAGGGAGCTCGTGACTAACTCTTTTAGTCACATGGCCCTGGTGTCAGTAAAATCATTGCCAGCTCCCTGCAACCAAAGTTAAAACTTTAGTTTTGGGAGGTGCCACATGGATTCTTTGCCCAGGGTGAAGGGAAGAGTGTCTACACCTCTGCTTTGTGTTTGTGTTTTTATGCCAAATCGTCTTGTCTGTAGTCTGGAGATTACATGAAGAATCTGAATTTACAATACATGTTAGTAGTAGGATTGATGTTTTAAAAAAACTTTCTTCATGCAAAATAAGATTTTCAGGTAACTTAGCTGTGACATTTTTATTTTAGTGCATATGGTAGTTTATTATCACTGAAAAGAGCATTTAGGTCACTGACCCAGATGTGAATCTACAGCAAAGGTTTCATGTTCTTGCTTGTCCAGCATGTTCTGAAGCAGAGCCAGATTAACTGTTAGGCAAATAAGGCACATGCCTTAGGACCAGCCAAAAGTTCATGCCACAAAAAAATAAAGTAAAAGAAAGTTGATAATTATCAGGTGATGACAAAACTTCGAATTTCCAAGTCTCACTCTGTCAGTGCCATTCTCTCTCAGTATAAGTCTAGACGTTGTTTAGGGGCGCTCGTCTATAAATCGAGAAAGAATTGTCACTTGAAACCGAAGTATAACTGAAGATTTTGCACAAAAGTAAATACACAAATCCTATTAAATAATTTAGTTTATCCTATTTAGTTGTTGTGTTTTCTACAAATTTTATTTTAAACCAAAAAAAGGCAATTTCTACAAGTAACTAATGCTATCGATCCGCCAGATAGCTTGTGACAGGCCTTTCCGTTCTACAGGTTTTTCTTATAACCAATTTTCTTTACAATTTACATACGAAAATGAAAGTTATTTAATACATGCAATGATCCTTACATGACTTATATTATAAAGTATATATTTATTATACTAAGGAAAAGAAAAAACGGCTGTCCGCGCTCCAAAGGATACCAGGCTCTGATCCGGGATAATAAATTCCTTCTTTATTGGAAATACATAACAGGGTCCGCAAGCAACGCGTTTCAGTAGATACAACTACCTTTCTCAAGCTCTACACACTTATGACTAACACACAACATAAATAGACACTTACATATTCACGGGATTAGCTACAGCTACTCGCTGTGTTGCTACATAATTAAAGGGGGCGTGATGGAAGCCTCCCAGGTAACTTCAGACGTCATATTATATTATAAAGTATATATTTATTATACTGTTATTTATTTAGTCATTCATTTTTAATGATTTAGTATTTCATTTTTTATTGGACTTATTTTTATTATTATTATTATTTCTAATGTGGATAGTAAAACCTGCATACCTTTTTGACCAATGGGATATTGAAGGCAAACTCATTTATTGTGTACGTATTTTTGTTGGTATTTCAAGGCTTGTTGGAGTGTATTCAAAGCACTTGTCTTTCCCAGCAGAATTTCGTCAATTTATTTGCTGGTATAAAGAGCAGAGAACCGCTGAAATAGCACCAACTGGAAGTGCCCAGGTGATGTTTCAAATGCTGCACACTACTACAGTTCATCATACATTTCCGAACGCGGAACTAGTACTCCGAAGTTATTTATCTCTAATGGCTACAAACTGTTCAGGGGAACGCTCTTTTTCACAACTAAAAAGAATTAAAGAAGTTAAACATCAACGATGGGTCACCAACGTCTTGGTATACGGGCACTTCTCTGCATTCAAAGTGACTTGCTTCATAAAATTGACTGCAAAAACCTAACTGACGAATTTGCAGTCATAAAAGAGTGCAAAGTTGTAATCTAGCTACTGTAATCATATAGTAATTACAGTATTGTAAAAAAATTGGTTGTTCTGAATTCGTTTGTAATACATTTTCTGTTGTTAACTGGCTGAGCCCAAAATATCTGTATTTTTTGGCCACCTATCAAAATGTGCCTTAGGGCCTGCAGGGCCTTAGTCTGGCTCTGTTCTGAAGGGTATTCAGCATCCTTTCAAAATTTGACATACGGAAGTTTCAGAAGGCATGTAAAGTCTACTAAACAACTTGTTGTATCATATTGTGAAATAATATTTCCAGTTTATTCAACTTTTTATGGAACTTTTCCACGTAACGTTCTCTGGAAGGGTTTTGCATCACTATAGTTTAACACTTCGGCAACATATTATTATTGAAATAATCTTATACTTACATAAACATTATATGAAGTGCATATGACAGTTGTAGTTACAATAGTATATTACTGGCTAAAGGGTAAAAAAATTATATTATTATCCATAAAGAAACTGGATCACCATAAATCTATACACAAAGAAAACCAAAAGTTCCAAATATAATTAATCTCTATGCGACCAATTATATTGAATGGGTGAGTGCTGCCTCTGATTGGCTCAGCGCTGAGCCAATCAGGGGCAGCTCTCAGCTGTCATTCATGAATTCATGAATGGGTGTGAGTGAGAGCTGCCTCTGATTGGTCAGGCTGTGACAAATCAGAGGCAGCTCATTCAGCAAGCGGGGATTTTAAATCCCCAGCTGCTCAATACTACAGAGAGCAGTTCAGGAGAACTGCCGCCAGCCGCTGCTGAACTCCGGCTGCCGGGACCAGGTGAGTATATATATTTTTTTTTATTTTTACACATTTCTGGATGAATTGCAAGGAAGGGCTTATATATTTAAGGCCTTCCCGAAAATTCATCGTGCGTTCGCCGGCAGCCCATTGCTTTCAATGGAGCCGGCAATACAGCAATTCAATGGGCAAACATCGTTCTTCTCTGCCACAGCTGTTACAGCTGTAGCAGAGAAGAATGATTTGTTTAGTATATGTTCTCAATGGGGTCGGCGCTGCTGCCACCGGCCCCATTGAGCGCATATAGAGAAGAGAACAGGAATCGCAGATCGCAGATAGGTGCGATCTGCGATTTCTGTTCTATAATTTATCGGACGAGTGCATAAAAAGCGCTCATGTGTCCGATACCATTGCAAAGCAATGGTTTTATAAAATCGCCGGACGCATGCGCATGCGCAAATCGCGTGAAAAAACGCCTGTCTGACTAAGCCCTGAGGGTACGCATTGCGAACCATAAATTTAATATTAGGGAGGGTATGGTAAATATAGTGTGTCAGGTCATTTTGCGGAAGCGCATAATTGTTAGACCGATTATCTATTTGTGACCCCATTAGAACAAATCCCGACAAAATCAGTCAATCAATTAAGAAAAAAAGAGATGTATTGGATTTATAGACTTCAGACTTTAGTCCCGTTGGGTTTGAATGAAATATTGGAAAAAATCTAAGAAGAAAATGATATACCATCCCCTTTTTACATATAATATATTTTTTAAGAATTATTATCCTAAATTAATCACATATGGTGATTTATTATATTTATATTTGTATTTTAATTATATGATAGGTATTATAAATTTTGGGATTGTTTGGTAGTTAATTTATTGAATTTAGATAATTATTATATATTGGATCCTATGATTATAATAATTTATTAATTTACTATATTTTAGTCATAATGTATTTATGTAGTTTTATATATATATGTATATTAGTAAATTTTAAAATTATGAAATTAATGGAGTGATGGGTATAAAAGTTATATATTAATCATAAAAGGTTAGAGATGATCGGAGGATACTCCGAACAATGTCCCGTTACAATAGAGCTTGATCAGTTTAGAACGGAATTAATAGGAGGCAAATAGTGAAAGGAGGATTCTCCTACTATAGTAAATAGAGTAAATGGGGTTGTAGTGAAGAGTGTTCATTGAGAAAGAGAGTGACGTTAGAGGTCACATGGTGAGGAAGTGACGTGATCACGTGACGCCAAGATGGCCGCGGCACTGGCGTGCATCGTGGGGAAAGTAAGTGGATATTGATTTTCTTGTCTATATATATGTGGAAAAGTTTTAATTGTATTATATGCTTGAAGAGGGCAAAAACTATGTATTGCCAAAACGAGTCGCAAAATAAATAAATATATTACTACGGACTGAAGAGTCTATTAACCCCTTGGGACTATTATACAATCCCGATACATCCAACTTACAGCCCGGTGTGGACTGCATCCCGTGGACATCTCTCCAGTTAACTGGATAAGCATCCTAGGGTGAATTTGAAGCTGTCGTGGATACTAGGTGCCAGTGGATTCTCGGCTCGGAGAATTCCACTGAGCATCAGGTGAGTATGAACCAATACTCACTGTATTTATCCCATCTTTAAGTAAAAAGGCGCTGACATCATCTTTTTTTTGTATTCTGAGGAAAACTATGATATAGTGGGAATAACTGAGACCTCGTTAGATGAAAGCTTTGACTGGGTGGTTAACTTATAGGGTTACAGTCTGTTCATAAGCAATTGTAAAAGGGGGAGGCGTTTGTCTTTACGTAAAATTCTGTTTAAAGACCACACTATTGGAAGATATATGTGAGGAAGGGGGGAGTCTATGGGTAGAGATAAATGGAGGTAAAAATAAAAGCCTCATAGGGGTTTTCTATAGACCACCAAATAAAACAGAAACTACTCAAAATCTATTACTGAGGCAAAAACATGTAGCGTCAAATCACAATGAGGTAATTATTATGGGTGACTTTAACTATCCAGATATAAACTGGAAAGCTGAAACCTGCAAATCTAAAAAAGAAAGCAGTTTGTGCCAATAACTAAAGATAATTACTAGAGATGAGTGAACGTACTCGTCCGAGCTTGATACTCGTTCGAGTATTAGCGTGTTCGAGATGCTCGTTACTCGAAACGAGTACCACGAGATGTTCGGGTTACTTTCACTTTCCTCTCTGAGACGTTAGCGCGCTTTTCTGGCCAATTGAAAGACAGGGAAGGCATTATAACTTCCCCCTGCGACGTTCAAGCCCTATACCACCCCCCTGCAGTGAGTGGCTGGGGAGATCAGGTGTCACCCGAGTATAAAAATCGGCCCCTCCCGCGGCTCGCCTCAGATGCGTTGTGAGATAGCTGAGGGACAGTGGTATCGTGTTGGAGCTGCTATAGGGAGAGTGTTAGGAGTTAGTGTAGGCTTCAAGAACCCCAACGGTCCTTCTTAGGGCCACATCTAACCGTGTGCAGCACTGTGGAGGCTGCTTTTAGCAGTGTTGCACATTTTTTTTTTTTTGGTATATCGGCCGTGCAGAGCATTGCGCCCTGCAGTAATACTACAGGGACAGAAGTGGTGGTTAGGCAGGGAGAGTGTTAGGAGTGATTGTAGGCTTCAAGAACCCCAACGGTCCTTCTTAGGGCCACATCTAACCGTGTGCAGTAGTGTGGAGGCTGCTTTTAGCAGTGTTGCACATTTTTTTTTTTTGGTATATCGGCCGTGCAGAGCATTGCGCCCTGCAGTAATACTCCAGGGATAGAATTGTGTAGGCAGGGCCAGAAGACATATATTATAGCTTGAATATACGCAGTGGTCCTTTAGAAAAAAATATTTTAAAAAAATCTATTTGGCCTGCCTGTCACTCTGCTCAGTGTTCTGGGTCTGTGTCTGCTGGAGGTAGTAGTTCTCCAAATAAATACGCAGCCAGCTAAGTGTTACAGCAGGCTTGCGCCAAATTATTTCCTGGCTCTGAAATCACCGCTCTGTTGCAGTTAATAACAGTGCAACACTGCAGTTCCGTCACACACACATCAGGGACAGAATTGTGTAGGCAGGGCCAGAAGACATATATAGATTGAATATACGCAGTGGTCCTTTTGAAAAAAAGATTTGAAAAAAATCTATTTGGCCTGCCTGTCACTCTGCTCAGTGTTCTGGGTCCGTGTGTGCTGCGGGTAGTAGTTCTCCAAATAAATACGCAGCCAGCTAAGTGTTACAGCAGGCTTATGCCAAATTATTTCCTGGCTCTGAAATCACCGCTCTGTTGCAGTTAATAACAGTGCAACACTGCAGTTCCGTCACACACACATCAGGGACAGAATTGTGTAGGCAGGGCCAGAAGACATACAGGTGGTCCCCGACTTGCGAACAGGTTCCGTTCCGGGAGCCCGTTCGCAAGTCCGTTTTGTTCGCAAGTCGAACAAATGGTATGGAGCGGGTGGATCCCGCTCCATACAACGTCAGATGCCGGCTGTTCTTACAGCGGGCACCCGGCGGCAGCAGTTCCGACGAGCCGCGCCGCTTGTCAGAACTGTTAACACTTTAAATACCGCTCTGACAGCGGTATTTAGAGTGTTAACAGTTCCGCCGAGCGGCGCGGCTCGTCGGAACTGCTGCCGCCGGGTGCCCGCTGCACCCGACGTTTAGGGGGCCCGTACAGCGTCCCACGATGAGATCGCAGGACGCTGTGTGGTTGCTAGGCAGCCGGGGACCTCCTGAAAGGCCCCAGGGCTGTCTATGCAGAGTGCCCATCAAGCGCACGGCTTGATAGGCGCTCTGCATAGACAGCCCTAGGGCCTTCCAGAAGGCCCCCGGCTGCCTAGCAACCGCAGTGTCCCGCGATCTGACCGGACAGGCTTCTATCAGGCTTGATAGAAGCCTGTCCGGTCCCTGCATAGTATGATGTAATGCCATAGCATTACATCATACTGTGCAGGACAGATAGTTCGTATCTAGCGAAATTCGTAAGTCGAATGTTCGCAAGTCGGGGACTATCTGTATATAGATTGAATATACGCAGTGGTCCTTTTGAAAAAAAGATTTGAAAAAAATCTATTTGGCCTGCCTGTCACTCTGCTCAGTGTTCTGGGTGCTGGGGGTAGTAGTTCTCCAAATAAATACGCAGCCAGCTAAGTGTTACAGCAGGCTTGCGCCAAATTATTTCCTGGCTCTGAAATCACTGCTCTGTTGCAGTTAATAACAGTGCAACACTGCAGTTCCGTCACACAGTCCAGGGCCAGAAGACATATATAGATTGAATATACGCAGTGGTCCTTTTGAAAAAAAGATTTGAAAAAAATCTATTTGGCCTGCCTGTCACTCTGCTCAGTGTTCTGGGTGCGTGTGTGCTGGGGGTAGTAGTTCTCCAAATAAATACGCAGCCAGCTAAGTGTTACAGCAGGCTAGCGCCAAATTATTTCCTGGCGTTCCGTAAGCGAACTCAGCCTCCAACCACAGGCCAATAAGCGGCACATTTAATTACAGTGTTGTGTTTCTGCATTCCTGGTAATACAGCATGCTGAGGGGTAGGGGTAGGCCGAGAGGACGTGGGCGCGGCCGAGGACGCGGAGGCCCTAGTCCGGGTGTGGGCACAGGCCGAGCTCCTGATCCTGGTGTATCGCAGCCGACTGCTGCGGGATTAGGAGAGAGGCACGTTTCTGGCGTCCCCACATTCATAGCACATTTAATGGGTCCACGCGGTAGACCCTTATTAGAAAATGAGCAGTGTGAGCAGGTCCTGTCGTGGATGGCAGAAAGTGCTTCGAGCAACCTATCGTCCACCCAGAGTTCTGCGCCGTCCACTGCTGCAACTCAGAATCCTCTGGCTGCTGCTCCTCCTTCCTCCCAGCCTCCTCACTCCATGAAAATGAGACATTCTGAGGAACGGGCAGACTCCCAGGAACTGTTCTCGGGCCCCTGCTCAGATTGGGCAGCAGTGGTTCCTCTCCCACCAGAGGAGTTTATCGTGACTGATGCCCAACCATTGCAAAGTTCCCGGGGTCCGGGGGATGAGGCTGGGGACTTCCGGCAACTGTCTCAAGACCTTTCAGTGGGTGAGGAGGACGATGACGATGAGACACAGTTGTCTATCAGTGAGGTAGTAGTAAGGGCATTAAGTCCGAGGGAGGAGCGCACCGAGGATTCTGAGGAAGAGCAGCAGGACAATGAGGTGACTGACCCCACCTGGTTTGCTACGCCTACTGAGGACAGGTCTTCAGAGGGGGAGGCAAGGGCAGCAGCAGGGCAGGTTGCAAGAGGCAGTGCGATATCCAGGGGTAGAGGCAGGGCCAGACCGAATAATCCACCAACTGTTTCCCAAAGCGCCCCCTCGCGCCATGCCACCCTGCAGAGGCCGAGGCGCTCAAAGGTCTGGCAGTGTTTCACTGAGAGTGCAGACGACCGACGAACAGTGGTGTGCAACCTTTGTCGCGCCAAGATCAGCCGGGGAGCCACCACCAGCAGCCTCACCACCACCAGCATGCGCAGACATATGATGGCCAAGCACCCCACAAGGTGGGACGAAGGCCGTTCACCGCCTCCGGTTTGCACCGCTGCCTCTCCCCCTGTGCCCCAACCTGCCACTGAGATCCAACCCCCCTCTGAGGACACAGGCACTACCGTCTCCTGGCCTGCACCCACACCCTCACCTCCGCTGTCCTCGGCCCCATCCAGCAATGTCTGTCAGCGCAGCGTCCAGCCGTCGCTAGCACAAGTGTTTGAGCGCAAGCGCAAGTACGCCGCCACGCACCCGCACGCTCAAGCGTTAAACGTGCACGTAGCCAAATTTATCAGCCTGGAGATGCTGCCATATAGGGTTGTGGAAACTGAGTCCTTCAAAAGTATGATGGCGGCGGCAGCCCTGCGCTACTCAGTTCCCAGTCGCCACTACTTTTCCCGATGTGCCGTCCCAGCCCTGCACGACCACGTCTCCCGCAACATTGTACGCGCCCTCACCAACGCGGTTACTGCCAAGGTCCACTTAACAACGGACACGTGGACAAGCACAGGCGGGCAGGGCCACTATATCTCCCTGACGGCACATTGGGTGAATTTAGTGGAGGCTGGGACAGAGTCAGAGCCTGGGACTGCTCACGTCCTACCCACCCCCAGAATTGCGGGCCACAGCTCGGTGGTGGTATCTGCGGCGGTGTATGCTTCCTCCACTAAACCACCCTCCTCCTCCTCCTCCTCCGCAACCTCTGTCTCGCAATCAAGATGTGTCAGCAGCAGCAGCACGTCGCCAGCAGCGGTGGGCAAGCGTCAGCAGGCCGTGCTGAAACTACTCAGCTTAGGAGATAGGAGGCACATGGCCCACAAACTGCTGCAGGGTCTGACAGAGCAGACCGACCGCTGGCTTGCGCCGCTGAGCCTCCAACCGGGCATGGTCGTGTGTGACAATGGCCGTAACCTGGTGGCGGCTCTGCAGCTCGGCAGCCTCACGCACGTGCCATGCCTGGCCCACGTCTTTAATTTGGTGGTTCAGCGCTTTCTGAAAAGCTACCCACGCTTGTCAGACCTGCTCGGAAAGGTACGCCGGCTCTGCGCACATTTCCGCAAGTCCCACACGGACGCTGCCACCCTGCGCACCCTGCAACATCGGTTTAATCTGCCAGTGCACCGACTGCTGTGTGACGTGCCCACACGGTGGAACTCTACGCTCCACATGTTGGCCAGGCTCTATGAGCAGCGTAGAGCTATAGTGGAATACCAGCTCCAACATGGGCGGCGCAGTGGGAGTCAGCCTCCTCAATTATTTTCAGAAGAGTGGGCCTGGTTGCCAGACATCTGCCAGGTCCTTCGAAACTTTGAGGAGTCTACCCAGGTGGTGAGCGGCGATGCTGCAATCATTAGCGTCACCATTCCTCTTTTATGCCTCTTGAGAAGTTCCCTGCAAAGCATAAAGGCGGACGCTTTGCACTCGGAAACAGAGCCGGGGGACGACAGTATGTCGCTGGATAGTCAGAGCACCCTCCTTTCTATATCTCAACGCGGTGAGGAGGAGGAGGAGGAGGAGGAAGATGAGGAGGAGGGGGAAGACACAGCTTGGCCCACTGGTGAGGGTACACATGCTGCTGGCCGGTAATCCTTTCAGCGTGTATGGCCTGAGGAGGAGGAGGAGGAGGATCCTGAAAGTGATCTTCCTAGTGAGGACAGCCATGTGTTGCGTACAGGTACCCTGGCACACATGGCTGACTTCATGTTAGGATGCCTTTCTCGTGACCCTCGCGTTACACGCATTCTGGCCACTACGGATTACTGGGTGTACACACTGCTCGACCCACGGTATAAGGAGAACCTTTCCACTCTCATGCCCGAAGAGGAAAGGGGTTCGAGAGTGTTGCTATACCACAGGACCTTGGCGGACAAACTGATGGTAAAATTCCCATACGACAGCGCTAGTGGCCGAAGGCGCAGTTCCGAAGGCCAGGTAGCAGGGGAGGCGCGGAGATCAGGCAGCATGTACAGCACAGGCAGGCCAACACTCTTTAAGGCCCTTGGCAGCTTTATGGCTCCCCAGCAAGACTGTGTCACCGCTCCCCAGTCACGGCTGAGTCGGCGGGAGCACTGTAAAAGGATGGTGAGGGAGTACGTAGCCGATAGCACGACCGTCCTCCGTGACGCCTCTGCCCCCTACAACTACTGGGTGTCGAAGCTGGACACGTGGCCTGAACTCGCGCTGTATGCCCTGGAGGTGCTTGCTTGTCCTGCGGCTAGCGTCTTGTCAGAGAGGGTGTTTAGTGCGGCTGGGGGAATCATCACAGATAAGCGTACCCGCCTGTCAACCGACAGTGCCGACAGGCTAACACTCATCAAGATGAACAAAGCCTGGATTTCCCCAGACTTCTCTTCTCCACCAGCGGACAGCAGCGATACCTAAGCAATAGGTAGGCTGCACCCACGGATGGAAGCATCGTTCTGTATCCCCATCAAAAACGGGGACCTTTTCGCTTAATCAATCTATATATAATATTGTATACCTATGTATAATATTCCTCCTCCTCCTCCTGCTCCTCCTCCTGAAACCTCACATAATCACGCCGAACGGGCAATTTTTCTTAGGCCCACAAGGCTTAGTCATATAATTTTTATAAACAATTTTTATACGTTTCAATGCTCATTAAAGCGTTGAAACTTTCACCTCCACCAATTTTTATTTTAACTGGGCTGCCTCCTGGCCTAGTTACCAATTAAGCCACATTAACCAAAGCGATTAATGGGTTTCACCTGCCCTCTTGGTTGGCCATGGCCAATTTTTCTGATGTACATTAGTACTGTTGATACAGCAATTTTTGTGGGCCCTCGCCTACAGTGTAATCAAATGAATTTTTAGCCCACCTGCATTACAGCTGACGTTACATCCGCTGTGTTGGGCAATGCAATGGGATATATTTATGTACCGCCGGTGGGTTCCAGGGAGCCACCCATGCTGTGGGTCCACAGGGAGTTGTAACTGCATCTGTCCACTTCTAAAGAACCCCAGTCTGACTGGGGCATGCAGTGTGGGCCGAAGCCCACCTGCATTTAACATGACATTACTACCTCAGCTGTGATGGGCACTGCAATGGGATATATTTATGTACCGCCGGTGGCTTCCTGGCACCCACCCATGCTGTGGGTCCACAGGGAGTTGTAAATGCATCTGTTTCCACTTCTAAAGAACCCCAGTCTGACTGGGGCATGCAGTGTGGGCCGAAGCCCACCTGCATTTAACATGACATTACTACCTCAGCTGTGATGAGCACTGCAATGGGATATTTTTATGTACCGCCGGTGTGTTCCAGGGAGCCACCCATGCTGTGGGTCCACAGGGAGTTGTAAATGCATCTGTTTCCACTTCTAAAGAACCCCAGTCTGACTGGGGCATGCAGTGTGGGCCGAAGCCCACCTGCATTTAACATGACATTACTACCTCAGCTGTGATGGGCACTGCAATGGGATATATTTATGTACCGCCGGTGGGTTCCAGGGAGCCACCCATGCTGTGGGTGCACACGGAATTCTCATTGCGGAGTTGTACCTGCCTGTGACTATTTATAAAAAACCGCAGTCTGACTGGGGCGTGCAGACACCTTGACAGAATGAATAGTGTGTGGCACATAGGTTCCCCATTGCTATGCCCACGTGTGCAGCTCCAGATGGAGGTGGCACAGGATTGGATTTCTCATTGCTTCTGTACAGCATTGTGGGCTATCGCCCCGCCCCTTTTAAAGAGGGTCGCTGCCTAGCCGTGCCAACCCTCTGCAGTGTGTGCCTGCTTTTCCTGTGGCAGACGCACTTATAAATAGACATGAGTGTGGCGTGGCATGAGGGCAGCTGAAGGCTGGGCAGGGACAGTTTGGTGTGCGCTGTGGACACTGGGTCATGGGGGGGGGAATAGGCAGCATGTAACCCAGGAGAAGTGGCAGCGGAGTGTCATGCAGGCAGTGATTGTGCTTTGTTGGAGGTAGTGTGGTGCTTAGCTAAGGTATGCATTGCTAATTAGGGCTTTTCAGAAGTAAAAATTGTTAGGAGGGGGGGCCCACTCTTGCTGCTATTGTGGCTTAATAGTGGGACCTGGGAACTTGAGATGCAGCCCAACATGTAGCCCCTCGCCTGCCCTATCTGTTTCTGTGTCGTTCCCATCACTTTCTTGAATTGCCCCGATTTTCACAAATGAAAACCTTAGCGAGCATCGGCGATATACAAAAATGCTCGAGTCGCCCATTGACTTCAATGGGGTTCGTTACTCGAAACGAACCCTCGAGCATCGCGAAAAATTCGTCTCGAGTAACGAGCACTCGAGCATTTTGGTGCTCGCTCATCTCTAATAATTACCTTTCCCAGCTTGTACAGGACCCAACTAGAAGGTTCGCCATTTTGGACTTGATATTAAAGAGGTTGTCTCGCGGCAGCAAGTGGGGTTATACACTTCTGTATGGCCATATTAATGCACTTTGTAATATACATCGTGCATTAAATGAGCCATACAGAAGTTATTCACTTACCTGCTCCGTTGCTGGCGTCCTCGTCTCCATGGATCCGTCTAAAATCGCTGGCAGCTTGCTTTTTTAGATGCGTTGCGCAGTCCATTCTTCTCCTTTCAGCACGAGCCGCTTCAGTGTGCTCCCCGCTACAGCTCTTCTGTGCATGCGCAGACGAGCTGTCACTGCTCGGGAGCGCGCTGGAGCGGCCATTCTGTACCATCCTCTGTTAGAGGAAGGTGCAGAGCCGCCCAGCTGTCCCGAGAAGCCGCCCAGCTGTCCCGCCGTCCTGCTGCCCAGGTAAGTGATGGGCCGGGGGGGCTGCCGCTGCGTTGGGGGGGGGGGCTGTCGCTGTGATGGGGGCGCTGTGGCTTGATGGGGGAGGCTGCCGCTGTGATGGGGGGGCTGCCGCTGTGATGGGGGCGCCGTCGCTTGATGGGGGGGCTGCCGCTGTGATGGGGGCGCTGTCGCTTGATGGGGGGGGCTGCCGCTGTGATGGGGGCGCTGTCGCTTGATGGGGGGGGCTGCCGCTGTGATGGGGGCGCTGTCGCTTGATGGGGGGGGCTGCCGCTGTGATGGGGGTGCTGTCGCTTGATGGGGGGGCTGCCGCTGTGATGGGGGGGCTGCCGCTGCGATGGGGGGGCTTTCGCTGCGATGGGGGGGCTGTCGCTGCGATGGGGGGGCTGCCGCTGTGCCAGGGGGGGGGGGCTGCGCCGGTTACCTGCTGCCTGGCGGTGGGTGACTGGTCGGGCGTGTTCACTCCAGGGGTCCGGTCGGGAGCTGCGGGGCGTCTGGTTGTCAGGGAGACACAGCTGGTAGCGTCTCGGGAGCGCGCACGTCGGGCTACAGCAAGCGACGGGAAAAGAGCCGGCGGCCATCTTGGGAAAATTTTTATAAGTTGCTGAAACGCTGGAACGGTAAGTACAAACCAGCTAGAAAAGTCATTTACAGGGGGGCTTAGTAATGTATGCTTAATTAGGGGGACTGGGCAAAAAAAAAATCCACTCCTGCCTCGAGACATCTCCTTTAAACAACAGATCTAACAGAATAACAGGGGTGCAGGTTGGGGGACACCTGAGAAATAATGACCATGATGTAATAAATTTCCGCTTGTTTTTCAATAGAGAATTTAATTGGGTGGCTACAAAATTACTAAATGGAAAATGTTTAAAAACATCTTAAATACTCACTGGGAGCAGTTCATAATTTACAGGAATAAATGAATTAGGAATAGGAGAAAACCAATGTGGGTCAAGAACGATATACAGGGAGCTATAAATAGCAAAATGAAAGCATTTAAACTACGAAAACAAGAAGGCGACGAAGAAGCACTAAAAA
Source organism: Eleutherodactylus coqui (assembly GCF_035609145.1). NCBI lineage: Eukaryota > Metazoa > Chordata > Amphibia > Anura > Eleutherodactylidae > Eleutherodactylus > Eleutherodactylus coqui. Next base: position 109,104,625 of record NC_089839.1, on the reverse strand, counting down.
CCTACAAGGAAAAAAAAATCTAAAAAGCCAATAAAAACAGCAAAGGAGGAAACAAAGAGATTTATTGCCAATGAGAGTAAAATTATAGGCCCATTTAGACGGGATGAGTGTCGGGCAAACGATGCTCGACATTCGTTTCTACACATACTAACTCCCGTGCATCTGCACAGGAGCTAGTATCGATGGCTCATAGCAAGGAGGCTGAGGAGATTTTCTCCTCATGCTCCCCCGCGCTTCTCCATTGACATAACATAGCGGTCATTCAGTACTGAACGGTTGCTTTTTACACTGTCTATCATTTATGCTGCATAAACGATGGACGATGAGCTGATCGGTGATCGCTCAGTGTAAATAGCAGCATTCATTATTGAACGGCCTCTATGTTATGTCAATGGAGAGGGGCGGGGGAGCGCGAGGAGAGAAACCTCCTCCTGCCGCCCCGCTGTGAGCCAGTGATACTAGCTCCTGTGCAGGTGCGCAGAAGCTAGTGTGTGCGGGGGCGAGTGTCGGGCATCGTTTGCCTGACACTCGACCCATCTAAATGGGCTTTTACCCTAAACTATTCTTCAATTCTATAAATAGTAAATAGATTACTACTGAAAGTGTTTGCCCTTTAATACGTAGTGTAGGAAAAATTGTAGAGGGTAATGGGGAGAAAGCAAATCTATTAGTTTTCTTCTCAAGTGTATTCACAGAGGAAAATAAAATGTCAGGTAAAATGCAGAGTGATAAATTAAATGTCACCAGTTAACCCAGGGAGGCGTGCAGAGATGTCTTAAAAAGATTAAAATGGACAAAATTGCGGGTCCGGAAGGCAATTCTAAGGGAATGAAGTAATGTGATAGACAGACCATTGTTTCTTATATTTAAGGACTCTATAGTGATGGTGTCTGTTTCACTGAATTGGCACATAGCAAATGTAGCATCAATAATCAATATTCAAAAAGGGGTCGAAAAGTGAACCTGGAAATGACAGGCTGGTAAGTCTTACTTTTATAGTAAAATGTTTGAATATTTGTAAGAGATGCTGTCCTGGAGTACCTTAATGAAAATAGCTGTTTTACTCCATATCAGTATGGATTTATAAGGGGTTATTCCAGTGAAACCAATCTGATCAGCTTCTATGAGGAGGTAAGTTCTGGACTGGACCAGAGTAACTGGATCTTGTATATCTTTACTTTTCCAAAGTGTTTGATACTGTGCTGCATGCAAGGTTGGTATATAAAATGAGAAAACTTACTCTTTGCTAGAATGTGTGTAAGTGGGTAAGTAACTAGCTGAATGATAGGAATCAGAGGGTGGTTATTAATGGTACATACTCTGATTGGGTCATAATTACTAGTGGGATACCACTGGGTTCAGTATTGAGCATTATTTTTAATATATTTATTGATGATCTGGTATAAGGATTGTACAGTAAAATATCAATATTTGCAGATGATACAAAACTATTCAAATAAATTAACACAAGAGAGGATAGTATACAGTTGTAAATGGATCTGAAAAGTTGGGAGCAAAAAAGTGGCAAATGAGATTTAACACTGATAAATGTAGTGTTATGCACATGGGCAGAGGAAATACATGTCACCATTACACATTAAATGGGAAACCACTGGGTAATTCCGACATGGAAAAGGACTTGGGGATCTTAGTTAACTGTAAACGTACAGGGAATCTGTCACCTACTTTTATCCCTGTAAGCTAAGCTTATGGGCTGAAATTAGGTGACCTATGGAGCTCAGGTATATATGATTAATACTTAACTCCCCCATCATTCCCCAATGTGAGTGCCGAAAACCATCACTCAATGCATTGAGTGGCACTGCTGAATAGTCCGCCCATTATAAAATTAGTACTCTCAGATAACTTAACATGTCACTCATTGCATTCAGTGCAGCTTTCAGCACTGACATTTGGTTAACGACAGGGAAGTAACTATAACACCAAAATCTCGGGACTCAGCAGGTCCCTTACTTTCAGCCCATAAGGGCTAAAAGTATGTGACAGATTCCCCTTAACTGGAGCAACCAGTGTCAGGCAGCTGTTGCTAAGGCAAATAGGATCATAGGGTGCATCAAAAGAGGTATTTAGGGGAACATGTTGAGAACATTGTTATTCCTCTTTACAAATCACTGGTCAGACCACACATGGAATATTGTGTACTGTTTTGGGCACCAATACTCCAAAAGTACAGATCAGAGCTTGAGCAGGTTTAAGGGTAGGCAACCGAATTAGTAAATGGAACAGCTAGACTACAAAACCCAGAGAAGTTATCAAAATTAAGGTTATCCACTTTAGAAAAAAGATGGCTGAGGGGTGACCCAATAACTATGTAAAAATATATCAGGGGACAATACAGAGATTTCTCTCAGGATTAATTTATACCCAGGACTGTGACTGTGCAGTGACCCCAGACCTAGGAGGGGTTAAGCAGCAAGGGAAACTAAGATGGTAGTCACGATGGCTCTATTGCTCCTCCTGGCAAGGTGGTAAATGTGGTCTGATGGGGTGTTACAGAGTGGCAAAATTTGGCAGTTCTTATTGCGTGCTGCCTGTGGGGTCAGGCGAAGTAAGATGTTGATATCCCAGTGGGGTGCTACCAATGAAATCAGGTAGGGGAAGATGTTGTTTTGTGGTGACACAAGTGCATATATGGGTGGAGAGTAGAGACTCATTTCGAAAAAAAAATTATAAATACAAAAAGTAGAGAGCTAAATAAAATTGGGGTAGTAGTTTTTGTCTGGAGATCTTGGCCCTGATGGCTAACAAGCTGGAGGTGACTCCAGAGGTTCGCGGTACCTCGGCCAAGGGCTACACCGTTCCTGCAGCTAGCAGTGAGGACTCTACTGTCACTGAACAAGGCCCTGCTGATTCCAGAGCCACTGCAGAAGAGAGTAAGAGATCTCCTCCAGTCTGCATAGGCACCACTGCCCTCTTGGAGCCCACCGCTACTGCTGAGACCCCTGCTGCTTCAAGCCACAGTCCTCTGGTAACCGCTTGTCTGGAGATACCGAAGATGCCACCACTGCTACTCCTAAAGTAATCTGCTGCCCAAAGTGTGCTGCTGCCACAGCTCTGGTGGGCCCTGCTGTCACCGCTGGTCCCATGGTCCCCAGCACATTCACAGGCCTGATCGTTATTGCTGGCTCACTAGTGGAGGAGACCCTGCCAACCCCCACCAGGCCGGGGGGTCATCTGATATCCCTGCAAGCCCTGGCTAACTGGGAAACTGCCGTTGCTCTATGGGAATACAAGAGTTTCAAGAAACTGTCTCAGCTCCCTGACCCAAAATATTCGGTATAGCTTGAGTTCCCTCCGTGGGTGCTCTTGAGTGAAACCAGGGTCCTGGAGGAATTGGAAACCTTGGGGGGAAAATGGCCTGTGAATGTTCTGCATGCCCAGCATGGATTGTTCCGTTTGTTTCCTTCCTCTACTGCAAGAAGCCTGGAATTACCTGCTCTGGCTGGAGCCATCGTTCCATTGGTCCACCAGTCCACTCAAACCCCTAGTGCTGAATCACCTGCTGTTCCTGATCCATCTGTGCCTATGGGGAAGACTTCAAAGGTCAGCAGAAGGTGCTTGCCCATGGTGGGCACTACGGGTGCACCTCGCACCACTCTCTCTATTACTGACGTAAAGACTACCAAAGACGGGAGTAAAACTGCACCATGTATAAAGTAGCCTGCACCCCAAACTTCTTTGCCTCAATCGGATATGAAGAAGTGGTTGCCCGTGTTGATGCAGCGGTTCCTAGCTACCTTGCCTGTCATGGACCTTTCTATGTTTACACATAAGGTGCTATCTGTTGATGCAGGGTGGACACTATAATGCCACCAGAGGCGACATCTCTGAGGTTTGCCATAGCTGAAGAGGAAAATGCCGGAATTGGGGATGAGGAGTCGGAGGACGATGACGGTCCTCCAAGATACACTGAAGCCATGTATACTCTCCATAGAATACCAACACAAGTGCCTGAATGGAGTTATAATGAGAATAACCCCACATCTCCCAGTTCTGGGGAGTTCTGCCTGTCCCCTTGCAACACCCCAGAGGGATGACCCCAGACACTTGACTATAGTGTTGGCTTGTCACGGCGGCACTTAACAGGCTCTGGTCCCAGAGGGATAACACGTAACCAAGGCTAGAGCAGGACTGCGGGCCAGCTTCAACACCCTTAAGATAGGGATTGACAATAAACAAGTTGATGGGGGTAGTAGTAGTTATCACTTGTGACACCACTGTTCCCACACACCGGTCTGCTACGCAGCGGAGAAATAACACAGAGACTTGTGTATAGTACCTCAAGGCCACAGGAACGGTTAGGGCCCAGTATAACTTTACTTAGAAGAATAACTTTGAAAAACAGGTATTCAAGGAAAACACAGGTACAATTTTCTTAAGTGCAAGTAGACTAGAGCTCAGAGGTCAGGGAGGATACAGAGGATGAAACCGGTCCTACAGTCCACGTTATCTGTACAGTACTGCTTCTGGACTGGGAGCACTCCAGAGGAGGAAAGAGGGTAGGGGTCACTCCATAGACAGTCTGGCAGACAATTATTTACATGAAGGCTTAAACAATATCACCCCACACGGCAGGCGCATGGGTGTGTCTCAGTAGCCTACCTCTGTGCGGTGATCCTGACTCTGGATGGCTGCACAGGAAAAGCCTGTAGTGTGAATTGCTACCTGTATGGTGGGTTCCTCTATACAGAACTATTGAGAATTGCTCTCTCTCCCTAGGATCTTGGGGCTCACTCCATTCACATCCAGACTCCAATCGCTACAGGATATCTCTTCTCTTCCTCCATCTCCACCTACATGGAAGCTGCAGGTGCTTCCATGTGGTTCTGTGTTAGTACTCTCAGTAAACAAGATGGAAGACCTCTTCCCACTCTCAAGCAGTCACATTTATACCTTCTGACACACCACATGACATGACAAACTGATACATCTACATGCAATGATTTTATTACTGTTAACTAGAGATGAGTGAGCATACTTGCTAAGGACAAATACTCGAGTGAGCATTGTCATTTTCAAGTACCTGCCTCCTCGTGAGAAAAGATTCGGATCTCTCTCTCTCTCCCCGCTCCCTCCTGCTCACTCCCGTAACACACCGCTCACCCTCGCCGGCACAATACTCACTCAAGTATTTGTCCTTAGCGAGTATGCTCGCTCATTTCTACTGTTAACCTCTCAAGTGCCACAGTTGTGCAACAAACACACTGGATATGACAAGACCAGCTTAGGACAGTGCATCTACATAAGACAAACATGTATGACATTTATGGAGGGGACCAGGATAGTGTTCTGGGCCACTACACCCTGAACTGAGCTCAAATGTCAAAACAGTCCATGCTCCTGTTCGAGTGTCCTATGCTGCTTCTTTCACCTACACAGCAACTACGAGCCTGACCATATTGGTGTCCTTGATTGCCACTATTCCTAATCGTGAGGTTAGGTAAGTGGGCGCTGATGCTCTTCCCCCATGGCAAACGCAAAATGAAATGCCCAATAAAACGTCACAATCCAAGAGTGACCTTTGAGGACAAAGGCTATGGGTTCATACAAGCGGATGAGTCCCAAGACATGGTCTTTATTAATCGACGGGACATCAAGAGGGCTTGTATTCCTTCCTATCTACACAACTACACAACAGAGAGGAGAAAAAGAGTACTATCGTAAGATTGTGAGTAACCGAGGAGCTTGTGCAGTTGAGGTCATACGACCGTTTGAGAATCCATACGCCCACGAGACATTTACCTCCACCTCGTCCCACGCCAAACAGCTGTTTGGTTTGCTATTATCATTAATGGCCCGCAGATAATGACACTAACTCCCAATAAGGTTGAGATCTCCTGAATACAGGAAAAATTTATTTGACTACCACTTTGGTAGAGATATTTCTGCGGCCTATCATTCTAATGTTGTTGTAAGAAACTCCCATAAAAGGTTGAACATGTGTTTTATAGACACTGGAAAGACACTCCTGTAATAAGTAAGCCTTTCTTTGCTATCTATCCAGCTAATCACTTTATTTGTCAAGATTGTAAGTTTATTTTTCCAGTTATGTGGACTCTACATGATGTTGGATTCAGGTCAGAGGCAGAGAAATATTTATTATGGTCTGTGTGCCTTGCGCCTGCCCGGAGGGCGATAACCAAACAGTAACGTGCACTTTTTCAATAAATGGCTGTAATAATCCATCATCGTCCACCAATGTTCTATACAGACTAATGACACTGTTATGTAGACTTCAATGAGGACTTGATTTATAAACTGCCGCTAAGGTGGTGTAATGGCATAAGATATGATGAAAGATTGATTCTGGTGGAATTTGTTTTATGCAATGTTGTATTTAAAGTGTTTTTGCAGGTGGAAAAAGTGAGAGACAAAATCTGTAAGTCATGGTCCTTTTAACCCCTTGAGTGGCAGGTTTCCTACCACCCTGTCGTGCCCACCAGGGCAGGTTTTTAAAAATGGTCTAATCATTGAATTTCAACTAGTTTTGCAGTTGCGTCTCAAGAGCCATAACTTTTTCATTTTTCCATTGACATGGCCATATAAGGGCTTGTTTTTTGCGGGACAAGTTGTGATTTTTTAAACAGGGGGGAGGAAAAAAAGAAATGGGGAAAAAAGAAAAAAGGGGCCATGTCATTAAGGGGTTAAATAATGTATTAACTTCCTTCTCTGGGTCATTACGACGTATGGATACCACATGTGTGATTGTATTTTTGATTGTTTACAAAGTAAAGGGAGACAAGTGTTTTTTTTATTTTTCTTTAATAATTTTTTTACTTTTTTTTTTTAACATTTTTTTAAAAATTTTTATTTTTTTTTGTCCCTTTAGGGAACTTCCACAGGGACCCATCAGGACCCCTGATCACATTCCAGGGGTCCGATGGTGACAGCCCTTTACATGCTGCAGTGACAGCCCTTTACATGCTGCAGTCACATAGACTGCAGCATGTAAAGGGTTAACACAGCAGAGATCAGAGGTTTTCTCTGATCTCTGCTGTAAGAGCTAGTACCTAGCTGTCCTCTGACAGCTAACAACCAGCTCTCCCTGCCACAGAGACCATGGGCTTGCTTCTGACAAGCCGATGGTCTCTATGGCAACCTGTAAACAAAGCAGGACATTGCCGACATGTCGGCAATATCTTATGCTGGTTTTTCAAAGCCCTTGCTTTGTTCTCTGTGGGACTGTGCAGGCAGAGCACAATGTCACAGCTTGTGGCATTGTGCTCTGCAGCTCCCATAGTGATACATAGCCCGGAAATCTTCCGGGCTATGTTGCTATGAGCAGTGGAGCTCGTCCCCGGAACTTTTCCGGGCGTGCCACTCAAGGGGTTAAAGGGTAAAATTGAAGAATACTCCATGGTCCATTTGTATAAGTGTCCAGGAATTCTGTCTCACTGCTCATCCCCAAAAATTTGGTTATCAATTTCCATTCGGGAAGCAAGTTGAAAATTCATACGACTTCCTAGACCAGGGCGTAGAGCTATGACTTGAATCGTTCTACCTGTTCTAAGTGTATATCAGGCCTCCTTACCTGCTCTTCTGCTGGTCTTAGTGTGTACTCTTTATATCAGGCTTTGGGGAGAAGAGTCATTTATGGGTCCCATGGTTTATGCTGATGCATCCCAGGTTGTGCCTGGTTCAGCAAAATATGCACAGGACCATAAGATCCCTGAGACATTCACATGTTCCACATCTGATGTGGTGTACCTGATACTGTGTAGTAAATGTCCTGTTGGGGGCCTTTATGTTGGAAAAGCAGGACAAAAGTATGTCATAAGTATGTGTGTATAAATAAAATGTTATTGTTCCCAGCAAGAGAAACCCCGTAATCTTGTAGATTTGATATCTTTTAATGACTAACAAAAAATAGTGCGAGCTTCCGGACCAATGCAGGGTTCTTTTTCAGGCTTAAATGAAATAGATCCAAAGAGGCATGCATATTTATACACACATACTTCTGACAAGCCACAAATATGGATGTGATTAGTTTACACTTAAATGAATACTGCAACAGAAACACAAACATTTTTAACTAGACACTGATAAGGGAGTGAAAGTTTTATGGTCCCTGAATTACTGTTGGGGAGGGGGTTACTAAACCAGCAGTGTTATCTGTGCTATAGATGTCTCATACCTCCCAGTCACGCGTAAAGTAATGCGGCAGCATCCAGGTTTGCAAAAGAAGTATTCAAGCTTTATTCTCCCATGGCATCAAGATAAAACAGCAACGTTTCAACCGAATGGTCTTTTTCAAGCTTGATAAAGACCATTCGGTTGAAACGTTGCTGTTTTATCTTGATGCCATGGGAGAATAAAGCTTGAATACTTCTTTTGCAAACCTGGATGTTGCCGCATTTCTTTACTCTGGACTTGCTGTGGAAACATGTTCAGGTTCCTGGCGGCTATTGCATACTGGAGGTCCAGCCATTAATGTGGTGAGGAGGAGTGCTGCTGGTGATCTACTATATGTACCTCCCAGTCATGAATGAATCCTCCTGAAGAATTTGACCCACTATTCAAAGTGTCAAAAGTTGCTATAAATTTTACATTCCCAAATTCTTCTATGGCTTTGTGACTTGAAACCGCGGTTTGAGATATCTATAGCACAGACAACACTGCTGGTGTGGTGACCCCCCCAACAGTAATTTAGGGACCATAAAACTTTCACTCCCTTATCAGTGTCTAGTTAAAAATGTTTGTGCTTCTATTGCAGTATTCCTTGAAGTGCAAACCAATCACATCCATATCTGTGCTTTTTCATAAGTTTGTGTGTATAAATATGCATGCCTCTTCGGGTCTATTTCATTTAAGCTTGAAGATGGACCCTTCATTGGTTCAGAAGCTTGCACTAACATCATGTATTTTTGTTAGCCATTAAAAAGGTATCATATCTACAAGATTACATGTTTTCTCTTGTTGGGAACAATCACATTTTGCTCTACTGACTAACACGGTACCAAGCGTTTTTCATTTTATCAGTGTAACATGCTATGTTACCATTGGTGTGTAGTAGAGCAAAAGCTGGCTATACACAAGACCTAATAAAAGTTTACCATGAGCATGTTTATGTGTGTGCATATGAGCACACAAAAACACGCTGCTATTATAACCAATGCATTCCCTATGGTGTGTGCACATGTCCGTGCTTTACAGGCATGTGCCTGCAAAGATAGGATATGCGTGCACCACAGGGACTGCACGCAATGTCTTCAATGGAGCCGCGGCTGCTCCATTGAAAACAATGGTCTGCCGGCACCCCTGAATTGTTTTTCAGGGAAGAGCTTTACATATAAGCTCTTCCCTGAAAAACAAGAATTTTTAGTGTAAAAAAAATAAAATAAATAAAATAAATACTTACCCGTCCATCGCTACCGTGTCCCGCAGGGATGAAGAACACATCTGTCACATGCGGCAGATGTTTCCTTCATTCCCATTAGGAAAAAGAATTCCCTGATGCACCTGCCACATCTGTGACAGATGCAGGAAAGGAATTCTTCATCCCTTCGGGGAATAAAGAATTCCCTACCACAGCTGTCACAGAGGACAGCTACAGAACGGGATCCAGCTGCCGGCATTGTTCTGCCCAGCAGGATTAGAAGTGCCATGGCAGCCTATTTTAGGTGTAGAGTGGTTACAGCACCATCTAGCTGTGTTAAAAATGTATAACACCTTGTTTTTCTGTCATAAATATGAATGTATTATGGGTAGTTTGCAAGGCATTGTGGGAAGGAGGAACTTCCAGCTTCAAGTCAGAGAACAGACCTGCCTTCTGCACTCTCCTCTTCAAATTCCACTGTCTTTGTAGAAGTATATCTGCTAAGAAAGCTACCTTTGCCTTTGAGTTAGTATGTTATGCAGAGCTGTTCAGTGGTCAGTTGTATTGTTACTCAGGGAGTTATAACTGTTTAGTTAGCCATGCATCACTATGTGTAGCAGCCATTTTACCATGTGCCTTCATGTCACTGTTATGTAATGCTAGTGCGTGCTTCCTATGCATCATACTTATGTGGATTATTTGTATTCTTATAGTTTTACTGAATGCACACTTGTATTCTACAACCTGTTAACCAATAAACCTGTCAGATTAAGAACAGTTTGTTTATTTGGAAGACAGAAATGGTTAAACTGAATGTCAGGCTGTACACCGTGTGAACGTGTAAGAAGACAGAACAGGCATCCTGTAATTGTTTTTCAGGGAAGGGCTTTAAATATAGGCCCTTCCCTGAAAAACAAGGAAAAGTGGTGATGAAAATTAAAAAAAAAATCATACTCACCTTCCTTCAGGTGCTGGGACTATGTACGCATAAAAACACGCTCGTGTGAAGCCACCTTTAGTAAGAAGGTGAAGTATTTGTGGTTTACACCTTTAGATACCTCCATACTAGATTTACACTTTATGGTTTAAATAAACAAAAGAATAAGCAAGCATTTAAACCCTTAACCTTAAAGGACGTATATATATGTTCTCCCAATGTGGGGTTTTAATGGAGTGGGATTGGAAGCTGATCCCACTCCATGCACAGCAGATGCCAGCTGTTTTTGACAGCTGACACCCACCCACAACAGCTGTGATCAGAAACACTTTAAATGCTGTTGTCATTAGTGACGGTAGCATTTAAATGTCCCAATCTGCATTTAAAGCTCATGGCAGCCAGGGGTCTTCTGAAGGCCCCCAGGGCTGCCATGAATGAATGCCTATCAAGGCATGGCACTGGCACATCTTGATAGACTGTTTGTCAGAATACAGTATAATTATTATTATTTATTTTTAAAGCACTTATTAATGCCAAATTGCTGTACATATAATGCAGTAAGGTATTGCGTTATACTGCATGAACAATCAAACAATTGCAAGTTCAAGTCTTCTTAGGGAACTAAAAAAAGTAAAATTAGGTGAGAAAAAATTATTTTTGTTAAAACTAAAGGATATAAAAAATCCCATATTTAAAATAAAATGAAAATAAAAATACATATAAATGTCTGTTGCATCAAATTAACCCTTTCCAATCCACTGTCTGACGTCTTCCTACATTCCGATTGAAGCTTGTACAGCTCCAATGTCAGAAGACGTCCGACAGGGTATTCTTACTGTCTATTGCCAGCCCCTCTGCTGTCGGAGACTCTCTGGCTTACACACACTGGCTTTAGCCAGCAGATGACACTGTTGTATAACAGCAAAAAGAGAAAGCCTTTTAGGAAACCCTGAATACAAAATTGGATTGGAAAGAGTTAATACATTATTTATTTTTTTCTTCTATTTTCACTGTTTGGAATAAATACACAATGCCAGAATTACGCATTATTGATCCCCCTATCTCTAAGAAAAAAAATTATAAAAAGCAATCAAAAAGTTGCAAGTAATCCAAAATGGTACCAATGAAACTGCAAATTATTCCACAAAAAATGAGCCCTGACATAGCACTATCGATAAAAAAGTTATGATGGTCAGAAGATGGTGACAAAAAAGTATAAAAATGTTAAAGTTTTTTTTTTAATAGTACAGTAAAAAATTTCATCACAATTGTATCAACCCACAGATTAAAGTTATTGTGTTATTTTTGCTGCAGTGTATACGCCATGAAAACAATATCCCCCAAAATTAGCAAAATTGCGCTTTTTTTCCATTCCACTTCACATAGAAATTTTTAAAAGTTTTTTAACACATTACTTGGTACATTACGCAGTGACATTGAAAATTACATGTCCTACAAAAAAGTAAGTCATTAGACAGCTACACTGATTGAAAAACATAAGGGTTATAATTTTTTGAAAGTTGGGAGGAAAAACCAAAAAAGAAGAGCTCCGTCCTTAAGGGATTAAATAAGGGATCTGGTAATTTAGTTCTGTATGATGTATTCTATCTGGGAAGCAGTTAAAAGGGTTTTTCCGAAACTACAGTATAATAATAAAGTGATACTGCAATTTGAGTGAATGGAGTTGAGCTGCAGTGTTAAACATAGAAAAATCAGCACTATGTGTGAGTAAACAATGAAGGACCCTTCATTCTGCTGGTTTGCAGGAGACTGTATTGACTAACCCTTTTAACTACTGTACATCTGATGTATCTGTGACGTTTCTATGGTGAAACACAGTGGGTGTTGGCTATCTTTGACAGATAACTCTGATTACAATCAATACTACTGTCAATTCTGGCAGTGGCATCTTAAAGGGGTTGTTCCGTGAAATCAAGTGGGGTTATACACTTCTGTATGGCCATATTAATGCACTTTGTAATATACATCGTGCATTAAATATGAGCCATACAGAAGTTATTCACTTACCTGCTCCGTTGCTGGCGTCCCTGTCTCCATGGTGCCGATTAAAGCTGTTTCTAGTCGCACGAACAGTCGCGCTTGTGCTGTAAGGATTCCTCTTCTTACTCCCTCCGGGCTCACGAGCGGCGTCCTGGCTCCTCCCTCTTCTCCGCGTCATCGTAGCTCCGCCTCCGCCACGTGCTGCCGATTAGCCAATTAGGTGGCTGTATCGCCAGTGGAACGCAAGGAAGGAGAAGACAATCCATGGTGCACCATGTAAGAAGACCCGCGGGGCACCATGGGAGAAAACCGCGGTGCACCATGGGAAAGGACCGGCGGCCATCTTTAAAAGAAGACAAGAAGATGCTGCGCGAACGGGGATGCAGTTAAGTGATTTTTTATTTTATTTTTAAATAACTAAGGGAATTGATTTTAACGGGGCAGAATGCGGGGGTAAGTTAAAAAAAAAATTTGGATTTCGCCGCGGGACAACCCCTTTAATGGCCCAACAGAGAGACCTCCCTGTGTCACCTGGACGGCTCGCAGAAACTATAGGTTGTCCCGCCAAAACAGAAGCCTTTACATCGATTGGAAAAATAACTCCCACTCCCCATAAAAAATGGTGCAATTGCAGATTTTCCATTTCATCCCCTTAGAATTTTTTTATGTTTTTCAGTACATTGTATATTATATTAAAGGATAAAATTGAAAAATACAGCTTATCCCACAAAATACAAGTTGCCTTATGGCCATGTTGATGGAAAAATAAACAAGTTATGATTTGAAAGCAAAAAGGAGAAAACAAAAAAGAAAAGTGGTCATATCCTTAAAGGGGTTGTCTCGAGGAAGCAGTGAATTTTTTTTTTGCCCAGTCCCCCTAATTAAGCATACATTACTAAGCCCCCCTGTAAATGACTTTTCTAGCTGGTTTGTACTTACAGTTCCAGCGTTTCAGCAACTTATAAAAATTTTCCCAAGATGGCCGCCGGCTCTTTTCCCATCGCTTGCTGTAGCCCGACGTGCGCGCTCCCGAGACGCTACCAGCTGTGTCTCCCTGACAACCAGACGCCCCGCAGCCGCCGACCGGACCCCTGGATTGAACGCGGCCGACCACGGCACACAGTCACCCACCGCCAGGCAGCAGGTAACCGGCGCAGCCCCCCCCCGTCACAGCGACAGCCCCCCCATCACAGCGACAGCCCCCCCGCCACAGCGGCAGCCCCCGGCACAGCGGCAGCCCCCCCATCACAGCGGCAGCCCCTCCCGGCACAGCGACAGCCCCCCCATCACAGCGGCAGCCCCTCCGGCACAGCGACAGCCCCCCCATCACAGCGGCAGCCCCCCCCCCGGCACAGCGGCAGCCCCCCCGGCACAGCGACAGCCCCCCCCGGCACAGCGACAGCCCCCCCCCCATCACAGCGGCAGCCCCCCCCCCGGCACAGCCCCCCCCCGGCACAGCGGCAGCCCCCCCGGCCCATCACTTACCTGGGCGGCAGGACGGCAGGACGGCGGGACAGCTGGGCGGCTTCTCGGGACAGCTGAGCGGCTCTGCACCTTCCTCTAACAGAGGATGGTACAGAATGGCTGCTCCAGCGCGCTCCCGAGCAGTGACAGCTCGTCTGCGCATGCGCAGAAGAGCTGTAGCGGGGAGCACACTGAAGCGGCTCGTGCTGAAAGGAGAAGACCGGACTGCGCAAGCGCGTCTAAAAAAGCAAGCTGCCAGCGAATTTAGACGGAACCATGGAGACGAGGACGCTAGCAACGGAGCAGGTAAGTGAATAACTTCTGTATGGCTCATATTTAATGCACGATGTATATTACAAAGTGCATTAATATGGCCATACAGAAGTGTATAACCCCACTTGATTTCGCGAGACAACCCCTTTAAGTTAAGGCATACCTAATAGAGATGAGCGAATGTACTCGTTTAGGGCGTTTTTGCACTCGAGCACCGCTTTTTCCGAGTAACCGACTACTCGGGCGAAAAGATTCGGGGGGCGCCGGCGGTGAGCGGGGGGTTGCAGAGGGGGGGGGGGGGGGGGGAGAGCAAGTTAGGTGGAAGGGAGACCCCTAGTGTCCAGCACTTTAGTGGGTTTTTTTTCAGCACAGAAACATCATTTTAGATGAATTAATTAATTTAACCTTTAATTATCACACTGTCCCTTAAACTACTAATGACGACCTGTCCATCCGTGCGTAAGTGAGTCGGTTTGTGAGTGACTTACGTGCTTCGCCCCTGATCACATGACAATGATGTCATCACTGGTCCTGTATTCTAGGTGTCTGTTAGTATTCAATAGCAACTGAGGCCACAGGGGGTTTGTAGTCCGCCAGCAATCTGCACAAGGATGAAGAACCTTTGATGACATCACCATCATGTGATCAGGGACGAAGCATATAAGTCATTCACTTGAGATGAGCATCACCGTCATGTGATCAGGAGCAGAGCATGACAGTGACGTCATGACAGGTCCTTCATTTCCAGTGCTGTGCTGCTTCTGAACCCTGTTGCATGGGATGTACAATGTATATAGCCATGCTGTGTTTGTGATGTGTATGTAGCACAGAAACAATCATACTATAATTTCTTAATAATTATTAGTTACATTGTATAAGCACAAGTTGTTTGAAAAGTTAGTGACAATTTAAATATTGATAGACTATTCTAAGGTGTTTTATAGTGTTTTAGAATAGCATTTGTCAGCATTTTTAATGCACCCCATCATTGCAATGGGTGATGTGGTGGGTCAAAAACACGCTTAATGCACGAAAATAGAACATACAGCCTTCGGTTTAGCGCTCGCTAAACACTTTGCTGCAATGCTTATATGAGAAGCCCCAATGAAATTAATGGAGGCTCAGTACAGCATTTTAGCAGGCATTACAAACACTGTAAAAAACACCTGTGTGGGAGTGTCCTAAGGATAAGACATCAATGCTAAATGCTTGTTAAACTGCAGAATCTAATAAAATCTAGAAGATAGGGCCATAATTACTAATACTGTCTAATATATTGACAGCATAATCTTAGACTAGGCAAGAAGGAGCACATATGGGGATTTAGTTATAAACAAACTACAAAAGACAGGTACACAATCCGCACTTTACTGAAAAGCAGAAGGTTCAAAGTTTTTTTTTATAACTAGAAGTTCCATTTTCTGCCGCACCTCAGTTCTGCTTCTTATTGCTTACAGTTTAGAGGAAAATGCTGACACCACAGTAGAAATTATTTTATGTGTTTGCTAAATGTGAACCTATTGTTCAAGTGCAAAGTGAATTCTGGGGTCGATTCCAAAAACAGCCGTCTCACCACAAGCAAATTTAAGAGTGCCACAGAAAATTTGGACTTGATTGTATATGCATATACACCTTAGGGACCATAAAACTGTAAATGAGACACCCCGAACCTCAATATTAAAGAAAATGGAACTTCTGGTATGTCATAAAAAAAACATTGAACCTTCCACTTTTCAGTAATGTATGGATTGTGTACCTGTCTTTTGTAGTTTGTTCGTAATTAAAGAACAGTTGTACTTAAATGTTGTCACTAACTGTTATCACAGACCATAAATAATAAATCACTCTTCACAACTGGCAAAACACAGAAGAAACTGTAACAACAGATTTCCAAGACTTAGTGTCCAAAGGTAGCTTCATCTGGCACTCGTTGTCCTCCACTAACTGCCAAGTGATTTGTCCCATTGCAAGATGATTTGTACTGAGTCCCTAATAAAGGCCTGCAAAATCTATATCTAATGAAAAAAGGTATGATTTTGGTGTCATTGGATTTGTTACATCCTCCCACCTCTGTAAAATCATAAAATTTGAGTTTAGTACATTGAGTAACCTGTCAAGCAAGGTCAAAGTTCCTATGTTAAATCTAGCAGCGCTGTTGTGCTTCAGTCAACACTGCCGCTAGGGAGAGTCAAGCATTGCTAAGCGATGTTCATATCAAGTGCTTACCAGTTTGACTGTTGCCATGTCCCCAAAACGTGGAAGACCCAAATCGTGGACGGCGAACAGTTCAAGCCAAATCCTCAGCTCGACAGTTCTTAAAACATTTACAACCATTTTTCCAAACACGTTATGTTTGAGTAGTGAACATCAGGCCAATGTAGTAAGTTTAAAGTGCGTCCTATCTGGTGTTTTCTGAGGTCTCCCGCACAATTTTGGTACAATACTCCTGGTTCGGATTCAGTTGCTCTATTGGCGTACTCTGGTGCATTCAATCCCATCAGACGATGCTCCTGTAGATTGCTGTCGTGACCTGTGCAATGAAGCAGAGGGAACAGTCGGTTCCACAGACTTCTGGCTTTTCTAGTTTGGCAGCAGTAGCTCCTCGATAGACTATTCTTAGATACTTGCTATTCATTGCTGGTTCTTATGAGAATTTTTTTTCTGTCCCCTCGGCAGTAGTACTCCAGTCTCTGAAGCTCTGCCCACTTCACACACTCTGCACCCTGTGTCGCAGCAATAATTCTCTCCGCTCAGCCTTAGGAGTAGCCAATCCCAGCGCGTCTATACATTCTCAGCTCACCTTAATAATAACGTGGCACACAATTTGTTACACACAACTGAATTGATACAAATGGTGGCTCATCTGCGTCCATTGCCATGGCAACCCCTTAACCTTTTAGGGGAGCCTCTTACACCATGTTGGACCTTTCCTCACCAAGCACTATAGTTCTTATTTAGGCCTTCCGCACACGGGTGGGTCGGACCCCGCATGTGGGATTCCTGCAGCGGAGTTCGACTTGGTGCCCAGCCGGGGACCCTAGCTTTCCTGTCCAGTGGCTTCTGCACACGCTGCTGCTGTGTCGGCTGGCACTCCAACATGCATGCACAGTAGCCGCCGGCACTGGGGGGGTGGGTGGGGCGGGGGGTGACGCATATCCCACAATACTTCCGCAGTGCTCACTGTGGAAGTGCTGTGCGATGGATAGCTTCCATTGATTCAATGGAAGCCGGCCATGTGTAACCCGCACAAAATCACAATTGATTCCCACTCATGGAGATGAAATGGCCTTTTGCCATTGAATAGTATAGGCTGTAGGTGGACTCCACAACGGAAATATGCCCGTGTGCAGGAGGGAAACACTGTTAAGTAATAATAATAAAAAAAGGCAGAACATTCCTTTTCTTATGTTATTTCAATATTGCAACCCCATGACACCATAGGAAATCACCTAATTCATTTCTTCAGTGACCCTGGGGGTCCGGCAATAATGCAGCTCTGTACAGAAGCCTTATATTGATTATCAAGAATGAAATTGAGGGCAAACAGAGCCTTTGAGAAAGGTTTCCATGCTTAGTCCTGAGGGATTTAAAGGGGTTGTCTCGCGAAAGCAAGTGGGGTTAAGTACTTCTGTATGGCCATATTAATGCACTTTGTAATATATATCGTGCATTAATTATGAGCCATACAGAAGTTATTCACTTACCTACTCCGTTGCTGGCGTCCCCGTCTCCATGGCTCCATCTAATTTCGGTGTCTTCTTGCTTTTTTAGACGCACTTGCGCAGATGGGTCTTCTCCCTTCGGCTCGGCTTGGCACCATCGGCGTTTTGGCTCCGCCCCCTTGTACGTGTCATCGCGTAGCTCCGCCCCATCACATGTGCCGATTCCAGCCAATCAGGAGGCTGGAATCGGCACATGTGATGGGGCGGAGCTACACGATGACGCGTACAAGGGGGCGGAGCCAAACCGCCTGGGGTGCCGAGCCGAGCCGAAGGGAGAAGACCCATCTGCGCAAGCGCGTCTAAAAAAGCAAGAAGACACCGAAATTAGACGGAGCCATGGAGACGGGGACGCCAGCAACGGAGCAGGTAAGTGAATAACTTCTGTATGGCTCATAATTAATGCACGATGTATATTACAAAGTGCATTAATATGGCCATACAGAAGTACTTAACCCCACTTGCTTTCGCGAGACAACCCCTTTAAGCTTATTCTTCGCACTCCCGTATGGAGCTGCATTATTGCCATCTCAATGAGGCTCTAATCATGTCTAATATGGCAGCCACATCTAAGACTGGGACACAAATTTCATGAGGTCATAAAAAACAGTGTCTTGATGGTCTAGCATGGGAACTATGCTCATATCCTCAGTTGCTCTGCTGTTTTATTGGATTGCACCCACCATTAAAAGCAGATACTCTGATAATATCACTTTGTAGTGTACTTGCTATTTATGCAGTTACCTAATATATTCAATACTTAAAGTGATAGGGAAGAAAATAAAGCACCAGATCTACCAACTGGGCTAGCTCTACCCAGGTTACTTTTTTTGCACATTTAAAATAAAAGACATTAATGTGAATATCTACAGGGATCAAGTTTCTATCACAGCTGCTGCCTTATATTCTCTTAGCTTTCATGCTGCTTCCTTGACATTTAACAAATGCAAATCCTTTCGCTAAACATTGTGTTGTTCTTACACTATCAATTTTCTGTAACTTACCCCTCCACATAAAGTGCACTGGGACACTGGAGATGTTTTTGTCATAAACTAAATGCTTTGTTGGGTCATGGGATTTATAGATCAATATCTGAGTACTTTTCAATCACACACAGTTCTGTTCCCTTCAAATTTTAAAGCTAAATAATAATATAAAAGTTTGGATCTTTTAGCTGAATATACTGCCCTATGTATGTATATATAGCTCTGTACGTCTATTAACCAAAATGCACCAAAGAAAAGCGTTGTTTGGCTAATAGGAGTGATGAAATGGTTTAAAGTTTGTTTTATATCCTTTGAGCTTTGTGATTTCACTTCCTGCTAACTTAAGCATTAACTCTTGTGTTTTCTGTTGAGTCTGAGAGAAAGCAAAAGCATTAGCTTTTATAGGGGGTGCTTGCATATTCATATCAGAGAATCATAGAATGGTAGAGTTGGAAGGGACCTCCAGGGTCATCGGGTGCAACCCCCTGTTCAATGCAGGATTGCTAAATCATCCCAGACAGATGTATGTCCAGCCTCTGAAGACTTCCATTGAAGGAGAACTCACCACCTCAAAGGCAACCTGCTCCACTCATCGATCACCCTCACTGTCTAATATCTAATTTGTGTCTCCTCCTTTTCAGTTTCATCCCATTGCTTCAGTCTTTCCTTGTGCAAATCAGAATAGGGTTGATCACTCTGCACTGTGACAGCCCTTCAAATATTTGTAGACAGCTTTAAGACCCACCCCCACCCCCTTCCCAGTCAGCCTTCTCTTCTCTAGGGTAAATAAATGTAGTTCTGTTAACCTTCATAATGAAATTCTCCACACCTTACAATAATTTGGTTAACTTTCTTTGGACTCTTTCCTACCCTATATCTTTTTTAAGGACTATTGCATGAAACCGGACTGTATGCGTAAGATGCTGTCGCAGTAGTGCTATTTAAAGTAAACGATACTTTCTTTTCTAGAAGTATAAGCACTGGATTATATCTTGTTGGCTTTTGATGCAACAGACTGGCATTACATACTGTAATTTACAGTAGCTGTTATTAATAATTATGCCAAAATCATTCTACATTCTAAACTCACCCAACAGTGAATCATTTAAGCTTTAGGGTGGCTTCAGATATGGTGGTGCACTATATGTGCAATTGTGCACTCTTCAGTGCAATGTATTTGCGCCAAGGATGACGTTTGATGAGGTAGATTTGCACACAGGGCCTGTATATATATGTATAGCAATACCACCCTCCCCTCCTGGACTTCAGAAGCTATTTAGCCTAATAAGGTACAAATGCGTTCTCCATTTCATAGATTTATGCAGCGTATTGCGCACGTTCTTGCTTTTTTCACGTGCAATTGCACACCTCCTATAGACTTCTATAGAACCCTTGGTGTGTAAAAACGCAAAAAAATAAAACAGGTCCTATTTTTTGAGCATGCGAGAAATGCATGCACAAAAAAGGAAATGAGAATGAACCAATTGAAATCTAGCACATTTACACAATTAATTATTCTGCAGCATATTGCAGAATACTCCCATTTCTGTAAAAGTGCCCTAATTGACCCAGTACAGACCCCTTTGGGACTTAATTTATAAGATTAGTCCTGCTTTAATATGACCCATATATTTCCACTGTTTCAACAGTCCTTTAGCCAACCTCGTATCCGATTACAAATTGCAATATTTAAACCAATAAACTTTAATCTGTACAATAATTGCATGTAAGGGGCAGTATCAAATGCTTTAGAAAAATCCAATTATGGGCTTCTTCAGACAACCGTGATTTTGTCCAATTTTGTGGCTATGATACTCATGGCCGCAAACTAGCCTGAAACAAAACAATTGATTTCAATGGTTTTGTTTCCACTAGCGGAATTCTCATGTGTTGATACTACTTGTGAGAAAAGATAGGACTTGCCCAATCTTTCTACCATGTAGTTTTCCTACATGCAAGAAAGATAGGGCAGGACCTATCTTCCTACATTCTTTTTCCAAACACGTGCACAATAGCGCAGAGTTTGAATAGTCAAAAAAACCCCCACTGATTCATGCGCTAATACGCTCAATAGCAGCGAGCATATTACCACATGCACCTGTCTGTTTAAGCCCTATGTTACATTTATTGTCAGCCCCTTGTCCAAATTGCATTGCAGAATATAGTGGCCCCAAATTCCACACAAATATTGCACTGCTAAGTGCAGATTTTATTATGCAATTGCCGGAAGGTATCTACTATTCTCAATACTGCACTAAAGTCCACAAATCGCCAGTATGGATTTTGGGGCTGTATATTCTGCAGGAGGACATATTCCGCAACACCGTTGCAGAATATTCCATTCTGTGTTAAAGGTCCCTTAAGGTGCTTCATATAAAGGAACTAAATTGGTTTGAAAAGACTTCCCTTTCATAAAACTATGCCAAGTACTGGTAATAATGTCATTATCTAAAACATTTTGTTCAATGTCCTCTCTTAGACTAATAATTCTCTTAAATATTTTCCAGCTATGGAAGTTTAACTTACTGGCCAATAATTGTCTGCCTTTATCTTTGAGCCTTTTTAAAATATGGGAATAACATTAGACTTTCACTACATCATTACCTTTAAGTTAGGAATCATTAAATATCGCAGTAATACCATAAAACGGCATTGAGCAGGTGCATACTTGGCCTAATGCTCAGGAGATCTTCGAAATGGTGGGTTCAGCTTAACCAGGATTCAGCCCCTTTCAAAGTTCAAGGCGTGTTCTGGCTAAGGGGGGGCCTCGGACGCCGAGGCATTGTGGTCTCCCCGTTCCTAGGGTCTATTTTGAAACAATGGAATGGCTTTGCAGTAAAAAAAACACTTGATCTTGGTGCCCGGCCCCTGGACAACTCTGGTGGGCAATCCGAACTTTCCATTAGGTGCACGAGGCCTACCCCTCCAAGGTAGGATGGGGATCCCCTTCCCCAGAATTCGGGACGTAACAACAATGGGGGGGGGGGGCGTTGACCGCTGCGTGGTTCTAACACCTCCAGTTAAGCCACTTTATCCGATCCAAAGACCAGGTCTCGGAGGTATTGCGTCAGTCCACCCCCTTTGAGGAGATGTGCGCTGCGTCCCCTAAACAGAGAGGGGTGATCTCCACGGTCTATGGCATATTGGTAGCCGGGGATGCGCTAGACGATGGGGTGAAAACTGAGCCAACATCTTGAAGAAAGCAACTGGACCAAATCTCTTATGACCCACAAGATGTCTGTCTCAGGCAAGCATCTTGAATTGAATTACAAAATCCTATCTAGGTGGTACCGCACCCCAGCACGCTTGGCAAAGATGTATCCCAATGTTAGCAGCAACTGCTGGAGGTGCCTGAATAGCCTAGAGTCGATGATCCACATCTGGTGGTCCTGCCCTCTGGTGTCCCCTCTGTGGAGGGAGGTAAATACACTATACAATGCCCTTACCATGGTGGAGCTTCCTTTTCCCCCAGAGATTGCCCTCTTCTCCAGTATTCCTGGCCCTATTGCCTCGATTAAGAAAGGACTTAGATTTTTTCTCCTGGCAGTGAGACAGGTTATACCACAGCTGTGGAACACTACGGCGACTCCTACATGCTTAATGTGGGTAAAAGCCATGGACGACACTATTTACTACACTACATGGGCGACTGGATAAATTTTCGCCCCTCTGCTAAATTCAATTCATGGTTAGCTAACAGTGTAATACTGCACTAAATACAACCATTATGGGACACTATTTTTGATGGTGTCCACACACGAATAACTGCTGCCGGTCTGATAAGCCCTACCCCTACCCTCTACCTCCCAGGGCCGCTAGTGGCTCCCCCTCCTTTCCTCATCTCCTCCCTAAGCTACCCCCATTCTCCCTTTTCTTCTTTGTCTTCTTGTCTCCCCCTTTCTCTTCCCCCCTTCTTTTCTCTTTCTTCTTTTTCTTCTCTCACTATGTGATTCATTAGTACCAACATGATACATATCGCAGGAATTAGGCGGTTTTCCCTCTCTCCCCTATGTATCTGAGGCATATATAAGTTTCTAATGCTTAGCTATGATTTGTTAACAAATCCTACGCTATTCGTCGCTTGCATCTGATTTGGGACTTCCTGGGAGGAGATTAGCTGACTACCAAGCGAGGGCATGGCGAGGATTATAATCCAAGGGTGCCCTATGGAGTTTGTTTGTGTTCTTTCCCGATTGAAGGGATTTCTTTAATTTGGTTTTGAAGCTTTTTGTATTTTCAATGCTACTCTCAATAAAATATACATTGAACAATAAATATCGCAGTAACATCAGCCTTTTGATCCAGAAGGCTAAAATTCCCATGAGATAGAAGCCAGTTTTACTCAATCTAGGGAAATATTTCTTCCTGACTTCAAATTTGGCAGCCAGAATAAATCCCAGGATCAACAACTCTTCTCCAGTAATCTAGTGAGTATAACATGTAATATTGTTACTCTTAGGAAAAGAATCCAGACCCCTTTTGAACTTTTTTAGCAACTTCATCATCCCAACATCCTCAAGCAGAGGGTTCTGTAGTCTCAATGCCCTTACAGTAAAGAATGTTGGTGTAGAAACCTTCTTTCCTTATTAGAGTTCTGGAGTTCTGAGTTTTAACCCTTTCCAATCCATTTATTTTTTCTCATCCATTCTCCCCAGCTCCAAATAAATTGGAGCTGGGGAGAATGGATGAGAAAAAATACATTTCCCCTGCACCCTGCTGAACTGATAGAGTTCAGGAGGGTGCAGGTGCTCACTGCACCATGAAGGGACCTGCTTACCTGTCCGGTGTCTTCCGCATTCTCCCTTCTGCCTCGCAGCTCGGCGATCATGTGACCACTGGGATCAGGTGGCACCCAGTGGTCAGATGATCGCCAGGCCGGGAGGCAGAAGGAAGAATGCGGAAGACGCCGGACAGGTAAGCAGGTCCCCCCACGGTGCAAGCTCCCGGCTCCGCGTTCATGTGACCGCTGGGGGTCAGGTAACACCGGCGGTCACATGATCGCCGGGCGGAATCTCCTGCATTACATAGCGCTAATTGAGCGCTATGTAATGTGTAAAGGAGAAGGCAGAAAGGGTTAAAAACCCTTTCTGCCTTCTCCTCGAGGATCCTTGTTGAGGATCAGTGCAGGAGTGCATCTGCACCCGATGTGTCTGACGATCAGGTGCAGATGCACTCCTGCACTGCAGTGTCCGGCCTGCCCCGACATCGGAGCTGTGGAGGGAAATTATGATGTCGGGGCAGGCCCGACATTGGATTGGAAAGGGTTAATAGATCATGAGAGAGATCTGTGTACAGAATCTTGCTATAGTCGCATAGTAACATATAGTTTGTAAGGCTGAAAAAAGACATGTATCCATCCATCCAGTTTAGCATATTATCTGCAATATAGATCCGGAGGAAGGCAAAAAATACCCTATGCAGTAGAAGCCAGTTTTCCTTATTTTAGGGGAAAAAAATCCTTCCCAGCTCCAAATAACGCAATCAGAATGAACCCCTGGATCAACAATGCTTCTGAAGAAATCAAGTGACTGTAAACATGTATTATTTACACTCATTATACTCTGTGCCCCAAATTAGTAGTAGTGCCCCTCTGTGCCCCAGTTAGCAATAAGGCCCCCTCTGTGAGCTCGGAACTCTGGCTAGTAGTGGAGCCTATCTTCATGATTAACCCCTTAGTGACGGGGCTTTTTTGCTTTTTTCCATTTTTGTTTTTTCCTACTCCCTTTTAAAAAATCGTAGCTTCTTTATTTAACCATCGACGTCGCTGTATGAGGGCTTGTTTTTTGCGGGACGAGTTGTATTTTTCAATGGCACTATTTATTGTACCATATAATGTACTGAAAAACTTTAAAAAAATTCTTAGAGGGGAGAAATGGAAAAAAACAAAACATTCCACCATCTTTCGGTGCGTCCTGTTTCTACGGTGCACAAACTGCAACAAAACAACCTGATATTTTTATTCTATGGGTCAGTATGATTACTACGATACCAAACTTATATAGTTTTTTTTTTTGCTGTAGTACTTGTATTTTTTTTAAAGATATTTAATTTTTTTCAATTATTTTCTGCAGTCATTTTGTGCGCTCAATAACTTTTTTATTTTTCTGTCGACGTAGTTGTGCAAGGGTTCAATTTTTGTGGGATGTCTTGTAGTTTCCGAATTTGGAATACATACAACTTTTTGATCGCTTTTTATTGCATTTTTTCTGGAAGACAGGGTAACTAAAAAAGTGTATTTCTGGCATTCTTTATTTTTTTTTTCGCACGACGTTCACCGTGCAGGAAAAATAATGCACTACTTTGATAGATCGGACTTTTACGGATGCGGCGATACCAAATACATATTTTTATTTTATGATTTAGATTTTTTAGTAATTGATATGGCAAAAGGTGGGTGATTTAAACTTTTATAACTTTTTTTTTTTTACAATTTAAAAAACGTTATTGATCTTCTTTCTTACTTTACTTTGAAGTCCCCCTAGGGGACTTCAACATGCGATGCTTTGAGCGCTCCTGCAGTATGACGTAATGCTATAGCATTACGTCATACTGCTTTTTTACAGGCAGTCTATCAAGCCACCCTGTGTGGATGGCTTGATAGGCAGTCTGCTAAGGCAGCCCTGGGGCCATTCATTAGGCCCCCGGCTGCCATGACACCTGCTCCCCTGATCTCACCGCGGGGGGGGCGTGCGGGACCCCCAAACAGCGTTCGGGGGATTTAAATGCCACTGTCAGAATTGACAGCGGCATTTAAAGGGTTAATAGCTGCGAACGGCCGAGCGCGGCTATTGCCCGCGGGTGTCAGCTGTAATAAACAGTTGACGCCCGCGCTGTTTGGAGGGAGATAGCGGCGCTACCTCCCTCCATACACGTCCTGCAACAGCAGGGCGTAGTTTTACGATAGCGCCGTCACTAAGGGGTTAAACTCACTGGGCTTCTGTTTAAGTTGCCATGTGCTGTTTTACACAGCATAGCCTAACTCCTCGCCCTGATTTTGGCACTAAGTAATGTGTGCTCAAGAGCTGCAAGAGAGGAGTAAGGTTTTGCTGTAATGTGTTCCTGCACACATTACTGACTGCCACAGCTGGTGGAAGGTGCCAAGTTATGCTATGCAGGATAGTACACGGCCACCAAATACCTCAACGCATGCTATCCATCAGCCATCAGCCACCCATAGACCCCCATTTAAAACAATATAGACATACTTTAACATATACCATTTTTACTGGATAGTGTGACATTGCATTGAATAGTATAATTACAAGTTGTATAACTTGATGAAATTCAAGCTGCAATATGTTAAGGGAAGACACATCTGTACATTGTGTTTTGGTGTCTCATCACTTAGTCTGAACTATGTCTTGTTCAGTGTATGTCTAGGTGTGCAGACATCTAGTGTGTATTATGCTGTATGTTGGAATTCGCTGTGTCTGTAGGTGTGCAGACACCTGCTGTGTGTTATATCCTCATCTTTTGCCTATTTCTATCTAGGTGATCCCTAAGCACCAGCTTATAGAGACAATCATCCCGCTTATAGGCAGGGTTCCCTTTCCTGGTTTAGTTGTCTCTTCTGAGTGTAGTGACTCACAAGACAGCGATGACCCTTGACATGGGCTTGTGAATGTATGTACTTTGGCTAAAATACTACGGTAACTAATACTTTTTACTTATTGATAATCGCATCTGCCTTGGTGTGTTAGTACATTGGTAAGTATTTGATCTCATGTGTTGGTGTAGGGTCAATGTCTCTATTCTCTCTATGTTGCTTGCATGTTCAGTTTATGTTTGGTGTGAATGTCCAATCGTGTATGCATTTCCTTCCCTTTCCCTTCCAGCCTTAAATATATTATGTTCGTGTAAGCAAGGTGAATAAGACCTGCACATGAACATAACAGAAGTATCCCCTGAGCAATGTGAGAGTAGCACGCCTTTAGACAGGAGCCAGCTTGATCTACCATAGCTGTGTCTCTATGAGTTGCAGTTGAAAATGGTTATGTCCCCTTTAAATCAATTGAGACATATTTGGTTTTTAAGTTTATCTTATTCTAGTTGCTGGTGGGCAGAGAAGCTGGAAAGGTAGCATGGGAGAATTTTGCCGGTAGTTATCAACACCTAGGAACTCATGTTCTTGGATTTTTGGCCATAAGTTTTTCTGTTTTATTTGAATTTTTTCACCCAATTTTACAAAAACCAATATTTGTGTTTTTACAGCAAAAAGCCATGAGGTTTTTTTTCCTGACAAGCTGTATTTCTCAGTGTTACCACATAATATATTGAAAAATGTTTTCAAATCTTTGAGTATGTTAATATTATTAAAAAATTATCACTGTTTTCAAGGATATTTTATATGTCTTGCCATTCATGGTTAATAAATAATGCAATATTTTAAGAAATGGTACTTTTACGGACGTAGCAATAACAATTGTGTTTTTTTTTATTTTTGCTGTTTGATGCAAAGACTGTGAAAATAGAAAGTTATTAAAATGTTAATACTTTTTGCATTTATGAAGAATCTATATCTCTTCCACATTGAATGTTGTGTGGTAGGTTGTCAGGTGTGACAACCACACCATGTGCAGCCACATGGATTGGCCCTATGTCCTGAAGCCACTCCCTGCATTGGCAGACAACATTTGATGTACATGCACAGCGGATATCAAGAAGGGTTTGAAATAGTATGTACCCCTTAAAATAACTATATTAAAAATTAAGGCTCTTGAAAATAACCCCAATACAGCCCTGTGGCCTTGAATTAAAACCATATCAGGCCTTGTGTGGTGCAGAGTTTAAGCTCTTGCCTACAACCTGAAGGTTGCAAGTTCGATCCCCATGTGAGTCAGGTAGCCGGCGCAAGGTTGACTCAGCCTTCCATCCTTCTGAGGTTGGTAAAATGAGAACCCAGCTTGGTGGGGGGTAATAAGTAATAATTACCTGAAAGCGCTGCAGAATAAGTTGGCGCTATACAAATACCAAGATTTATTTTTATATCTATCTGTATTTGTATGGTCCATATAGGGATTCAGGAAAGCTGTGTAGTAAATTGTTTTATTAAGTATTTAAACAGATGGGCTCATGCACTAATATGCTCGCTGCTACAGAGCGTATTAGCACATGAACCAATGTTATTTTTTGACTATTCAAACTCCATGCTATTGCGCACAAGTTTGGAAAAACAAGCGGTAAGGTAGGCCCTGCTCTGTCTTTCTCACGCGTAGAAAAACTAAGTGTGAGAAACATAGGGCAAGCCCTATCTTTTCTTGCCCGTAGTATTAACGTGCAAGGCTCCTGATAGTCAAAAAAAACCCTGTGAAGTCAATGGTTTTGTTCTTTCCTGTTTTGCGGGATTCTTATGGCCGCAAAACAGCAAAAGACTAGAGATGAGTGAGCGTACTCGTCCGAGCTTGATGCTCGCTCGAGTATTAGGGTGTTCGAGATGCTCGTTACTTGAGACGAGCACCACGCGATGTTCAAGTTACTTTCACTTTCATCTCTGAGACATTAGAAAGACATGGAAGGCATTACAACTTCCTCCTGTGACGTTCCAGCCCTATACCACCCCTCTGCAGTGAGTGGCTGGGGAGATCAGGTGACACCCGAGTATTAAAATCTGCCCCGCCCGCGGCTCGCCACAGATGCATGGTGACAGAGATCAGGGAAAGTGCTGTCTTGCTGTAGCTGCTATAGGGAGAGCGTTAGGTGTTATATTAGTCTTCAAGAACCACAACGGTCCTTCTTAGGGCCACATCTGACCGTGTGCAGTACTGTTGAGGCTACTTTTAGCAGTGTTGAACAATTTATTTATTTTTGTATATCAGGCGTGCAGACCATTGCGTCCTCAGTCTGCAGTCATTGTACAGAGTATAGGGGCAGTACTGGTGAGGCAGGGAAAGAGGGAAAGGTGAAAGAGATATACTGTCTATATAGGCAGTGGGCTTTTTCAAAAAAATTGGGGAAAAATACTATCTTTGGGCTGCCTCTGACAGTCTTCAGTGTACTGTGTGTCTGCTGGGGGTAGTAGTCCTAATTAATACGCAGCTAAGCGTTACAGCAGGCGTGCGCAAAATGGTTTCCTGGCTCTGCTGTGCCCGTTACATCACTGCCGTCCTAGCGGGAAAGAGTATACAATATATACGCTGCAAACAGTATCTGTCTGGTGTTTCAGCTCACCATTTAAAAAAAGGGAAGCCAAATACTTAAGGCGTACCACTGCCCTTTGGCGACTTGACTGCTTCTGTGCTGTGAATTCCACTAGCTCAGTCCTATGCACCTAGGTCTCACTACAGGCGTGCGCAAAATTGTTTCCTGGCTCTGCTGTCTCTGTTACATCACCGCCATCATCCCGCCAGAGGGAAACAGTATACATAATATACGCTGCCTACAGTATCTGTCTGCTGTATCAGCTCAGCATTTTAAAAAAATAGAAGCAAAATACTTAAGGCATACTACTGGCCTTTGGCCACTTGACTGCTTCTGCGCTGTGAATTCCACTAGCTCAGTCTTACGCACCTACGTCTCACTACAGGCGTGCGCAAAATTGTTTCCTGGCTCTGCTGTCTCCGTTACATCACCGCCGTCATAGCGCCAGAGGGAAACAGTAAACATAATATACGCTGCATACAGTATCTGTCTGCTGTTTCAGCTCACCATTTAAAAAAAGGGAAGCCAAATACTTAAGGCGTACCACTGCCCTTTGGCGACTTGACTGCTTCTGTGCTGTGAATTCCACTAGCTCAGTCCTACGCACCTAGGTCTCACTACAGGCGTGCGCAAAATTGTTTCCTGGCTCTGCTGTCTCCGTTACATCACCGCCGTTATAGCGCCAGAGGGAAACAGTAAACATAATATACGCTGCATACAGTATCTGTCTGCTGTTTCAGCTCACAATTTAAAAAAAAGGGAAGCCAAATACTTAAGGCGTACCACTGCCCTTTGGCGACTTGACTGCTTCTGCGCTGTGAATTCCACTAGCTCAGTCCTACGCACCTAGGTCTCACTACAGGCATGCGCAAAATTGTTTCCTGGCTCTGCTGTCTCCGTTATATCACCGCCGTCATAGCGCCAGAGGGAAACAGTAAACATAATATACGCTGCATACAGTATCTGCTGTTTCAGCTCACCATTTAAAAAAAGGGAAGCCAAATACTTAAGGCGTACCACTGCCCTTTGGCGACTTGACTGCTTCTGCGCTGTGAATTCAACTAACTCAGTCTTACGCACCTAGGTCTCACTACAGGCGTGCGCAAAATTGTTTCCTGGATCTGCTGTCTCCGTTACATCACCACCGTCATAGCGCCAGAGGGAAACAGTAAACATAATATACACTGCATACAGTATCTGTCTGCTGTTTCAGCTCACCATTTAAAAAAAGGGAAGCGAAATACTTAAGGCGTACCACTGCCCTTTGGCGACTTGACTGCCTCTGCGCTGTGAATTCCACTAGCTCAGTCCTCCGCACCTACGTCTCACTACAGGCGTGCGCAAAATTGTTTCCTGGCTCTGCTGTGCGTTCCGTAAGCGAAGTCAGCCTCCAACCACAGGCCAATAAGCGGGACATTTAATTACAGGGTTCTGTTTCTGCTCTACTCGTAATACACCATTCTGAGGGGTAGGGGTAGGATGTGGAGGCCCAATTCAGGGTGTGGGCACAGGCCGAGCTCCTGATCCAGGTGTATCGCAGCCGACTGCTGCGGGATTAGGAGAGAGGCAAGTTTCAGGGGTCCCCAGATTCATCTCACAATTAATGGGTCCACGCGGTAGACCTTTATTAGAAAATGAGCAGTGTGAGCAGGTCCTGTCGTGGATGGCAGAAAGTGCATCCAGCAATCTATCGACCACCCAGACTTCTACGCCGTCCACTGCTGCAACTCTGAATCCTCTGGCTGCTGCTCCTCCTTCCTCCCAGCCTCCTCACTCCATTACAATGACACATTCTGAGGAGCAGGCAGACTCCCAGGAACTGTTCTCGGGCCCCTGCCCATATTGGCCAGCAATGGTTCCTCTCCCACCGGAGGAGTTTGTCGTGACCGATGTCCAACCTTTGGAAAGTTCCCGGGGTCCGGGGTATGAGGCTGGGGACTTCCGGCAACTGTCTCAAGAGCTTTCAGTGGGTGAGGAGGACGATGACGATGAGACACAGTTGTCTATCACTCAGGAAGTAGTAATTGCAGTAAGTCTGAGAGAGGAGCGCACAGAGGATTCGGAGGAAGAGCAGCTGGACGATGAGGTGACTGACCCCACCTGGTTTGCTAAGCCTACTGAGGACAGGTCTTCAGAGGGGGAGGCAAGTGCAGCAGCAGGGCAGGTTGGAAGAGGCAGTGCGGTGGCCAGGGGTAGAGGCAGGGCCAGACCGAATAATCCACCAACTGTTTCCCAAAGCGCCCCCTCGCGCCATGCCACCCTGCAGAGGCCGAGGTGCTCAAAGGTCTTGCAGTTTTTCACTGAGAGTGCAGACGACCGACGAACTGTGGTGTGCAAGGTTTGTCGCGCCAAGATCAGCCGGGGAGCCACCACCACCAGCCTCACCACCAGCATGCGCAGGCATATGATGGCCAAGCACCCCACAAGGTGGGACGAAGGCCGTTCACTGCCTCCGGTTTGCACCACTGCCTCTCCCCCTGTGCCCCAACCTGCCACTGAGATCCAACGCCCCTCTCAGGACACAGGCACGACCGTCTCCCGGCCTGCACCCACACCCTCACCTCCGCTATCCTCAGCCCCATCCAGCAATGTCTCTCAGTGCAGCGTCCAGCCGTCGCTAGCGCGACTGTTTGAGCGCAAGCGCAAGTGTTAAACGTGCACATGGCCAAATTGATCAGCCTGGAGATGCTGCCATATAGGCTTGTGGAAACGGAGGCTTTCAAAAACATGATGGCGGCGGCGGCCCCACGCTACTCGGTTCCCAGTCGCCACTACTTTTCCCGATGTGCCGTCCCAGCCCTGCACGACCACGTCTCCCGCAACATTGTACGTGCCCTCACCAACGCGGTTACTGCCAAGGTCCACTTAACAATGGACACGTGGACAAGCACAGGTGGGCAGGGCTACTATATCTCCCTGACGGCACATTGGGTGAATTTAGTGGAGGCTGGGACTGAGTCAGAGCCTGGGACCGCTCACGTCCTACCCAACCCCAGATTGCGGGCCCCAGCTCGGTGCTGGTATCTGCGGCGGTGTATGCTTCCTCCACTAAACCACCCCCCTCCTCCTCCTCCTCCTACGCAACCTCTGTCTCACAATCAAGATGTGTCAACAGCAGCACGTCGCCACCAGTCGGTGTCGGGCTCGGTGGCAGCACAGCGGTGGGCAAGCGCCAGCAGGCCGGGCTGAAACTCCTCAGCTTAGGAGAGAAGAGGCACACGGCCCACGAACTGCTGCAGGGTCTGACAGAGCAGACCGACCGCTGGTTTGCGCCGCTGAGCCTCCAAGCGGGCATGGTCGTGTGTGACAATGGCCGTAACCTGGTGGTGGCTCTGCAGCTCGGCAGCCTCACGCACATGCCATGCCTGGCCCACGTCATTAATTTGGTGGTTCAGCGCCTTCTGAAAAGCTACCCATGCTTGTCAGATCTGCTCGGAAAGGTGCGCCGGCTCAGCGCACATTTCCGCAAGTCCAAGACGGACGCTGCCACCCTGCGGACCCTGCAACATCGGTTTAATCTGCCAGTGCACCGACTGCTGTGCGACGTGCCCACTCCGTGTAACTCTACGCTCCACATGTTGGCCAGGCTCTATGAGCAGCGTAGAGCTATAGTGGAATACCAACTCCAACATGGGCGGCGTAGTGGGAGTCAGTCTCCTCAATTCTTTACAGAAGAGTGGGCCTGGTTGGCAGACATCTGCCAGGTCCTTGGAAACTTTGAGGAGTCTACCCAGATGGTGAGCGGCGATGCTGCAATCATTAGCGTCACCATTCCTCTGCTATGCCTCTTGAGAAGTTCCCTGCAAAGCATAAAGGCAGATGCTTTGCGCTTGGAAAACGGAGGCAGGGGAAGACAGTATGTCGCTGGATAGTCAGAGCACCCTCATGTCTATATCTCAGCGCGTTGAGGAGGAAAAAGAGGAGGAGGGGGAGGAGCATGAGGAGGAGGGGGAAGAGACAGCTTGGCCCACTGCTGAGGGTACCCATGCTGCTTGCCTGTCATCCTTTCAACGTGTATGGCCTGAGGAGGAGGAGGAGGAGGAGGAGGATCCTGAAAGTGATCTTCCTAGTGAGGATAGCCATGTGTTGCGTACAGGCACCCTGGCACACATGGCTGACTTCATGTTAGGATGCCTTTCTCGTGACCCTCGCGTTACACGCATTCTGGCCACTACGGATTACTGGGTGTACACACTGTTCGACCCACAGTATAAGGAGAACCTTTCCACTCTCATACCCGAAGAGGAAAGGGGTTCGAGTGTGATGCTATACCACAGGACCCTGGCGGACAAACTGATGGTAAAATTCCCATCCGACAGCGCTAGTGGCAGAAGGCGCAGTTCCGAGGGCCAGGTAGCAGGGGAGGCGCGGAGATCAGGCAGCATGTACAGCGCAGGCAGGGGAACACTCTCCAAGGCCTTTGCCAGCTTTATGGCTCCCCAGCAAGACTGTGTCACCGCTCCCCAGTCAAGGCTGAGTCGGCGGGAGCACTGTAAAAGGATGGTGAGGGAGTACGTAGCCGATCGCGCGACCGTCCTCCGTGACGCCTCTGCCCCCTACAACTACTGGGTGTCGAAGCTGGACACGTGGCCTGAACTCGCGCTGTATGCCCTGGAGGTGCTTGCTTGTCCTGCGGCTAGCGTCTTGTCAGAGAGGGTGTTTAGTGCGGCTGGGGGAATCATCACAGATAAGCGTACCCGCCTGTCAACTGACAGTGCCGACAGGGTTACACTCATAAAGATGAACAAAGCCTGGATTTCCCCAGACTTCTCTTCTCCACCAGCGGACAGCAGCGGTACCTAAACAATACGTAGGCTGCACCCGCAGATGGAAGCATCGTTCTCTATCACCATCAAAAACGAGGACCTTTTAGCTTCATCAATCTGTGTATTATATTCATCCTCCTCCTCCTGTTCCTCCTCCTGAAACCTCACGTAATCAAGCCGAACGGGCAATTTTTCTTAGGCCCACAAGGCTCAGTCATATGACTTTAGTAAACAATGTTTAGACGTTTCAATTCTCATTAAAGAGTTGAAACTTGCAACTGAACCAATTTTTATTTTAAGCGGGCTGCCTCCAGGCCTAGGTACAAAGTAAGCCACATTAACCAAACCTCTTGGTTGGGCATGGGCAATTTTTCTGAGGTACATTAGTACTGTTGGTACACCAATTTTTTTGGGCCCTCGCCTACAGTGTAAGCCTAGTAATTTTTATGGGCTTCACCTGCACTCATGGTACAGCAAGGTGTGTGGGGTTGGCCTACACTTTTGCTACATAAATGTAACTGGGGCCTTGTCTATAATTCAACTACTGAAATGTGCAAGAGACTGTTATCTCCCTAAACCGCTGCAACGGGAATATTACTGTGGCCTGTCTTGACTGCTACTACTACTGAAATGGAACTAATACTGTGCTCCCTCTATACTGCTGCTTCGGAATTGTTACTGGGGCCTGTCTAGACTGCTACTACTACTGAAATGGAACTAATACTGTGCTCCCCCTATACTGCTGCTAGTTATATGTTACTGGGGCCTGTCTAGACTGCTACTACTACTGAAATGGAACTAATACTGTGCTCCCCCTATACTGCTGCTAGTGATATGTTACTGGGGCCTGTCTAGACTGCTACTACTACTGAAATGGAACTAAGACTGCGCTCCCCCTATACTGCTACTTCGGAATTGTTACCAGGGCCTGTCTTGAGTGCTACTATTACTGAAATGGAACTAAGACTGTGCTCCCCCTATACTGCTGCTTCGGAATTGTTACCAGGGCCTGTCTTGAGTGCTACTATTACTGAAATGGAACTAAGACTGTGCTCCCCCTATACTGCTGCTTCGGAATTGTTACTGGGGCCTGTCTGGACTGCTACTACTACTGAAATGGAACTAATACTGTGCTCCCCCTATAATGCTGCTAGTGATATGTTACTGGGGCCTGTCCCTAATGCTACCGCTGATATGTTACTAATTCTGGGCTCTACCTATACCGCTGCTAATGCTATGTCACTGGGGTGTGGAAACGGAGGCTTCCCAAAGACATGATGGTTGCGAGGCCATTTCTCACCAACGCGGTTACTGTTAAGGTACATATTACCACTCTGACTGGGGCATGCACTGTGGGCCGAAGTACACCTGTATTGTATGTGACATTAGCTCTGCTGAGCAGGGCACTGCAATGGGATACATTTATGTACCGCCGGTGGCTTCCTGGGACCCACCCATGCTGTCGGTCCACACGGACTTCACAATAGGGAGTTGTACCTGCCTGTGTCTACTTATAAAAAACCCCAGTCTGACTGGGGCATGCAGTGTGGGCCGAAGCCCACCTGCATTTAATCTGACGTTAGCTTTGCTGTCCAGGGCACTGCAATGGGATATATTTATGTACCGCCGGTGGCTTCCTGGGACCCACCCATGCTGTCGGTCCACACGGACTTCACAATAGGGAGTTGTACCTGCCTGTGTCTACTTATAAAAAACCCAGTCTGACTGGGGAATGCAGTGTGGGCTGAAGCCCACCTGCATTTAATCTGACGTTAGCTTTGCTGTCCAGGGCACTGCAATGGGATATATTTATGTACCGCCGGTGGCTTCCTGGGACCCACCTAGGCTGTCGATCCACATGGAGTTGTAACTGCATGTGTCTACTTATAAAGAACCCCAGTCTGACTGGGGCATGCAGTGTGGGCCGAAGCCCACTTGCATTAAACCTGACGTTACCTCAGCTGTGATGGGCAATGCAATGGGATATATTTATGTACCGCCGATAGGTTCCAGGGAGCCACCCATGCCGTGGGTCCACAGGGACTTCACATTAGGGAGTTGTACCTGCCAGTGTCTATGTATTAAAAACCCCGGTCAGACTGGGGCATGCAGTGTGGGCCGAAGACCACCTGCATTTAATCGGACGTTACCTCAGCTGTGATGGGCACTGCAATGGGATATATTTATGTACCGCCAGTGGCTTCCTGGGACCCACCCATGCTGTGGGTCCACACGGAGTTGTAACTGCATGTGTCCACTTCTAAAGACCCCAGTCTGACTGGGGCATGCAGTGTGGGCCGAAGCCCACCTGCATTAAACCTGACGTTACCTCAGCTGTGATGGGCAATGCAATGGGATATATTTATGTACCGCCGGTGGGTTCCAGGGAGCCACCCATGCTGTGGGTGCACACGGAATTCCCATTGCAGAGTTGTACCTGCCTGTAACTATTTATAAAAAACTCCGGTCTGTCTGGGGCATGCAGACACCTTGACAGAATGAATAGTGTGTGGCACATGGGTTCCCCATTTCTATGCCCATGTGTGCAGCTCCTGATGGAGGTGGCACAGGATTGGATTTCTCATTGCTTCTGCACAGCATTGTGGGCTATCGCCCCACCCCTTTTAAAGAGGGTCGCTGCCTGGCCGTGCCAACCCTCTGCAGTGTGTGCCTGCGGTTCCTCCTCATGGCAGACGCACTTATAAATAGACATGAGGGTGGCGTGGCTATGAGGCCAGCTGAAGGCTGCGCAGGGACACTTTGGTGTGCGCTGTGGACACTGGGTCGTGCGGGGGGGGGGGGTGGGGGTGTTTGGGCAGCATGTTACCCAGGAGAAGTGGCAGCGGAGTGTCATGCAGGCAGTGATTGTGCTTTGTTGGAGGTAGTGTGGTGCTTAGCTAAGGTATGCCTTCCTAATGAGGGTTTTTCAGAAGTAAAACTTGTTGGGAGGGGGCACTCTTGCCGCTATTGTGGCTTAATAGTGGGACCTGGGAACTTGAGATGCAGCCCAACATGTAGCCCCTCGCCTGCCCTATCCGTTTCTGTGTCGTTCCCATCACTTTCTTGAATTGCCCAGATTTTCACAAATGAAAACCTTAGCGAGCATCGGCGATATACAAAAATGCTTGGGTCGCCGTCGCCCACTGACTTCAATGGGGTTCGTTACTCGAAACTAACCCTCGAGCATCGCGAAAAGTTCGTCTCGAGCAACGAGCACCCGAGCATTTTGGTGCTCGCTCATCTCTACAAAAGACGTGTTTTAGCCCTAAAAAAAAAAAGTATATTCTAATTGTTATATATATCACAGAACACAACATGTAGGATGCTGAGGAGAACAGTACAGAAGCTGACCATTTGGGAAACTCACGTGCACTACCACTCTCATGGACACCGCAGGGAGCAATACAGACCCTTTATTAGAAGAACCAGTCACACCTGAACCTTCCACTTAAAGGCCCATTTACACCAGCAGATAATCGCTCAAAGATCTCTCAAACGACAGTTTGAGTGACAGCTTTGAGCAATCATTTTGCATAAACTATTAAGTAGCTACTCATCTAGTTAAGTACCAATTAAGTGTGCAAATGAAGCCTTCACTGAAAGCAGTTAATAGCCCAAGGGTTATTATCTGCACTCAGATCCTTTGTTCTCTACGGGGAAGCAATGCTATTATCACTCCCCGTGGAGAACTGCCGATAAGAGTAAACAATGATTTTTAGGTTAGACTGAACGGTCAGCTAGCAGTGCCCAAAAAGCACATGATAGGCGCATGTTTAGACACGCCGATGATTGCTAAAATGATTGCCGATTAGCGATTTTTTTTAGCGATCATCGGCTGGTGTAAATAAGTCACATTTTAACTACTTGACAGTACAATCGCAGATTAAAAAACAGAAAGTAAAAAGAAAAAGACACACCTCCTTTTGCTGGTGCCCAAGTGGATTCACAGGTGCTGCAGTACCTGAGTAGAAATTTGGAGGAAGATGTTGAGGTCACCTTTGGGAGAAGCCTGGGGCTTTACTGTTCATGAGGAGCTGTGGCTCTATACTTACACACCAATACTCATCAAGTCAGCCACTCCACCTAATAACCACTGGAAATAGTCCAGGCAATTTAGCGTTGGCAAGTCAACACCCATAGCCACCTACATGCCCACTCATTCTACAGCTACATTCTGCAGTTTCTCCGCCTCCACATGCTGCTTATTATTGTGTCCATAGGCAAAATGAGTCTATGGACTATCAACAATCACCTCTTTTTCATTAGAGAGGCCTGCCCTTTCACAATTGGAGCCTCTATGTTAGGAAATTAGTCTTGTGACCATGGAGTGCTGCATAAAATCAAGTGAGCATGCTTTCCATAGTGCAGATTCAATGTGAATCCACATTACAACGGGAAAATTGAAAGATGTGAGTGACTTTCAATTAGGCATGGCCATTTGTGCTAAACTAACTGGGGCCAGTATTTCAAAATCTGGGCAATCTAGTGAGGATTTCTCATGCATCGGTGTCAAAAGTACACTGAGAATAGTATGACTGAGGAAAAATATCTAGCAAAAGGGGATCCTGTGAATGTAACAGAATATCCAACTTGTCAACAAAAGTGGTCAGAGGAGGATGTCAAGGATCGTTCTGACAAATACTGCACAGTAAAGCACATTGCAGTGAAATATAATGCTTGAGCTCCGACTAACATAGTCAAACATACAACTCGTTTTTCTTAAGAATATATGCACTACAACAGCATAGAACAAGTTTTTGTGCCATTTGCTGTCTAAGGCTTCTTTACCATGAGCGTATATCGGCCGGCGATTTCACAGCCAGCTGATATACGCTACCATCTGGGGCGTAGAAGTTCGTGAAGCGGCATACAAATCTAACGTTTGTGCACCTGTTCACAAGGCGAGGCTACCATGCCGTCACCCCTTTCCCCTCCCTCCCCCTCACAGGCCCACCTCTGCTCTCCTCCCCGCTCGGTCTTTGCAATGAGAGGGGGCATGATGGGGCGGAGCATAGCATCACTCCATCCCGCCTCCTCCAAATGCATGCTACAGACAAGGGGCGGAGCCTCGTCTTGCCCCTTGTCCACAGCCAGCAATGGGAGGAGGCGGGACAGGGTGAGCTTAGCTCCACCCCTGCTCTACCTCCTTCCATTGCAAAGAGCGAGCAGGGAGGGGAGCAGAGGGAGGGAGTTCAGTAGCCATGCTGCTTAACTGCCTTCCACTTTGACCGCTGTCATGGGCTCCCATAGGAGCCCATGCAGCGGCTGACATACTCAGGCCCAAAAGATAGTTCTAGGACTATCTTTTGGGCCCGACGTAAAAATCCCCGGCGCTATATTGGCCGGCCGGGTGCTTTTACGTCTCGGGAATCTGGCCATGTGATCTGATAGATTGGAATCCAATGCATCAGATCACAATGTATATCGGCCGTCTATGAAAACAGCAGGCCGATATACGTGGGAAAAGTTGGAACAAAGTCTGTGCAAAGTTGGAAAGTTTGAAATAAGACAAGTGAGTTTGAATATTTCATGTTTCAATGTTACATCAAGTCACATGTAAAGCATCGTGTCACATCTCCAACATGATGAGGCTTGTTAGCCTTTCTTCAATGCCCCATAGGATTACAGGCAGGAAAATAACAAGCAACCATGGGAATGCAGAAAACTTAATAAACTTAATAACATTTATTAATTACTAATAGTAACAATATAACGTGCAGTTCTGTGCACTATGAAATTATTTTGAAGAATATTAGTATTTAACTCCTGGACCACACATTGTGCATAACACCCCCACCCAATGCCGAATATTTAACTAGTACGTAATATGGCCTTGAAATCATGACTAGTCAAAATAAAAAGCACAAGAATAAGTGAAAAGCAATGGCCTGTAGCAATGTTATTTATCAGAAGAATGTAAACACTATTAATAAAATATTATTTTACTTCATGACTTTCGATTCCAGAGTGTAAAGGCTCTTGTCCACAGGCGTAGCGGATCTCCGTCGCGGGAGCCGACGCCGGGAAACCGCCAGGGAGCAGGGGAGAGCTGATGATTCTCCACGCTCGAGCCTATCTGACAGATAGGCTTACTGCGGAGATCATGGCTAATCGCAGCATGCTGCGATTTAAAACCCATGAGCGGAGAATCGCCACTCGTGGGCAGCAGGGCTGCGCTATCCATAGTAGTCTATGGAAAGCGTTCACTGCGTTTCCCAC
The DNA here is from genome assembly GCF_035609145.1 of Eleutherodactylus coqui. Taxonomy (NCBI): domain Eukaryota; kingdom Metazoa; phylum Chordata; class Amphibia; order Anura; family Eleutherodactylidae; genus Eleutherodactylus; species Eleutherodactylus coqui. The sequence continues at coordinate 109,064,786 of NC_089839.1, read as the reverse complement.
TGCGGGATTATCGCCGCGGGAAACGCAGTGAAGAATCGCCCGTGGACAGGAGGCCTAAATGTATTGATGCATCATGCAATTAAATGATATTTAAAAATATATCCTGATATTACAATAGAAAAAAATGATATCTTCACTCCATGCAATAAAACACATTGGGGGAGATTTATCAAAACAAGTAAAGGAAAAGTAGTGCATTTCCTCAAAGGAACCGTTCCGATTTCATTTTTCTTTTTTCACAAACCCCATGGAAAATGGAAGCAGCAACCTAATTGCTTAATGTTGCAAAAAAAATAAATACATTTTTGTTTGCAGTGTTTTTAATAAATCTCCCTTACTATGGAATATTTCTAAATACCAGTTCAAAGAAAAAGTGGAGAAGTAACCATTAGGCCATATTCAGAAGGCTGTATATGAGTTCAATTCGTGCACACTGGCGCAAGGCTTAAATGGTCCAAAAAATAAAAAATCTGGTTCACGCACTAATACGCTCCTTAGCGGCAAGTGTATTAGTGCATGCACTTATGTGGTATTTTTGTTCTCGAATTTTACACGATGAATATTCACAAGTGCGAGTGGATCAATAAAAACCAATGTACTTTCATTGACTCCATTCACCACGTGTAACGGGCGTAATACGCAATGAAATTACGATTGTGTGAGCCTTGACTTACAGATATGGAAAGTCTCACTTTAACACAGATTTGATAGGTTTGTTGCCTGTATTAATATTACTGATGTATTTTTACACTAAATACTGCTCTTTTAGGCCCGGAGAGGAAGCGGAGAGAGGGCAGAGAGGAGGTGGTAGCTCATTGCACTGCTCCCAGCCCATCCTCCTCCTCCCCCTGCAGAGAGGGACCGAGTATATCACCCAGGTGTGAAAAGCTGGCCGATATACGGACGTCTGAATGATTTTTGATTGATTTTCATCTCCATTTTTCAAAAGCCATAACTTTTTTATTTTTCTGTCGACACAGCAGTATAAGGGCTTGTTTCTTGCATGGCGGCCTGTAGTTTTTATTGGTGCCATTTTCGGGCACAGAGACTATATTGTAAAACTTTTATTATTTTTGTTATGATTACAGGGAGAGAAAACGCATAAATTCTGCCATAGGTTTTTTTTTACAGCATTAATCATGCAGCATAAATGACACAATACATTTTTTCTGCGGGTTGGTACGATTACAACAATACCAAATTTCTTATATTTTTTTAGTTTTTTCCCTTTTCTGCAATAAAACCCATTTTTTGAAACACATTTTTTCTTCTCTAAATCGCTGCATTCAAAGTCCTTTAACTTTTTTATTTTTCCATGGACGGAGCTGTAGTTTTTATTGGTACCATTTTGGGGTGCATAGGACTTTTTTGATCACTTTCATTGCATTTTTTAGGAGTCAAAATGTTAAAAATTTGCATTTTGCCTCAGTTTTTTTAGTGTTTTTTTAAATGCTTTTTGCCGTGCAGGATAAAAAGCATCTGCAACTTTCTGCACGCATCGTTATGGACACGATGATACCAAATATGTGGAGTTAAATTTTTTTTAACATTTTCTATGCTAATATTAGAAAAAGAACAAAAAAAAGGTTTTTTAAATTTTTTTATTTTTTGTACATTATTTTTATCTTTTTTTAGACAATTTGTAACCCTGTGGGGGGCTTACAGCATAGCACCGATGATCGCTATGATAAGGCATTGCAGGACGTCTCTACTGTAATGCCTTATCGCTTGTTACAGCTAGAGATGAGCGAGCACCAAAATGCTCGGGTGCTCGTTACTCGGGACGAAATTATCGCGATGCTCGAGGGTTCGTTTCGAGTAACGAACCCCATTGAAGTCAATGGGCGACCCGAGCATTTTTGTATATCGCCGAAGCTCGCTAAGGTTTTCATTTGTGAAAATCTGGGCAATTCAAGAAAGTGATGGGAACGACACAGCAACGGATAGGGCAGGCGAGGGGCTACATGTTGGGCTGCATCTCAAGTTCCAAGGTCCCACTATTAAGCCACAATAGCGGCAAGAGTGGGCCCCCCCCTCCCAACAACTTTTACTTCTGAAAAGCCCTCATTAGCAATGCATACCTTAGCTAAGCACCACACTACCTCCAACAAAGCACAATCACTGCCTGCATGACACTCCGCTGCCACTTCTCCTGGGTTACATGCTGCCCAACCCCCCCGCCCCCGCACGACCCAGTGTCCACAGCGCACACCAAAGTGTGCATGCGCAGCCTTCAGCTGCACTCATGCCACACCACCCTCATGTCTATTTATAAGTGCGTCTGCCATGAGGAGGAACCGCAGGCACACACTGCAGAGGGTTGGCATGGCTAGGCAGCGACCCTCCTTAAAAGGGGCGGGGCGATAGCCCACAATGCTGTACAGAAGCAATGAGAAATATAATCCTGTGCCACCACCATCAGGAGCTGCACACGTGGACATAGCAATGGGGAACCTATGTGCCACACACTATTCATTCTGTCAAGGTGTCTGCATGCCCCAGTCAGACCGCAGTTTTTTATAAATAGTCACAGGCAGGTACAACTCCGCAATGGGAATTCCGTGTGCACCCACAGCATGGGTGGCTCCCTGGAACCCACCGGCTGTACATAAATGTATCCCATTGCAGTGCCCATCACAGCTGAGGTAACGTCCGATTAAATGCAGGTGGGCTTTGGCCCACACTGCATGCCCCAGTCAGATTGGGGTTCTTTAGAAGTGCACACATGCAGTTACAACTCCCTGTGGACCCACAGCATGGGTGGGTGCCAGGAAGCCACCGGCGGTACATAAATATATCCCATTGCATTGCCCATCACAGCTGAGGTAACGTCCGATTAAATGCAGGTGGGCTTCGCCCCACACTGCATGCCCCAGTCAGACTGGGGTTCTTTAGAAGTGGACACATGCAGTTACAACTCCATGTGGACCCACAGCATGGGTGGGTGCCAGGAAGCCACCGGCGGTACATAAATATATCCCATTGCATTGCCCATCACAGCTGAGATAATGTCATGTTTAATGCAGGTGGGCTTCGGCCCACACTGCATGCCCCAGTCAGACTGGGGTTCTTTAGAAGTAGACACATGCAGTTACAACTCCCTGTGGACCCACAGCATGGGTGGCTCCCTGGAACCCACCGGCGGTACATAAATATATCCCATTGCAGTGCCCAGCACAGCTGATGTAACGTCAGCTTAAATGCAGGTGGGCAAAAAATTTATTGGATTACACTGTAGGCGAGGGCCCCAAAAAATTGGTGTACCAACAGTACTAATGTACGTCAGAAAAATTGCCCATGCCCAACCAAGAGGGCAGGTGAAACCCATTAATCGCTTTGGTTAATGTGGCTTAATTTGTAACTAGGCCTGGAAGCAGCCCAGTTAAAATAAAAATTGGTTCAGGTGAAAGTTTCAACGCTTTAATGAGCATTGAAACGTCTAAAAATTGTTTACAAAAATTATATGACTGAGCCTTGTGGACCTAAGAAAAATTGCCCGTTCAGCGTGATTACGTGAGGTTTCAGGAGGAGGAGCAGGAGGAGGAGGATGAATATTATACACAGATTGATGAAGCTAAAAGGTCCATGTTTTTGATGGTGATAGAGAACACTGCTTCCATCCGCGGGTGCAACCTACGTATTGTTTAGGTATTGCTGCTGTCCGCTGGTGGAGAAGAGAAGTCTGGGGAAATCCAGGCTTTGTTCATCTTGATGAGTGTAAGCCTGTCGGCACTGTCGGTTGCCAGGCGGGTACGCTTATCCGTGATGATTCCCCCAGCCGCACTAAACACCCTCTCTGACAAGACGCTAGCCGCAGGACAAGCAAGCACCTCCAGGGCATACAGCGGGAGTTCAGGCCACGTGTCCAGCTTCGACACCCAGTAGTTGTGGGGGGCAGAGGCGTCACAGAGGACGGTCGTGCGATCGGCTACGTACTCCCTCACCATCCTTTTACAGTGCTCCCGCCGACTCAGCCTTGACTGGGGAGCGGTGACACAGTCTTGCTGGGGAGCCAGAAAGCTGTCAAAGGCCTTAGAGAGTGTTCCCCTGCCTGTGCTGTACATGCTGCCTGATCTCTGCGCCTCCCCTACTACCTGGCCCTCGGAACTGCGCCTTCGGCCACTAGCGCTGTCGGATGGGAATTTTACCATCAGCTTCTCCGCCAGGGTCCTGTGGTATAGCATCACTCTCGAACACCTTTCCTCTTCGGGTATGAGAGTGGAAAGGTTCTCCTTATACTGTGGGTCGAGCAGTGTGTACACCCAGTAATCCGTAGTGGCCAGAATGCGTGTAACGCGAGGGTCACGAGAAAGGCATCCTAACATGAAGTCAGCCATGTGTGCCAGGGTACCTGTACGCAACACATGGCTGTCCTCACTAGGAAGATCAGTTTCAGGATCCTCCTCCTCCTCCTCCTCCTCAGGCCATACACGCTGAAAGGATGACAGGCAAGCAGCATGGGTACCCTCAGCATTGGGCCAAGCTGTCTCTTCCCCCTCCTCCTCATCCTCCTCATGCTCCTCCTCCTCCTTCTCAATGCGCTGAGATATAGACAGGAGGGTGCTCTGACTATCCAGCGACATACTGTCTTCCCCCGCCTCTGTTTCCGAGCGCAAAGCGTCTGCCTTTATGCTTTGCAGGGAACTTCTCAAGAGGCATAGCAGAGGAATGGTGACGCTAATGATTGCAGCATCGCCGCCCACCATCTGGGTAGACTCCTCAAAGTTTCCAAGGACCTGGCAGATGTCTGCCAACCAGGCCCACTCTTCTGTAAAGAATTGAGGAGGCTGACTCCCACTGCCCCGCCCATGTTGGAGTTGGTATTTCACTATAGCTCTACACTGCTCATAGAGCCTGGCCAACATGTGGAGCGTAGAGTTCCACCGTGTGGGCACGTCGCATAGCAGTCGGTGTACTGGCAGATGAAACCGATGTTGCAGGGTGCGCAGGGTGCAGCGTCCGTGTGGGACTTGCGGAAATGTGCGCAGAGCCGGCGCACCTTTCCAAGTAAGTCTGACAAGCGTGGGTAGCTTTTCAGAAAGCGCTGAACCACCAAATTAAAGACGTGGGCCAGGCATGGAACGTGCGTGAGGCTGCCAAGCTGCAGAGCCGCCACCAGGTTACGGCCGTTGTCACACACGACCATGCCCGGTTGGAGGCTCAGCGGTCGGTCTGCTCTGTCAGACCCTGCAGCAGTTCGTGGGCCATGTGCCTCTTCTCTCCTAAGCTGAGTAGTTTCAGCACGGCCTGCTGACGCTTGCCCACCGCTGTGCTGCCACGCCGCGCGACACCGACTGCTGGCGACGTGCTGCTGCTGACACATCTTGATTGCGAGACAGAGGTTGCGTAGGAGGAGGAGGAGGGTGGTTTAGTGGAGGAAGCATACACCGCCGCAGATACCACCACCGAGCTGGGGCCCGCAATTCTGGGGGTGGGTAGGACGTGAGCGATCCCAGGCTCTGACTCTGTCCCAGTCTCCACTAAAATCACCCAATGTGCCGTCAGGGAGATATAGTGGCCCTGCCCGCCTGTGCTTGTCCACATGTCCGTTGTTAAGTGGACCTTGGCAGTAACCGCGTTGGTGAGGGCGCGTACAATGTTGCGGGAGACGTGGTCGTGCAGGGCTGGGACGGCACATCGGGAAAAGTAGTGGCGACTGGGAACTGAGTAGCGCGGGGCCGCCTTCGCCATCATACCTTTGAAAGCCTCCGTTTCCACAACCCTATACGGCAGCATCTCCAGGCTGATAAATTTGGCTATGTGCACGTTTAACGCTTGAGCGTGCGGGTGCGTGGTGGCGTACTTGCGCTTGCGCTCGCGCTCCAACACTTGCGCTAGCGACGGCTGGACGGTGCGCTGAGAGACATTGGTGGATGGGGCCGAGCACAGCGGAGGTGAGGGTGTGGGTGCAGGCCAGGAGACGGTAGTGCCTGTGTCCTGAGGGGGGGGGGGTTGGATCTCAGTGGCAGGTTGGGGCACAGAGGGAGAGGCAGCGGTGCAAACCGGAGGCGGTGAACGGCCTTCGTCCCACCTTGTGGGGTGCTTGGCCATCATATGTCTGCGCATGCTGGTGGTGGTGAGGCTGGTGGTGGTGGCTCCCCGGCTGATCTTGGCGCGACAAAGGTTGCACACCACTGTTCGTCGGTCGTCTGCACTCTCAGTGAAAAACTGCCAGACCTTTGAGCACCTCAGCCTCTGCAGGGTGGATTATTCGGTCTGGCCCTGCCTCTACCCCTGGCCACCGCACTGCCTCTTCCAACCTGCCCTGCTGCTGCACTTGCCTCCCCCTCTGAAGACCTGTCCTCAGTAGGCGTAGCAAACCAGGTGGGGTCAGTCACCTCATCGTCCTGCTGCTCTTCCTCCGAATCCTCTGTGCGCTCCTCCCTCGGACTTACTCCAATTACTACTACCTGAGTGATAGACAACTGTGTCTCATCGTCATCGTCCTCCTCACCCACTGAAAGCTCTTGAGACAGTTGCCAGAAGTCCCCAGCCTCATCCCACGGACCCCGGGATCTTTCCAAAGGTTGGGCATCAGTCACGACAAACTCCTCCGGTGGGAGAGGAACCATTGCTGGCCATTCTGGGCAGGGGCCCGGGAACAGTTCCTGGGAGTCTGCCTGCTCCTCAGAATGTGTCATTGTAATGGAGTGAGGAGGCTGGGAGGAAGGAGGAGCAGCAGCCAGAGGATTCAGAGTTGCAGCAGTGGACGGCACAGAACTCTGGGTGGTCGATAGATTGCTGGATGCACTTTCTGCCATCCACGACAGGACCTGCTCACACTGCTCATTTTCTAATAAAGGTCTACCGCGTGGACCCATTAATTGTGAGATGAATGTGGGGACGCCAGAAACGTGCCTCTCTCCTAATCCCGCAGCAGTCGGCTGCGATACACCTGGATCAGGAGCTCGGCCTGTGCCCACACCCTGACTTGGGCCTCCGTGTCCTCGGCCGCGTCCACGTCCTCTAGGCCTACCCCTACCCCTCAGCATGGTGTATTACAAGTAGTGCAGAAACAGAACGCTGTAATTAAATGTGCCGCTTATTGGCCTGTGGTTGGAGGCTGACTTCGCTTTCGGAACGCACAGCAGAGGCAGGAAAGAATTTTGCACAATTCTGCTGTAACACTTAGCTGGCTGCATATGAATTAGGACAACTACCCCCAGTAGAGACCCAGTACACTGAGGACGGTCACAGGCAGCCCAAATAGATTTTTTTTCCCAAATGTTTTTGGAAAGGCCCACTGCCTATATACACTAAATATGTCTTCTGTCCCTGCCTCACCACTACTGGCCCTGGACAATGTAAAATTACTGCAGATTGTTTCACTGTGGACAGGAATACAGCGGTGATGTAACAGGCAACACAGAGGCAGGAAAGAATTTTGCGCAAGTCTGCTGTAACACTTAGCTGGCTGCGTATGAATTAGGACAACTACCCCCAGCAGAGACCCAGTACACTGAAGACGGTCACAGGCAGCCCAAATAGATTTTTTTTCCCAAATGTTTTTGGAAAGGCCCACTGCCTATATACACTAAATATGTCTTCTGTCCCTGCCTCACCACTACTGGCCCTGGACAATGTAAAATTACTGCAGACTGTTTCACTGTGGACAGGAATACAACGGTGATGTAACAGGCAACACAGAGGCAGGAAAGAATTTTGCGCAAGCCTGCTGTAACACTTAGCTGGCTGCGTATGAATTAGGACAACTACCCCCAGCAGAGACCCAGTACACTGAGGACGGTCACAGGCAGCCCAAATAGATTTTTTTCTCCAACTGTTTTTGGAAAGGCCCACTGCCTATATACACTAAATATGTCTTCTGTCCCTGCCTCACCACTACTGGCCCTGGACAATGTAAAATTACTGCAGGACGCAATGCTCTGCACGGCCGATATACAAAAAAAAAAGAAAGTGCAACACTGCAAAAAGCAGCCTCCACACTACTGCACACGGTTAGATGTGGCCCTAAGAAGGACCGTTGGGGTTCTTGAAGCCTAAAATAACTCCTAACGCTCTCCCTATAGCAGCTCCGGCACCAGCAGCACTTTCCCTGAACTATGTCAGAATGCATCTGTGGCGAGCCGCGGGAGGGGCCGATTTATATACTCGGGTGACACCTGATCTCGCCAGCCACTCACTGCAGGGGGGTGGTATAGGTCTTGAATGTCGCAGGGGGAAGTTGTAATGCCTTCCCTGTCTTTCTATTGGCCAGAAAAGCGCGCTAACGTCTCAGAGATGAAAGTGAAAGTAACTCGAACATCGCGTGGTACTCGTCTCGAGTAACGAGCATCTCGAACACGCTAATACTCGAACGAGTATCAAGCTCGGACGAGTACGTTCGCTCATCTCTAGTTACAGCGATCATAGGCACTGGCAATACAGGACACTGGTATCTGGCATCCTGTTGCCATGGCAACCAATCAGGCTCTCCGTGATATCACGAGAGTCCGATGACGTCACAGAGGGAGCGCGCTCCCTCTGTAAACCATTCCCATTCCGCAATCTAAATAGATTGCAACAGGGAAGGGGTTAACAGCGGGGGTCGCTGCTCCAATGCACTACCGCTGTTGCAGCAGGAGCCGGCTTCTGCTGCCGAATAGCGCGAGATCTCTTCTGATCTCGCGTTATCTCCAGGACGTAAGTGTACGCCCTGTTGTGGGAATTACCCCACTGCCAGGACATAAACTTACACCCTGGAGTGGGAAGGGGTAAAAGGCAATGAGGGAGGAAAAGCAAACTTTTTCTAGTTTCAAAATTTTTCATGTCATTTTTACTCTATAAAGTCACTCAAGTCACTCAAAAAACACACTGTGATAATATGTAAGATTAAAAAGATATGCAAGCCGTCTTTTCCACAAAAGTTGCACGGTCATGTGCTACTTTTTTTCTTTAGAAAAGCACTCAAGTTGTAGCATGACCTGTGGGCTTACCACTGAATTCTTAGCCTTATTGCCAAACTGACTCAGCAAGTGTTCAAGAGGGTGAAAAAAAAAGGAAAAACTCAAAAAAGTTTAGACAAGACTAACAAAACAAACTCAAAATTTTGCACAAGAAGGAATGAGCTAAGTGAAGCTTTATAACAATGAATTTGTTTAGCTAAAGTGGTTGTCCAATTTATTACTGGGAATAAATAAAATTAAGGCACTATACTTACCTCTCCCGCCTCCCTGTATGTCCATGGCTGAATCTCTGTTCTCCGCATCAGGTCTGTGTTCACAGGCTGCAGCTAGTCTGCATATGGGAATGCCATAGGTTGCTACAACCAATTATAGACCTAAGCAGCCAATCAGAGGTGAATACAGCATTCTTTATTATTTAAAAAAATACCCAGATGACCATTTTAAAGAAATCCAAAGCATGTTAAAAGGTGGCTTGATATAAATTTGCTAACAATTAGGCTGGGACTACAAAGCAACTCTGGCTGAGAGTGCTGCACTGTGACATCACACTGCCACTGAACTCAGGGTAAGTCGCAAGTTTAAGCATCTTCAGGAACCTGCAGCTCATCACATTTAAAATCACTATGTAGCCCTAGCCTAAGGAGTCTTGCCAAAAATATTCCTCCCAAGTTTTTTGAGACTTGATAGACATAAAAAGGGACAAAGCCCCCAAAAATACAGACATATGGATCCATCAATATACAAACATCCCACAATTGATCGTTATCACTAGAGATGAGCGAACGTACTCGTCCGAGCTTGATATTCGTGCGAATATTAGGGTGTTCGGGATGCTCGTTACTCTTAACGAGCACCACGCGGTGTTCCGGTTACTTTCAGTTTCCTCTCTGAGACGTTAGCGCGCTTTTCTGGCCAATTGAAAGACAGGGAAGGCATTACAACTTCCCCCTGTGACGTTCAAGCCCTATACCACCCCCCTGCTGTGAGTGGCTGGGGCGATCAGATGTCACCCGAGTATAAAAGTCGGCCCCTCCCGCGGCTCGCCTCAGATGTCTTGTGAGTTAGCTGAGGGACAGTGGTATCGTGTTGGAGCTGCTGTAGGGAGAGTGTTAGGAGTTAGTGTAGGCTTCAAGAACCCCAACGGTCCTTCTCAGGGCCACATCTATCCATGTGCAGTACTGTGGAGGGTGCTGTTAGCAGTGTTGCACAATTTTTTTTTTTTTCAAAATCGGCAGTCTGCAGAGCATTGCGCCTTGCATTAATAGTACAGGGACAGAAGTGGTGGTTAGGCAGGGAGAGTGTTAGGAGTGAGTGTAGGCTTCAAGAACCCCAACGGTCCTTCTTAGGGCCACATCTATCCGTGTGCAGTACTGTGCAGGCTGCTGTTAGCAGTGTTGCTTTTTTTTTTCTTTTCAAAATCGGCTGTCTGCAGAGCATTGCGCCTTGCAGTAATACTACAGGGAGAGAATTGTGTAGGCAGGGCCAGAAGACATATCTTATCTGATTGAATATAGTCAGTGGGCCCTCCGTTTCCCAAAAAGGGAAACATTCAATTTGTCCTGCAGGCTTGCGCCAATTTATTTGCTGCCTGGGAAAAGTAACCGCTGTGCTGCACTTCATATAACTGCATTTCTGTGCAACACATATCTTATCTGATTGAATATAGTCAGTGGGCCCTCCGTTTCCCAAAAAGGGAAACATTCAATTTGTCCTGCAGGCTTGCGCCAATTTATTTGCTGCCTGGGAAAAGTAACCGCTGTGCTGCACTTCATATAACTGCATTTCTGTGCAACACATATCTTATCTGATTGAATATAGTCAGTGGGCCCTCCGTTTCCCAAAAAGGGAAACATTCAATTTGTCCTGCAGGCTTGCGCCAATTTATTTGCTGCCTGGGAAAAGTAACCGCTGTGCTGCACTTCATATAACTGCATTTCTGTGCAACACATATCTTATCTGATTGAATATAGTCAGTGGGCCCTCCGTTTCCCAAAAAGGGAAACATTCAATTTGTCCTGCAGGCTTGCGCCAATTTATTTGCTGCCTGGGAAAAGTAACCGCTGTGCTGCACTTCATATAACTGCATTTCTGTGCAACACATATCTTATCTGATTGAATATAGTCAGTGGGCCTTTTCTTTTTAAAAAAAAGGGAAACATTCTATGTGCCCTGCCTCTGTCAGTCCTCAGCGTTCTGTGTACGTGTGTGGTGGGTGGAGATAGTAAACAAATCATACGCAGCCAGCTACGTTTAACAGCAGGCTTGCGCCAATTTATTTCCTGCCTGGGAAATCAAATCACTGGTAATACACCATGCTGAGGGGTAGGGGTAGGCCTATAGGACGTGGACGCGGGCGAGGACGCGGAGGCCCAAGTCAGGGTGTGGGCACAGGCCGAGCCAGTGCGGTGGCCAGGGGTAGAGGCAGGGCCAGACCGAATAATCCACCAACTGTTTCCCAAAGCGCCCCCTCGCGCCATGCCACCCTGCACAGGTCAAGGTACTCTACGGTGTGGCAGTTTTTCACAGAGACGCCTGACGACCGACGAACAGTGGTGTGCAACCTTTGTCGCACCAAGGTCAGCTGGGGAGGCACCACCAACAGCATGCGCAGGCATATGATGGCCAAGCACCCCACAAGGTGGGACGATGCCCGTTCACCGCCTCCGGTTTGCACCACTGCCTCTCCCCCTGTGCCCCAACCTGCCACTGAGATCCAACCCCCCTCTGAGGACACAGGCACTACCGTCTCCTGGCCTGCACCCACACCCTCACCTCCGCTGTCCTCGGCCCCATCCAGCAATGTCTCTCAGCGTAGCGTCCAGACGTTGCTAGCGCCACAGTTTGAGCGCAAGCGCAAGTACGACGCCACGCACCCGCACGCTCAAGCGTTAAACGTGCACATTGCCAAATTGATCAGCCTAGAGATGCTGCCGTATAGGCTTGTGGAAACGGAGGCTTTCAAAAGCATGATGGCGGCGGCGGCCCCGCGCTACTCGGTTCCCAGTCGCCACTACTTTTCCCGATGTGCCGTCCCAGGCCTGCACGACGACGTCTCCCGCAACATTGTACGCGCCCTCACCAACGCGGTTACTGCCAAGGTCCACTTAACAACAGACACGTGGACAAGCACAGGCGGGCAGGGCCACTATATCTCCCTGACGGCACATTGGGTGAATTTAGTGGAGGCTGGGACAGAGTCAGAGCCTGGGACCGCTCACGTCCTACCCACCCCCCGAATTGCGTGCCCCAGCTCGGTGGTGGTATCTGCGGGGGTGTATGCTTCCTCCACTAAACCACCCTCCTCCTCCTCCTACGCAACCTCTGTCTCGCAATCAAGATGTGTCAGCAGCAGCACGTCGCCAGGAGTCGGTGTCACGCGGCGTGGCAGCACAGCGGTGGGCAAGCGTAAGCAGGCCGTGCTGAAACTACTCAGTTTAGGAGAGAAGAGGCACACGGCCCACGAACTACTGCAGGGTCTGACAGAGCAGACCGACCGCTGGCTTGCGCCGCTGAGCCTCCAACCGGGCATGGTCGTGTGTGACAACGGCCGTAAGCTGGTGGCGGCTCTGCAGCTCGGCAGCCTCACGCACGTGCCATGCCTGGCCCATGTGTTTAATTTGGTGGTTCAGCGCTTTCTGAAAAGCTACCCCCACTTGTCATACCTGCTCGGAAAGGTGCGCCGGATCTGCGCACATTTACGCAAATCACACACGCACGCTGCCACCCTGCGGACCCTGCAACATCGGTTTAATCTGCCAGTGCACCGACTGCTGTGCGACGTGCCCACACAGTGGAACTCTATGCTCCACATGTTGGCCAGACTCTATGAGCAGCGTAGAGCTATAGTGAAATACCAACTCCAACTTGCGCGGCGCAGTGGGAGTCAGCCTCCTCAATTATTTACAGAAGAGTGGGCCTGGTTGGCAGCCATCTGCCAGGTCCTTGGAAAATTTGAGGAGTCTACCCAGGTGGTGAGCGGCGATGCTGCAATCATTAGCGTCACCATTCCTCTGCTATGCATCTTGAGAAGTTCCCTGCAAAGCATAAAGGCAGACGCTTTGCGCTCGGAAACAGAGTCGGGGGAAGACAGTATGTCGCTGGATAGTCAGAGCACCCTCCTGTCTATATCTCAGCGAGTTCAGGAGGAGGAGGAGGAGCATGAGGAGGATGAGGAGGAGGGGGAAGAGACAGTTTGGCCCACTGCTGACGGTACCCATGCTGCTTGCCTGTCATCCTTTCAGCGTCTAGGGCCTGAGGAGGAGGAAGAGGAGGAGGAGGAGGATCCTGAAAGTGATCTTCCTAGTGAAGACAGCCATGTGTTGCGTACAGGTACCCTGGCACACATGGCTGACTTCATGTTAGGATGCCTTTCTCGTGACCCTCGCGTTACACGCATTCTGGCCACTACGGATTACTGGGTGTACACACTGCTCGATCCACGGTATAAGGAGAGCCTTTGCACTCTCATTCCCGAAGTGGAAAGGGGTTCGAGAATGATGCTATACCACAGGGCGCTGGTGGACAAACTGATGGTAAACTTCCCATCCGACAGCGCTAGTGGCAGAAGGCGCAGTTCCGAGGTCCAGGTAGCAGGGGAGGCGCAGAGATCAGGCAGCATGTACAGCGCAGGCAGGGGAACATTCTCCAAGGCCTTTGCCAGCTTTATGGCTCCCCAGCAAGACTGTGTCACCGCTCCCCAGTCAAGGCTGAGTCGGTGGGAGCACTGTAAAAGGATGGTGAGGGAGTACGTAGCCGATCGCACGACCGTCCTCCGTGACGCCTCTGCCACCTACAACTACTGGGTGTCGAAGCTGGACACGTGGCCTGAACTCGCGCTGTATGCCCTGGAGGTGCTTGCTTGTCCTGCGGCTAGCGTCTTGTCAGAGAGTGTGTTTAGTGTGGCTGGGGGAATCATCACGGATAAGCGTACCCACCTGTCAACCGACAGTGCCGACAGGCTTACACTCATCAAGATGAACAAAGCCTGGATTTCCCCAGACTTCTCTTCTCCACCAGCGGACAGCAGCGATACCTAAGCAATACGTAGGCTGCACCCGCGGATGGAAGCATCGTTCTCTCTCACCATCCAAAACGGGGACATTTCTGCTGCATCAATCTGTGTATAATATTCCTCCTCCTCCTCCTCCTGCTCCTCCTCCTGAAACCTCACGTAATCACGCCGAACGGGCAATTTTTCTTAGGGCCACAAGGCTCACTCATATAATTTTTCTAAACAATTTTTATACGTTTCAATGCTCTTAAAAGCGTTGAAACTTTACCTTGAACCAATTTTTCGTTAAACTGGGCTGCCTCCAGGCCTAGTTACCACTTAAGCCACATTAACCAAAGCGATTAATGGGTTTCACCTGCCCTCTTGGTTGGCCATGGCCAATTTTTTGGATGTACATTAGTACTGTTGATACAGCAATTTTTGTGGGCCCTCGCCTACAGTGTAATCAAATGAATTTTTAGCCCACCTGCATTACAGCTGACGTTACATCCGCTGTGTTGGGCAATGCAATGGGATATTTTTATGTACCGCCGGTGGGTTCCAGGGAGCCACCCATGCTGTAGGTGCACACGGAGTTTAACCTACATGTGTCCACTTGTAAAGAACCCCAGTCTGACTGGGGCATGCAGTGTGGGCCGAAGCCCACCTGCATTAAAGGGGTGGTCTCGCGAAACCAAGTGGGGTTATACACTTCCGTATGGCCATATTAATGCACTTTGTAATGTACATTGTGCATTAAATATGAGCCATACAGAAGTTATTCCACTTACCTGCTCCGTTGCTAGCGTCCTCGTCTCCATGGTTCCGTCTAAATTCGCTGGCAGCTTGCTTTTTTAGACGCGCTTGCGCAGTCCGGTCTTCTCCATTCAGCACGAGCCGCTTCAGTGTGCTCCCCGCTACAGCTCTTCTGCGCATGCGCAGACGAGCTGTCACTGCTCGGGAGCGCGCTGAAGCGGCCATTCTGCACCATCCTCTGTTAGAGGAAGGTGCAGAAACTGGAGCTGCCCAGCGGAGAAGCCCAGCCCAGCCCAGCCCAGCAGCCCCGAGAAGCCTCCCAGGTAAGTGATGGGTCGGGGGGGGGGCTGCCGCTGCGCCGGGGGGGCTGCCGCTGCGCCGGGGGAGCTAGCGCTAGGCCGGGGGGGCTGTCGCTGCGATGGGGGGGCTGTCGCTGCGCCGGGGGAGCTGTCGCTAGGCCGGGGGGGCTGTCGCTGTGCCGGGGGAGCTAGCGCTAGGCCGGGGGGGGCTGTCGCTGCGATGGGGGGGGCTGTCGCTGCGATGGGGGGGGCTGTCGCTAGGCCGGGGGGGCTGTCGCTAGGCCGGGGGAGCTAGCGCTAGGCCGGGGGGGCTGTCGCTAGGCCGGGGGGGGCTGTCGCTAGGCCGGGGGAGCTAGCGCTAGGCCGGGGGGGCTGTCGCTGCGCCGGGGGAGCTAGCGCTAGGCCGGGGGGGCTGTCGCTGCGATGGGGGGGGGCTGTCGCTAGGCCGGGGGGCTGTCGCTGCGCCGGGGGAGCTAGCGCTGGGGAGCCGGGGGCTAGCGCCGGTTACCTGCTGTCTGGTCGGCGGCTGCGGGGCGTCTGGTCGGCGGCTGCGATGCGTCCGGTTGCCATGGAGACACAGCTGGCGGCGTCTCGGGAGCGCGCACGTCGGGCTGCAGCGAGCGACTGGGAAAGAGCCGGCGGCCATCTTGAGGAAACTTTTATAACTTGCTGAAACGCTGGAACGGTAAGTACGAACCAGCTAGAAATGTCATTTACAGGGGGGCTTAGTAATGTGTGTTTAATGGGGGGGACTGGGCAAAAAAAAAAATTAACTGCTTCCTCGAGACATCTCCTTTAAGCACGACATTACTACCTCAGCTGTGTTGGGCAATGCAATGGGATATATTTATGTACCGCCGGTGGCTTCCTGGCACCCACCCATGCTGTGGGTCCACAGAGAATTATAAATGCATCTGTTTCCACATCTAAAGAACCCCAGTCAGACTGGGGCATGCAGTGTGGGCCGAAGCCCACCTGCATTAAGCACAACATTACTACCTCAGCTGTGTTGGGCAATGCAATGGGATATTTTTATGTACCGCCGGTGGGTTCCAGGGAGCCACCCATGCTGTAGGTGCACACGGAATTTAACCTACATGTGTCCACTTGTAAAGAACCCCAGTCAGACTGGGGCATGCAGTGTGGGCCGAAGCCCACCTGCATTAAGCACGACATTACTACCTCAGCTGTGTTGGGCAATGCAATGGGATATATTTATGTACCGCCGGTGGCTTCCTGGCACCCACCCATGCTGTGGGTCCACAGAGAATTATAAATGCATCTGTTTCCACATCTAAAGAACCCCAGTCTGACTGGGGCATGCAGTGTGGGCCGAAGCCCACCTGCATTAAGCACGACATTACTACCTCAGCTGTGTTGGGCAATGCAATGGGATATATTTATGTACCGCCGGTGGCTTCCTGGCACCCACCCATGCTGTGGGTCCACAGAGATTTATGAATGCATCTGTTTCCACATATAAAGAACCCCAGTCTGACTGGGGCATGCAGTGTGGGCCGAAGCCCACCTGCATTAAGCACGACATTACTACCTCAGCTGTGTTGGGCAATGCAATGGGATATTTTTATGTACCGCCGGTGGGTTCCAGGGAGCCACCCATGCTGTGGGTCCACAGGGACTTCACAATAGGGAGTTGTACCTGCCTGTGTCTATGAATTAAAAACCGCGGTCTGACTGGGGCATGCAGACACCTTGACAGAATGAATAGTGTGTGGCACATAGGTTCCCCATTGCTATGCCCACGTGTGCAGCTCCTGATGGCAGTGGCACAGGATTATTTTTCTCATTGCTTCTGTACAGCATTGTGGGCTACCGCCCCACCCATTTTAAAGAGGGTCGCTGCCTAGCCGTGCCAACCCTCTGCAGTGTGTGCCTGCTTTTCCTGTGGCAGACGCACTTATAAATAGACATGAGTGTGGCGTGGCATGAGGGCAGCTGAAGGCTGCGCAGGGACAATTTGGTGTGCGCTGTGGACACAGGGTCGTGCAGCGGGGGTTGGGCAGCATTTAACCCAGGAGAAGTGGCAGCGGAGTATCATGCAGGCAGTGATTGTGCTTTGTTGGAGGTAGTGTGGTGCTTAGCTAAGGTATCCATTGCTAATGAGGGCTTTTCAGAAGTAAAAGTTGTTGGGAGGGGGGGGGGGCCCACTCTTGCCGGTATTGTGGCTTAATAGTGGGACCTGTGAACTTGAGATGCAACCCAACATGTAGCCCCTCGCCTGCCCTATCTGTTGCTGTGTCGTTCCCATCACTTTCTTGAATTGCCCAGATTTTCACACATGAAAACCTTAGCGAGCATCGGCCAAATACAAAAATGCTCGGGTCGCCCATTGACTTCAATGGGGTTCGTTACTCGAAACGAACCCTCGAGCATTGCGAAAATTTCGTCCCGAGTAACGAGCACCCGAGCATTTTGGTGCTCGCTCATATCTAGTTATCACCTATCCACAAAATAGGGGAAAAAAGTCTGATTAGTGGATCCAAACAGGCATCTTGAGTCCCTCTTTCCTTTCTACTGCATCCGACGCAGTAAGGCTCCGTTCAGATGAACGTGTTTATGTGCGTGCATACGTCTGCACAAAACCACGCATGTATTTGAACCATTGGTTCCCTATGGTGTGTTCACATGTCCATGTTTTACAGGCGTACAAACGCACATACCTGCAAAACATAGGACATGCGTGCACAATAGGTCCATGCTGCGTGTCAATATACCCCGTGGGGAGTCCCCTTGTCACTGAACACTGTGACAGCACTGTCACAGTGTTCAGTGACAAGGGGACTCCCAGAGGGGAGTAAAGAATCCTCTGCCGCAGCTGTGACAGCTGTGGCAGAAGATCGCAAAGCTCTCCCATTGATTTCAATGCGGATGGCGCTGTCGGCGGTCCCATTGAAAGCAATAGGATGCCGGCACCCTTGCTGTGATTTTTCGGGGAAGAGCTTTAAATATAAGCCCTTCCCTAAAAAATCATCCCTAGCTGTAGTAAAATATAAAAAAATATATACGGCAGCAGCAGTGGCCCCATTGAGAGCAATGCTGCACGGAGCTTTGTTCACACGTGTTTTGGCACGTGCATGGGCATGCAGATTTGTACGTACCTACGCATGTGCAAATGCACGCCCGTGTGAACGAGGCCTAAATAGAGTTTGAAATGAGTGGTAGCCAAACTGAATGTTCCTCCTTTGTTAATTTTCATTAGACTTCTGAAGACTGAGGCTTGTAGCTCCAGGTTCATTCTAGAAAGAATGAAGAGTCTTAGCTGCGACCAGCTGCTTGGAGGACATCACCAAATTTTTACACTTAGTGAAACCTCATAGGTGAAATATCACGTTTTGAGTATTCGAAGTTTAAAAGTGGACAACAACTGACTATGTGCAACATGCAAGGGGAGAGTAGCTATATGGTGAGCTATATCGTATGCTATATGTTTATAGACCCATCAAAGGAAAAGCCAAACTTCACCTGCCAGAAATGCATGCTTGTGTCTCTATTGGAGGAAAAGGTGCAAAGTCTTCTGGAGAGAATAGCTATATTGAAGCTCATTGGGGAAGATGAGCATTTTGTTGACAGAGCAGAAGTAACTCTTCAGAATGTTGAAAGAAAATAAATGTTAAGTGTACCTGCAGAAGCAGAGGGATGGAAGCATGTGACCCAAAGAGGATTGGGAGTCAGAGAAAACAGTATCCAACAGCACTTAGTTTATGCCCATACAGGAGTCAGTCAGCACTCATATTGCTCAGGAAGCAGTAGTAGGCTCTGATGCAGGTACAACGAAGAAGTACATCAAGATATTACTTTGTCTAAAAAGAGCAGTCTAGTAAGTATTTAGAAATCTCTTGGACGGAGAAAAAGAAGTGTTGTTATGAAGAAAAAAAGGGGAGAGTTAATTGTGGGGTATTCTGTATTGGGAGAAACAGAGGCAGCTGTCTGCAGACCTGACATAACTTCACAAGAAGGAAAAAATTACAAAATCACAGAAAAGTATGGCCAATTGGCCATGTTTACTTACCAAAATACTTGTAGGACACAGATGGGATGGCGCATACACAACCTCCCAATAGATGTAGAATGCGCAAATGCTACATGAAACCCCCTGCCAAGGACCAAGAAATCCAAATAGAAGAAGTCCAATGAAGACACAAACTTTTATTGTTATTAACCGTCCTGATAAAGACACTTTTGATGTGCCAAATTGCGTTGCATGATTGTCTAACTACAATAAAAGTTTGTGTCGTCATTTGGATCTCTTGGTCCTAGGGAGGGGGTTACTCTATTTAGGAGTTTACCCCCCCACCTCATGTAAGTGACGATTGTTTGATTATTCCATATGAGCGCAGAGAATTTTTTTATTCTTTACTCTGACTATTCTGCTTTGTACCCATTTTTTTTATAAATTTGGGTTCCATCTCATACTGCTCTCCCTTGATGTGGATGCCCTATTGGACATAAGGACTACCGACCACAGTTTGAGTCTGCCAGGACTTTAGGTGCTAGTGGGTCGGTTCCCTTTTCCCTGGGAACTCCTGCTTGCGCCAGTTAAGCTCTATTTTTCCTTTAAAGATTTCTGCAACTTTATTATTAGCATGCTATTATCAAGGCACTGTCCTACTCACTTGATTTTCAAATGCTACATGGAGGAGCTTATACTAGGTGAAAAGTACTAATGAACAACCGCTCACATGACCACCCAAAAAAGAGGGGAGTGGCTACCCAGTGCTACAACTGCATATAGATAAAGCATACAAAGCGTGCTAGGCCAAACGTGCACCACTCAGTTGCAGATCAAAAGCACACAGATTGAAGTTAAGTGGGCATGGTCATGTGAGCGGTTGTAGATTAGTACTTTGCACCGTTATAAGCTTCGCCATGTAGCATTTGGGATTTTTACATCTATTGGGAGGTTGTGTGTGTGCCTTCCCATTTGTGTCCTATTGGTATTTTGGTAAGTAAGCATGGCCATACTTACCTGATTTTTCAGCTTTTTCCTGCTGTTTTCAATCTACTTTCAGGCAGGGGACATGTAGCAAGCCTAGAATTCTGCCAATAGTACACTGTCCTGTATTTCCTTTCACTGACTTCCCATGTTGCATTGCTATGTCTCTGATCCAATCAACAGTGAGGCAGCATCTGATGCCTGCCTCCCTGCTTTCCCAGGATGATTCTGGCATTCAGAGACATTCTGGTCAAATGGTTTGTAAACACATTTTAATATACACACACATTTGTGGTAACAGCAGGAGAGCCAGAGATTGTGGATATTTCAGATCTGTCAGTCTATACATGCACAGGAGCAGCCTGTGAACATAGTCCCTCCCCCATGTCTTAGTGTCCCAGTAACTACAGAAGCTCAATTACTAGCAACAGGCGGGGGATTGCAGAGGATCTGAAAGAGAGACCCCCTAATGGCAGCCACTTCAAACAGAATTTTAGAGGGATAAAACAGAATTATTAATGAAAATATACTGTATTACAAGAGTGGTGAGAAAAATTCAGGCTGTTGCATGAGCGTAAGTTGTCTGAAAAGTTAGTACCCTTTAATGAACCCATTTCATGGTAGCAGTTTAAATTGGTCAGCCTATGAATTTGTAAAGTGGGTCTGTCTCATTTCATCATCTGATTTTGTTATTAGAACATTCACAAGTGTTTTAATGGTTTTAGAAGGCAGTGAATAAATATTGAGTCAAGATAATTCAAAGTTGGAATCCTTATGGATAGGTTAAAGTAAAAATAGCATCAATCTGTCCTTCTGTTCAGGCACAATTGAAATGAGCCATTAGTGCTAATGCATAGACATAAAGTGAGTGCTACACATGCACTGCTAAACCAAGAGGAGGGAGGGACAAAACATGACATATAGTACTGTGAGGGTATATGTATATATTGCCATATGTTTTTTATGCTTTTATACCTGTATGCAAGTTCTATTCAAAGTTAAAATGAGAAAAACTTATATGTCGCCTTACATCAGATATTCCAAAAGTTTGCAAGGCCGAGAGAGATGTGTCCAGAAATTCAGAGATGATACAGAACCGAACACGAAGGCCGTGTACTTGGCTGTTTTCCCAGAAGCGTCATATCTAGATAACGACTGTTCAACTACGTACATAACTTTCACTGTCTCAGCCGGAAATCCGGACTTCCCATATATGGTTATGCGGTGAATTTGAGCCAATGAGCCCATCACCCATTCCTAGTGATGAGACCAAAGGGTATAGGATTCCATGTAATCTGTAATAAAGTGCGCAGTCATGTCCCCGTGTGAGGAACTATACCAGACCTCCGTGTGTGGTGTCTCTTCTTTACCGCCGGCAGCGGGGCATTGGGGTGGGCCTGATTGGTGCTGTACGCAGAAATTTCCATGACAAATGGCGCCCAACGAAAGTGGGATGGTAAAACCGGAGCCGTGCAGCGCAGTCCACCCGGATCCATGCCACGGGGAAGCCGTCCTGCTGCAAACAGAGCCTGATCAACTCACAGAACTCCAGGTAAGACCAGCATATATTTATATTGTGTTTTACACTGAGAGTCTTGCAGCAGGAGGGAGTATCTGTGTTTTGTGACCGGACGGGTTGGGTTAAGAGTTCTACACGGTAGCTCGTGTGGGCTTCGGGTTTGCCGTCACGGACCACTGACCGTGATATGCGCACCAATCGCTCACCCAGGGACTAGTCATTAGTCTATTTGTACTTTGAAGTCCGTAGTGTTTTAACGATAGTGGAGATTGTTTGTTGTATCTGCAGAATTTTTTTTTTCTCTTTCTTTTCATTTAGTCTCATAAGAGAAGGGACCCTCGGTTTTAGTTTAGTTAGTTGTTAATGGTTTAGCAGAGAGGGATGCATTTTGTGAGACAGGCTTCATAGGAGAAGGGACCCTTGGTTGTTTTGCCTTATATATGGGGCTAACGATTTGATTTCAGAGAGATGCATTCTGTGAGGCTGGTTCCATAGGAGAAGGGACCCTCGGTTGTTTTGCCAGTATATAAGGGGCTGACAATTTGGTTTAAGAGGGATGCATTCTATGGAGCGTGTTATTATTATTGTTGTTGTTGTTCTAATATGCGTAAGACCTTATTAAAGAAGACGGAGCCCTTTATGGGCCGCCGCCGTGCGGATCAATTGATGGAGGAGAGACAGTAGGAGAGACAAGGGTCCCAATCTGTAAAATGTAAGAAAACTTATGAAAATGTGTAACAAGAACCCGCACGGTAGATTACAGTATGGTGACTGGGAGGAGGTCTTTAGGACCAAGAAGGGCGCCTTGAAAGACCAAGGGTTGCTAGAAAGTGCTGAAGTGAGGAGGAGAGAGACAGTCAGAGAAAGTTAAGTATGTACACATTATTTGTTTAAAGGTGTATAATACTAGGTGTATATATATATATATATATATATATATATATATGTGTGTGTGTGTGTATATACGTATATATGTGTAAATGGTTAACTGAGCTTGCTTTTAGTGTGAGAAGGATTGTTTACTTGAAGCTGCAGCTTGTGTCTAGTTTTCAAGGTCAAGCGATAACAAAGCAGAGAGAATGAAATACCCTGGAAAATAGCCTTGCTTGCTGTAATGGAATGAAGGCTTGAAATGAATTTAATTAATTATACTGTCTTACAAGGCAGCAAATATAGCAATTTCTAAGGTATATTCTTACTGGGTTCTGAGGTCACAAATGGACACGTCTTGGTCTCTTTCATACAGGTGTAAGCTGTCAGAAGGTCCCAGCATATGTGTTAATTATGAGTTCAAATGCAGGGAATAGTTAAACTAAAACAACTTATTCAGTCAGTGAATGCATATTCGTAGAGAGATAACAGTTATTTTGCAAAGGTGGGGGCTTTCAGATTTCACTCTAAGCTCAGGGCCACAGAAACTAAAATACTTCAGCGTTTAATATAGCATATAATAGCTTCAGTAAATAAGAAAGATAGAATGTCTCAGTCACTCAGCAAATTTTTTTCACATAATTTGTCAAAAATAGCGCTCATTCACAATTTCATCTCAATAGAATCATGTACTTTATAACATTATAGCACTCACCTCAATGTTTTTCAACTGATGAATGTTTGTTTGTCAGTCAAACTTTTTTTTTGTCTGTGCATCTGTATGTACTGGTACACCTTCAATAGGGGGTGACGGGGCAGACTTGAGTGCATGGATTGATGAGAGTTAATGCCCAGCGTTCAGGCTGTGGTGAATGTAAAATGTGTGATGCAGGTATTGACTGGGGATAAAAGCCCCTCCATGCATAAGACTTTACTTGGTTGTGATGTGGACGTGCAGACTGTAAAGCTTAAATGAAGTTGTGAAAAAAGAAGCAAGCAGCCAGTATCGAAGGGGTGGAGCTAGATGATGTAAAGGACGTAATGTTTCATCCCTCTTGTCCACAAGGGAGGGGGTAAGGATCTTGAGCAGCTAGTAAAAGTTTTTTTTTTTGTTTAGTTTTTTTTGTTTTTTTTCTCTCTCAAATTTGATGACATTGCAGGCAGGATCAGATTAATAATGAATTTGCTTAAAGGATAACACATTTCAAATATTAATAGGTGTTTGTAGATTATTCTGCCCCGATGTAACTCATGTCTCTGTTATTGGTGCTAACATCTTACAGGCCTTATCTGCATCCATCAAATCTTTTTACAATGTGGTACTACCTTGAACTCGGTTACTCTTCTTACAATTGAGTACCCTGGTTCAAAGGGGGGGGGGAGGAGAAGGCATAGGTGATCTAGGTATTGCAAATCAGCCATTTTTAAATTTTTTCCCAACAAGGTTCTGATCTTTTTGAAATAGAATATCAGCATGATTGTCCAGCATTGATGCAACAAGAAAATTTAAGTTTTAAAAAGTTACTGAAAGCCCTTGTTAACAATGCATATTTTGAGTTGTTTTTTATAGATGGTACCAGGGGTGATTGACAACTCCACACTGGATATGCAGTGGTCACACAACAAGATGTCCTAAAAGCAGAATGCCTCCGCATGTCGCAGCACAAGAAGCGGAACTAAAGGCCCTCACTGAGGCGAGTAGAGTGGCAGAAGGTAAGACGGCAACCCTTTACACTGACTCCCGGTATGCATTTGGCATAGCTCATGATTACGGCCCAACATGGAAGGCCAGACAGTTTTTTTTACCTCAGCAGGACAGCCAATTAAGAATGGTGCAGCGGTGCAGGGTCTCACGGAGGCCCTACTTCTACCTGACAAAGTGGAAAGCTCACACCAATTCCTACACCGGAGAAACAAGAGGCAACGCCATCACAGACCACACAGCAAAGGCAGCGGCCCTGAAGCCGTGGAAGAAAAGAAGAAAAGAAGAATTTAACCATAACTTTGGACTTTGACTAAACTTTGGACATTGACTAAAAACTTTGGACTTTGATAAAAACTTTGGACTTTGATATGCTAAAGACTTTACAGTTACAAGCCAGCAAGGAAGAAAAGAGAAATGGACTAAATATGGGAGCAGCAGAAATGGGACGGTGTATGGTGAACAGTCAACAGCACTTGCCTACCACAGTTCCTGTGCCCCATGATGGCCCAGCTGACGCACGGAAAGACGCACCTCTCAAAGCAGCAATGATGTCAACGCTTGAACGAGGATGGGTGGCTCCTGGGTTTTCTGTAGCTGCTGCATCATTTGTCCAATTTTGCATGATCTTTGCCGTAAGCAACAGGGCAGAAGTAAATTTGCCACATCACACTTGCCTAGACCACTCTACCCATTTCAGGGATTGCAAATTGGCTACACTCAGCTCCCACTTGTTGGGAAGCATGAATATGTGCTTGTTGTTGATGATGTTTTTCAGGTTGGAAAGACCTACCCTGTTACCAAAGTAAATAAGCAGGTAACCGCACAGAAGCTCATGAATGAGGTAATCTGCAGATATGGGGTACTGGAAGTAATTGAGTCTAACAAAGGTACACACTTCACAGGTGAAATAATGCAACACATCATGTCTGTTTTGGGTATATCCCAGGCTTTTCACACACCCTACCATCCGCGGAGTAGTGGGAAAGTAGATACAAAAGGCAATGAAGAAAACAGGCAAATCTTGAATTGAGTGTCTCCCATTAGTTTTTCTTTTTCTCCGGAGGGTACATGCCTCAGTAGCAGAGTTTGGGGAATGATTTTCTTGTTAATTTTGTCATAAGCCTCTCCAAGGAATTGTCAATAATGCATTCTGTAGTCTCTGCTTTTCTCCCAGGTCCTACAGATGAGTGTCACAATCTGAAACCAGGTGACAGGGTCTATGTGAAAAAGTTTGAAAGAGAAACCCGATTTGAATGTCCCTACCAGATGTTGCTCACCACCCCAACTGCAGTCAAGCTCAAAGGAAAGCCCACTTGGATCCACACTTCGCACTGAAAAAACTCATGATCCTGCATATCCTTTACATGCTATAATGTGGTACAATTCCTCTAACACACACCTTTGACTACTGTACACTAGCCCCCTGTTTCAGGGATCAAAACAAATTAATACAATCAAATGTGCAATATGAAGACTACACTGAGGGTGAGAATCCAACACCGCATCGTGCTAAGAGAGAAGTTGACGCTCCAGGTGGTAACTTTGATCCACATGTATACATAGATGCAATAGGAGGGCCAAGGGGGGTGCCAGATGAATTTAATTCTAGAGATCAGGTTAAAGCAGGTTTTGAGTCCTTATTTGCTATTGTCACTGTTAAAAATAATGTAGATTGGATGAATTATATCTATTACAATCAGCAGAGGTTTGTAAACTACACCAGGGATGCTTTGCAAGGGTTAGCTGACCAGTTAGGGTCCACTGCATCCATGGCGTTCCAAAATAGAGTGGCCCTGGATATGATTTTAGCAGAAAGAGGTGGGGTATGTAATTTCCTGTATGTGTATTATCCCTTTGATCAAAAAGAGTATGAGTAAGGGACTGGACAATGTGACACCAACATTTCCCTTGTTTGAAAAAGATGAAGAGCAAGTTCCGATAATGCCAACCACGTACGTTACCAGAAGAATGGAGAAATGTACTAGTACTGTGTCTTACCCGGTCTCATAAGATGGACTGTCAGTGGAATTCCCATTAGCCTAGGGTTAGTGCAGAAGACCTTAGGTTCGAGCAAGGGCACACTCTGCGGGGTGTTAACTTGTACAGATAGAGGGTATGGATGCCCGGAAATGAGCCCAGGGAATCCATGGCCTCCTTCTGAGGTGAGGTAGGGATCCCCCCCTCCTAGGAGTAGGGACTTACGGGCAGTGGGGAAACCCTGATGCAAGGGAGAGGCGACCGAGGAAGAGTGCAAGGTCTGGTGCTTGATCTCCATATAAGTTTTTAGGGGGGTTTGTGAGGGTATATGTATATATTGCCATATGTTTTTTATGCTTTTATACCTGTATGCAAGTTCTATTCAAAGTTAAAATGAGAAAAACTTATATGTCGCCTTACATCAGATATTCCAAAAGTTTGCAAGGCCGAGAGAGATGTGTCCAGAAATTCAGAGATGATACAGAACCGAACACGAAGGCCATGTACTTGGCTGTTTTCCCAGAAGCACCATATCTAGATAACGACTGTTCAACTACGTACATAACTTTCACTGTCTCAGCCGGAAATCCGGACTTCCCATATATGGTTATGCAGTGAATTTGAGCCAATGAGCCCATCACCCATTCCCAGTGATGAGACCAAAGGGTATAAGATCCCATGTAATCTGTAATAAAGTGCGCAGTCATGTCCCCGTGTGAGGAACTATACCAGACCTCCGTGTGTGGTGTCTCTTCTTTACCGCCGGCAGCGGGGCATTGGGGTGGGCCTGATTGGTGCTGTACGCAGAAATTTCCATGACAGTACAGCTTCCATAAAGCTTGTATTTACGCAGACGTATATTTAATACATCAAACATTTGCACATTTTAGTAGTTACTGATAAAGGTCATTACTAATAGAGAGGTACATGGATAGGTACAAACACCAATTCCCAGCAGCATGCAGAAAGGCAAAATGCAGCATGGCGGAGGTACCATGGGTGTGAAGTACTCTACTACAGTTCATTGTGGACGGGCTGCTTAGTATCATACCTGCACATAGATAAGGCTTGTATGGTGTGCCAGTCACACAGATGCCTAAAGGGCACCATGCAGGCTTACAGCTTATAAGTGATGCCCATATTAGTAGATTGGGCAGGCTGTTCAGCACCATTTACTGCACAAAGCACAGACACCCTGGGCTCCCTAAACATCTCAGGGTCACATTGCTTCTGCAAAAGCAATAGTTAGTATGTGGTATTAGCTGATATTAATACTTCATACTGTTATGTAGCCCATGGATTATACAATGCACATCTGTATCATGCTCCTTTTAGTGCCCTGTTGGCACAACGTGGTACAGGAACAGGAAGCTTTGTTCAGTCAGCAAACTGTTTATTTGAAGATTCTTATTGAAGAGTAACATTAAAGTGGAAGGAGTAGGTAGATGCCCATAAGACCTCAGGGATAATGTTTATCTACTGGTCATTATGGCAAAATGGTAGCTAGATGTAGCTTAACCCAGGACAAACATTCAGTTTGCTTCCTTGGCACTGGAGTGGCTCATACAGATATGGCAAAAAATAAAGTGGAACTATACCGCAAAACACCTTCCCAATTTGTTATGTCTGCTAATAGTAATATTAGGGTAAAGTTTTAGCTTTAAGTTCCAACTGCAAGATGGTGCTCAAAACTGATGTATGTTATAAGAAATGGCGCTTATGTACAAAATTTCCAATTACACAAGCTACAGCATTAACCCCTTAGTGACGGCCATTGTCTTTTTACATCCTAGTTAAGTGGGCTTTAATTAGAGATGAGCGAGCACCAAAATGCTCGGGTGCTCGTTACTCGGGACGAAATTATCGCGATGCTCGAGGGTTCGTTTCGAGTAACGAACCCCATTGAAGTCAATGGGCGACCCGAGCATTTTTGTATATCGACGATGCTCGCTAAGGTTTTCATTTGTGAAAATCTGGGCAATTCAAGAAAGTGATGGGAACAACACAGCAACGGATAGGGCAGGCGAGGGGCTACATGTTGGGCTGCATCTCAAGTTCCCAGGTCCCACTATTAAGCCACAATAGCGGCAAGAGTGCCCCCCCTCCCAACAACTTTTACTTCTGAAAAGCCCTCATTAGCAATGCATACCTTAGCTAAGCACCACACTACCTCCAACAAAGCACAATCCCTGCCAGCATGACACTCTGCTGCCACTTCTCCTGGGTTACATGCTGCCCAACCCCCCCGCACGACCCAGTGTCCACAGCGCACACCAAAGTGTCCCTGCGCAACCTTCAGCTGCACTCATGCCACACCACCCTCATGTCTATTTATAAGTGCGTCTGCCATGAGGAGGAACCGCAGGCACACACTGCAGAGGGTTGGCACGGCTAGGCAGCGACCCTCTTTAAAAGGGGCGGGGCGATAGCCCACAATGCTGTACAGAAGCAATGAGAAATATAATCCTGTGCCACCGCCATCAGGAGCTGCACACATGGGCATAGCAATGGGGAACCTATGTGCCACACACTATTCATTCTGTCAAGGTGTCTGCATGCCCCAGTCAGACCGCGTTTTTTTATAAATAGTCACAGGCAGGTACAACTCCGCAATGGGAATTCCGTGTGCACCCACAGCATGGGTGGCTCCCTGGAACCCACCGGCTGTACATAAATGTATCCCATTGCAGTGCCCATCACAGCTGAGGTAACGTCCGATTAAATGCAGGTGGGCTTCGGCCCACACTGCATGCCCCAGTCAGACTGGGGTTCTTTAGAAGTGGACACATGCAGTTACAACTCCCTGTGGACCCACAGCATGGGTGGGTGCCAGGAAGCCACCAGCGGTACATAAATATATCCCATTGCATTGCCCATCACAGCTGAGGTAACGTCATATTTAATGCAGGTGGGCTTCGGCCCACACTGCATGCCCCAGTCAGACTGGGGTTCTTTAGAAGTAGACACATGCAGTTACAACTCCCTGTGGACCCACAGCATGGGTGGCTCCCTGGAACCCACCGGCGGTACATAAATATATCCCATTGCAGTGCCCAGCACAGCTGATGTAACGTCAGCTTTAATGCAGGTGGGCAAAAAATTAATTGGATTACACTGTAGGCGAGGGCCCCAAAAAAGTAGTGTACCAACAGTACTAATGTACGTCAGAAAAATTGCCCATGCCCAACCAAGAGGGCAGGTGAAACCCATTAATCGCTTTGGTTAATGTGGCTTAATTTGTAACTAGGCCTGGAGGCAGCCCAGTTAAAATAAAAATTGGTTCAGGTGAAAGTTTCAACGCTTTAATGAGCATTGAAACGTCTAAAAATTGTTTACAAAAATTATATGACTGAGCCTTGTGGGCCTAAGAAAAATTGCCCGTTCGGCGTAATTACGTGAGGTTTCAGGAGGAGGAGCAGGAGGAGAATATTATACACAGATTGATGAAGCTAAAAGTCCACGTTTTTGGTGGTGATAGAGAACAATGCTTCCATCAGCGGGTGCAGCCTACGTATTGTTTAGGTATCGCTGCTGTCCGCTGGTGGAGAAGAGAAGTCTGGGGAAATCCAGGCTTTGTTCATCTTGATGAGTGTAAGCCTGTCGGCACTGTCGGTTGACAGGTGGGTACGCTTATCCGTGATGATTCCCCCAGCCGCACTAAACACCCTCTCTGACAAGACGCTAGCCGCAGGACAAGCAAGCACCTCCAGGGCATACAGCGCGAGTTCAGGCCACGTGTCCAGCTTCGACACCCAGTAGTTGTAGGGGGCAGAGGCGTCATGGAGGACGGTCGTGCGATCGGCTACGTACTCCCTCACCATCCTTTTACAGTTCTCCCGCCGACTCAGCCTTGACTGGGGAGCGGTGACACAGTTTTGCTAGGGAGCCAGAAAGCTGTCAAAGGCCTTAGAGAGTGTTCCCCTGCCTGTGCTGTACATGCTGCCTGATCTCTGCGCCTCCCCTGCTACCTGGCCCTCGGAACTGCACCTTCGGCCACTAGCGCTGTCGGATGGGAATTTTACCATCAGCTTGTCCGCCAGGGTCCTGTGGTATAGCATCACTCTCGAACCCCTTTCCTCTTCGGGTATGAGAGTGGAAAGGTTCTCCTTATACCGTGGGTCGAGCAGTGTGTACACCCAGTAATCCGTAGTGGCCAGAATGCATGTAACGCGAGGGTCACGAGAAAGGCATCCTAACATGAAGTCAGCCACGTGTGCCAGGGTACCTGTATGCGACACATGGCTGTCCTCACTAGGAAGATCACTTTCAGGATCCTCCTCCTCCTCCTCAGGCCATACACGCTGAAAGGATGACAGGCAAGCAGCATGGGTACCCTCAGTATTGGGCTAAGCTGTCTCTTCCCCCTCCTCCTCATCCCCCTCATGCTCCTCCTCCTCAACGCGCTGAGATATAGACAGGAGGGTGCTCTGACTATCCAGCGACATACTGTCTTCCCCCGCCTCTGTTTCCGAGCGCAAAGCGTCTGCCTTTATGCTTTGCAGGGAACTTCTCAAGAGGCATAGCAGAGGAATGGTGACGCTAATGATTGTAGCATCGCCGCTCACCATCTGGGTAGACTCCTCAAAGTTTCAAAGGACCTGGCAGATGTCTGCCAACCAGGCCCACTCTTCTGTAAAGAATTGAGGAGGCTGACTCCCACTACGCCGCCCATGTTGGAGTTGGTATTCCACTATAGCTCTACGCTGCTCATAGAGCCTGGCCAACATGTGGAGCGTAGAGTTCCACCGTGTGGGCACTTCGCACAGCAGTCGGTGCACTGGCAGATGAAACCGATGTTGCAAGGTGCGCAGGGTGGCAGCGTCCGTGTGGGACTTGCGGAAATGTGCGCTGACCCGGCGCACCTTTCCGAGCAGGTCTGACAAGTGTGGGTAGCTTTCCAGAAAGCGCTGAACCACCAAATTAAAGACGTGGGCCAGGCATGGCACGTGCGTGAGGCTGCCGAGCTGCAGAGCCGCCACCAGGTTACGGCCGTTGTCACACACGACCATGCCCGGTTGGAGGCTCAGCAGCGCAAGCCAGCGGTCGGTCTGCTCTGTCAGACCCTGCAGCAGTTCGTGGGCCATGTGCCTCTTCTCTCCTAAGCTAAGTAGTTTCAGCACGGCCTGCTGACGCTTGCCCACCGCTGTGCTGCCACGCCGCGCGACACCGACTGCTGGCGACGTGCTGCTGCTGACACATCTTGATTGCGAGACAGAGGTTGCGTAGGAGGAGGAGGGTGGTTTAGTGGAGGAAGCATACACCGCCGCAGATACCACCACCGAGCTGGGGCCCGCAATTTTGGGGGTGGGTAGGACGTGAGCGGTCCCAGGCTCTGACTCTGTCCCAGCCTCCACTAAATTCACCCAATGTGCCGTCAGGGAGATATAGTGGCCCTGCCCGCCTGTGCTTGTCCACGTGTCCGTTGTTAAGTGGACCTTGGCAGTAACCGCGTTGGTGAGGGCGCGTACAATGTTGCGGGAGACGTGGTCGTGCAGGGCTGGGACGGCACATCAGGAAAAGTAGTGGCGACTGGGAACTGAGTAGCGCGGGGCCGCCTTCGCCATCATACCTTTGAAAGCCTCCGTTTCCACAACCCTATACGGCAGCATCTCCAGGTTGATAAATTTGGCTATGTGCACGTTTAACGCTTGTGCGTGCGGGTGCGTGGCGGCGTACTTGCGCTTGCGCTCCAACACTTGCGCTAGCGACGGCTGGACGGTGCGCTGAGAGACATTGGTGGATGGGGCCGAGCACAGCAGAGGTGAGGGTGTGGGTGCAGGCCAGGAGACGGTAGTGCCTGTGTCCTGAGAGGGGGGTTGGATCTCAGTGACAGATTGGGGCACAGGGGGAGAGGCAGCGGTGCAAACCAGAGGCGGTGAACGGCCTTCGTCCCACCTTGTGGGGTGCTTGGCCATCATATGTCTGCGCATGCTGTTGGTGGTGAGGCTGGTGGTGGTGGCTCCCTGGCTGATCTTGGCGCGACAAAGGTTGCACACCACTGTTCGTCGGTCGTCTGCACTCTCAGTGAAAAACTGCCTGCCCTGCTGCTGCACTTGCCTTCCCCTCTGAAGACCTGTCCTCAGTAGGCGTAGCAAACCAGGTGGGGTCAGTCACCTCATCGTCCTGCTGCTCCTCCTCCGAATCCTCTGTGCGCTCCTCCCTCGGACTTACTCCAATTACTACTACCTGAGTGATAGACAACTGTGTCTCATCGTCATCGTCCTCCTCACCCACTAAAAGCTCTTGAGACAGTTCCTGGAAGTCCCCAGCCTCATCCCCCAGACCCCGGGAACTTTCCAAAGGTTGGGCATCGGTCACGACAAACTCCTCCGGTGGGAGAGGAACCATTGTTGGCCATTCTGGGCAGGGACCGGGAAGTGTTCCTGGGAGTTTGCCTGCTCCTCAGAATGTGTCATTATAATGGAGTGAGGAGGCTGGGAGGAAGGAGGAGCAGCAGCCAGAGGATTCAGAGTTGCAGCAGTGGACGGCGCAGAACTCTGGGTGGTCGATAGATTGCTGGATGCACTTTCTGCCATCCACGACAGGACCTGCTCACACTGCTCATTTTCTAATAAAGGTCTACCGCGTGGACCCATTAATTGTGAGATGAATGTGGGGACGCCAGAAACGTGCCTCTCTCCTAATCCCGCAGCAGTCGGCTGCGATACACCTGGATCAGGAGCTCGGCCTGTGCCCACACCCTGACTTGGGCCTCCGCATCCTCGGCCGCGTCCACGTCCTCTAGGCCTACCCCTACCCCTCAGCATGGTTTATTACCAGTAGTGCAGAAACAGAACGCTGTAATTAAATGTGCCGCTTATTGGCCTGTGGTTGGAGGCTGACTTCGCTTACGGAACGCACAGCAGAGGCAGGAAAGAATTTTGTAACACTTAGCTGGCTGCGTATGAATTAGGACAACTACCCCCAGCAGAGACCCAGTACACTGAGGACGGTCACAGGCAGCCCAAATAGATTTTTTTCCCAAATGTTTTTGGAAAGGCCCACTGCCTATATACACTAAATATGTCTTCTGTCCCTGCCTCACCACTACTGGCCCTGCACAATGTAAAAATTACTGCAGGACGCAATGCTCTGCACGGCCGATATAGAAAAAAAAAAACGTGCAACACTGCAAAAAGCAGCCTCTACACTACTGCACACGGTTAGATGTGGCCCTAAGAAGGACCGTTGGGGTTCTTGAAGCCTAAAATAACTCCTAACGCTCTCCCTATAGCAGCTTCGGCACCAGCAGCACTTTCCCTGAACTATGTCAGAATGCATCTGTGGCGAGCCGCGGGAGGGGCCGAACACGCTA
Organism: Eleutherodactylus coqui; assembly: GCF_035609145.1. Lineage (NCBI taxonomy): Eukaryota > Metazoa > Chordata > Amphibia > Anura > Eleutherodactylidae > Eleutherodactylus > Eleutherodactylus coqui. Next base: position 109,031,495 of record NC_089839.1, on the reverse strand, counting down.
ATACTCGAACGAGTACGTTCGCTCATCTCTAGCTTTAGTCTTTAGGGACATAAAAACATGCTTCCTCTAAGCATTAAAGCCACATGGGCTGTGGACATGACAACTCCATGCTGACAGCTGACGGAGGTAGCCGACAACCTGGAGCTCTTATGGGGGGCCAGGATATCCGACCCCAGGTCATGCGATTGGTGCTATCCAATAGATATCGCCGATTGCATGAAAGTAAATAAATTTTTAAAAAACTTAGAGTTTCAGCTCCCCTCACAGATCGCATCCATGAGAGGCGCTGAAATTATGTATCCCCATCCTTCGCAATGTCCTGCGATGATCTGGTCCAAAAAGGACCTTTGGCCTTCTTCTGCAAATACGTGCCTAAGGAAAAATGGCAGCATATGCGCAGAAGACCACATCAGTGTGTGGTGGGGGTTTGAAATCTCCTGGCAGGAGATGTTAACGGGGACCATGGTGCCAGGTCCCCGGGCCCATGATCGCCTCTATCCAATGGATAACAGTGATCACGGAAAAGTTAAATAAAGTAAAAGATTCACCTCCCTTCATGGATCAGATCTAGAGATGAGCGAACGTGTTCGTCCGAGCTTGATATTCGTGCGAATATTAGGGTGTTCGGGATGTTCGTTATTCGTAACGAACACCATGCGGTGTTCGGGTTACTTTCACTTCCTTCCCTGAGACGTTAGTGCGCTTTTCTGGCCAATTGAAAGACAGGGAAGGCATTACAACTTCCCCCTGTGTTGTTCCAGCCCTATACCACCCCCCTGCTGTGAGTGGCTGGGGTGATCAGGTGTCCGCCGAATATAAAAGTCGGCCCCTCCCGCGGCTCGCCTCAGATGCCGTGTGAGTTAGATGAGGGACAGTGCTGTTTGTACCGGAGCTGCTGTAGGGAAAGAATTGGTAGTTAGTGTAGGCTTCAAGACCCCCAAAGGTCCTTATTAGGGCCACTGATAGCTGTGTGTTGGCTGCTGTTAGCAGTGGCAATTATTTTTTTTCTCAAAATCGCCTCTGCAGAGCGTTGCACCCGGCATTAGGGACAGAAGTGCTGCATAGGCAGGGAGAGTGTTAGGAGTGAGTGTAGCCTTCAAGAACCTCAACGGTCCTTTCTAGGGCCATATTTAACCGTGTGCAGTACTGTGCTGGCTGCTGTTAGCTGTGCTGCATTTTTTTTCTTCTCAAAATCGCCACTGCAGAGCATTGCACCCTCCATTGATACTGCAGGGAAAGAATTGTGTAGGCAGGGCCACAACACAGTTATTATTCATTGAATATACGCAGTGCTGCCTTTTGGTGGAAAAAAACTGAAAATAATTCTATTTGTCCTGCCTCTGTCCGTCCTAAGGGCGGTGGACACGTGTCGGCTGCGTGTGCAACGTTTAAAAATCAGACGCACCCAGCTACGTTTTACTCCTGGCTTCGCCATTTGCTTTCCTTAATTGGGAAAAAAAATACCTGCTCTGCCAGAGTTAATAACTCTGCTACCCTCACGTTCTGTGCCACATTAGCAGGGCCACAGCACAGTTATTAAACTTCTCATGTTCATTGAATATACGCAGTGCTGCCTTTTGGTGGAAAAAAACTGAAAATAATTCTATTTGTCCTGCCTCTGTCCGTCCTAAGGGCGGTGGACACGTGTCGGCTGCGTGTGCAACGTTTAAAAATCAGACGCACCCAGCTACGTTTTACTCCTGGCTTCGCCATTTGCTTTCCTTAATTGGGAAAAAAAATACCTGCTCTGCCAGAGTTAATAACTCTGCTACCCTCACGTTCTGTGCCACATTAGCAGGGCCACAGCACAGTTATTAAACTTCTCATGTTCATTGAATATACGCAGTGCTGCCTTTTGGTGGAAAAAAACTGAAAATAATTCTATTTGTCCTGCCTCTGTCCGTCCTAAGGGCGGTGGACACGTGTCGGCTGCGTGTGCAACGTTTAAAAATCAGACGCACCCAGCTACGTTTTACTCCTGGCTTCGCCATTTGCTTTCCTTAATTGGGAAAAAAAATACCTGCTCTGCCAGAGTTAATAACTCTGCTACCCTCACGTTCTGTGACACATTAGCAGGGACACAGCACAGTTATTAAACTTAGATTATTCATTCACTAGAGGCAGTGGGGCCTTTCGTTTTCAAAAAAGGGAAAAAATTATATTTGGCTGCAGTCTTGCGCCAATTTATTTCCTGCCTGTGAAATCAAATCACTGGTAATACAGCATGCTGAGGGGTAGGGGTAGGCCTAGAGGACGTGGACGCGGCCGAGGACGCGGAGGGCCAAGTCAGGGTGTGGGCACAGGCCGAGCTCCTGATCCAGGTGTGTCGCAGCCGACTGCTGCGCGATTAGGAGAGAGGCACGTTTCTGGCGTCCCCACATTCATCGCCCAATTAATGGGTCCACGCCGGAGACGGTTATTAGAAAATGAGCAGTGTGAGCAGGTCCTGTCCTGGATGGCAGAAAGTGCTTCGAGCAACCTATCGTCAACACGCAGTTCTGCGCCGTCCACTGCTGCAAATCCGAATCCTCTGTCTGCTGCTCCTCCTTCCTCCCAGCCTCCTCACTCCACTACAATGACACCTGCTCAGGAGCGGGAACACTCCCAGGAACTGTTCTCGGGCCCCTGCTTAGATTGGGCAGCAGCGGTTCCTCTCCCACCAGAGGAGTTTATCGTCACTGATGCCCAACCATTCGAAAGTTCCCGGGGTCCGGGGGAAGAGGCTGGGGACTTCCGCCAACTGTCTCAACAACTTTCTGTGGGTGAGGAGGACGATGACGATCAGACACAGTTGTCTTGCAGTGAGGTAGTAGTAAGGGCAGTAAGTCCGAGGGAGCAGCGCACAGAGGATTCGGAGGAAGAGCAGCAGGACGATGAGGTGACTGACCCCACCTGGTGTGCAACGCTTACTCAGGAGGACAGGTCTTCAGAGGGGGAGTCAAGGGCATCAGCAGGGCAGGTTGGAAGAGGCAGTGCGGTGGCCAGGGGTAGAGGCAGGGCCAGACCGAATAATCCACCAACTGTTTCCCAAAGCGCCCCCTCGCGCCATGCCACCCTGCAGAGGCCGAGGTGCTCTAAGGTCTGGCAGTTTTTCACAGAGACGCCTGACGACCGACGAACAGTGGTGTGCAACCTTTGTCGCGCAAAGCTCAGCCGGGGAGCGAATACCAACAGCCTCACCACCACCACCATGCGCAGACATATGATGGCCAAGCACCCCACAAGGTGGGACGAAGGCCGTTCACCGCCTCCGGTTTGCACCCCTGCCTCTCCCCCTGTGCCCCAACCTGCCACTGAGATGCAACCCCCCTCTCAGGACACAGGCACTACCGCCTCATGGCCTGCACCCACACCCTCATCTCCGCTGTCCTCGGCCCCATCCAGCAGTGTAGTTCAGCGCACCGTCCAGCCGTCGCTTGCGCAACTGTTGGAGCGCAAGCGCAAGTACGCCGCCACGCACCCGCACGCTCAAACGTTAACCGTCCGCATAGCAAAATTCATCAGTCTTGAGATGCTGCCGTATAGGGTTGTGGAAACGGAGTCCTTCAAAAGTATCATGGAGGGGGCGGCCCCGCGCTACTCAGTTCCCAGTCGCCACTACTTTTCCCGATGTGCCGTCCCAGCCCTGCACGACCACGTCTCCCGCAACATTGTACGCGCCCTCACCAACGCGGTTACTGCCACGGTCCACTTAACAACGGACACGTGGACAAGCACAGGCGGGCAGGGCCACTACATCTCCCTGACGGCACATTGGGTGAATTTAGTGGAGGCTGGGACAGAGTCAGAGCCTGGGACCGCTCACGTCCTACCCACCCCCAGAATTGCGGGCCCCAGCTCGGTGGTGGTATCTGCGGAGGTGTATGCTTCCTCCACTAAAGCACCCTCCTCCTCCTCCTCCTCCTCTGTCTCGCAATCAAGATGTGTTAGCAGCAGCATGTCGCCAGCAGTCGGTGTCGCGCGGTGTGGCAGCACAGCGGTGGGCAAGCATCAGCAGGCCGTGCTGAAACTACTCAGCTTAGGCGATAAGAGGCACACGGCCCACGAACTGCTGCAGGGTCTGACACAGCAGACCGACCGCTGGCTTGCGCCGCTGAGCCTCCAACCGGGCATGGTCGTGTGTGACAACGGCCGTAACCTGGTGGCGGCTCTGCAGCTCGGCAGCCTCACGCACGTGCCATGCCTGGCCCACGTCTTTAATTTGGTGGTTCAGCGCTTTCTGAAAAGCTACCCACGCTTGTCAGACCTGCTCGTAAAGGCGCGCCGGCTCTGCGCACATTTCCGCAAGTCCCACACGGACGCTGCCACCCTGCGCACCCTGCAACATCACTTTAAGCTGCCAGTGCACCGACTGCTGTGCGACGTGCCCACACGGTGGAACTGTACGCTCCACATGTTGGCCAGGCTCTATGAACAACGTAGAGCTATAGTCGAATACCAACTCCAACATGGGCGGCGCAGTGGGAGTCAGCCTCCTCAATTCCTTTCAGAAGAGTGGGCCTGGTTGGCAGACATCTGCCATGTCCTTGGTAATTTTGAGGAGTCTACCCAGGTGGTGAGCGGCGATGCTACAATCATTAGCGTCACCATTCCTCTGCTATGCATCTTGAGAAATTCCCTGCAAACCATAAAGGCAGCTGCTTTGCGCTCGGAAACGGGGGCGGGGGAAGACAGTATGCCGCTGGATAGTCAGGGCACCCTCCTGTCTATTTCTCAGCGCGTACAGGAGGAGGAGGAGGAGCATGAGGAGGATGAGGAGGAGGGGGAAGAGACAGCTTGGCCCACTGCTGACGCTACACCGGCTGATTGCCTGTCATCCTTTCAGCGTGTATGGCCTGAGGAGGAGGAGGAGGAGGATCCTGAAAGTGATCTTCCTAGTGAAGACAGCCATGTGTTGCGTACTGGTACCCTGGCACACATGGCTGACTTCATGTTAGGATGCCTTTCTCGTGACCCTCACGTTGCACGCATTCTGGCCACAACGGATTACTGGGTGTACACACTGCTCGACCCACGCTATAAGGAGAACCTGCCCACTCTCATTCCCGAAGAGGAAAGGGGTTCGAGAGTGTTGCTATACCACAGGACCCTTGCGGACAAGCTGATGGTAAAATTCCCAGCCGACAGTGCTAGTGGCAGAAGGCGCAGTACCAAGGGCAAGGTAGCAGGGGAGGTGCGGAGATCGAGCAGCATGTACATCCCAGGCAGTGCAACAGTCTTTAAGGGCCTGGCCAGCTTTATGGCTCCCCACCAAGACTGTGTCACCGCTCCCCAGTCAAGGCTGAGTCGGCGGGAGCACTGTAAAAGGATGGTGAGGGAGTACGTAGCCGATCGCACGACCATCCTCGGTGACGCCTCTGCCCCCTACAACTACTGGGTGTCGAAGCTGGACATGTGGCCTGAACTAGCGCTGTATGCCCTGGAGGTGCTTGCTTGTCCTGCGGCTAGCGTCTTGTCGGAGAGGGTGTTTAGTGCGGCTGGGGGAATCATCACAGATAAGCGTAGCCGCTTGTCAACCGACAGTGCCGACAGGCTAACACTCATCAAGATGAACAAAGCCTGGATTTCCCCACACTTCTGTTCTCCACCAGCGGACAGCAGCGATACGTAAGCAATACGTAGGCTGCACCCGCGGATGGAAGCTACGTTCTCTCTCACCATCCAAAACGGGGACATTTCTGCTTCATCAATCTGTGTCTAATATTCCTCCTCCTCCTCCTGCTCCTCCTCCTGAAACCTCACGTAATCACGCTGAACGGGCAATTTTTCTTAGGGCCACAAGGCTCACTCAAATAATTTTTCTGAACAATTTTTATAAGTTTCAATGCGCTTAGAAGCGTTGGAACTTTAACTTGAACCAATTTTTCGTTACACTGGGCTGCCTCCAGGCCTAGTTACCACTTAAGCCACATTAACCAAAGCCCTCACCTACAGTGTAATCATAGCAATTTGTATGTTCTTCGCCTGCACTCATGGTACAGAAAGGTGTGTGGGGTTGGCCTACACTTTAGCTACATAAATGTAACTTGGGCCTTGGCTATACTAAGGCTACTGAAATGGAACTAAGACTGCGCTCCCACTATACTGCTGCTTCAGAATTGTTACTGGGGCCTGTCTTGAGTGCTACTATTGCTGACATGGAACGAAGACTGCGCTCCCGCTATACTGCTGCTTCGGAATTGTTACTGGGGCCTGTCTTGAGTGCTACTATTGCTGACATGGAACGAAGACTGCGCTCCTCCTATAATGCTGCTACTGATATGTTAGTGGGGCCTGTCCTAATGCTATGGCTGAAATGTTACGAATTCTGGGCTCTGCCTATACCGCTGCTAATGGTATGTCTCTGGGGTGTGGAAACAGAGGCTTCCCAAAGACATGATGGCGGCGAGGCCATTTCCCACCAACGCGGTTACTGTTAAGGTGCATATAACCACGGACACGTGGAGAGGACACGTAGTGCCTCAAAAACATCCCCCTCCTCCTCCAACAGGGAAAACATTCTTGGCAAATGCCTTTGCATTGGTTCGTCTGGTGGCAGTCCAAGAATTTCACCTTTACCGACACAACAAGAGAGCCCCCACACCATCCCCCCGCCACGGCCCACTTAATCCTGGCCGCATTCCGAAAACCAACAAAATACAACCGTGCTACTAGGTCCGCAGTCACCACCACATTACCACCAACGCGGTTACTGTTAAGGTGCATATAACCACGGACACGTGGAGAGGACACGTAGTGCCTCAAAAACATCCCCCTCCTCCTCCAACAGGGAAAACATTCTTGGCAAATGCCTTTGCATTGGTTCGTCTGGTGGCAGTCCAAGAATTTCACCTTTACCGACACAACAAGAGAGCCCCCACACCATCCCCCTGCAACGGCCCACTTAATCCTGGCCGCATTCCGAAAACCAACAAAATACAACCGTGCTACTAGGTCCGCAGTCACCCCCACATTACCACCAACGCGGTTACTGTTAAGGTGCATATAACCACGGACACGTGGAGAGGACACGTAGTGCCTCAAAAACATCCCCCTCCTCCTCCAACAGGGAAAACATTCTTGGCAAATGCCTTTGCATTGGTTCGTCTGGTGGCAGTCCAAGAATTTCACCTTTACCGACACAACAAGAGAGCCCCCACACCATCCCCCCGCCACGGCCCACTTAATCCTGGCCGCATTCCATAAACCAACAAAATACAACCATGCTACTAGGTCCGCAGTCACCACCACATTACCACCAACGCGGTTACTGTTAAGGTGCATATTACCAGTCTGACTGGGGCATGCAGACACCTTGACAGAATGAATAGTGTGTGGCACATAGGTTCCCCATTGCTATGCCCACGTGTGCAGCTCCTGATGGCGGTGGCACAGGATTCTATTTCTCATTGCTTCTGTACAGCATTGTGGGCTATCGCCCCGCCCCTTTTAAAGAGGGTCGCTGCCTAGCCGTGCCAACCCTCTGCAGTGTGTGCCTGCTGTTCCTCCTCATGGCAGACGCACTTCTAAATAGACATGAGTGTGGCGTGGCATGAGGGCAGCTGAAGGCTGCGCAGGGACACTTTGGTGTGCGCTGTGGGGGGGACGGGGGGGGCGGTTGGGCAGCATGTAACCCAGGAGAAGTGGCACCGGAGTGTCATCCAGGCAGTGATTGTGCTTTGTTGTAGCTAGTGTGGTGCTTAGCAAAGGTATGCCATGCTAATGAGGGCTTTTCAGAAGTAAAAGTTGTTGGGAGGGGGGGGGGGCCCACTCTTGCCGGTATTGTGGCTTAATAGTGGGACCTGTGAACTTGAGATGTAGCCCAACATGTAGCCCCTCGCCTGCCCTATCCGTTTCTGTGTCATTCCCATCACTTTCTTGAATTGCCCAGATTTTCACACATGAAAACCTTAGCGAGCATCGGCGAAATACAAAAATGCTCTGGTCGCCCATTGACTTCAATGGGGTTCGTTATTCGAAACGAACCCTCGAACATCGCGGGAAGTTCGTTTCGAATAACGAACACCCGAACATTTTGGTGTTCGCTCATCTCTAATCAGATCCATGAGGGGAGGTGAAAATACTCGCCACCATCCTCAGCGATGTCCCGCGGCTGTCTGGTCCTTCTAGGACCTGATGTCGTTCTTGGCGCATACGCGTCTGACATCATATGTCGGGCGCATGCGCAGAAGGACTCGCACCCTGAGAAATTTAAAATCCCTCTGCTCCCAGCTAGCATGTGTAGCCAGGAGCAGAGATATCACCGGGGACTGCTGTATGTGGTTCCCGGTCACATGATGACTGTTATCCAAAAGATAACAGCAATCATTTAAAGTAAAAAAAGGGGTGAAAAAATTGTTTAAAAAGCTTAAGTTTCATCTTCCCTCATGGATCATATTCGTGAGGGGAGATGAAATTAATTACCTAAGGCCCCTGCATTTATCCGTGGACCTTACCCCGGCTTCTGCACATGCTGCCGTTGCCAAAATGGTGGACGCATGCGCAAAAGCCACAGATTGCCAGGTTAATTTAAAATCTCCATGCTCCTGGCTACTAAATGTAGCTGAGAGCTTGGACATTTCACGGGGGGCCGTGGTACGTGGTTCCTGGTCACGTGATCACTGCTATCCAATGGATAACGACGATCATGTAAAAGTTAAAAAAAGTTAAAATTTCACCTCCCGTCACAGATCCGAAACATGAGGGGAGGTAAAATTACTTACCTAAGGCCTCCAGCAATGTTCCCTGACAGGATCTTTGTTCGCGGACCTTTCCCCAACTAGGCGTATGTGCACATCAGCAAAATAGAGGACGTAAGCGCAGAAGCTGGGGAGGGCCCGGGAAATATAAAATCTCCTTGCTCCTAGCAACTAAAGGTAGCCGAGAGCCTAGAGCAATGACCTAGGGCTGTGGTGAGTGGTCCCCGGTCATGTGATTGTGGTTACTCAATAGATAATGGCAATCACGTAAAAGTTAAAAAAACTTGAATTTTAATGCTCCTTTCAGTCTGGTTTTCAAAATGTGGTCATTTGTGGGGATTTTCTACCGTTTTTGCAGCTCAAGGGCTCTACAAGTGGGCAATGGGGCCTGAAACACCTTCAAGCTAAATTTCTGTTGTGAAAGCCCCCGGCTGCTCCTTTCATTTTGGGCCTGTTGTGCATACAGACATAATATTAGGGCCACAATGGGTATGTCTCTGAACACAGGACAAACAGGGGTATCCATTTTGGGGTGAAAGTCTTCATTCATATGTGTGCTGTGCAAAAAACTGTTTTTAAAATGACATAATTGCGAAAAAAATTAAAATCATAATCTTTTCCTTCTGCTTTGCTTATACTCATTCAAAAACTGTGGGGTCAAAATACGTAGTACACCCTAGATGAATTTGTTACATTTTCAAAATGGGGTTCTCTATCATTTTGGCTGCTTAAGGGCTCTACAAGTGTGCTATGGGGCCTAAAACGCCTTCAAGCAAAATTTCTGTTCTGAAAGCCACCGCCTACTCCTTTCTGTTTGGGCCCTGTTGTGCATACAGAAATTAGATTAGGGCCACAATACATATGTTTCTGAACACAGGACAAACTGGGCTTTCCATTTTGGGGTGTAAATCCTCATTTTCATGTGAACTATAGAAAAAAATGTATTTAAAATAACATATTTGCAAAAATATGAAATTTTTTTTTTTCTCCTCTAAATTACATTAACTCCTGAAAAACAACTGTGGGGTCAAAATACTCATGACACCACTAAGTGGATATATTAAGAGATGTAGTTTTTAAAATGGGGTCATTTGTGGGGGGTATCCATCATTCTGACACCTATGAGTCCTTGCCATATTGGCTTGGTGTAGGAAAACAAAGTATTCCTCAAAATGTTGATAAGTAATGTTAAATTTGTACCTCTCCTAAAGTTTTTCAAATTTGCGTCCAGAATAAAGTAAACAGATGGAAATATATGTCTTATCCAAAATGTGTACAGTATGTTTGCCCATATTTAAGATATGACAGTTGAAAATTTGAAAAAATGACAATTTTTTCAACATCTTCGCAATTTGGGCACTTTTAATAGATATACACAAATTCTATCAGTCTATTTCTACCACCTAAATGAAGTACAATATGTGACGAAAAAACTATGTTAGAATTACTTGGATATGCAAAATCTTTACAGAATCATTCCATGTTAAAGTGACACATGTCAGATTTCCAAAATTTGGCACCGTCACTAAGGTGCAAACAGGCTTCGTCAATAATTGGTTAATATTAAAAATTTGGTTTTCCAAAAGAACCACTATACTTTAAAACATTAAGTATTGACAATGGCATTTGTCCTGACAATGTACACATTTGTGTTGTTCTTACAAACATACCTCCAAATACATGAAAATAGTCAAAATTACGACACATACTAATCAGTCAGTACTTAAGGACGGGACAGCAGGCTTCTTGGTAATCTGTGTTGGAACAGCTTTGTGATTTGCTTCCACGACTTAAAGAAACAGTTCTTTTTCTTCTTTGTCATTAGAAAAAAGTCTGAAAATTCATGGTCTTTGAGCACAACCTTGTCATAAACATAAGAACCCGAAACTCTGCCCCAAGTAAAGGTTTGTTAAAAGGAAAAAAAATTAGAGATTGTCTTGCTTTGTAGTTGAAAGTTTAGTTTTTTGGGCCATCCTACTTGGCAATGTATCTAAAAGTATTTATTTGAGAAAAGCACTTGGCTCTTGTTGGTACCCCACCAATTCACCCAGAACCTAGGGAACATACTCCACCAGCTCTCCTCACAACCTATGCCCCTGACTATGAAAAGAACTGTAATGATAAGTTGTCACAAATGAACCATTGTCTAATAAACTACACTCTTGCCTTGGGATTTAACAGTTTAAATAACTAAAGTACAATTCAATAATTTAAGTTATTGTCCTGTTAGTATAATTATCCTCACATATAGTTACTGAAGAAAAACACATTATAGTAGTAATAGACAGTTTTTACTGTCTCATTTGCAGCTCCATTGCTTTCATTTAGATTGAGTTATTCGCATAAACCAGTGCAAAAATATTACGTTATCTCCTCATTCTACTATGGAAAACTAAATTACAAATTGCTAAATTAGCAGCACTCCTATCTCTTAGGCAGTTGCCAGGAAACATAGGCAGTAATATTTCCCTTAGGGATTTAAGAACTGAACAATATTTTATCATTGTATTAGTAACTCAAACTGTTTAATGATTCAGGTTTTTAATAATTTCTGAATAATTATGTAGCTGTCCTTGTTATCAGACAGAAGCATTGTCATAAAATTTATTAGAAAGTCTTCAGAGCCTTCATTTTTTTACGTTGTGTTATTTTGTGGACTAGTGCAAATGTAAAAAAATCTAGTGTTTTTCCCCATCATTCTGCACTCAATACCACATAATGACAAAGTGACAACAGAATGTTAGAAAGCTTTGCAATTTAAAAACAAAAATGAAAACCTAACATTTGTATTGATATAATTATTCAGATCCTTTGGTATGACACTTTAAATTTGTCTCTGGGGACCTCCCAATTCTCTTAATAATTTGGAGATGTTTCCACATCTTGATTGGAGTCACCTGTGGTAAACATAAAGGATGCGGGAGCAGAAAAAAAATGCTATAGATATCAAAGATACTGTTGCATTTTCTCTTCAAAAAGAGATAGTTGATGATAATGGGTGATATGTCATATTGATCTGCTCCATTGGTGTTAATGGTATACCACCAAGTATACCAGAGTTTTGGTGTATGCTCCCTATTCTAGACGACATATATTTATTTTAAAAAAACTCTAAAAACTATAAATCAGTTCAAAGTTGGATCCCTAACAGGACTAGGTGACTTCAATAAAATTCTTTGGCCCTCAATGGACTTCTCTACTACTAAAATCACAAATCAACCAACCTTCATTGTTTCTCTGCTAAAGAACAACAATCTATTTGATATTTGGCATTTACAGCATCCAACTGAGCGGAATTATACCTTTTTCTCATACCTTCACAAGTTGTATAGTAGAACCGACCTTATTCTGATAGACCAAATTCTTAGAAAGAATGTCACTTTTACAACAATAGGCATGATATCCTGGTAAAACCATGCTCCTGTAGCAATGTAACTTCAAGAACAATTCAATCAATCACCCATTAAAACTTGGGGTTTTAAAAGTTCTATATTATTTACAACATTCAAAGTATGCTTTTCATTCACTGCCATCACTCTTAGAATATTTCAAGCTCCATGATAATGGTGAAGTCTCTGACTCCACTCTGTGGTGCGCCCACAAAATGATTAGAGAGGTTACTTTATAAAACAAGTGATAAAAAGCATAGAAAGGCTTAACTATTGTCTTTGAAAATGTAACTATGTACATTATCACTTAAAATTAGTCTAAACGGCTTAAAATGTGCGATAATCATTACATGCAAACGCGGACATCTTACACTTTTCGTTTGAACAATGGATTTTACTTTACATAAAATCTATCGTTCAGCTGCTGAAAGACTGAGCATATACATTCCATTTGAATGCATTTTGCTCATCTTTCAAAAGACTGCATTATGTTCTCTTCCTGGCATGTTTACACTAGCCACTAGGAAAACAATGGAATGTGTCTGTAGCTGTTTGCACAGCTGAACGTGTGTTTAAACACATGCTACAAACAATTCCTACAGGTCCTTTTACATGCAAATTAAGATGATAAGGTGGTAATGGCCATTAAACCATTAGCATTTTATGCAAATACATCGCTAAAACTTTCAATCTTTTGGCCATTTGAAAGATTATCTTTGCATGTAAAAGGACCTTTATTCCTCAGACAGAACCAAAGAGATATCCTTCTTGCATCAGCAACTTCAAAAGCTTTGCATTTATGAACATGACCTGGCTTTGAAGAAATTAAAAATGACATACTACTGGCATGGCAATAAACCTGGATGTGTATTAGCGAAACAAGCAAAAATTCATGCTGCCAAAATCTGCATACCCTTTATTCATAATACCCAGGGTGTTAAGATATTTGACCTCCGAACCATTGTTGATATATTAGAGAACTAGTATAAATCTTTATAGAATGTAAAGGAAGATAACTTTATCACCCTAGCCACAAATAATGATGTTTTCTCCTTTTTAAATAACAAATTTACCCACATTATGTTTTGCTGAGTTGGACGCCGTATCCCACCTTTTCAATTCTTCTGAAGTCCTAGAAACTATCAAGACACTTAAATCTAACAAGTTTCCTGAACCTGATGGTCTCACAAACAAGTATTACCAGGCCCATAGGTTCACTCTAGCCCCTTACCTAACCAGAGTATTTAATTAAATAGCCTTGAATGGCATACCCCGTCAGAGATGTATAAGCACTCATTATGTTACCTAAGCTGGGAAACACCGCAGTTTGCCTCCTAACTTTAGACCTATTTCTCTCCTAAATACGGAAATAAAACTATATGCTAAGATACTAGCAAACTGACTATCAAAGATTATGCTGAATGTAGTTGACACAGACCAAGTTGGATTCATTAAAGGTTGTCAAGCAAGTGACAGCACTTATTATTAATATCATTTCTGCAGTACCTGTACAGGGAACTCCCTACTTTAGAAGCAGGGAGCGTGTTTGATCCATACAGTGGGGTTATCTTAAAAGGGGGCTCCTGAAGTTCGGCTTTGGTGGTCCCCTGATCTCCTTTTCAATGGCCTTGCATTCCTCCCCATCCACCTAAGTATATACCTCTAGCTACATTTCTAATTCATTTAATATTTAAAATGTGACTCATCAGGGATTCCAACTGTCACCGATATTATTTCCCATAGTGATGGAGCTATTCGCTCATATGATTCGCTGCTCTCTGAATATATCTGGCATCACTATAGGTAATATCAAACACCACATTGACCTTTTTGTGGGCGATGTAATCCTTAGCTTGACATTCCCAGAATCCACCCTCAGGGCTCGGTCACATGAGCGGATATCCGCGTGTATTACTACACTGAAAAAAATCGCACTCCAGGTGAGGACGAAAATCCACACCTGCCAAAGAAAGAACATATGGGTGGCAATGGACGTGGTCATGCGGATTTTCGCCTGCATGCGGTGCATTTTTTTTCCACGCAGAAAAACACGCGGATCTCCACTCGTCTGACTGAGCCCTCAGTGTAATATCAGAAATTATTGAGAAATGTAGCCTGATCAGCTACTAAAAAATCAATGCCTCCAAATCTTTAATCCTCAATATTGCAATTTCCAATAAACACCCAAGGACAAATGCAATCTCTATATCCTTACAAATCGTCAGAAGGACAAATCCCTTTCCCAGGTATCACTTTACCATTTCCCATTAACCAACTTGGATGTATATAATTCTCACACAATGGCTATTTTATTCAGCCTGCAAGGGGGAAGCAGCGGCCTACAAAACCTCAGTGGTCGCTGCTGCCGTCATCTATATATATAAAAACGAATGTATGTATGTATGTCTGTCTTCGCAGCAACGCGCGACGGGTGCGCTACTACACCATTCATCTGATCGCCATGAAACTTTGGGAAGTTGTTGAGTATACTCCTGGGAAGATTATAGGCATAGTACAAATATTCTATGATAAATGGCGCGCGTGCGAACGTCGTCGACAGTTACGACCCCCCCACGTAGATCGTTCGATTTCCATCACTGCTACCAATTCTCTCACTTCGCGATGTCATAGAAACTTGAAATTTGGCATGAGCATTGATTATGTCATAAATAGGAAAAGTTAATGGGTCCCAACTCAATTATTCAATTCTAAACGCCAAAGAATTAGCGTCCAAATTTTACATACGGAATCTAATTCTCTCACTTCCCAATGTCATAGAAACTTGAAATTTGGCACGAGCCATGATTATGTCATAAATAGGAAAAGGTAATGAGTCTCAACCCGATTATTCAATTCTAAGCGCCAAAGAATTAGCGTCCAAATTTTATGTACGGAAACTAATTTTCTTGCTTCCCAATGTCATAGAAACTTGAAATTTGGCACGGGCATTGAATATGTCATAAATAGGAAATGCTAATGGGTCCCAACTCAATTATTCAATTCTATGCGCCAAAGAATTAGCGTCCAAATTTTACATACGGAATGTAATTTTCTCACATAGAAACTTGAAATTTGGCACGGGCATTGAATATGTCATAAATAGGAAACGCTAATGGGTCCCAACTCGATTATTCGATTCTATGCGCCAAAGAATTAGCGTCCAAATTTTACGTACGGAATGTAATTTTCTCACATAGAAACTTGAAATTTGGCACAGGCATTGAATATGTCATAAATAGGAAAAGCTAATGGGTCCCAACTCCATTATTCAATTCTATGCGCAAAAGAATTAGCGTCCAAATTTTACGTACGGAATGTAATTTTCTCACATAGAAACTTGAAATTTGGCATGGGCATTGAATATGTCATAAATAGGAAAAGCTAATGGGTCCCAACTCCATTATTCAATTCTATGCGCAAAAGAATTAGCGTCCAAATTTTACGTACGGAATGTCATTTTCTCACATAGAAACTTGAAATTTGGCACGGGCATTGAATATGCCATAAATAGGAAAAGTTAATGGGTCCCAAGTCGATTATTCAATTCTAAGCGCAAAACAATTAGCGTCCAAATTTTACGTACGGAATGTAATTTTCTCACTTCCTGATATATATAAATGAATGTCTGTCTGTCTGTCTTTTATGCATTACTACACCATTCATCCAATTGCCATGAGACTTTGGGAAGTTGCTGAGTACACTGCTGGGAAGATTACTGGCATAGTACAACTATCCTACCATAGGTGATGCATCCGCCGAACGTTTCGCAAGACAATTGCTGGATATTGAGAATGCTGAGGTAAAATGAAAGCTGTGCTGTGATTGGTTGCTATTTCTTATACTGCTGAGGTAACATGAAAGCTGTGCTGTGATTGGTGGCTACTTCTTATACTACTGAGGTTGCATGAGAGCTGTGCTGCGATTCGTTGTTATATATTATACCACTGAGGTAACATGAAAGTTGCGCTGTGATTGGTTGCTATTTTTTATATTGCTGAGGCAGAATAAAAGTTGCGCTGTGATTGGTTGTTATTTCTCTTACTGCTAAGGTAACATGAAAGCTGCGCTGTGATTGGTTGTTATATATTATACCACTGAGGTAACATGAAAGCTGCGCTGTGATTGGTTGTTATCTAGATATATTAAAACGAATGAATGTATGTCTGTCTGTCTTCGCAGCAACGTGCGACGGGTAAGCTAGTCTTTTTATAAAAGTGATAGTAAAGCTTTAAAAAGTTTCATTAATCTACGGGTTTCTTGGATAGGTCGTATTGCCATTGTTAAAATGTTATTACTTCTCAAAATTTTGTATTTGTTCCGCAACCTCCCTTTAGTTTAAAGGGGTTGTCTCGCGGCAGCAAGAGGGGTCATACACTACTGTATGGCCATATTAATGCACTTTGTAATATACATCGTGCATTAATTATGAGCCATACAGAAGTTATTCACTTACCTGCTCCGTTGCTAGCGTCCCCGTCGCCATGGATCCGTCTAAATTCTCTGTCTTCTGGCGTTTTTAGACGCGCTTGTGCAGTCCGGTCTTCTGCCTTGTGAATGGGGCCGCTCGTGCCGGAGAGCTGGTCCCGCGTCGTCATCGTAGCTCCGCCCCGTCACGTGTGCCGATTCCAGCCAATCAGGAGGCTGGAATTGGCAATGGACCGCACAGAGCCCATGGTGCACCATGGGAGAAGACCCGTGGTGCATCGTGGGTGAAGATCCCGGCGGCCATCTTGGAGAAGGAAGAAAGAAGTCGTCGCAGAGCGGGGATTCGGGTAAGTAATATATATATATATTTTTTTTTTAACCCATCCTTTGGGTTTGTCTCGCGCCGAACGGGGGGGCCTATTGAAATAAAAAAACAGTTTCGGCGCGAGACAACCCCTTTAACCCTTTCAGATCCAATGTCGGACCTGTGCCAACATCATAATTTTCCTCTATAGCTCCGATGTCGGTACAGGCCCGACATGCTGCTTCTGCACTACTGCGTACCCCGCTCTGCTGCCAAAGCCGATACTGTGGTATCTTTTCTCCACTGGAACTGTTCTGCTGTGGTCATATGAAATGCCCCAAACTAGCTATTGGTCCCGAATCCCAGATCAAACCCTCACCCTACCCGGTCATGTCACCTCCCCGCTGCTGTCAGTGTCTTGCTTGGCTTTATCTGTTTTGCACTCCGGACACCCCCTCTCCACCAGTCATCTCACCTCCCCGCTGCTGTTACTGTTCCTGCAGCTTGCACTTATCGGCTCTCTGCTACCTTCCTGTCAGGAAGCTCAAAACAGGGCAAATGACAGCAGCGGAGAGGTGAGATGACCGGGGGAGAGGGGGGGGGGGATCCGGAGTGCAAAGCAGGGAAAGTGACAGCAGCGGAGAGGTGAGATGACCGGGGGAGAGGGGTAGGGGGGGGGGTCTGGAGAGCAAAGCAGGGAAAGTGACAGCAGGGGGAGGTGAAATGCCCAGGGGAGAGGGGGGTCCGGAGCACAAAGCATGGAATATGAAAGCAGTGGGGAGGTAAGATGACCGGGGAGGGGGGTGGACTGAATGATCTGGGAGTCGGGGACCAATAGCCAGCTCAGGGTGTTCCGTATGACTGCAGCAGAACAACCCCTTGTCTCCACCCACAGTTCCAATGGGGACAAGATACACAGTACCACCAGAGACTACCCAGCACATTTTTGCTGGGTTCCTGTGGGTCGGTTTCACTGCAGAAATCTTGCGGTTTTGCCGCAGTGAAAAAACGCAAGATTTCTACAGGATAAGCACAGCTTCAAAACCCGCGATAATCGTGTCTAAATGGGCCCTAAGTCTCCATCTCTCCTATCAATCAACAGCAGGCAAACTTCCAGCAATACTGGAATATGTGGCAGATTAAAGTAGTCCAAACAGTCCAGTTTCCTATTGTTAGACTCTTTTAATAAATAAGGCCCAAAATGTAAAAAATCTTTGCATAAATTTAACTTTTCTTATCTGTTCTTTAGAACTGATTGCTAAATTCAGTGTGCTGCTCAATGCTTGTTACCAGAGAACAGTCATGGTGGGAGCGCAGACTATAAAGTTACACAATTACAGTTTTACTGTTAGGTCACATGAGTCTCTGTGGCATGCAGATAAACTGCCTAAAAATTCCAGGGAGTCACCAGCTAAATACATTTCTGTTCTGCTCAAGACACAAGGAATAAATGAACATTGAGAAAAAAATACTTACCATATTTTCTGCAGGCAACCATCACTTAGCATTGCACTTGGGTTCATATTTGTTAGCTTTTTTGTAGTTTTAACATAACAGCAACAAGATCCCTGTAAGAAAAAAGACAGTCAGAGTGGATAAAATTGCATATATTGAATATAAAGTCAAAATAAATGTGAAATGGGTATTAACATCTTGAGCATTTATAGCATCTACAGGATATTCCATAAGTGGCTAATCAGTAGGTAACTGCATTGAGTGTTTGGGAGTTAAGGGAAGAGGTCAGGAAGCATCAAGTAGCATCTCCCATAATGGACTTTAATGGAGAGGGTTGTAGAAAGTGTGGCTGCTTGTCCTTTGTTCCTAAGGATAAAAGTGACCACTTTACATTAGCAAATGAGGATCACAAGACCCCGGTTCTACCAATAGGTGAAGGTCTATGGAACCCAAAATGTGAATACCCTTTTAATATCTACAAAAATATTAAATAATGAAATATTTTAAAAATTAAATATTAGATCTGAAATATAAAATTCCTTTTAGGATTTATTATCCTCTAGGATTAGTGGAATATCTACCAATTTGGGGGAAAATTTACTATGCTGGTCTTAGTACAATTTCCTCTGGCGCACGATGCACTTGATACATGTATAGACCCATGGTTCTTCATGTATTAGGCGCATCTTCATGTGTCTTCATGTGTCTTCACAGAAATGTATGCCAGGTCCGACCTGGCGTATATTTCTGACATTGTTTATGCAAGTATCTGGCATATATTATACATAAATATGTCTGCCCTCGTGGCCTCGCTTCCACATGAAAGTACTGTCCACTTTTTATGAAAGTAGCAAACCTGGAAGAAAAGGCCAAAAATGTGCAACTTTTTTTATGCCAGAATACTGGCGTAAAATGTTTAGTAATTCCCCCCCCCCCCCCCCCCTAATGACTATGCCTTGCAAAGTTTAATAAACTATATAGAATATCTAGGGCTCATGTTGTATATTTGTAGTATTGTAATGTCCTGTAATTTCTACATTTATTAATACATATGAAAGCTGTTTCCTTAATAATGAATACCAGAGCAATTCTGAAATAACTGATACCTGACTAAGTGATCCCCTCCTTGCTCAGCTTCAGATGGAGTTGTCTTCTACTGGACCTTATGGACTATGGCGAGGTCTAACATTTCAGCATCTTTCTAGACTAATCCAACACTGGCTACAATACCAAAGAAGAATGCCATCTTGACTTCTAGTATTGCCAAGATATGAGATTAACAGTAATCTACTGACGTAAGATATAAATAAAGCCAAAATTCTGGTGCAATTCTTTTATTAAATCTCCCGCAATATTGTACAACAATATGTAATGTATGTAGAAGTGTATAATATTTAAAGCAGTACATATATTCATCATCAATGCGTAGGTAATAAAATATCCCTAGAATACCCTCTTTACTCTGAGTACAACTTTGCAAACATATTTTGAGCATTATTTTTGATCATGTAAAACTATGCATAGAAAACAATTTGTTGTAATAATTTTGGCAAACAAATCAGTATATTACACATTAGGGATACTGTAATATCCATTTTACTTTGCTGTATAAAAGAAGCACTGGTTCAACTGTCATAACATGCAATTTAGTGTTAGAGTAGTTTTTTGTTTGTCTTGAATAGCTATAAATCATTATTTAGCTAACAGTAATCATAACCTGTATGCACACACGATACCTGTATTAAAGGCAATTGATGTCCTGCTTACATTTACAACTAAAAAGACTGTCTCAGATATTGTGTGCACATGTAAAGTTATCCTTAATAGAAGCTGGATCCTCCATATGCAGTCACCTTACCTCGAGGGAGTGTAGTACTTTACCAGTCTATGCAGGGTACATACAACACATACAGTAACTAAAATAGCAATCTGAAACACTTTCAAATGTGTGAAGTGAGATAATATGAAATTACCTGTCATTGTTAATGCATGAAACATTCTGCATAGAAAATGCCTATCCTCTGATATATCTTCATTCTTTTTCCTCTGCTTCACCTTCTCTGCACTACTAGATTATCCAATATGAAATACCAGCTATTCCCACAGCAACAGGCTGATGTCACAGGGAGAAAATAAGGACTCCTTGCTAACAGCTAGCTTCAGAAGGTACTATCATCTGTCAGGAACATGGTTTGGATTAGATTATATTAAAAGAAACAAAACAACAAGATATCTAGTAGGTAAAAACAAAGTAAATAGAGACAGAGCTATGAACATTTCCTTGCAAGTGCAACTCGATATACAACTAAACTACAAGCAGCAATATAAAATATAAAACAGTTATCCGTAGCAGATTACATAAAATGTTCTGCATGATTTATGAGAAGACTTCTTCAGTCCAAACACATTTTTATTCATATACCAAAGTGTTCACGTACATTGCAGTCAAATAAGAATATATTTATGAATCAGAAAAGTTTCATTTAATTGAAAGGAGCCTGGACAGGTTCCCTTTGGATTACTGGACGTTTGGGGACTCGCAGCAAACCTAAACTTGTAGGTATAGTCATACAATCTAAACATCAGCCTGAAATGCCAATCAGGTGGTCAGGGGACGCAAGAACTTTTGCTAATGTCTTCAACTTAGGAGTTTTTCTTTTTTTTCTTAAAGGGGTTGTCTCGCGAAAGCAAGTGGGGTTAAGTAGTTCTGTATGGCCATATTAATGCACTTTGTAATATACATCGTGCATTAAATATGAGCCATACAGAAGTTATTCACTTACCTTCCCTGCGCTGGCGTCCCCGTCTCCATGGCTCCGTCTAATTTCAGCGTCTAATCTCCCGATTAGACGTGCTTGCGCAGAAGGGTCTTCTCCCATCTGTTGGGCCCGGCACGAGCGGCATTCTGGCTCCGCCCCCTTCTACGCGTCATCGTGTAGCTCTGCCCCCGTCACGTGGGCCGATTCCAGCCTCCTGATTGGCTGGAATCGCACATGTGACGGGGCGGAGCTACGAAATGACGCGTAGAAGGGGGCGGAGCCAGAATGCCGCTCGTGCCGGGCCGAACAGATGGGAGAAGACCCTTCTGCACAAGCACGTCTAATCGGGAGATTAGACGCTGAAATTAGACGGAGCCATGGGGACGGGGACGCCAGCGCAGGGAAGGTAAGTGAATAACCTCTGTATGGCTCATATTTAATGCACGATGTATATTACAAAGTGCATTAATATGGCCATACAGAACTACTTAACCCCACTTGCTTTCGCGAGACAACCCCTTTAAGTACTACACCTAAACAAGAATCACAGTCCAGCCAATCATTATAAAATAACAAGACAATCTTTATTACCAAACTAATTAAAAAAAATAACCAGGAGAGTATAAAGCCATAATGAAAACCTAACTAAGGACTCCTGCATACAAGCATAGGTGCAAATTCGGCTGCACATGGGCAACGTATTTGCATAGTGAACAGGTAATTTTCCACACTTAATGGCATAAATCTCTCTTCCTTTTTAGTTCACAATAGCTGCTCTTTTGCGCTCGAATAAAATTCTGCTAGCAATATGTCATGCTGTCATAATTGTCCCAGCCCCCTGTAATCACTCATAAATATTCAACATGTGCAGCATGATGCTACCCAGCAGTGTTTTTTGTATTTTCTGGCTCTGGAAGAGAGTAGCTGAGGTTAGAGACATGTCATCTGATGATGAGGATGCTCTTTTGCCTTGGTAGCTGTCGTGCAGATGTTGGCAAGCACGTAAGATGGCAGAGGTTGCTCCAAAAATGAGGTGGAGGAGGTTCAGGGTTCATTCTCTGGGTCACAGAGTGCTGGTCTCTGATCTACGAAATTTATGAGCAATTCCATCTCCATTCCATGGAGGAGGCTTCCGAAAGGAGGCTCTTCTAAACACTTTCCAAAATGTCTGCTGTGTCTTGCCTGCAATCATCTGCAAACTTTAGGCAGGGTTCACACAGGGCGGATTCCCGTTGGAAATCTCGCGGTTTGGCCACAGCAAAAACCGCGAGATTTCCGCCGGGAGAACCGCCGCGGTTTAAGCCGCGGCGGCTTTGAAGCGGCTCGGCCGCATGCTTTTCCGTTGCGGCCGGCGCTCCCATAGAGGAGAGCGCGGCCGTAACATAAATAAACAAAAAAGGAAAGGTAAACAGACGTGCTCAATCTTTGGAGACCGCGGCTGCGGCCGCCGCAGCCGCGGTTTCAACCGGATTTACCGCAGCGGATTAGCCGTCCCGTGTGGACGAGATTTCTGAGAAATCTCATCCACATGGCTGGCTAATCCCGGGATAAGCGGCCGCGGGCGGTTTTGCCGCGGGCGGATCTGCTGCAGCAAAACCGCGGCAAATCCGCCCTGTGTGAACCCAGCCTTATTATAGCGCCTTGACAGGTGGCTGCAGAAAAACGTCTACCATTCATATTCATTCACAGACTCCTATGGGGCATTTGGTGCACAATTCCGCACAAAAATGGAGCATGTTGCGTATTTTCTTGCCCAACGGAAATGCAGGGAAAAAAACGAGCAATGTGAGGGAACCCATTGGAATCAATGGATTGTATTGTATGCAGTTTCTGCCACCATATTTCTGTGTGCAAAAATGACACAAAAATCGTCCGCGTATAAGAACCCTAAAGGTATATGCATAGATGAACAAAGTTCAAATAACATAAATGGTTACCAAAAAACATTAAAATTAGTAAAAAAAAAACAATAACAATAGTGAAGTGCAAGTGCAACAGTATTTAGAGTAATCAAAAAATACAATAGCAGTATATATATATGATAGCAAATTTGAAGTCTGGTGCACATATAAGCTGTCTTCCCAGGAGTGGGTGTGGACAGCTTTCTCTGCTCTTACTTCTCTCTCTGTGCTGTGTGAGCAAGTTCTAAGTGTGGTGGTTGCAAGAAAGGTTTGAGTCTTGTGGTTTTGTGTGGTTATGTTGCTGGACTCCTGGTTAGTGTAGGGACTAGCGGTATTGCCAGGAGCCATGACGTGGCCCGCTAGCTTCCATATTTTGGCCAAAATGTCAACAAATACCTGTCATTTATAGCATTAACATCTGCTACTAGTGTTTGTGTATTGGCTGCTGTATGGTGTGATTATGGATTTGTGTATCTTCTTACTCTGTCCAGTTGTCCCTGTCGGTGGTGGCACGTGTATGTATCCTATCCTGGGTGTGTGGGTTCCTAGGGGCAGCAAGGGCACAGATCCAAAGACCACTGGGCCACCCCCAATTGGGATGATGTCCCCACTCAGGTTAATCCTTGGTCATCTTCCTTTGTAGAGGATGGGAGAGGTGTTAATTGGTGGCTGTTTCACCTGGTGTTCCCCATCCTTGGTTATGCTCTTGTGAGCCCGGTGCTCACTTGCCCACATGAATGTAACAGTCTCCTAGATAAAAAATTGCGCCAAGGAAGACAGAAGGCATGTTGCTTGTTTTAAAAGCTGGTATCCTATAGAAGCTTAAATCAATGCAAACAAAAAGTCCAATATGTATATGAAATACTACACCAATAGAAACAGCACGCTGAAGAAAAATTAGTAATACCAGAAGGAACATGCTTTATTAATACATACTTAAAAATATTTATTCACAGGTATTAAAGTGCACAAAAAGATTATATATATATATATATATATATATATATATATATATATATGTATATATATATATATATGTGTGTATTAGAGACGAGCAAGCATACTCGCTAAGGACAATTGATCGATCGAGCATTGTCCTTAGCGAGTATCTCCCAGCTTGGAAGAAGAGGTTCGGCTGCCGGCGCAGGAGACAGGTGAATTGCGGCAGTATCAGGGGGGAGCGGGGAGGGGGGGAGAGGGAGACAGAGATCTCCCCTCCGTTCCTCCCGCCTCTTCCCCCGCCGCTCCCCGCCCGCCGCCGGCAGACGAATGTTTGCTCCTGAGCGGGCAGGTACTTGCTAAGGGCAATGCTCGATCGCGCAATTGCCCTTAGCGAGTATGCTCGCTCATCTTTAATATATATATCTTGGAATAACATTAACAAAGTGGATAAATTTGCTGATGCATGGGATACCTGGGATACCTTTTGGATCACTCAACAAGTAAAACCCCCTCCACATCCCTTTATTAAGGCCAAGGACATGTTATCACTCACATGGCGGTGCAGGGTAGGGACGACTTTTTGGGCAAAGAAATGGTAGTTGGGAATCTGCTACTGTGGGCTAGCATGGAGTATCATGTTGTGGAAGATATCTGTGTCAGCTAGCCTGAAGGGCAGAATTTCCTTTGTAAGCAAATGTGCAATGCTGGCATTCAGACTCTGTGATTGTGGATGGTTGAAGAGGTGTTTGTTTTAACGTTTGCATAGCTGGGGGATGGAGGGCTGGATACGGAAGTGGGACTTGCTGGAATATGAGGTATATGAAAATGTTGGTGAAGGTGGTGGTGATGGTGGCAGCTCAACTTATGCTGTTTTCCACTCCTGGCTCTGGAACCTTCAGTTCAATTGTCAATTACTGAGGATAGGTCTGAAGCAGGCATGCTACTGTCCCAACACAAAACTGCCTCTCTGTGCTTAGAGGCTATAGTATGAATAGGGAGGGAGATAGAGGAAGAAGCAGTAAAAGAGGGTGCATGATGAGGCTGACTCTTTTCCCTCTGGCCCAGGTGGGCTCTCCAAGGAAGCGGGTGGTGGATGTTCATACACGTTATGTTGAAGTTGTTCACATTCTTGATGCATTTTAAACGTTCACCACAGATTTTACTGATGACCTCTTTTCTGTCATCATGTGCAGTGTCAAAGAATGCCCAGGCTACGCAAGTCCTGTGAGCAGACCTAGCTGTGGGACTGATGTTGGTGCTGTTGTGACTTGTATTATTTTCCCCTGAAAATAAGACTTACCCCAAAAATAAGCCGTAGGATGATTTTTTTCGGATTTTTGGTGAGGCTTTAAATATAAGCTCTACCCCAAAAATAAGCCCAAGTTACAGTTAATAAAAAAGTCAATAGGTGCGTCACTTACCCGGCAGGCTCAGTCCAGCTACTCTTAGTCCTCGAATGAGCACTAAGGATCACTTCCTGGTTACAGGATTCATAAATCCCACCTCCACAAAGCTGTGATTGGTTCTTCAAGCACTGCATCGATTGGCTTATGCTGAGCGGCTCAGCCAGTCAATGCAACACTCAAAGGACCAATCACAGCCATCGTTTCAAGGAGGCAGGATTTATTAATTGGCTGAGCCGCGGCCAATTCATAAATTCTGGCTCCATGAAGCGATGGCTGTGAATGGCTCTTCAAGCGCCAAGCATCAGCGGTGGTACTGCCTTTTTGTTTTTCTGTGACCCCCAACTCACTACCTTCGCAGAATGCTGTCTTGCAAAGTCTACCTTTTCCTTCTTCCCCTTTATTTTTTTCCACCTCCTCTTCACTGTCCTCCTTCTGAGTAGACTCTATGTTAAGACCCATTTAGACACAACGATTAACACTCAAAATTCGCTCAAAAGCCATTTTTTGAGCGATAATCATTGTGTCTAAATGTGACCATCTTTCAGTTTTCTGCCGAAGGACGGTTTTCAGTTCTACTTGAAAACCATCATTCGGCAGAACAGCTGATAAGCAAGATTCCAGCTATGTTCTGCAGAGGGAGAGCTGATTACAGCTGATTGCTTTGTCTCAGCTGTCAGCCCCGCCTGCAGTACAGCTGATAAGCAGGACCGCACCCTGTGTCTGTTGTCCATGATTTTGAATTCTCCACGGGGATCTAGAGATTACATTGTTTTCTCTTAGCAGCCCCTGGCTGAACAATGGAGCTAATTACAGAGCTCAGACCTCCTGCTGAGTTCTGCAACAGCTCCCAGAAGCTCATTTGCATGCAAATAAAAAACTATTAAAGGACTAATAGCAATTAGTGCCTGCTAGTACTTTATGCAAAACCATCACTGATATTTCAATCTTTTGAAAGATTATGTGTGTTTAAATGGCCCTTTACAGTGAGCACCAGGAGCTTTGTTTCGCTCTGAGTACACATTGTCTGTGGAGGGCTGACCACATGCACTGACCTCCCCCCCCCCCCTCTCTTCCTCTTCAGAGAAGAAAAAGGGCCAGACATCAGTGCATTCAATGTCTTGGTCTTCTCCCTCTGGTTGTTTGGACTGCCCAGTTGATATCCATGACACTGAATGATAGAATGGCTCCTCAGACTGATCCATGTGAACTGCTTTCGAAGATGCGGAGGATTTGGCATGGGGAGAAGTAGAGGGGGATGCTCATGGCTGACTGTTGCAAACTGACTGCTGTGTGCCTGCAACTGGGAGGAAGACAAAGTGGTTGTACTTGAGGCATGCTGTGTCATTGAATCTACATCCATGACCTGTTCTGTGTGCTGTGGATGTAATGCACAGGCAAAACCACTTCTAAGGAATGGCAATGGGATTGCCTCCCTACCTACAGAACATGGAGCTGTTGCTTCAGTGGAAGCTGCTTGAAGTGTCAAATTGGTCCATCCTCTACCACCACCATCACTGACACATCCCCAACCCTTTGCTTTCTTCATGTTTTCTTTTTATTTATTTATTCATTGGAGGGTTACTTTTTAGTGCAGTTTTATATAACTTATCAACTATCTTTGTAGTTTGCAGAAAACCACTTCTAGCTGCGTAAGCCCTGCAAATAATTTGCTGTTACTGTAGTAGGATCACCGTACACAGGTACACTACTGAGACTCACCCACGCACCTGCCGTATGGGGTGTTATTGTTTAAGCCTTCATGTAAATAATTGTCTGCCAGAGTCTGCGGAGTGACCCCTACCTCCCTTCCTCCTCTGGAGTGCTCCCAGTCCAGGAGCGGTACCATACAGATAACGTGGACTGTAGGACCGGTTTCATCCTGTGTAACCTCCCTGACCTCTAGTCTGCTTGCACTTAAGAGAATTCTACCTGCAATGCCTTGAATAATTGTTTGTGAAAGTTATTTCGTCAAGTAAAGTTATAGCGAGCCCTAACCATTCCTGGGGACCCGAGGTACTACACACACCGGTATGTGGGAACGGTGGCATCATGAGTGATAACTTCTGTTAACCCCATCACCCCTTTCATTGACATTCCCTATCCTAGGGGTGTTGAAGGTAGCCCGCAATCCTGCTCTGGCCTTGGCTACGTGTCATTCCTCCAGGACCAGAGCCTGGTAAGTGCCGCTCTGACAAGCCAACACTTAACCCTCCCAACTCTACATGTTAGTCAAGTGTTCAGGGTCAACTCTCTGGGGTGCTGCACTACAGGACTGGTGACATTGAACGATGTCTTAGGCTGCTGATATGCACTGAGTGTATTTGTTGTTTCCCTGTTTGGTTTTCTGGGAGGAAAGACAAGAAGGAGGAACGATGAGAAGCCCACAGAGTATAGCTTGTATCTTTGTGAGCCGTCCCTGTTTGGCTCAGTATAATTGAATTCCCGAAACCCTACTGTTAGCTGCATAATAGTTCGTAGTGGCCGGACTATATATGCTCACAGCAGTAGATATATACCCTCTTCCAATGTACAAATCACATTTTTATAGACGTATAAACATGATGTAGCTTCTTGCTCTGCTCCCACCAATAGAACCCTGTTTAAGTTCTCTACTGGTATACAAACTTTCACACCCAGCAGCGATATATCCTCTGTAGAATATCTGCCCCTATTAACAGTAGACCACATATTATATAGGCACACTAGCTTTTGCCCATCACTTGTGTCTGCGTGAAATTTGTATTACATTAAATCAAAACTATCTTCGTAATTACTAAATTGCTAATCCATTGCTAATTAACTTATGTTAGAAACCTTTATCTTTCTTTATCATATATCTTTGGCGTTTCTTTATTATATAAACCATTCTCATAATACTTGTAATTATGAGACGTTCTCTATTAATCCTGATTAGTGAGGGACTTCTTTGTAAACTGTATTCGTAGTATTACCTTTTAGGTGCATGGATCACCAGACTGTTAGCGGAACTCACTCTGGAACCAGCCACATAAAACTAACCATGTGAAAAACAGTCCTCCCTCAAGCCTATTCCGGTTACCTTCAATGATTGCCCCTGCGATTTATTGATCATCATTGCAAAGCAGACCTTGAGGGGGAACTGCAGTCTTTTGAACTCAAATGGGTACTCAGTAGGTATTAACAGTATTCCTGGTCCAAATACAGTTTTCCCTTTAGCACATCCATTGTTTACTGTGCCCTCGATAACATTTAGACGGAGAACTTTTATTTGCAGTCTGGTTACATAATTTCAGAGGGTTTAGGTTCCTTAGTAACATCACAGGTGCGCTAATCTTAAGAATGAGGTTATGCAGGGGGAGATCGGCTGGGTTGTGGGTGTTTAGGAATTCCATGAGATTGTTTACTGCATCACCAGTTTGCAGTACTGAATCTCAAGACTTATATTGGATTTCTGCTCCTTTAAATGATTTCAATAATTAATAGCAGTTGCTTTGTCATTTTTGGGAGTTAAAATCGCATTCTCGCATAACTAATGTATGGGCTTTGCTTTGATGTCAGAGATGTCGGGGTACACCTTAGCAGTCAATTCTCTAAGAGATGTCACCACTATGGCTAAGCTTGGTTTTATGATGATCTTACCCTTCAAGTGTAGAGTTTTCTCCATCTCCTATTTTAAGTAGCATCTCTGATAAATGCCCATTGGAAGCATCACCTCTTGTGAGGATTTTCATATTAGTTATTAGGACGAGCATTTGAATATGAGATCACAAATAAACATGACCTTACTTTGTTGGCATGACTGGAAAAGCTTGCTGAAAGTCTGCAGCTAAGAGAACTGTAACACCCCTCATTAAGTCATCATTTACCCTTATATCTTTCAGCATTCTACTGAGAGCTTCAACTGTCCAATTGTCCTCCCAAAGACAACACTGCATCTTCAATAGAATATAAATTTTATCCATAATGTGATGAACATTTTCTTGCAATTCTGACACTATATGACGCTTTATGATCTCCGACATACTATCCTTGTATTTTTCCTAAAGACATAAGGTATCTAATAGTTGACAAAATATCAACAATACTGAGAAAAGTTCCCATAGTCTGAATGGAGAATCACAAGGAGAAGCTTCTTCCATAGTAGCAATCCACTGCTTGTCATCCTCTAGCAAAGCCAAAGCCTTGCAGATAGACTGATATGTCGGGTGAACAATACCATTAACAGTCTTTAAATGCATAGCGAGATGAATGACTGTTGGAAACCTTTTGGAAACATATGGTGTCCAGACATCCTCAGAACTGCTAATGTATCGACCACTTTCATGTAAATTGATCTCATAACTATAATTTTCAAGCACAAGAATGGTCGCTAACTTTATTAATATATTTACATATGTATTTAATACATTTTTCCAGAACTGCAATCCTCTATGTTAATATGGGAAACAAATGTACATGAAAGAACAGGATTATAAATCACCACTCAGCGGTTATCCAGGGTTACGCCATTAATTTTACAAGTGAAATCACCATCCTTCAGAGCTCTTCGCTGGTAGTGGGGGTATCCGTCATCTCCTGTTTGAGTTTCTTTCAGGAGGGGTCGAGGATACGTTTTGCTGCAGCAACCTTCTTTCATACAAGGTGCATTGGTGTTTAATAGAGATGAGCGAGCATACTCGTCCGAGCTTGATGCTCGTTCGAGTATTAGGGTGCTCGAGATGCTCGGTACTCGAGACGAGCACCACGCGGTACTCGTCTCGATTAAACGAGCATTGACCATTGAATTCAATGGAGCCGGCAATACAGCCGGCTCCATTGAAAGCAATGGGCTGCCGGCGATCTCAGGATGAATTTTCAGGAAGAGCTTAAAAATATAAGCCCTTACCTGAAAATCATTCTAAAATGTGTAAAAAAAAAAATGTCAGCATAAAGATTGTTCTCCTCTGCCACAGCTGTAACAGCTGTGGCAGAGAAGAACGATGTTAGCCCATTGAATTCAAAGGAGCCGGCTGTATTGCAATGGGATGCCGGCGAGCGCGGGATGAATTTTCGGGAAGGGCTTAAAAATATAAGCCCTTACCTGAATTCCGCTGCAGCCGGAGTTCAGCCGTGTCTGGCCGGCAGTTCTCCTGAACTGCTCTCTGTAGTATTCAGCAGGCGGGGATTCAAAATCCCCGCCTGCTGAATGAGCTGCCTCTGATCGGTCACAGCCTCACCAATCAAAGGCAGCTCTCACTCACACCCATTCATGAATTAATGAATGGGTGTGAGTGAGAGCTGCCCCTGATTGGTCCCTGCGCTGAGCCAATCAGAGGCAGCTCTCACTCACACCCATTCATGAATTCATGAATGGGTGTGAGTGAGAGCTGCCTCTGATTGGTGAGGCTGTGACCAATCAGAGGCAGCTCATTCAGCAGGCGGGGATTTTAAATCCCCGGCTGCTGAATACTACAGACAGCAGTTCAGAGAACTGCCGCCGGCCGAGGCTGAACTCCGTCTGCCGGGACCGGGTGAGTATATATATATTTTTTATATTTTTACACATTTCTGGATGAACTGCAGGGAAGGGCTTATATATTTAAGCCCTTCCCGAAAATTCATCCCGCGCTCGCCAGCAGCCCATTGCTTTCAGTGGAGCCGGCTGTATTGCCGGCTCCATTGAATTTGATGGGCTAGCATCGTTCTTCTCTGCCACAGCTGTTACAGCTGTGGCAGATGAGAACGATCTTTATGCTGACAGTAGGGGTGGGGGGCACTCTTGCCGCTATTGTGGCTTAATATAAGGACCTGGGAACTTGAGATGCAGCCCAACATGTAGCCCCTCGCCTGCCCTATCCGTTTCTGAGTCGTTCCCATCACTTTCGTGAATTTCCCAGATTTTCACAAATGAAAACCTTAGCGAGCATCGGCGATATACAAAAATGCTCGAGTCGCCCATTGACTTCAATGGGGTTCGTTACTTGAAACGAACCCTAGAGCATCGCGGGAAGTTCGACTCGAGTAACGAGCACTCGAGCATTTTGGTGCTCGCTCATCTTTAGTGTTTAAATTACCACAAGGCCCACGGATCATATTGACCTTGATAATTTCATGAAGAAGAGGATCTTTTTCAGGTTTTGGTATCACCGCACAGATGACATCATCTATTTTGTTTGGAGAGATGCGTTGCTCTAGCTACAACAAAATGTGGATACGAGGAAGACTTCTCTTTTGCCATTCAACAGAATACATAAAAGAACGCAGTTTTCAAACAAATGCCTCTTTGTTAACAATGCCATTAATGCTTTACCTTTTAAGCAAAATACTCTAACTAGAATGTCATGACGATCGTGGGGCTTTTAACCAGGCAACAATACTCCTGCAACTTTCTTCCATCAAGGATTACATGTAAATGTGATGAAAAACTCTGGACGACCATGATAACGGCATACATCATGGGGTCTTGAGTTTTTTTCATGCATCTATCGAGTAGAACCAGTGAATGAGGATGGAAGTAGTATCATTTGCCCAAGCTATAGCATCTTTAACCCCTTAGTGACCAAGCATGTCTGTGCCTTAATGACCAAGTCAAATTTTGGAAATCTGACATGTGTCATTTTAACAGAATAACTCCGTAAAGGTTTTGCATATATAAGTGATTCTGACATTGTTTTTTTGCCACATGTTGTACTTCATTTAGGTAGTAAAAATAGTCCGATAGAATTTGTGTATATTTATTAAAAGCGCAAAATTGGGAAAAATTTTGAAAAAATTGTCATTATTTCACATTTTCAATTGTAATATATCTAATATGTGCAAACGTACTGCACAAATTTTTGATAAGATATATATTTTCATCTGTTTGCTTTATTTTGGATGCTCATTTGAAAAGCTTTCGTTTTTTTTAAACATTTAGGAGATATACAAATTTAACATTGATTATCAACATTTTGAGGAACACTTTGTTTTCCTATACCAAGCCAAGATTGCAATGACTCATAAATACCCCCACAAATAACAGCATTTTAAAAACTACACCCATTAATGTATTCACTGACGGGTGTCATGAGTATTTTGACCCCACTGGTTTTGTTTGCAATACAGAGGAGAAAAAATAAACTTTCATATTTTTGCAAATATGTCATTTTAAAGACCAGATTTTTTTTCTATAGCGCACATGAAAATAAGAATTTACACCCCAAAATGGATACCTCTGTTTGTCCCATGTTCAGAAACATACCCGTTGTGGCCCTAATATTATGTCTGTATGCACAACGGGGCTCAAACCGAAAGGAGCAGCCGGTGGCTTTCAGAACAGACATTTTGCTTGAACGTGTTTCAGGTCCCATAGCACACTTGTAGAGCCCTTGAGCGGCCAAAACGATATAGAACCCCCACAAATGACCCCATTTTGAAAACTAGACCTCTTAACTAATTCATCTAGGGGTGTACTGTATATTTTGACCCCACAGTTTTTAAATGAATCTAAGCACAGAAGAAGGGAAAAAAAAATACTATTTTCATTGTGTGTGTGGGGAAGGGGGGGGGGGGGGGAATATATTCCAGTGCCTGCTTGTACTAGTTGCTGATTCTTCATCTCTTGTGGTGAAGTTGCATCTATTATTGCCCCTGCTGCCTATAGCTGTTACCATCTGTTCTTTGATATTCCCTATTTCCACCTAGGAAAAGTGCAGTTGGCCTCTAGGTTCCAGCATGGAGCCATCCCTATCAGAGCTATCGCCTTACTTTAGGACTTACAGGTGTTCATTTATCCTGTGTGAACATTGCCTTGCGTCTGTGCTGGGGGTGGTGCATAAACGCTCAGCACAGATGTAACAGAATAATCAGCCTGACATTTTTGAATGCAGAGGCACCCTCAAACTTGGGCTTTTTCTTTACCACCGTCCTCTGAGGTGTTCTCATGTGTCAACACTTTTTTTCTGAATTAACTTTACTTTATGATAATCCTGATAGGGTCACTCTTGCTGGAACCAAAATTAGAAAGTTGAGGCAGGAGAAGGCACCTATAGAAGATTTTTGTGCAGAATTATGCCAATTCACTTACTGCTATTTTTCTTTACTGTAATTCGCAAAATCTAAACAAAACAAATGTGAAAAAATAGAAAGCAGAAGGTAGTTATTAATAATACTTTATTTAGGTCTCTATAATTAGTGGATAAGCACTTGGGTCAGTATTGGGCCCTATTATTTTCAATATATTTATTAACAACCTCATAGAGGAATGGTCTGAATTAGAGGCATAACTATGGAGGATGCAAGGGATGCGGTTGCACCTGAGCCCAGTAGCCTTAGGGGGCCCATAAGGCCTCTCTTCTCCATATAGGGAGCCCAGTGCTATGAATAAATCATTATAGTTGGGGGCCCTGTTACAAGTGGTGTAGTGGGGCCCAGAAGCTTAAAATTACGCCTTTGAATGTTATAGCAACATTTCAATATTTGTAGAAACCAGACTGGAGGGGGTCGAGGATAGGGACTGTCATAGTACAAAAACAATACAGGATCTTTGGGAGAGTTATCACTTTACATAGGGTAATCTTACTGAGCCAAGAGGGTTCTACCATGGTGAAGGAAGTTAGTACCCTTTGGGGCTAAATTTATTTTGGGCATCTTCTTCATGGGGGAGCATAGTTTTATACCCAGGTATGAGATGCTAGTCCCTACCAAGGAGTAGGGGAACTCCTTCCACATAAATTCTCTCAATTGGTTTGGGATATTAAAGGACATAATTTGTGATTTATTGTGGTTAACTCTATAATAGAAGACTCTACCAAACTCATATTTCCAGTGGATCATATCAAACGCCTTCTCCGCATCTAACATCAGACTTAGAGAAGGCATTCGAAGGTCCCCAGTATGAGTGATTGGATCAATGATCCTTCTCGTTCCATTCGAGGCCTGTCATCCCTTCATGAAGCCCACCTATTCATTGTGTCGGGATGATCTGGAGTAATCAGCAGGCCAGAATTTTTGCATATATTTTAGTGTTGTTGTTAAGTAACGAGATTAGCCTATATATTGCTGGGACAGAAGGATCCCTGTCTGGTTTGGAAATTACTACTATTGTGGCCTGGAGCATTTACCTTGAGAGTGTGCCTTGTAATATGACCTCATTAAATGTTCTCAACATAAATGGCTCTAGGAGTGACGGAAATGGATGGTGGATAAGAACGCCTCAATTCCCTCGACCGTAGGCTGAGTAGTCAAAAAACATCCTCTCTAAGGTTATATAGTTTTTCAAAACAGTTTTTATTTATTTTATACAAGACATGCCATGTTATAAAATTGTATGTAACCCCTCGCAGGGCATCTTTTAGAAATCTAAGAATCAAATTCAGTTATTAAACAAACATTTAAACAAATAAAAATATACTATTTCCACTCGTTATCTTGTCTGTAGTGATATAGCTCTGTTAATATTTTAAGTGTTATAATTACAGTCATCCTGTGTGTCTCAGGGATAATTCTCTTAGGAAGTCAGCAGCTGTGGCATATGCAGGATATTTAGATAGTCAGACCATGGCTGCCAGTTTCTGAGAAAGCCCTCTATACCATCGTTTCTCATGGTGGACAGTTTCTCACATATTATAATTTTGGATATTCTCGCTATAATGGGATTCAGGTTAAGGGAGGGTTCGTAGAAATTTTTGAAGGCTTCTGCTATCTCTCGGGGATTGCTTATTTCATGTAGGGAGTCTGCCTCCTTCAGGAAAGATATTCTTGATCTAACATGTCTTTGTTTAACCCTATTTGCCATGATTTTGCTACATTTGCTGTTAGCCGCGTAGTAATTTGCTCTCATGGATTTAAAATGTTTTCCCTGTTCTTCTAATAGTATGTCTCTTAGTTTATGGCACCTTCGTATTAGATTTTTGTGAAGTTTTGTAGTAGGATTTATTTAAAGATTCCCTTCCAGTTCTTTTATGTGGGATGGAATAAAGTCTAGTATTTTGCGGTTATCTTTTTTGTGCATAAAGCTTTGTTGGATCATCACTAGAGATGAGCGAACATGTCCGTTACGGACACATCCGCACCCGGACACCGGCTTTGCCGAACACTGCAGTGTTCGCGCGTAAAGGTCCGGGTGCCGCCGGGGGGCGGGGAGATGCGCGGCGGCGCGGGCGGCAGTAGCGGGGAACAGGGGGGAGCCCTCTCTCTCTCCCTCTCCCCCCCACTCCCCGCCGCACCCCCCCGCGCTGCCACGGCGGCCCCCGAACTTTTTCGCCCGAACACTGAAGTGTTCGCAAAGTTCGGTGTTCGGGCGAAAAAGGGGCGGGGCCGAACGTGTTCGCTCATCTCTAATCATCACTTTTCTTATTACTGCCTTATGGGCATTCCACGGTCTAAAAGCGGTCTATTATTTTTAATAGAATAGGAGTCGTTATTTTTAAAGAATCCCCTTAGCAATTTCTGTATTTTTCTCTCATATGTGTTTTGCAGTAAATATGTGTTGTTACGCCAACTTGAGGGACAATAAGTGGAAGGCAACAGCATCAGGGACAGGAGAATAGGTGAGTGTTTTGACCAGGATCCTGTGCCTATTGTGGTCCTCTGGAATTTAGGTAGCATAAAAAAAGTCCATCAGAAACATATCTATTCTAGAGAATGTTCTATGTCTTGTAGACTAGAATGCATATTGCCTAGAATTTGCATTTAGACATCTGAAAGTATTATAAAGTTCCTCCTTTATCAGACACCAAGATAGCGTGGGTGCAGACATCCTGCTCGAGTTGTTTGAGTTGATTTCTCTTTCATTGATAATGTTAAAGTCATCAAACATAATCAAGCTTCCTTTTTGAATCTTTTTTTGTTCTTCTAATTTTGAGAAAGCCAATCTGCGTGGAGTTTGGTGCATATAAATTTACTTATATTAACAGAGAGCCATTGATGTTACATACTAGAATAATATATCTGTCTCCCACATCTAACGGGGAATCAACGCGCTGAAAGTCCACTGTATCTTTAACCGCCACCAGGACTCTGACCTTCTACTTCTCTCCATTAGCTAGACTGTAGGGAAGCTTAGGTAAGAGAATTTTGGTCTCTTGTGTTTCGTGAAATGCATCTCTTGTACATAAAGCACATTAGATAACATGTCCTTTCATAAGGGGATCTATTAAGGGGGGAATTCAACCTCTTCACATTGATGGATATCAGATTAATACTCATGATGAAGGAGCATATTGATGCATTTGAGTAGCTTTCCTAGGACATTCCAAAGGTTGATGTTTGGCATGTGGAGCTTGTATTATTCATGGATAGGTTTTCCATCGTGCAGTTTGTCATCAGGGTAGAGTCTCTCGCAATCGCAATTAGTGGACTCCCAAGGAGGGGGTGTGGAAAGAGAAGAAAAACTTAGAGAAAGGAGGAGTTTGTCATAAGACCTTGTTGTATGTTCCTTCCTAGTGGGGCGATATCGGGGCCCCCTGCGGTAAGAAACACACATTCGGGGTAAAAATCCAGCTGTAAAGGAAGGAGACCTCTAAATTTACTAATGCAGGAACTGTGAGTCTAAAGGAGGACAGCATTTTACTATGACATCGGGATGATTGTTACAATCTTGTTTTGAATCTACTCGACCATTTCTGGGTTATATGCAGGGGTCTTCTTTACTAACTCAGTAATACCCCATTTTGTAGCAGTTTACTTCCTTCTTCTGGGTTCATTAAGATGGAGGTGGTATCCTCTTTGAATATGATCAGCCTGGTCAGAAATCCCAATTTATACAGGATTTGTGCAGAAGTACAGCTGAATATAAGCCAAAATCCACACAAATGGTGCGTATTTGGACTAAGAGTCTTTTGAAGAAATGCTGCGGATTTTGCAGTTGAATTTCCTCTGTAGAAAATGGGCAGCATTTCCGCTATTCGTAAACATACCCTAAGGCTGTGTCCGCTTTGTTACAGAAAAGTGCATCTTTCTCCACTTATCGAAAGAATCACAGAAGAATCCGGCATCCTTAAAAAGACTTCAAGTTTTATTAGATTCCAAGTTAAAGTCCAAGGACATACTGGAGATTGCTGAAATTGCCTGTGTGTTCTTGAGTTTTAACTTGGAGTCTAATAAAGCCTGAAGTCTGTGTTTCCTTCAATAAGTGGAAAAAGATGCATTTTTCTGTAACAAGGTATATTAGAACATTTCTTATAATTATTTGCAC
This sequence comes from Eleutherodactylus coqui, assembly GCF_035609145.1. Classification (NCBI taxonomy): domain Eukaryota; kingdom Metazoa; phylum Chordata; class Amphibia; order Anura; family Eleutherodactylidae; genus Eleutherodactylus; species Eleutherodactylus coqui. The sequence goes on along the minus strand of NC_089839.1, from coordinate 108,994,103 downwards.
TATTCATTTATGAAAAAAGCTTAAAAGCTTAGTTCATCTTAAATTTTAAAAATGCCAATTTCACCAGATGCACTTGGGGACATAGGCTGGGAGCTATTGTCAAATAATGATACTAATGCTAAATGGGAGTGCTTTAAATTTACATTTGGTAAATATATTGTAAATGTATTGCCATAATAAAAACAAGCTGAAACAACTAAAATTGAACTCTAAATGTGTGGAATGTCCTACAAAAAGGGTATTTAAAAAATATAAATTGAAAATTATAAAGCACTTAATATTGTAAAATGGAAATAAAATGGGCTAAAATACAAAATGAAAAGCGGTGGCCAAAGGAGGTAAAACAAGAAGTCTCTAAGTATATAAATAAAAAAAACAATGTCAGAGCATGTAGGCCCCATAAATAATGGCAATGGACAGCTGGAGATTTGGAATCAAGTGAAGGCAACGCTACTAAATGGGTTCTTTAGTGTATATACAAAAGAGGAGCAGATAGCTGATGTAAGTAGTGCTGATGGTGTTAATACATCAAATAATAAACTTAATTTGCTGAATGTAGATATGGTCAAAGCTAAATAAACATGAACAAGACTCTAAGTTCAGATGGCTTGCACCCAAGAGCTCCTAAAGAACTTAGCTCTGTTATTGCTTTGCCACATTTTATAATATTTATATCAGCATTTCTGGGTGTATAAATACATTCCAATAGTGTCAACTTGTGGTGTGCCTTGGAGAAGCACTTTCATAGGGATTTGATTGATCTGCCTCAGCACCAATCATGTAATTGTTTGTGTCACCAATCATGTGCTATATTTTTTGCTTTATAAGACACACTTTTTCCCCCCAAAGTGGTGGGGCCTAAGTCAGTGCATCCTATAAGGCAAACATGCTGAAATTCAGACCCGAATGGCAGCTATGTGATAAGCATCGCACGTCCTCATCACACAGCTGCTGGCCAGGAGGCAGGAGAGGAGAGCTGCCCGTATGTACAGCTGATTTGTGGGGGCAGAGGAGCAACAGCAGTTCCTGCCAATGCTTACCAATCAGCTGTACATATGGGCAGCTCTCCTCCTCTGCTATAGAATGGACCCTGTGTGATAGCAATCCCTAGTATTAATATCATTCAGAGAACCCACGTTATGCAAGCCAAAAAAATAAAAACATAAATCTTAAGCCCGCTCCTGTATCTATGGTCTTTCCCAGGAAATTCTAGGTTTTTAGTTGAGAAATGCATGTTTATGTGTTTAATCCAGAAGATTAACACTTGGAGCTACTGACTGGCTATTCCAGTTGCAGACATATCTATGAATTGCGTCATCTACTGGTAAATCTTTTTTTTTTCCAAGAGACTCTAGAGATGAGCAAGCATGCTCGGCAAGGTCAGTTACTCGAGCGAGCATCACTCTTCTCGAATAACTGCCTTCTCGTCTGAGCGTGCTCGGGGGGGCGGTGTGGGGTAGCGGGGGGAGAGATCTCTCTCACTCTCACTCCCCCCCCCCCCCCACTTCCCTCCGTTCTCCCCCATCGCCCCCGCTGCCCCCCAAGCACTCTCAGACGAGAAGGCAGTTACTCGAGAAGAGCAATGCTTGCTCAAGTAACTGACCTTACCGAGCGTGCTCGCTCATCTCTAAGAGACTCCCACATAATCTAGGAAGTTTGGCTAGTGTGATATACTCTCAGACTACAAATGCTATTTTTTTTCTGAAACAATTTTTTTATTGGTTTTTGACTATTTTAATTAACAATAATAATAACATAAAATCAAAGCAATACTCCTTATGTCGGCAAATGGACAGTCATGAGATTCTTTGCTTGGAATTGAACGAATGCTACTTTTAGGGTGCCTACCCACTAGCGATATTTTTTCTTGTAATGCGAGAGCGATGATTATAAAACCAATGATTTTTAATGGTTTCATACTCATTTGCGTTTTTTTCCCTTTAGTCTTGCAGCGCACAAAAAAATCTGCGATATCGCTCAGTGTTTTCAATGGGGCCAGCGGCAACAGCGCCAGCCCCATTGAAAACACAGGGAGTGCATGTATATTTCAAGCCCTTGCCCCGAAAATCATCGCTGTGGGGGTTGCCTGCAACCCACTGCTTTCAATGGGACTGTAGCAGTGCCGGCCCCATTGAAAGAAATGGGATAGCATCACGGATTCTGCCACAGCTGTGACAGCTGTGGCAAAAGCCTGCAATGCGCTGCCTATGTTTTCAATGGGGCTGGGTTACTGGGATTGGTACTCTTGGTCGTTAGGTCCGCCTTTTTACGAACATTATTTGGACAGCCACATACTTGAAATGTAGATTTTGTCCCATTTTCTTTTAAAACTGACTGTCTCTGAGCAGTTCCTCCTTGCTCTAAGGCATTGTCCTACAGGGATGCCTCCTTTGCAAGATAAAGAATGGCAAATTGGCCACTGTAGGGAAAAATTTGTGGTTGTCAGTTTATAGCTAATATCCACTAAGACAGGGCCAAAATGGTCCAATGGGATTTCGAGACCACGAAAACTAATTTTTCTCTCATTAACTTCATGGGTAAATTTTATGCCGATATGATTGTTGCTGAGTTTGGTGATACATTTTTCAAACAAAGTTCTATCACTATCATCTCACAAAATAGGAATGTCATCAATAAAGCATCCCCAGAGTAAAAGATAACTGGTATATATCTCATTCTGTGTATGTATACAATGCCTCCAAGAAAGGGGTTAGAGGAGAGTGTTAAGAATTGTTATGACAAACTGGAGGAGCACAGTCAGGTAAATTGCTGCTGAATACAAAGCAGGTGCTCCAGCTAACTTGTTCAAATGAACAACTATTGTTCCTTGGGAAGGATGGGCTATAGCAGTAGACAACCAGTTTGGGTGCCATTACTGCCTATGAGAAACATAAAGACAAGACTCCAGTGGATAAAAGAATACAGAAATTCGATCACTCAGCAGTGGTAAATGATAACCGGGTCAGATGATCCAGATTTCTGTTGCACAATGCTAATGGGAGTGTTAGAATTTGGTGCAAGCTGCATGAATTAATGCACACTTCCCAACAGTTGTCAACAGTTCATGCTGCTGGAGAGGGAGTAGTAGTAGGGGGAATATTTCCCTGGCACATTGTGGGTTCTGTGGTGCATGGATGATGAAACAAATTGCTGAGGTTCTGAAGGCCAAAAGAGGTCCAAGACGCTGCTAGACAGATATCTCTAATAAAGTTGCCTTTCAGTGTATGTGTAATTTCTTTTATTTTGTGCTGCCAGCACTTCTCATAAACTTGTCAAATGCCCGAACGTTATAATGTAATAAAGTGCTTATTTTACTCCTTGCTGTTCTATCAAAGGTTCACAGTATGAACATTCTACATGATAAAACTTAACAGCTTCTGAAATCATTTTTCCATTGAACTTGCTGTTAAAACACATCTAATGTGGTTTTGCAAGTAAGGTTGAAATTTACAGTGAATACAAAAAAATCAATACTTGTAAATCTAAAACTGTGCCTCAAAAGGTGTGTGAAATACAATATGTAACACTATAAAATAAAACACAGTATGTTCACATGTAGCAGAAATGCTGTGGAAAATTTGCTGTGTGAATGCAGTCTTAAAAAATGTATTTTAATTATACCATATGCACATGAAAATGTGGTGCCATACTCTTTTTGTTTCTTAGGACTAATCCTGCCATCTGCTACTGTAGTCCTGCAATTGACGTCTTTCTTTCTTTTTATTGTTTTTAAATGTAAAAATATGCATAAAGAAGTATAAAAATAAGTAAACCCATTGTCCATAATGTCACATATGGATAACCCACTTAATAAATATATTTCTTATACACTACAATGGTTAATCAGCTGTCTTGATTTATAGACATATGGACATCTGACAACACTTGACATTTCATTACAGCTGTATTCCGCACTAATGTATTGCTGGTATTTTATATTAAAGGGTTGTCCATTTGTAAACTATTCATGGCCTGCCTGCAGAATAGGCCATCAATAGTAAATCAGTTCAGGATCCCCGTCAATCAGCTGTTTGTCAGGCCAATGCACTTGTGCACTGAGCTAATTTCTGTAGGGAGCAGACAACTCCATTCTCACCGCAGTGGCCAAACTTTGTATTGCAGACAAAGTTACCGTTGAGGTGATGATGGGAAAAGTCCAGATACACAAGATCCAATGACTCTCCCTGGTTCGGTCTAGAACTTACCTCCTCATAGAAGCTGATCAGGTTGGTTTGACAGGAGTGATCTCTCACAAGCCCATGCTGACACGAAGTTATACAGCTATTTTCCTTGGGGTACTTCAGGATAGCATCTCTTAGAAACTCTTCAAACATTTTACCCACAATGGAAGTAAGACTTACTGGCCTGTAGTTTCCAGGTTCACTTTTTTACTTATTTTTGAATATTGGCACCACATTGGCTATGCACCAATCCAGTGAAACAGACTCTGTCACGATTGAATCCTTAAGTATAAGAAACAAGGGTCTGTGTATCACATAACTTAATTCCCTTAAAACCCGGGGTGTATGCCATTGGAACCCCACAATTTGTTTATTTTAATCTTTGTAAGCCGTCTCTGCACTTCTTCCTGGGTTAGACTGGTGACATTTGATGTAGAGTTTAATTTACCACTCTGCATCTCATCCGACATTTAATTTTCCTCTATGAAGACACAGAAGAAAAAACTATTTAATTGATTTGCTTTCTCCTCATTGCCCTCTACAATTTCTCCTACATTATTTATTAAAGGGCCAACACTTACAATATTAATCTTTTTACTATTTATATAGTTAAAGAATAGTTTAGGGTTAGTTTTACTCTCTTTGGCAAAAAGTCTCTCTGTCTCAATCATTGCTGCTTTTATCTTTTTATTTTTACAAAATTCATTTTTTTCTTATAGTTTTTTAGTCTTCTTCGCTGCCTTCTTGTTTTAGCAGTTAAATGCTTTCCTCTTTTTGTTTATTGCCACCTTAACATCTTTATTGAGCCACGCCACATTGGTTTTCTCTATTTCTAACCCTTTTATTCCTATAAAGTATGAATTTCTCACAGTAAGTAATTACAATGTTTTTGAGCATTTCCCATTTATTGTATGCAATTTTTTTGAGGAAATTGTCCCAATATGTAAGGTTAAGGGCATTTCTGAGCTGATCAAACTTTGTTTCCTAAAGTTTAGTATTTTTGCAGCTCTCTTATAAAAACCTTTTTTTGAAAGGCAAGTTGAAATTTATTATATTATGGTCACTATTTTCCAGGTGCTCCCTAACCTGCACTCCTGTTATTCTGTCAGGTCTGTTGGTTAATATTAAGTCCAAAATGGCTGTCCCTCTAGTTGGGTACTGTAGACGTTGGGTCGTAATCAACAGAAAGTTGTTACCTTTTTTGGATCCGCAGGTTTCGGCTTCCCAGTTTATATCTGGATAGTTAAAATCCTTCATAATAATTAGCTCATTGTGATTTGATGCTTCATCTATTTACTCCAATAATAGATTTTCAGTAGCTTCTATTTTATTTGGTGGTCTATAGAAAACCCCTATGAGGATGTTATTGTTGTTTCTCCCTCCATGTATTTCCACCCATAGAGACGCCACATGTCCATCTCTCTCATGTATCTTCCCATTATGTTGGTTTTAAACAGTATTTTACATAAAGACAACATCCCCCCCCCCCCCTTCTAGTTTTTACAATCTCTTCTGAACAGACTGCAAAGCTGGGTTTACATGGGACAAATGTCGGGCAAATGATGCCCAACACTCATCCCTGTGTGTCCTCACTCCCGTGCTGCTGCACAGGAGCTAGTATCGATGGCTCGCTCACAGAGCAGCCAGCAGGGGGGTGGGACGACAGGAGTAGAGTTCTCTCCTCTCGCTCCCCCGCCCCTCTTCATTGACATAACACAGCGGCCGTTTGGTACTAAATGGCCACTATTTACACTGAACGCCAAGTGATCAGTTCATTGTCCATCGTTTATAAGCCAGCGATACTAGCTCCTGTGCAGGTGCATTGGAGCTAGTATGTGCAGGGACGAGTGTCGGGCATCGTTTGCCCGACACTTCTCCTATCTAAAAGGGCCTTTACCCTGTAAGTTCACCGCCAAACACAGCTTTCATCCAACCAGTCCTCCGTTATTCCCGCTATGTCATTGTTTTCATCAGACATTATTAGTTCTAGTTTGTCTACATTATTGGTCAGACTTCTAGCATCGGTCACCTTACAGTTCAGAAGGTTTTGGTTATTTTTTTAATTTTAAGTGTATCTCTATTAACCCTTTCCAATCCACTGTCTGACGTCTAAAGACATTATGTTTTAAGGCTGTACAGCTCTGATGTTGGAAGGTGGTCGTCTGGGTTCTCTTACTGTATATTGCTAACTTCTCTGCTGTCGGAGCCTATCCAACGTGTCACGTCATGCAGTACTGGCTTTAGCCAGCATATAGTGCCGTTGTATAACAGCAGAAAAAGAGTAAACCCCCTAGGAAAACCAGAATTCAAATTGGATTGGAAAGGGTTAACTATTCTGCCAGTTCTAAGTATGCTGTCCACTTCCACCACTCTATCCCCATTTCACTTACTTAGTCCCAGGTCACTGTGAACATGGTGTTCCCCTCTATCGCTTGGATTCCCCTTGCAATTGATATGCAGCTCATCTCTGCAATAAAATCTGTACCCAACAGCAAAGTCAGCCCAGTTCTCCAGGAACCCAAACCCCTCCTTCCTGCACAAACTCTGGAGCCACTTGCTTACCTCCCTAATCTCCCGCTGCCTTTTTGATGTGGTGAACAGCTGATTAGGGGGTTCCTGGATGACAGACCCCTGCCAATCTTCTGTTAAGGGCTTCACATGAATTTAATCTATCACTAGTTTACAACTGGAGAACTACTTTTAAAAAACTGACCATAAACCTATCAGACATAGGCTTAACAACCTTTCCAACAACAAGACTTTCCAAGGAGGATTGTTTTTCTGGTTTCTTCATATGGGGTCCAATCTGTTTTATGTTTTTTTTATTAGGTTCAAAATTTACAGCACACACAGTTATTGATCATACAACCATGTGAGCAGTCTAAAAGTGCTTATCACACGTAGCTGAATTGTTGCAGATTTTGTCACGGATTTTGGTGCAGGTCTGCAGCAGATTTCACACCTTTGTTTTGAATTCAATTCACACACCGGAATATTTTGCAATACACTCAAAAATATTCTGCTGTCAAAATTTGCATGTCTGAATGCAGATTTTGACTTGGAATTGTTGGCACATTTAAGCCATTTGTAAAATCAAACAACTATGAGATGCAGTGGCATATACCTTTACCAGGTGATATGGATGTTGGCTAACTTTATTAGCCATGTACATATTTGATGCCTCAGATTTTTTTTGCAAGTTTCTTCGTCTGGTAATGAATTAAAAAACTAATAAAAACTGATCAATGCAATAGTAGGACAGAGGGGTTCAAATGTCACTCAACAGGGTTGTGGATCCAGGGATTTTTCAGATTGCCAGATTGGAGTCAGGAAGGATTTTATTTTCTTAAATGGGGAAAATTGGCTTCTACTTCATTGTTTTTTTCCCCTTCCTCTGAGTTAACATTGGTGGGTAAGAGGCTGAACTGGAACGACATTTTCCAGCCTTATATACTAAGTTACTATTGTTATTGGACCACACCGGTACCAATCTGATGACCTCGTTGCCAGGTGCCAAATTGGTAGATATGGAAGTCGGTGATGAGAAGATTTGCTAGCAATTATCTATCAATAGCATGAAATCACTCCATGTTATGTCAAGAGACTTCTCCATGAGAACTCAATTAATTCTACTTTATTATCAATATTACTAATTCTTATACAGAAAGAAGAGGGCGTATTCAAAAGTTACTTGGAACAAAGATTAGTGTTACATGGGTGACAAAGCTTATTGATCATAAGGCTTATTGACATCTACCAAATAGTCTCAAAGCTCTTAAGAGTCGTCTTAGACATGGAAATCAGTGCAGTCAGGATATTGTTGTTGCATTAGACACTCTTTCTGCTGTAGCTGTGTGTCTTCTCTGTTAACATAGCTTAGCCTTATTTAATTTGTCTGTTGACTTCTTATCTTAAAATCCTAGCTACCGGCACTACAAAGCATAGGTTTTAGTCTTCTATTTAAGGGTCAATAGTCCAATACAAGGTAAGAAACATACACTTATTGCATTCTTAAACTTAACACTTTATATTCCATGACATTTCCCCCTTTTGTTTCTTATCTTGTCCCAGAACAACAGTAAATATTTGAAGTACTTCATTACATCCTAGCGATGTCTGCCAGACTTTTAATTGCATTTCCCTATTGTTCTGACCAATAAAAGGATGATCATAGCTGGGTGAACATAAGAGCTGGGCATAGATACCTTTCTGTGCTATCATAGTGGTTATCACCGTTTTAGCAGATTTTGCCAATATGCGGCGTATACAAGGTACTACACAACAACCTACTACTGCAATAGCAATAACTATAATAGTCAAAGTGGTAAAAAGAAACGTGACCCAAGCACTCCATTGTCCAAAAATGTCCTCCAACCATGATGTAAATGGATCATAAACCAGACTTTTCTGCAAGTTCTATAGATATACTTTGTGATCCATGCAAAGCTTTAGTCACTGATCCGTCCGGAGCTGTGTTGTTGGGGATGTAGGTGCAGCATGAATCTCCGATTATCTTGCAGACTCCTCCTATTTCTGCTATTGGCATGTGCAGAGCAAGGCTGTTCTAAAAGGCCATAGAGGATGTTGCTCCTAGTTGTTCCAATAATCCTTATATGTCATCTCTGGTGTAGTTTACAAATCTCTGTTGATTATAATTAGAGATGAGCGAGCACCAAAATGCTCGGGTGCTCGTTACTCGGGACGAAAATTTCGCGATGCTCGAGGGTTCGTTTCTAGAGATGAGCGAGCACCAAAATGATCGGGTGCTCGTTACTCGAGTCGAACTTTCAGTGATGCTCGAGAGTTCGTTTCGAGTAACGAACCCCATTGAAGTCAATGGGTGACTCGAGCATTTTTGTATATCGCCGATGCTCGCTAAGGTTTTCATTTGTGAAAATCTGCAAAACACAAGAAAGTGATGGAAACGACACAGAAACGAATAGGGCAGGCGAGGAGCAACATTTTGGGCTGCATCTCAAGTTCCCAGGTCCCACTATTAAGCCACAATAGCGGCAAGAGTGAGACCCCCCCCCCCCACACTGTCAGCGTAAAGATCGTTCTCCTCTGCCACAGCTGTAACAGCTGTGGCAGAGAAGAACGATGTTAGCCCATTGAATTCAATGGAGCCGGCAATACAGCCAGCTCTATTGAAAGCAATGGGTTGCCGGCGTATGCGGGATGAATTGTCGGGAATGGCTTAAATATATAAGCCCTTCCCTACAATTCATCCAGAAATGTGTAAAAATAAAAAATATATATATACTTACCTGGTCCCGGCAGAACGATGTTAGCCCATTGAATTCAATGGAGCCGGCAATACAGCCGACTCCATTGAAAGCAATGGGCTGCCGGCGATCGCGGGATGAATTGTCGGGAAGGGGTTAAATATATAAGCCCTTCCCTGCAATTCATCCAGAAATGTGTAAAAATAAAAAATATATATATACTTACCTGGTCCCGGCAGACGGAGTTCAGCGCGGCAGGCTGCAGTTCTCCTGAACTGCTCTGAACAGCTGTGAGTAGTATTCAGCAGCCGGGGATTTAAAATCCCCACCTGCTGAATGAGATGCCTCTGATTGGTCACAGCCTGACCAATCAGAGGCATCCCTCACTCACACCCATTCATGAATTCATGAATGGGTGAGTGAGGGCTGCCTCTGATTGGCTCAGCGCAGGGACAGCTGAGAGCTGCCCCTGAGCCAATCAGAGGCAGCCCTCACTCATCCATTCATGAATTCATGAATGGGTGTGAGTGAGGGATGCCTCTGATTGGTCAGGCTGTGACCAATCAGAGGCATCTGATTCAGCAGGCGGGGGCTTTAAATCCCCGGCTGCTGAATACTATTCACAGCTGTTCAGAGCAGTTCAGGAGAACTGCAGCCTGCCGCGCTGAACTCCGTCTGCCGGGACCAGGTAAGTATATATATATTTTTTATTTTTACACATTTCTGGATGAATTGCAGGGAAGGGCTTATATATTTAACCCCTTCCCGACAATTCATCCCGCGATCGCCGGCAGCCCATTGCTTTCAATGGAGTCGGCTGTATTGCCGGCTCCATTGAATTCAATGGGCTAACATCGTTCTGCCGGGACCAGGTGAGTATATATATATTTTTTATTTTTACACATTTCTAGATGAATTGCAGGGAAGGGCTTATATATTTAAGCTCTTCCCGACAATTCATCCCGCGTACGCCGGCAGCCCATTGCTTTCAATAGAGCCGGCTGTATTGCAGGCTCCATTGAATTCAATGGTCAGTGCTCGTTTAATCGAGACGAGTACCGCGTAGTGCTCGTCTCGAGTAACGAGCATCTCGAGCACCCTAATACTCGAACGAGCATCAAGCTCGGACGAGTATGCTCGCTCATCTCTATTCGTTTCGAATAACGAACCCCATTGAAGTCAATGGGCGACCCGAGCATTTCTGTATATCGCCGATGCTCGCTAAGGTTTCCATTTGTGAAAATCTGGGCAATTCAAGAAAGTGATGGGAACGACACAGCAACGGATAGGGCAGGCGAGGGGCTACATGTTGGGCTGCATCTCAAGTTCCCAGGTCCCACTATTAAGCCACAATAGCGGCAAGAGTGGGCCCCCCCTCCCAACAATTTTTACTTCTGAAAAGCCCTCATTAGCAATGCATACCTTAGCTAAGCACCACACTACCTCCAACAAAGCACAATCACTGCCTGCATGACACTCCGCTGCCACTTCTCCTGGGTTACATGATGCCCAACCCCCCCTGCACGACCCAGTGTCCACAGCGTACACCAAATTGTCCCTGCGCAGCCTTCAGCTGCCCTCATGCCACGCCACACTCATGTCTATTTACAAGTGCGTCTGCCATGAGGAGGAACCGCAGGCACACACTGCAGAGGGTTGGCACGGCTAGGCAGCGACCCTCTTTAAAAGGGGCAGGGCGATAGCCCACAATGCTGTGCAGAAGCAATGAGAAATATAATCCTGTGCCACCACCATCAGGAGCTGCACACGTGGGCATAGCAATGGGGAACCTATATGCCACACACTATTCATTTTGTCAAGGTGTCTGCATGCCCCAGTCAGACCGCAGTTTTTTATAAATAGTCACAGGCAGGTACAACTGGGAATCCCCAACTCCGCAATGGGAATTCCGTGTGCACCCACAGCATGGGTGGCTCCCTGGAACCCACCGGCTGTACATAAATGCATCCCATTGCAGTGACCTGGACAGCAGAGCTAACGTCAAATTAAATGCAGGTGGGCTTCGGCCCACACTGCATGCCCCAATCTGACCGGGCTTTTTAATTCATAGACACAGGCAGGTACAAGTCCCTATTGTGAAGTCCCTGTGGACCGACAGCATGGGTGGGTGCCAGGAAGCCACCGGCGGCACATAAATATATCCCATAGCATTGCCCATCACAGCTGAGGTAATGTCATGTTTAATGCAGGTGGGCTTCGGCCCACACTGCATGCCCCAGTCAGACTGGGGTTCTTTAGAAGTGGACACATGTAGTTACAACTCAGTGTGGACCGACAGCATGGGTGGCTCCCTGGAACCCACCGGCGGTACGTAAATATATCCCATTGCATTGCCCATCACAGCTGAGGTAATGTCATGTTTAATGCAGGTGGGCTTCGGCCCACACTGCATGCCCCAGTCAGACTGGGGTTCTTTAGAAGTGGACACATGTAGTTACAACTCCGTGTGGACCGACAGCATGGGTGGGTGCCAGGAAGCCACCGGCGGTACATAAATATATCCCATTGCAGTGCCCAGCACAGCTGATGTAACTTCAGCTGTAATGCAGGTGGGCAAAAAATTAATTGGATTACACTGTAGGCGAGGGCCCCAAAAACAGTACTAATGTACCTCAGAAAAATTGCCCATGCCCAACCAAGAGGGCAGGTGAAACCCATTAATCGCTTTGGTTAATGTGGCTTAATTGGTAACTAGGCCTGGAGGTAGCCCAGTTAAAATAAAAATTGGTTCAGGTGCAAGTTTCAACGCTTTAATGAGCATTGAAACGTCTAAAAATTATTTAGAAAAATTATATGACTGAGCCTTGTGGGCCTAAGAAAAATTGCCCGTTCGGCGTGATTACGTGAGGTTTCAGGAGGAGGAGCAGGAGGAGGAGGAGGAGGAATATTATACACAGATTGATGAAGCAGAAATGTCCCCGTTTTGGATGGTGAGAGAGAACGATGCTTCCATCCGCGGGTGCAGCCTACGTATTGCTTAGGTATCGCTGCTGTCCGCTGGTGAAGAAGAGAAGTCTGGGGAAATCCAGGCTTTGTTCATCTTGATGAGTGTAAGCCTGTCGGCACTGTCGGTTGACAGGCGGGTACGCTTATCCGTGATGATTCCCCCAGCCGCACTAAACACCCTCTCTGACAAGACGCTAGCCGCAGGACAAGCAAGCACCTCCAGGGCATACAGCGCGAGTTCAGGCCACGTGTCCAGCTTCGACACCCAGTAGTTGTAGGGGGCAGAGGCGTCACCGAGGACGGTCGTGCGATCAGCTACGTACTCCCTCACCATCCTTTTACAGTGCTCCCGCCAACTCAGCCTTGACTGGGGAGCGGTGACATAGTCTTGCTGGGGAGCCAGAAAGCTGGCAAAGGCCTTGGAGAATGTTCCCCTGCCTGCGCTGTACATGCTGCCTGATCTCTGCGCCTCCCCTGCTACCTGGCCCTCGGAACTGCGCCTTCTGCCACTAGCGCTGTTGGATGGGAAGTTTACCATCAGTTTGTCCACCAGCGCCCTGTGGTATAGCATCATTCTCAAACCCCTTTCCTCTTCGGGAATGAGAGTGGAAAGGTTCTCCTTATACCGTGGGTCGAGCAGTGTGTACACCCAGTAATCCGTAGTGGCCAGAATGCGTGTAACGCGAGGGTCACGAGAAAGGCATCCTAACATGAAGTCAGCCATGTGTGCCAGGGTACCTGTACGCAACACATGGCTGTCCTCACTAGGAAGATCACTTTCAGGATCCTCCTCCTCCTCCTCCTCCGGCCATACACGCTGAAAGGATGACAGACAAGCAGCATGGGTACCCTCAGCAGTGGGCCAAGCTGTCTCTTCCCCCTCCTCCTCATGCTCCTCCCCCTCCTCCTCCTCCTCAACGCGCTGAGATATAGACATGAGGGTGCTCTGACTATCCAGCGACATACTGTCTTCCCCCGCCTCCGTTTCCGAGTGCAAAGCGTCTGCCTTTATGCTTTGCAGGGAACTTCTCAAGAGGCATAGCAGAGGAATGGTGACGCTAATGATTGCAGCATCCCCGCTCACCATCTGGGTAGACTCCTCAAAGTTTCCAAGGACCTGGCAGATGTCTGCAAACCAGGCCCACTCTTCTGTAAAGAATTGAGGAGGCTGACTCCCACTACGCCGCCCATGTTGGAGTTGGTATTCCACTATAGCTCTACGCTGCTCATAGAGCCTGGCCAACATGTGGAGCGTAGAGTTCCACCGTGTGGGCACGTCGCACAGCAGTCGGTGCACTGGCAGATTAAACCGATGTTGCAGGGTCCGCAGAGTGGCAGCGTCCGTCTTGGAGTTGCGGAAATGTGCGCTGACCCAGCGCACCTTTCCGAGCAGGTATGACAAGTGTGGGTAGCTTTTCAGAAAGCGCTGAACCACCAAATTAAAGACATGGGCCAGGCATGGCACGTGCGTGAGGCTGCCGAGCTGCAGAGCCGCCACCAGGTTACGGCCGTTGTCACACACGACCATGCCCGGTTGGAGGCTCAGCGGCGCAAGCCAACGGTCGGTCTGCTCTGTCAGACCCTGCAGCAGTTCGTTGGCCGTGTGCCTCTTCTCTCCTAAGCTGAGTAGTTTCAGCACGGCCTGCTGACGCTTGCCCACCGCTGTGCTGCCACGCCGCGTGACAGCGACTGCTGGCGACGTGCTGCTGCTGACACATCTTGATTGCGAGACAGAGGTTGCGTTGGAGGAGGAGGAGGGTGGTTTAGTGGAGGAAGCATACATCGCCGCAGATACCAGCACCGAGCTGGGGCCCGCAATTCTGGGGGTGGGTAGGACGTGAGTGGTCCCAGGCTCTGACTCGGTCCCAGCCTCCACTAAATTCACCCAATGTGCCGTCAGGGAGATATAGTGGCCCTGCCCGCCTGTGCTTGTCCACGTGTCCGTTGTTAAGTGGACTTTGGCAGTAACCGCGTTGCTGAGGGCGCGTACAATGTTGCGGGAGACGTGGTTGTGCAGTGCTGGGACGGCACATCGGGAAAAGTAGTGGCAACTGGGAACCGAGTAGCACGGGGCTGCCGCCGCCATCATGCTTTTGAAAGCCTCCATTTCCACAAGCCTATACGGCAGCATCTCCAGGCTGATCAATTTGGCAATGTGCACGTTTAACGCTTGAGCGTGCGGGTGTGTGGCGGCGTACTTGCGCTTGCGCTCAAACAGTGGCGCTAGTGACGTCTGGACGCTGCGCTGAGAGACATTGCTGGATGGGGCCAAGGACAGCGGAGGTGAGGGTGTGGGTGCAGGCCAGGAGACGGTAGTGCCTGTGTCCTCAGAGGGGGGTTGTATCTCAGTGGCAGGTTGGGGCACAGGGGGAGAGGCAGTGGTGCAAACCGGAGGCGGTGAACGGGCATCGTCCCACCTTGTGGGGTGCTTGGCCATCATATGCCTGCGCATGCTGGTGGTGGTGGCTCCCCAGCTGATCTTGGCGCGACAAAGGTTGCACACCACTGTTTTCGGTCGTCAGGCGTCTCTGTGAAAAACTGCCACACCGTAGAGCACCTTGACCTCTGCAGGGTGGCATGGCGCGAGGGGGCGCTTTGGGAAACAGTTGGTGGATTATTCGGTCTGGCCCTGCCTCTACCCCTGGCCACCGCACTGGCTCGGCCTGTGCCCACACCCTGACTTGGGCCTCTGCGTCCTCGCCCGCGTCCACGTCCTCTAGGCCTACCCTTACCCCTCAGCATGCTGTATTACCAGTAGTGCAGAAACAGAACGCTGTAATTAAATGTGCCACTTATTGGCCTGTGGTTGGAGGCTGACTTCGCTTACGGAACGCACAGCAGAGCCAGGAAATAATTTTGCGCAAGCCTGCTGTAACACTTAGCTGGCTGCGTATGAATTAGGACAACTACCCCCAGCACAGACCCAGTACACTGAGGACAGTCACAGGCAGCCCAAATAGATTTTTTTTCCCAAATGTTTTTGGCAAGGCCCACTGCCTATATTCAATAAATATGTCTTCTCTCTCTGCGTCACCACTACTGGCCCTGGAGTATGTAAAATAACTGCAGACTGTTGCACTGTGGACTGGAATACAGCGGTGATGTAACAGCCAACACAGAGCCAGGAAATAATTTTGCAGAAGCCTGCTGTAACACTTAGCTGGCTGTGTATGAATTAGGACAACTACCCCCAGCACAGACCCAGTACATTGAGGACAGTCACAGGCAGCCCAAATAGATTTTTTTCCCCAAATGTTTTTGGAAAGGCCCACTGCCTATATTCAATAAATATGTCTTCTCTCTCTGCGTCACCACTACTGGTCCTGGACTATCTATAATTACTGCAAGGCGCAATGCTCTGCACAGCCGATATACAAAAAAAAAAAAAGTGCAACACTGCAAAAAGCAGCCTCCACACTACTGCACACGGTTAGATGTGGCCCTAAGAAGGACCGTTGGGGTTCTTGAAGCCTAAAACACTCCTAACACTCTCCCTATAGCAACTCCAGCAAGACAGCACTTTCCCTGATCTCTGTCAGAACGCATCTGTGGCGAGCCGCGGGAGGGGCCGATTTATATACTTGGGTGACACCTGATCTCGCCAGCCACTCACTGCAGGGGGGTGGTATAGGGCTTGAACGTCGCAGGGGGAAGTTGTAATGCCTTCCCTGTCTTTCTATTGGCTAGAAAAGCGCGCTAACGTCTCAGAGATGAAAGTGAAAGTAACTCGAACATCGCGTGGTACTCGTCTCGAGTAACAAGGATCTCGAACACGCTAATACTCAAACAAGTATCAAGCTCGGACGAGTACGTTCGCTCATCTCTAATTATAATATATATAATTAATCCATTCAATATTTTTATTAATTGTGCACCAGGGACAAAATAATGATTCGATTCCTCCTGTAATCTGGTTTCTGGCTTTAGAACAGTCACTGAAGAAGAAGAATAATGTTAAAACCAACTAACTTTATTAGAAAAAATTATTAAAAAATGGACAGAACAACACATATCACACAAATAGGAACCCTCGGAAATTTGGTATTCCTTAGTTTCAAAAAGAAAACCCGTATACATGAGCCATATAGTATCACTGATGCTGGACACTGAGATCACTTATAAGGCCTATAAGTAGAGAGTCAAATAACGGCCTCTAACCCGTGATCAGTTATTGCTCTATGTTCAGGAAGGAAAGAGTCCTTTTATTATATACAATCTCATGTGCGGTCCGCTATGTCAAGGGACCCCTAGATTGTAGACGATTTCAGGTAGCCAGAGAAATAATGTGTCTCATATACCTAGCTGCCCAGACATATACCCCTTAGTTATAGTCAAAGAAGTCCCCAGTACTAGATATTATGTATAGGGGGATACAGAAGAGGGGTGGTCAGTGTCTAGTTCTCTTTCTTTCTAGGACAGAACCCCATATGCTGAACTGTAATGCATGGGATAGGGCCTGACCCAAATTAATGTCACTGAAGTAAATGTAGAGTGAGGCACTTTGTATCATCTATACTGAAGTGGTCACACCATATGTCTGAAGATAATGTGAATATGATATTTTATTATTCAGAACATAAAGGGTTAATTTTGTCCACATAGTTTGGACGGAATTGAATACTAATAAGTTTATTAGGAACACTCGGTAGATAAAGAAAAAGAATTTCTAGTCTCCCAATTCTTTAGAAAAATTGGCAAGATAATTCAGCACAGTAGGGGTTAAATGTATGCACATTGATCAGTGTCAGAGGCACACATATGATCTCATTTAGGCTCCGTGTCACCTTAGCCCCAGAGATCCCCCCTATATTCTAAAAACCACTTCAGTGCGGCACACCAGAGGTTAATGCTCCCCGCGTGCTTTAATTCAGTACAGAAGGGGTTAAATGTGTGCACATTGACCAGTGTCTGAGGCACACATATAATCTCATTCAGGCTCCGTATCACATTAGCCCCAGAGATCCCCACTATATTTTGAAAGCCACTTCAGTGCGGCACACCAAAGGTTAATACTCCCCGCGTGCTTTAAACAGTAGTGCGCTCTTGGAAGTTGCTCATCATACCACTAGTGCCCACAAATCTCCACTAGATACAGTGATTCAAGATGGTGTCAAAGTCCTATCTGCCCCTGACAGCGCTAGCTGCCGTGATAGAAAAGCAGCTAACTCGGCAACGATGCAGCTGCCCGGCGGATGGTACCGGGCAGCCGGCTAACTTTGATACTGACCTCCTGATAGTATTAAAACACTAACTCACTAGATACTACATTCCTGTCATACAGCGGCTACATCAGCTGCGAAGCATTCACAGTCCATAGTCTACAATAAGAAACAAGTCCCAGAAAGGTACATAGTTTAGAGACAGAAGCGGGTACCTTAATGTCCATAATGGCAGATTTACGGTCCTGGGTGAAATGACGAGCTCCTGCTGTGAGACAATGTCCAAGAAATGTCACAGATGAACAACTAAACTAGAGCTTCTTCTTTGACACCTTACATCTGTTCTTTACCAGGAATTGAAGAAGAGAAATTGAAGCTTCTATGCATATGGCATTGTCTGCAGCACAGAGCAAAAGGTAATCAATGTATTGCAACTAAACAACAGCCTGTGTTTCAGGTTGCCAGCCTTCCAACACTTGACCCATGAGCTGTTAGAACAGGGAGGGTGGATTCTGAGCACTGTGCAGCATCACAACCCAGGTATATTGTTTGCCTATGTGTGTGAAGGCAAACAAATACCTACTGTCTTTTATACAGAGGGATAGAGAAATACATGGCAATGGGACTCTTGATTTGAGCCTAGCCTGAACTGGTGGTACTGTTAGTCTGCCTATATCCGCTGTTCCTTCACTCCAAAGGTGGGGCTGGAACTTGTTGTAAGCATTGTTCCAGCTCCTCCTCTGACAACAAAGGTGTGCATACGGCTATAGGGGTTTCTGAAGACTGACAAAATGCAGCTAGTATACAGATTTCTTTCTCTGCTCACTGACCTATGATTTTAACCGACCCATCCTCCCTGAACTCTAAAGAGGCGTGGATTTTTTGCAGCAAATCCACTCCTAATAGGTTGAGAGGAGTGGTTTCACAAACCAACAATCGCGTAGTCAGAGAATAATTAGTTGTGAACTTCACTTCCATGGTCTTAGACAAAGGAGTATCTTTTGGTGTTCCATCTACTTCTACACATAAAAGGCCTTGTTTACTGACGTCACTCTCTTTGACATGTCTGCTGTGTATTACACTAGTGGCTGCTCCGCTGTCTACCAGAAAAGGAAGAGGACCTTCTAAATCTACAGTCAGAGACAATAGGTACTAGGCCCCTTCTAGATTTGCTAAGTTGCAAAGGGCAGACGTCATCAATGAGTACAGACAACGGATTGCCTGTTTCCTAATGGTCAGACTGTCCATTCTGAGCCTTAGGAGGGGCCCTAGATTAACTACGCACATGACCCTGTTTGCCACATTTGTAGCAAGTGATAGGTTTCTGGGATTCATGATTGTCCTGATTTACAAGTACCGTGGTACAGGAGACTAGCTCCAAACCGCGGACAACTTGAAGAAGAGCCTAAGCCTCTTGAGTGAGCCATTTAGGACAGGCGGATTCTAATTTGTTCTTCATATTCTTTTTGAGACCTCCCACAAATGCTTGTGTAAGAAGTTGGGCATGTGCAGGGACATTAGGACTGTATCCCAAGTCCCTCCATGCTACCAGAATCCTGGCCAAAAAATGTTATGCTGATTCTGTCTTCTCCTGCCTAACATCATGCAAGGTAATTCCTAACTCTGTCATATGCTTTGAAGCCCAGTCTTTCAGATCACGTAGGAAAGTAGCCCCTGAACCTGACACCTTAGGGTCAGGTGGTGGATTAAATTCCTCCATCATCAAGGGGAAGAAGAAGAGATCAGCCTTATGTCTGGCCATTTCTTCTAGGTATTTATAACAACAGTCATAAACTCTGGCTAAATGTAGACAAGCTCTGTTTCTCAGGATCTGGCATTCTTATTCTGTACTTACTGACACCATAATTTTCAATTCTTTCTTCTATCTTCCTTTTAGCAACCAGGCAGGGATATCTGTCCCAACCTTCAGCTGCCTTCAGGAGTTTAGCATCTTTAAAACTGCCTTTATATTCTATCATTGCATTTGACCACAGACGGGGACTAAGGGTCCCATATCTGGTGTCTTGTTTCATGATAGACATCAAAGCCTTACATTCTTTAGCTATCTCTTTACCTTCCATTTTCCTTACCATGTTTTTGGCAATTGTCCATTCTGACTCATCCAAGGTGGCTTTCTTAGACCATCTGTTACCCATGTTTCACTGGTAATTTATATGGGTTTTTAATAACCTTTTTCCTCCTTATCTGAGGAGAGGGTGACCCCGTCTGAGGATATCATGTTGACTATGGCAAAAGATTCTTGTCACAAATCAGACACTTTTCCTACAGACAACATACAGTACAAGTGTTCCCGCTGCGTGACCCTAAAAACTCAGGCTTCACAGTGTAGGACCCACTTAAACCGTATACACAGGTGTTCCTGCTACGTGACCCTAAAAACTCAGGCTTCACAGTGCAGGACCCACCTAAACCATCAGTCCCTCATCAGGGATCCGGAACATGTTACCAGTAGATTAGGGAACTTAGATCATAGAATATCCACACTAGGACAATTATCCAACCTATTGATACTATTATGGCCTTCAAACACACTGGGTTACACATTAATTCAAACCTAGCCATCGAGACAGCTTATTTGACAGTGTTCTTTGTCATATAAAATAGACCAAGTTTAGACCTTAAATGAACCACTCAATATAAATGAACACACTAACCCAACTTTGATCAGACAGAATCACAGAGACACTATGAGAGATAAGAATAACAGTTTCTTACCAGCAGGCTTTGTCCTGATTATGGGTCTGTGCATTCTGTCCGTTCGAGAGTAAGTCGGGTCTGGGGTTCTAGTCACTCGGTCCCTGTTCGGGCACCAGCTGTTATCGGACCACACCGGTACCGATCTGATGACCTTGTTGCCAAGTGCCAAATTAGTTGATATAGAAGCCCGTGATGAGAAGATTTGCTAGCAATTATCTATCAATAGCATGAAATCACTCCATATTATGTCAAGACACTTCTCCATGAGAACTCAATTAATTCTACTTTATTATCAACATTACCAATTCTTATACAGAAAGAAGAGGGCGTATTCAAAAGTTACTTGGAACAAAAATTAGTGTTACATAGGTGACAAAGCTTTTGATCATAAGGCTTATTGACATCTACCAAATAGTCTCAAAGCTCTTAAGGGTTGTCTTAGACATGGAAATCAGTGCAGTCAGGATATTGTTGTTGCATTAGACACTATTTCTGCTAGTTGTGTGTCTTCTCTGTTAACATAGCTTAGCCTTATTTAATTTGTCTGTTGACTTCTTATCTTAAAATCCTAGCTACCGGCACTACAAAGCATAGGTTTTAGTCTTCTATTTAAAGGGGTTGTCTCGCGAAAGCAAGTGAGGTTAAGCACTTCTGTATGGCCATATTAATGCACTTTGTAATATACATCGTGCATTAAATATGAGCCATACAGACGTTATTCACTTACCTTCCCTGCGCTGGCGTCCCCGTCTCCATGGCTCCGTCTAACTTCAGAGTCTAATCGCTGAGCCATACAGAAGTTATTCACTTACCTTCCCTGCGCTGGCGTCCCCGTCTCCATGGCTCCGTCTAACTTCAGCGTCTAATCGCCCGATTAGACGCGCTTGCGCAGAACGGTCTTCTGCCTTCGGGTCTGTCCGGCAGCAACGGCGTTCTGGCTCCGCCCCCTTCTACGCGTCATCGCGTAGCTCCGCCCTGTCACGTGTGCCGATTGAAGCCAATCAGGAGGCTGGAATCGGCACATGTGACGGGGCGGAGCGACGCGATGACGCGTAGAAGGGGGCGGAGCCAGAACGCCGCTGCTGCCGGACAGACCCGAAGGCAGAAGACCCTTCTGCGCAAGCGCGTCTAATCGGGCGATTAGATGCTGAAGTTAGACGGAGCCATGGAGACAGGGACGCCAGCGCAGGGAAGGTAAGTGAATAACTTCTGTATGGCTCATATTTAATGCACGATGTATATTACAAAGTGCATTAATATGGCCATACAGAAGTGCTTAACCCCACTTGCTTTCGCGAGACAACCCCTTTAAGGGTCAATAGTCCAATACAAGGTAAGAAACATACACTTATTGCATTCTGAAAGTTAACACTTTATATTCCATGACACTATGTTATGTAACAGAGCAGTACTTTTCTATTACAATGTGAAAAAGGTTGTCTTCGGTATACAATCCCTTTTAGTTAGTGAGGTCCTCGAATAATAATCTAATCATCGGTTCTCTTGCTGTTGGAATTTACAGCCATAAGTTGCATATGTGTGGGAATCTGCTGGAAGCAATTGTTCAATTTTCTGCAGTGTCATTATGTGATTTCCTGTTGAAATTAATTGGCTGTACCATGTAATGAACGGTCAGGTGGTGTTTTCCATAGTCAGGTGCGCTTTGTGGCTCATCTCTACTCTAGCTAATTCACGGAGATCTTAAATAAGGAATTATCCTATATTAACTCAGATTTCACTTCTAAAGTATTTGAAAATGTTTAAGCTATACAAGGCAATTCCTTTAAGCGGTTGTAAAAAGGGGTGCCTTGATACAATGTTGCATGAAACCTCGACAAAATAGCACAGCATTTATCAAATAAATTTAAAAAAACATCAAATACACTTCAATCAGCTTTTGGATTTTGCAGTAAAGATTGGGTCTGTTTATAAGACCCACTGAAGACTGGGTCTGTTTATAAGGGTGTTAAAGGCCCTGTTGAAAGGTTGCAGACAGCTCCATACATTTTACAGGGCCTCAAGTGGGTATTGCAGGCACTGTTCCGAATAAATTCATATTCCCATCAAATGAAATGTTTGCCAATCAACTATTGATGACCAATCCTGGCAATTAGTCATTAAGGAGGTTATTACGGTAAAAAAATATTATTGAATTATCCTCAGGATAAGGATAGGTCTGGGCGTGGCTAAGCCAGCAAGGAGAGCAGTCACAGGGAGAACATCTCCTCTGACATAGCAGGAAAAAAGTCCAAAAATATTTGCCTGTTTCCCAGACTTCCACTTCTGTGTACTACGTGTGGGAGACCCTCCTAACCAGCTGGGCAGCAGAGAGCGAGTTTATCTACCTCTCCTGCTGCTTATCTACATCACAGCCTCTCGGGCCTTCTGAGAGGAGAGAAGCCAGGACGTCAATTTTAGAAGCATCCACTGGAGCAACAACCCAGTATAATCCAAGAACGATCCAAAGCCAGTGCAGCAGGGTCACATACCTGAACACAGCCCCTGGATCAAGGTGAGGAGGCAGTGGTGCTGGGACAATTATTCATCGGGGAAGTGCTGAGACACGGGCGCCCCTGATCCCAGTCAGAAGGGACTGTGAGTGCGCAGCAGGGGGAAACCCCAGAGAGCAGAGGGACACTGAGAGCTCAGGCCTGGCAGTACCCAGCATAAAGGTCCCAAGTGACCCAGGCAGGAAGTGGAGGAGCCATCCTGTGTGTCTGGCCGGAAGCCAGCAGTGAGCCTGCACACATAACACCTGCTGGACATTAAGGACACTTGCTGCAGATCCTGAGGCTCTCTGCACTGAGCCTCCACAGCTGCTGAGGGGAAAGGGAGGAAAATCAGAAATACACTGTGACAGTGCCCCCTGCTCTGCTCATCACTTGCCTTGATGAGCAGAGCAGTTAGAATTGAAGCTGTGGGCTAGAGAGTGAGAACACCTGCAGACTTTCTGCTTCCCAACCTGCAAAGACCTCCATATACTCCTGTCCACTGACTTTTGACCTGCTCTCTGCTGAATCTAGTGGTGATGTGGTCTCACTGGCATTGCTACACTATGAATATGCCTCAGCAACTATGCATTAAGTATTAAACCACCTGTGAATCCCCCCTGCGGTACTTTATAAGCACGAGCCTGCAGACATCTCCTACTGTATCCTTCTGGTGTAATGGCACCCACTAAACAAGCTAAACTTGTGAACAAGCTGCAACAATATACCCGGCCCAGCACCTCAATGGACTCCCGGTCTAGCGAACCCTGCAGCCCACAAGGCCCATTCTCTAAGGAGACCGCGTTGGTTTCACCTCCTGCATCCGGCCCAACCATTGCTGACATTCTCAAAGCAATCACAGAGTCCCGCTCTGCTCGTACAGAAAAAAATTGACTCCCTACATTTGGACTTTAGCCTACTGAGAGCAGACGTTCAAACGCATGACCGAGATTGAGACCTGTGTCTCCAACCTGGAGGACACCACTACACTGCTCTCGGATCGGGTGCAAACACTTAGCTCCAGCTTCGCAGCAAAGGAAGATAGATGCTATGGAGAACCGGCTGTGTCGCTGTAACCTCAGATTTATAGGACTGCCGGAGGGAGCAGAGGGCAAAAATCCTTGCGAGTTCTTGGAATCGTTTCTCAAGCAGACGTATGACTCAGATTCTCTGTCACCTCTACTCTGTCTTGAAAGGGCACACCGCATTCCATCTAGGGCCCCACCGCCCGGAGGCCCCCATGCACCTTCATAACCAAGTTACTCAACTACAGGGACAGAGATAAAATCCTGGAACTCAATCGTGTGAACGAGCCGCTGAGTGTGCAGGGGCAAACAGTTCGTATTTGCCTGGATTTTTCTCTGGAGGTGCAGCAAAGGCAACAAAAATTTACAGAGGCAAAGAGATTAATATGCTTCAAGCAGCTTGTTTATGCAATGTTATATCCTGCTAAACTGAGGGTGATCAAGAACAATTGCTCTTACTTCTTTGAAAGTCCAGGGGAAGTTCTGAATTGGCTCGAGCAAGATTAAATCCTGTTCCTGGGACATTAATGGTCCTTGAAATGGCAGACCCATTAATCTACATATGATGTAACTACTGAAGGAAGTTTACCTTACTCTTCCCTGCCGTCCTCCCTCCCCCTAGCCCTCTCCTCCCTGGTTTCTGGGGTCGGCTGTTGGCAAGGACAGTTTTGCTATGTGATATGGGCTGATGTTAATGCCATTCTCTTTTCTGATTTTCTCGATGGCCCGGCAGTGTTGCTGTCTGTGGTCTTACCGTGGTGGACCTCCCCTTGAGGCCAAGAGCCCTGGGGGTGTCACCCCTGGGAATCAAACTATTGTACAACAGGGCATGTATATGATATAGTGGGACAGCCCACGCTTACATTATGTTGTCCCCACTCTTCCGCAGGAGGGTTCTATTGTTGGGCTCTCTGTTTTAAGTTTTCTAGTTAGTTCTCTGGGGGCAGGCCTTATGCCCCTTACAAAAGCTGTGAATTATGGGATCTAAACCTGTCCGGTGTTCGGGTGGATGGTTAGGGTGGGAAAGGGTTTTTGTTGGGGTTTATATGTATAAGCTGTCTGTTTTTTTCTACTTTATTTTGTTCTCTTTCTGGCGCAACTCTTCTCTAGATGTTATGCGGGTGCTCTTCATAGATGATGACCAACTCTACTGCAATGGCTAGCACGTAACTTAAACTAGTCTCTTGGAATGTTAGAGGCTTGAACTCTAAGTTTAAAAGAGCCTTGGTTTTCAATTTTCTCAAGACTCACTCTCCCCATATAATACTATTTCAGGAAAAACACCTGCTGGGCTCAAGGATACTTGCACTTAGACAGGCCACTATAGGCTCTGCGTACCACGTTACCTACTCCAATTATGCTAGAGCAGTCAGTATCCTAGTGACTAAGTCAGCCCAGTTTGCTTTCTGACAGATCCATATTGACACCGGGGGACATTTTTTGATACTTCAAGGCACCTTTCAGGGGTGGCTTTTCACGATAGTTAGTGTTTATTCGCCACCCCCTGCTGATATCAAAGTCCTCCACGAAGTGATAGCACAGGTGGTTTTGTTTGAGCCTGCCCCAATAGTATTTGCAGGAGACTTTAATCTTATTTTGGATACAGTACAGGACCGCTTTACTCCAGCCGCCTTGGGATCGTCCCGGTTACCTGTATGGGCTCTATCCTACTTGCTGCAGGAAATTATGACATTCTCTTTCCTACGCTGAGCCAGTCCAGTATGGCCTATCTCGATGGTGTCCTAAGCATAGATGAAATAACGGATGCCATCAAGTCGATCCCCAATAGAAAATACCCGGGCGGGGATGGGCTTCCTGGGGAATGGTATAAAAAGAATCTTGCCGTATACCATGTGCAAGGCCCTAATTGTCACGATCCCTAAAGCTGGAAAAGATCCTGTGGACTGTGGCTCCTACGGGCCCATTTCACTCCTCAACAACCACGTTAAGATTCTTGCAAAAATACTGGCGACGCGCATGGACTCGGTCCTCGGAGAGATTATACATGCTGACGAGTCTGCTTTCATGCCGGGCAAAAGTACAGACATGAGTTTAAGGCGACTTTTTGACCATCTGATGTATGAACACTCTAACTGTGGGAAGCGCACCCTGGTGTTTATAGATCAGGCAAAAGCCTTTGACTTTTGGGCAGTGATGCAGCGGTTTGGATTTGGGCCAACATTCATTAAATGGGTATAGATCCCGTATGACTCTACAGGAGCCAATGTTAGAACCAATGTCCTTGTTTCTGTCCAGTGTTCCCTGGGTAGAGGCATGCGACAGGGCTGCCCTCTGTCCCCGGCCTTGTTTGCCCTCACTATAGAGCCCTTTGCAATTCGGGTCCGGACGTTGCCGATTATAAGGGGGTTCAGACTGCACAATTATGAAGAGCGCATAGTGCTGTATGCGGATGACACCCTTCTCTCTCTCCAGGACCCAGAGTCATCTCTTGACTCTGCACTCACCATTTTTGATGCATTTGGCCTACACTCTGGCATTAAGGTCAATTGGGACAAAACCCACCTTGTCGCAGTGGACTTGGCAGTTGCCGAGCTTCCCCTGCCCACCCCACTGAGCTGGACAGCTCAGACAACTTATCTGGGTACAATACTTGATGTACAAACGATGTTCAGAGAGCTCCTCAGGGTCGCCGCTGGGATGTTAAAATGAAACAGTTCTTATCCTCCAAGTATGGGGAGAGCTGCAGAGACAATTGGGGGCTTCTCTTTAAAGAAAGAGAGCTTCCCCCAAGTATAAAGTGTACAGAGAAGAAAACTATTAGAAAAAAGAATCTGCACTCCTGAACTGTAAGGTTCAACACCTACAGTTGTCAATAGATCAAAAAGAAGGAATGGCACTTACTGGAGAGGAGGGGGTATGGTAGCCAAAAATCCCCCTCCTTGAAGTGTCAGTTCCTTACTGTCAATCAAACAGTTGGATCCCCGCCACATCAACTTAAAATTCTTCTTTATTCCATGTTAGGGTTGGTAATACAATGGCAACGCGTTTCAGTGCTCAGAGGCACCTTTGTCAAGCCAATAATTATAAAATGCAGGCATGCATATATAGTAACACCAATAACTTACATAACGTCCATGTCGGCGTGTATCCGCGATGCCAGGTATGTTGGGGGCGTGTCTGTAGCTGTCACGTCATTGCGGCGGTCACGTGACTTACGTATGCCGCTCAATGCGGTGAACACGTGACTCACGTCTACCGCTTGTCACTAGGTGGAACGCACGCTGCGTTCCAACTGTAATCAGACTGTAGCTGTGGGCGGATATTCATGTGATGTCATGACAGTTAGTTACATGACCTACGTCTGACGCTGGGATGGCAGGTGGAATGCACGTAGCGCTCCACCTGTATAGATTGTAAAAGAGCTGTGTAAATGTACTTTGTGGCATCGTTCTGTGAATTGTATAGTTCATGTTTGATGCCTGCATTTTATTTACAGTACAAACTAGCGTTCTTATAATTTATAAAGTGCATTTATCAGTAATACAGTCTTCAGAATCTTACTTATTCCTTGTGTATAAAAGACATGATATTATTGGTCACTCAAGTAGGAATTATTAAATCAATATATGTGCATGCTCCTCAAATCTTATAAATATCATTATATATAAAAATTTTCACATATATACTTCTCTTGCGTAATTCATATGTATAAATAATTTTTCTTTAAAAATATATTAAAGGTTTTTTTACAAAATTAAAAAAAAAAAAATTTTTTAATTTATTATTAACATTTTTTTTCCAGAGTTTCATTTAGGCCATGGGGATGTAATGTTTGTAATCTAAAAAGCCAGAACATTTCTCTCCTTTTAAGCAGGGAGAAAAGTTCTGGTTTGATTTTTCTCTAGCGGTGTTACTTTTAGGACCTTGGCATCCTTATTGTGCTTTTGTGCAAAGTAACGTGAAACACTATGTTTTTCAAATCCATTGATAATATTATTACGATGCTTGTTTAGCCGTATACGTAATGAATTGCTTTTTCGGCCCACATAACCAAGTCCACACGGGCACTGGAGAAGATAGATAACGTATTTCATACTGCAAGTAAGTAGGGATCGAATTTTGTGAGACGTAGGTCATGTGACTAACCGTCATGACATCACATGAATATCCACCCACAGCTACAGTCTGATTACAGTTGGAATGCAGCGTAAGTCACGTGTTCATCGCATTGAGCAGCATACGTGAGTCACCTGACCGCCGCAATGACGTGACAGCTACAGACACGCCCCCAACATACCCGACATCGTAGATACACGCTGACATGGACGTTATGTAAGTTATTGGTGTTACTATATATGCATGCCTGTATTTCATAATTATTGGCTTGACAAAGGTGCCAATGAGCACTGAAACGCGTTGCCATTGTATTACCCACCCTAACATGGAATAAAGAAGAATTTTCCTAAGTTGATGTGGCGGGGATTCAACTGTTTGATTGACAGCAAGGAACTGACACTTCAAGGAGGGGGATTTTTGGCTACCATACCCCCCTCCTCTCGAGTAAGTGCCATTCCTTCTTTTTGATCTATTGACAACTGTAGGTGTTGAACCTTACAGTTCAGGAGTGCAGATTCTTTTTTCTAATAGTTTTCTTCTCTATATCTGGGTACAAGGATGTCGGTGGATCTGCCTTTGTTGACCTTAATTTAACCCCTCTTCTGGACTGGGCGGAGGGAATGGTGGCATGCTGGACCTCTCTCCTGCTTACTCTGGTAAGCAGAATTAATTTAATTAAAATGAAACTGTTGCCCAAGATTCTGTATGTCTTGCATAACTCCCCTATCTTTGTTCCAAATGGCTTTTTTTCCACACTCTGTGGGATTGTACTACACGTCCTGTGGGGAGGTTCCACCCCAGGAGAGACCCTGTGCCTCCCAGTAAGCTAGGGAGGTCTAGCCTTACCCCACTTCTACTACTATTATCTGGCCATTCAATTGGTGTATGCTCGGTGGCGGCTGTCCTCGTCAGATTACAACCCGGTAGTGGGCCTGGAGCATAGGGTGGCAGGTCCTGATCAGAGTCTGAGAGCTTTGCTGATGCGTGGCCCCTTCTGTTCTACTGTCCCTCTACCTGCTCCAATCTTGGTAACACTCAAGGTGTGGCACAGGGCCTTGCAGCTGGTGCCTGTAGAGAAAGTTACGTGGTCCCTGCATACTCCCTTGTGGAACAATCCACACCTGCGATGCTTTACCGAGTCTGCATTCTGGAGAGTTCATGGGGTGAGTGACCTGTCTGACATAATCAGTGAGGGCACCTTCTGCACTTCCCTACAACTACAGTTAAGCCATAACTTGCCTGAACATTCGTACTTTCGATACTACCAGCTAAGACATGTGATCGGGCCTCAGTTTCAAGGCCGGTCCATACCGCTCTCCCTGTCTCAGTTGGAGGGCCTGGCACAGATGTGTAACCTTGTGAAGCCGCTGTCTAGTTTCTACGCCCAGCTAATACAGCATCTGGCTCTGATGGAGAGGGTCACCCGGAAGTGGGTCAATGATATTCCGGATCTGTTGTCGGGGGAAGATGGAGACATACTGGCGGGGTCAGGCCCCTTTCTGATTAGTGCTAGGCACAGACTTATTAAGGTCAAGTTCTTGCATCGGATATATTACACTCCCTCCAGACTGCACGTTATGGGTTTGCTTCCCTCAGTGACGTGCCCTCGATGCTTGATGGCTGATGGGACCATTATGCGTATGTTCTGGGACTGCAGTGTCCTGCGAGATTATTGGAGGTACGTTGTCATATTCATGGAGTCTCACCTGAAGGCTCCGAGGATCCTGCACCCTGGGGTGTGCCTCTTCAGGCTTGTTGGAAACCTCCCTGTGGCTGGGGCAACCCACACCTTATATAAGTTGCTGCTTTTTTATGCTAAAAAGGGGATATTGCTTAACTGGAGACACCCAGGTGGTAAATTCTGTGATTCCTATGTATAAGCTGACGTATATGGCCAGGGGATGCCTGGAGAAGTTTGATAAGATCTGGGGTGCATGGGTAAGCTGCCCTGCAATGGTTGGAGAGGGATCTGCCTGAGTGTTGTGAGGGAATGGAGTGAAGAGTACCCACTTCACCTAAACTCTGTTTTCTTTATATCAATGATTTTTATTGGCATTCCCAAAAGACATACAGCATGTTCAAGTATACAGTATACCGTATGTTGGTTTTCATCATTGAGTTTTTAACATTGCATGCTACATCTTTATGGGGAGGGAAAATAAAGGAGGTACGGGCAATAGGAGAAGGAAAGTAAGGGAACATGCAAATCTATAACTCAACCTTAACCTTAAGGTGCCTCCAACGTATTTGTTCTGAATTTCAAACAGCAAATATTAGAACATATAGATTTAGTTTCAGCGATTTCCATTTAGATTAGACAGTGTAAGAAGGTTGTGTACAGGGAGGAGAGATATTGGCGGTTACTAGAACAAACACCATGACAACCAATTTTATTGTATCATGAGAGAAATCTAGAGGATAATCAAATCCTGTCGGCATTTTTGTTACCCGGATCCAAACTGCCCAGTCTTTCCTGAACTGAGCCAGAGTATCCTTTAGGTGAGCAATTTGTTTCTCATGGACACAATTTAGAGTGACAGTATCTTGCATTTCCTCTATGGAGGGAGTGAAGTTAGATCTCCAATTTCTAGCTATTAAGGTTTGCGAAGTGTGGAATATGTGAGACACTATCATCTATGACTCCTAGGTATGTTTTCTATGCCTATAAGGAGCAAGGATAGCTCAGGTTCAAGTTTTCCCACCGTAGGCATCAGATTGGATATGTATTGTGAGATCTTGCCCCAGTATTGGTGTATCTGAGGGCATGACCAGAATATGTGAAGCAGGGACCCAGCTTCACCGCATCCTCTCCAACACAGGGGGAATATGTCCCTCCACATCTGTGACAGCCTTAGTGGAGAGCAATACCATCTAGTCAGGAGTTTTTGATACTGTTCCCAGTGAGAAGCGCAAGAGGTGGATTTATGAGCCCATTTTAGGGCCTCGCTCCACATCTTTGGAGAGAATTTTTTGTTCAAGTCCCTTTCCCAATTTAAGAAGTTGACCGTCTTCTTAAAAGATTGGATGCCAGATAGACAGGTGTATATAGATTTTGAGAATTTTTTCGGTAGTGGTATGTTTGCATTTAATAGGTCGTTTAGAGGATTTGGTAGCGTTGAGGATAGGGACTTCTGGGCTCTTAGGAAGATACAGATACGAAAGTATGTGTAATGTTCCGAGGGTTGAATTGCATATTTCTCTTGCATCTGTCGAAAGGAAAACATGGTGTTCCCCTGGTACATGTCAGATATATTCATAGTTACTCTATGTGGCCAGTTGTTCAAGAAGAGGTCTGGAATTAATTATTTTAGGCTGAGAAGGGGAAGTGGGATTTGTGTTCACATGTGTGGTTCCAAATTTACCCCCGAGCCCAGTGTGTTCCATGCCTGCAAGGTAGCTTTAACCGTAGGAGGGTATTGCAAGGCATCCCGGGTCTACGTCGAATTTGCTAAAAGGTATGCTCTCCAGGTGGTTATGCCCGTTAGAGCTGATTCAATGGCAGTCCACATTTTGTTAGCCTACGTGTTTCACCAGTGTCTACTCTGGTCGATTAGGAAGTCTTTGTGGTAGTTACGGAGGTTAGGAAGGCCTATGCCCCCCAACTTCAAGTGTCTGTTTAAAATAGAAAATGCCACCCTGGGTTTTGCTCCACTACATATGAACTCGCTCATTTGTTGATGAGATGATAGAAAAATAGAGTCAGGGATGGGCACAGCGATAGTCCTAAAGAAATATAGGATACGAGTGAGAATAAGTATTTTATACAATATCCCCCTGCCCATCCAACTAAGCTCAAACTTGGTCAAGCAATCCTATTCTTTTTGAATTGCAGTTTTCAGTGGGGAAAAGTTTGCTGATGGGAGGTCATCAGCTGGGGGAGTTAATACTATGCTCAAATAGTGCAAAGCAGATGGACACCATTGGAATGGAAATGTAGTTCTTAGAGACTTTTCTTCCACTTTTGATAAATTAATACCCATCATCTGAGATTTGGTAGAGTTTACCTTATAATAGGAAATGGCTCCATATTGCTGCAGAGTGGACATCACCTGGGGGAGTGAGGCCCTCGGATTTGTTAGAGTTAATATTACATCATCGGCAAATAGGTTAATTTTGTGCGTAGTTGACCCTATATGGATGCCCTCAATGTGTGGGTTGGACCGTATTGCCTCCGCCAGAGGTTTCATCATCATTGAAAATATGATCGGGGATAGTGGGCATCCCTGGCGTGTGCCATTAGTAATTTGGAACGGTTTAGATAGGATTCCGTTCGACAGAACAGAGGTTGATGGGGAGGTGTAGAGGGCGGTTATAGCCGTGAGGATCGGCCCTGAGATGCCAAATCTCTCCAGTGTTTCATGCATAAACCCCCAGTGTACTCTGTCGAATGCCTTCTCCGCATCCAAGGTGAGGAGCAGAGAAGGCATCCGCACAGCGCCGGCTTTAGCTATGAGATCAAGCAATCATCTTGTCCCGTCTGGAGCTTGACGTCCTCTCGTAAAGCCCACCTGGTCGTTTTTAATAAGATGGGGCAAGATGGGGAATAGTTGGTTGGCTATTATTTTAGTGTATAGTTTAATGTCCAAGTTGAGGAGTGAGATGGGTTGAAAGTTACCTGGTATCTCAGGAGACTTTCCCTCCTTAGGAATAGTAACTATAGTTGCTTTTACGATTTCCAGGGGAGCGTTGCCAGTAGACATTATGTGGTTAAAAAAATTGCATATATATGGAAATAAAACTGGTTTAAATAGTTAAAGGTACTCATTCAAAAATACATCTGGGCCTGGCGATTTGCCCATTTTCAGTGACTGAATGGCCCATTCTACTTCCTGCGTTGTTATAGGGTGACTTAGCTCCTGTGTCTGTTCTGGCTGTAGAGAAGGGAGAGATAGTGTAGAGAGGAATGTGTTCATTAATTCCTCATTAAGTTGGGGGATGGCTTTGTCGCAGTTTAGATTGTAGAGTGAATTGTAATATTTGCTAAATTCATCCGCGATTTCTTGTGGGGTGTAGACCCTCTTGCTCATTGTCTGAGCTATTAAGTAAGGGATTCTCGTGTTTGCTCTTGTTGCTTTAACTCTATTGGCCATTAATTTGCTCGCCTTATTATGTGAATAGTAGTGTTGCATTTGAAGTTTTTTTAGGTGATTTTCATGGTCTATTGCAAGATGTGCTTGTAGTTCCGTTCTTGATTTTTTAGTGGAAGTAGGTTTCCCAAGGAGGGATCTGCTTTATGAACCGCAGCTAGAGTGGAAATTTTAGTTAAGAGGTCTAGTGTGGTTACGTTGCGTTGTTTTTTATAGTACGCTGTTTGCTGGATAAAAAGGCCTCTTATAAACGCCTTGTGTGCATTCCATAGCAGTGAAGGATTGGTGGAGGGGAGAGAGTTGAAGGCAAAGAACTCAGTCAGCTTCTCTTCGGTGGTAGCAGAGTTGTTTTTGAGTAGTAAGTGTTGTTTCTCAATCTATTAGTGTCAGATTTTTGGAAGTGGGATTCCTGAACGCAGACCACTTCGGCTTTGGATCTTTTAATTTCTCTCCACAGAAGGGATCTTTTAAATGGGCTATTCAAGCCTTTGAGATTAAGAGGTAGGACCTTCATCGCCATAAGAGCTGTAGTAGTATTGCGTTAAAGAAACCGCATCCTGATAGTAGTTACACCTGAGATGCAAATTAGTGTAAAATATCAGCGAAAATATGAACAGACAATTAGGCACTAGAGATGAGCGAACGTACTCGTCCGAGCTTGATACTCGTTCAAGTATTAGCATGTTCGAGATGCTCGTTACTCGTGACGAGTACCACGCGATGTTCGAGTTACTTTCACTTTCATCTCTGAGACGTTAGCGCGCTTTTCTGGCCAATAGAAAGACAGGGAAGGCATTACAACTTCCCCCTGCGACGTTCAAGCCCTATACCACCCCCCTGCAGTGAGTGGCTGGCGAGATCAGGTGTCACCCGAGTATAAAAATCGGCCCCTCCCGCGGCTCGCCACAGATTTGTTCTGACATAAAGGAGGGAAAGTGCTGTTGGTGCCGAAGCTGCTATAGCGAGAGTGTTAGGAGTATTTTAGGCTTCAAGAACCCCAACGGTCCTTCTTAGGGCCACATCTAACCGTGTGCAGTAATGTGGAGGCGGCTTTTTGCAGTGTTGCACTTTTTTTTTTTTTGTATATCGGCCGTGCAGAGCATTGCGCCCTGCAGTAATTATTCATACTCCAGGGCCAGAAGTGGTGGTTAGGCAGGGACAGAAGACATATATTGTGAGGCAGGGACAGAAGACATATTTATTGAATATAGGCAGTGGGCCTTAGCAAAAACATTTTGGGAAAAAAAATCTATTTGGGCTGCCTGTGACTGTCCTCAGTGTACTGGGTCTGTGCTGGGTGTAGTTGTCCTCCTAATTCATACGCAGCCAGCTAAGTGTTACAGCAGGCTTGCGCAAAATTATTTCCTGGCTCTGTGTTGGCTGTTAAATCACCGCTGTATTCCAGTCCACAGTGCAACAGAGTGCAGTTATTGGACATACTCCAGGGCCAGTAGTGGTGACGCAGAGAGAGAAGACATATACAGTGTATATAGGCAGTGGGCCTTTCCAAAAACATTTTGGGAAAAAAATCTATTTGGGCTGCCTGTGACTGTCCTCAGTGTACTGGGTCTGTGCTGGGTGTAGTTGTCCTCCTAATTCATACGCAGCCAGCTAAGTGTTACAGCAGGCTTGCGCAAAATTATTTCCTGGCTCTGTGTTGGCTGTTAAATCACCGCTGTATTCCAGTCCACAGTGCAACAGAGTGCAGTTATTGGACATACTCCAGGGCCAGTAGTGGTGACGCAGAGAGAGAAGACATATACAGTGTATATAGGCAGTGGGCCTTTCCAAAAACATTTGGGGAAAAAAATCTATTTGGGCTGCCTGTGACTGTCCTCAGTGTACTGGGTCTGTGCTGGGTGTAGTTGTCCTCCTAATTCATACGCAGCCAGCTAAGTGTTACAGCAGGCTTGCGCAAAATTATTTCCTGGCGTTCCGTAAGCGAAGTCAGCCTCCAACCACAGGCCAATAAGCGGCACATTTAATTACAGCGTTCTGTTTCTGCACTACTGGTATAACACCATGCTGAGGGGTAGGGGTAGGCCTATAGGACGTGGACGCGGGCGAGGACGCGGAGGCCCAAGTCAGGGTGTGGGCACAGGCCGAGCCAGTGCGGTGGCCAGGGGTAGAGGCAGGGCCAGACCGAATAATCCACCAACTGTTTCCCAAAGCGCCCCCTCGCGCCATGCCACCCTGCAGAGGTCAAGGTGCTCTACGGTGTGGCAGTTTTTCACAGAGACGCCTGCCGACCGACAAACAGTGGTGTGCAACCTTTGTCGCGCCAAGATCAGCTGGGGAGCCACCACCACCAGCATGCGCAGGCATATGATGGCCAAGCACCCCACATGGTGCGACGAAGGCCGTTCACCGCCTCCGGTTTGCACCACTGCCTCTCCCCCTGTGCCCCAACCTGCCACTGAGATACAACCCCCCTCTGAGGACACAGGCACTACTGTCTCCTGGCCTGCACCCACACCCTCACCTCCGCTGTCCTCGGCCCCATCCAGCAATGTCTCTCAGCGCAGCGTCCAGACGTCGCTAGCGCCACTGTTTGAGCACAAGCGCAAGTACGCCACCACGCACCCGCACGCTCAAGCGTTAAACGTGCACATTGCCAAATTGATCAGCCTGGAGATGCTGCCGTATAGGCTTGTGGAAACGGAGGCTTTCAAAAGCATGATGGCGGCGGCGGCCCTGCGCTATTCGGTTCCCAGTTGCCAGTACTTTTCCCAATGTGCCGTCCCAGCCCTGCACGACCACGTCTCCCGCGACATTGTACGCGCCCTCACCAACGCGGTTACTGCCAAGGTCCACTTAACAACAGACACGTGGACAAGCACAGGCGGGCAGGGCCACTATATCTCCCTGACGGCACATTGGGTGAATTTAGTGGAGGCTGGGACAGAGTCAGAGCCTTGGACCGCTCACGTCCTACCCACCCCCCGAATTGCGTGCCCCAGCTCGGTGGTGGTATCTGCGGCGGTGTATGCTTCCTCCACTAAACCACCCTCCTCCTCCTCCAACGCAACCTCTGTCTCGCAATCAAGATGTGTCAGCAGCAGCACGTCGCCAGCAGCTGGTGTCGCGCGGCACGGCAGCACAGCGGTGGGCAAGCGTCAGCAGGCCGTGCTGAAACTACTCAGCTTAGGAGAGAAGAGGCACACGGCCCACGAACTGCTGCAGGGTCTGACAGAGCAGACCGACCGCTGGCTTGCGCCGCTGAGCCTCCAACCGGGCATGGTCGTGTGTGACAACGGCCATAATCTGGTGGAGGCTCTGCAGCTCGGCAGCCTCACGCACGTGCCATGCCTGGCCCATGTCTTTAATTTGGTGGTTCAGCGCTTTCTGAAAAGCTACCCACACTTGTCATACCTGCTCGGAAAGGTGCGCCGGGTCAGCGCACATTTCCGCAACTCCAAGACGGACGCTGCCACCCTGCGGACCCTGCAACATCGGTTTAATCTGCCAGTGCACCGATTGCTGTGCGACGTGCCCACATGGTGGAACTCTACGCTCCACATGTTGGCCAGGCTCTATGAGCAGCGTAGAGCTATTGTGGAATACCAACTCCAACATGGGCGGCGTAGTGGGAGTCAGCCTCCTCAATTCTTTACAGAAGAGTGGGCCTGGTTGGCAGACATCTGCCAGGTCCTTGGAAACTTTGAGGAGTCTACCCAGATGCTGAGCGGGGATGCTGCAATCATTAGCGTCACCATTCCCCTGCTATGCCTCTTGAGAAGTTCCCTGCAAACCATAAAGGCAGACGCTTTGCACTCGGAAACGGAGGCGGGGGAAGACAGTATGTCGCTGGATAGTCAGAGCACCCTCATGTCTATATCTCAGCGCGTTGAGGAGGAGGAGGAGGAGGGGGAGGAGCATGAGGAGGAGGGGGAAGAGACAGCTTGGCCCACTGCTGAGGGTACACATGCTGCTTGCCTGTCATCCTTTCAGCGTGTGTGGCCTGAGGAGGAGGAGGAGGAGGAGGAGGAGGATCCTGAAAGTGATCTTCCTAGTGAGGACAGCCATGTGTTGCGTACAGGTACCCTGGCACACATGGCTGACTTCATGTTAGGATGCCTTTCTCGTGACCCTCGCGTTACACGCATTCTGGCCACTACGGATTACTGGGTGTACACACTGCTCGACCCACGGTATAAGGAGAACCTTTCCACTCTCATTCCCGAAGAGGAAAGGGGTTCCAGAATGATGCTATACCACAGGGCGCTGGTGGACAAACTGATGGTAAACTTCCCATCCGACAGCGCTAGTGGCCGAAGGCGCAGTTCCGAGGGCGAGGTAGCAGGGGAGGCGCAGAGATCAGGCAGCATGTACAGCGCAGGCAGGGGACCATTATCCAAGGCCTTTGCCAGCTTTCTGGCTCCCCAGCAAGACTGTGTCACCAGTCCCCAGTCAAGGCTGAGTTGGCGGGAGCACTGTAAAAGGATGGTGAGGGAGTACGTAGCCGATCGCACGACCGTCCTCCGTGACGCCTCTGCCCCCTACAACTACTGGGTGTCGAAGCTGGACACGTGGCCTGAACTCACGCTGTATGCCCTGGAGGTGCTTGCTTGTCCTGCGGCTAGCGTCTTGTCAGAGAGGGTGTTTAGTGCGGCTGGGGGAATCATCACGGATAAGCGTACCCGCCTGTCAACCGACAGTGCCGACAGGCTTACACTCATCAAGATGAACAAAGCCTGGATTTCCCCAGACTTCTCTTCTTCACCAGCGGACAGCAGCGATACCTAAGCAATACGTAGGCTACACCCGCGGATGGAAGCATCGTTCTCTATCACCATCAAAAACGGGGACCTTTTTGCTTCATCAATCTGTGTATAATGTTCCTCCTCCTCCTCCTCCTCCTGCTCCTCCTCCTGAAACCTCACATAATCACGCCGAACGGGCAATTTTTCTTAGGTCCACAAGGCTCAGTCATATAATTTTTGTAAACAATTTTTATACGTTTCAATGCTCATTAAAGCATTGAAACTTTCACCTCAACCAATTTTTATTTTAACTGGGCTACCTCCAGGCCTAGTTACCAATTAAGCCACATTAACCAAAGCGATTAATGGGTTTCACCTGCCCTCTTGGTTGGGCATGGGCAATTTTTCTGAGGTACATTAGTACTGTTGGTACACCAATTTTTGGGGGCCCTCACCTACAGTGTAATCCAATTAATTTTTAGCCCACCTGCATTACAGCTGACGTTACATCAGCTGTGTTGGGCACTGCAATGGGATATATTTATGTACCGCCGGTGGGTTCCAGGGAGCCACCCATGCCGTGGGTCCACACGGAGTTGTAACTGCATGTGTCCACTTCTAAAGAACCCCAGTCTGACTGGGGCATGCAGTGTGGGCCGAAGCCCACCTGCATTAAGCACGACGTTACCTCAGCTGTGATGGGCAATGCAATGGGATATATTTATGTACCGCCGGTGGCTTCCTGGCACCCACCCATGCTGTCGGTCCACACGGAGTTGTAACTGCATGTGTCCACTTCATAAGAACCCCAGTCTGACTGGGGCATGCAGTGTGGGCCGAAGACCACCTGCATTAAGCACGATGTTACCTCAGCTGTGATGGGCAATGCAATGGGATACATTAATGTACAGCCGGTGGGTTCCAGGGAGCCACCCATGCTGTGGGTGCACACGGAATTCCCATTGCGGAGTTGTACCTGCCTGTGACTATTTATAAAAAACCGCAGTCTGACTGGGGCATGCAGACACTTTGACAGAATGAATAGTGTGTGGCACATAGGTTCGCCATTGCTATGCCCACATGTGCAGCTCCAGATGGAGGTGGCACAGGATTGGATTTCTCATTGCTTCTGTACAGCATTGTGGGCTATCACTCCGCCCCTTTTAAAGAGGGTCGCTGCCTAGCCATGCCAACCCTCTGCAGTGTGTGCCTGCGGTTCCTCCTCATGGCAGACGCACTTATAAATAGACATGAGGGTGGTGTGGCATGAGGGCAGCTGAAGGCTGCGCAGGGACAGTTTGGTGTGCGCTGTGGACACTGGGTCGTGCGGGGGGGGGGGGGGGGTTGGGCAGCATGTAACCCAGGAGAAGTGGCAGCGGAGTGTCATGCAGGCAGTGATTGTGCTTTGTTGGAGGTAGTGTGGTGCTTAGCTAAGGTATGCATTGCTAATGAGGGCTTTTCAGAAGTAAAAGTTGTTGGGAGGGGGGGGCCCACTCTTGCCGGTATTGTGGCTTAATAGTGGAACCTGGGAACTTGAGATGCAGCCCAACATGTAGCCCCTCGCCTGCCCTATCCGTTGCTGTGTCGTTCCCATCACTTTCTTGAATTGCCCCAATTTTCACAAATGAAAACCTTAGCGAGCATCGGCGATATACAAAAATGCTCGGGTCGCACATTGACTTCAATGGGGTTCGTTACTCGAAACGAACCCTCGAGCATCGCGATAATTTCGTCCCGAGTAACGAGCACCCGAGCATTTTGGTGCTCGCTCATCTCTATTAGGCACCCTTCGGGAAACAAAAAACATTTGGATAAATGTAAGTAGGAACATAAACATAATCGTGTAGTGATTCATACTGCGCAAACTTGGGGAAAGTCTGCAGGAATATGGTGGCAAAACCTGTACTTGTAGAACCGGTGATCAGCAACGTAGCCGTTCAACTTGCATCTCTCCACTCCTGATCTTGGGAGAAGGGTTGGTCTTCTGCGTCTGGTTTTGATCTGACCGCGCTGGACAAGGAATGTTCCACTCCTCCAATAATTCCAGGCCTTTGTCAAGTGTGAAAATTACATGGGTTCTCCCATTCTTTGCGACGATACTTTTAGTTGGGAAGCCCCATTTGTATCTTACAGCATGGTTTCGTAAAGCAGAAGTTATGGGGGCAAATTTCTTCCTTGCTGCAATTGTAGCTTGAGAAAGGTCGGCGTAAAGTGTAATGTTCTGGAAAGGAGCCGGCAATGAAGGATTTGTCTTGCGGCTCGCATGAGTTGGTCCTTGATATAAAAAAAAGTGTATCCGGGCAATTGTGTCTCGAGGGAAAGATGTCAGAATGGATTGAGCTCTTGGTAGTCTATGAGCCCGGTCAATGGTGAGATCCATAGGGGAACATTGGGGAATAACTGCACGGATTACACTTTGTAGGAACGCAGTGAGCTCAGTAGGAGGAGTCGATTCTGGAATGCCCCTAAGTTTAACGTTGTTCTGGTTGTTCCTGTCCTCAATATCTGCCAATTTGTTTCACAGGGTTTCCACCTCTTCTTCTAACATATTATGCGAGTCCACTAGTGAATTGTGGGCTGATGCGAATTCTCCCATTTTAGGCTTTGTATGGTCCACCCGTTCTCCCAATTCTTCCACAGTCGTATTTATGCCCGCGAGGCTATTGGCAATGTCTTTTTGTATTGAGGTGTGTAAAGCCAGCATTGCTTCTTTCATGAACAATTCAAAGGCTGCTTGGTTATGTGCTGGCATATCCTCCAATGTCAATTCAGTTGATTAGGGATTAGAGGAGTAGCAAGCTCGCTGTTTTAACGGGCTAGAGGAATTCGATTTGTTATTCATAGTCATTTCAGAATAGGGTGGCGAGTGTTGTATACCTCTTTTACTACTGATTGCAGCAAGGTTGGTAGAGAAAGCGTCAATATGATTTTTGTCTGGGAGCCCGGTCTGGGAGACTTTTTTGTCGGCCGCGGGGGACCATCTAGTCGGGGTTTTTTTTTTAGATGATGCGCAAGGAGAGTCTCGTGCGCCTGTAGGAGCCTCCTCTCCGAGGTCTGAATTGTTTTTATCTCCCATGTGGATGCCTGATGTCAGTGATTTATCATTTAAATAAGATGGGGGTGAACCTCCTGATTTAGTTGGGGTTCCAGTCTTTGGCTTGGGGTGGCTAATGATAGTTGCATCATAGGCTGCATTGTGTAGCTCAGTCTGGGGTGCATCACAAGAGGGGTTCCCCATGTCTGCATGAGCTCCATAGGGTGAGTAGGAGTGATCATTGCGTTCTACATCGGCAGCGGTCCCTGCAGGGGGGATCTGCGACTGGAACAGCCAGGACACACTCCCCTGTGCCTGCTGGTTTGTCAAGTGCCCATTCTAGGTGGCCGGTAAAGCTCGCAGCAGGTAGTGTGAGTGGGAGTTCCACGGCAGGGCCAGTAAGAGCAGTGGAGCCGCTGGGAGTATGGGTAAAGCCGTCTCTACGTGTCTACTGCTGGAGCACAGCCGAAGGTCCTGCAGGTGAGATTGATGCAGCGGGGGGAAGCTCCGTGTCTCCAATCCGAGTGGCTCTCAGTATCTGCTGCAGGGGGTCCCTTCGGAGCGGCAGCCGCAGTAGCAGCGGGGGGGGGGGGGGGGGGCTCCCGGCTCCTGGCGCGAGCGGCCGCCTGTCATCTCCACTATTCGATTGGCCAGCGAAGTCAGATGCGGAGAGGCAGGGGAGGGAATCCTCCTTCCCAAAGGTATTTCAAAAACAGAGAAAATCCGCGCTATTTACCGGTGACTGCAAAAGGATGATTCTCCAAGAAGAATAATTCAAGTGCCAAAAGCACGTTTTATTAAAATTGCCAAACTGGCAATTACACAAAAATGAACTGCACAAATTAACAAATTTGGCTGTTACATAAAGAGTACAATTAAATGCTACGCGTTTCGGCGTCTTAATACGCCTTTTTTAAGCATGAATAAGTAAAATTTGTACGCTCTATAAATAGTAACACATACATGTGTAAAGCTGTACCTACTGTGGGAGACGGTGACGAGGAAGTCCTGCGTCCGGCGCCGGCTTGAGTATCGGCGTCATTACGCTCATTACGTAACAATGTCATTCTGTATCGGCATCATTACACTCATTGCGTGTCAACGTCATCGCGCATCATTGCGCTCATTGCGTGCCAACGTCATCACGTGAAGCGTGCGGCACGGCTACGCCTGGATGTGTAAACTATTGTGCTTACGTTGGGGAATGACACGCAAGATGCGTGTCATTCAATAATAGGTCTACTGCGCATGTATGGGAATGGAACTAAGTATATGATGTAAAGGTGCGCCCCAGACGCTGACGAACCTCGTCCACCTGCTCCAACGGTTATGTAATGCACAGAACATAGTAAAATTGGCCAAGATATATTTGTAAGATTAAAGGGGTTGTCCCGAGGCAGCAAGTGGGTCTATACACTTCTGTATGGCCATATTAATGCACTTTGTAATGTACATTGTGCATTAATTATGAGCCATACAGAAGTTATAAAAAGTTTTATACTTACCTGCTCCGTTGCTGGCGTCCTCGTCTCCATGGTGCCGACTAATTTTCGCCCTCCGATGGCCAAATTAGCCGCGCTTGCGCAGTCCGGGTCTTCTCCTCTTCTCTATGGGGCTCCGTGTAGCTCCGTGTAGCTCCGCCCCGTCACGTGCCGATTCCAGCCAATCAGGAGGCTGGAATCGGCAATGGACCGCACAGAAGCCCTGCGGTCCATGGAGACAGAGGATCCCGGCGGCCATCTTCAGCAGGTGAGTATGAAGACGCCGGACCGCCGGGATTCAGGTAAGCGCTGTGGGGGTTGTTTTTTTAACCCCTGCATCGGGGTTGTCTCGCGCCGAACGGGGGGGGGTTTAAAAAAAAAAAAAAACCGTTTCGGCGCGGGACAACCCCTTTAATTTTTACATAATATACTGCAAAATAAAATAACTCACTCAAAAATAAATAAGAAGAAAATGTGTTGTTAAAATTTACA
The DNA here is from genome assembly GCF_035609145.1 of Eleutherodactylus coqui. Taxonomy (NCBI): domain Eukaryota; kingdom Metazoa; phylum Chordata; class Amphibia; order Anura; family Eleutherodactylidae; genus Eleutherodactylus; species Eleutherodactylus coqui. Next base: position 108,951,465 of record NC_089839.1, on the reverse strand, counting down.
TAAATAAAACGTTCACCCCTGTAAATCACTTAAAAAATACAATGCAAAATGTAATTCTAATATATATAAATCAGCTCAAATATGTTATATATGTACTATTGTTGTTGTATACTGGATACTTTTAGATTTACTAAAATTGTAATGAATTTTTTCTAAAGTCTCGTTTAAACCATAAGGTGTAAGTGTGTTTAGACTATATATCCAATACATTTCTCGGGCACCGAGTTGTGAGAAAGAACCAGATGTTATATGTTCTAACGGAGTGATTTTAAGTTGTAATGGATCTTTTTGGTGTATCTCTGTAAAGTGTCGTGATATGCTGTGTTTCGTGTACCCAGATGAAATATTAAAGCGATGTTGATTAAGACATGTTTTTAGCATCTTTGTAGTTCGTCCAACATATTTAAGCTTACAGGGACATTCTAATACGTAGATCACAAAGCATGTAAGGCAGTTCAAAAACTGGTTGATTTTCCAGGTTTTTTGTTCTCGTTCACTAAAAATTTCCTTACTGCCTTGTGTGATGGCTATACAGCACTTACAGAGTTTCCTCCCACAGCGATACACTGCCGTCAGAATGGATTTTTCACTATTTTTGCGGAATTTTTTATAGGAATCCGATGGAGCTACTGCGTTTTGTAAGTTTTTATTTCTACGATAAATTATTTTAGGTTTATCCTGAACAATGTCCACCAAAATTGGGTCTTTTTTAAGGCTATCCCAATTTTTCTTTATTATTTTTTTCAATGCCACTGAATTGAGAATTATATTTAGTAATAAAAAGTATATTATATTACGCATATCTGTTGTCTTTTTTCTTACACCTATATCAGGTTCCTCTAATGCTCGTTTTTGTGCCGAATCAATTAATGTAGAGGGATACCCTTTCCTAATGAATCGTTCCTTTAGAATTAAAGGGGTTGTCCCGCGGCAGCAAGTGGGTCTATACACTTCTGTATGGCCATAATAATGCACTTTGTAATGTACATTGTGCATTAATTATGAGCCATACAGAAGTTATAAAAAGTTTTTCACTTACCTGCTCCGCTGCTGGCGTCCTCGTCTCCATGGTTGCCGTCTAATTTTCGCCGTCTAAAATGGCCTAATGGCCAAATTAGACGCGCTTGCGCAGTCCAGGTCTTCTCCTGTTCTCTATGGGGCTCCGTGTAGCTCCGTGTAGCTCCGCCCCGTCACGTGCCGATTCCAGCCAATCAGGAGGCTGGAATCGGCAATGGACCGCACAGAAGAGCTGCGGTCCACGGAGGTAGAGGATCCCGGCGGCCATCTTCACCGGTAAGTATAGAAGTCACCGAAGCGCCGGGATTCAGGTAAGCGCTGTGCTGTTCTTTTTTTCAGTCCCTGCATCGGGGTTGTCTCGCGCCGAACGGGGGGGGGGGGGGGGGGGGGGTTGAAAAAAAAAAAAACCCGTTTCGGCGCGGGACAACCCCTTTAAGGATTGAGAATTGTAAAGTTCATTTGTAGAACAGTTCCTTTTTATTCTTTTGAACTATCCAAATGGAATGTTGGTTTTCCAGTTCTTTTTGTGACAACTCGAAAAATCGAGAAAGCTGTTGCAATCCGTGGGTTTAAAATAGGTCTTAGTCTGTACAACCCCATAAAAAGAAGATATAACTAAGTCTAGAAAGACAATTTCCAATTTATCTATATGGTGCTCAAACGTTAAATTAAGATGGTTTTCGTTAATACTTGTAACAAATGTATGAAGATCCTCTAAATTGCCTTTCCAAACCATTAGGATATCATCTCTGAACCGTCGAAAAAAGACGATACGTTTGTCATTGAACATGGTTCATTTAATTGTACTCTTTAGGTAACGGCCAAATTTGTTAATTTGTGCAGTTCATTTTTGTGTAATTGCCAGTTTGGCAATTTTAATAAAAAGTGCTTTTGGCACTTTAATTATTCTTCTTGGAGAACCATCCTTTTGCAGTCACCTGTAAATAGCATGGATTTTCTCTGTTTTTGCATCCATTTATTCCCCATTTGGAAGTTTTTTTCCTTCTGGGGTTGTATATATTTTTTTCTGCTGCTGACCGGACTACAGAAGACTTCAAGTACCTGCTATTGGTGGACCAGGATTTTTGGTGCAGGCGGATTTACCCTTATCCTATAGGGTTTCCGCCTAGCACCAGGTGAGTAAAGTTCGTTTTACCTCACAGTTGTGCTTTGTTCCATGTTGGGTGGCGCGGATCACTCTGCTCTCTTCCAAAGGTATTTCAGGGAGGCTTTGTCCTCCGCTGTGGTTCACGTCTCCCCCAGCAGGTCTAAGCATGGCATCCAGGAGCTTCTCCTCTCTCACAGAGCGTGGGAGTTCAGAGCTGCCATCTTTGGGCTCCTCTCCTCGATTTCGTGTGGTATAAAAGTCACTCAATTTCTTAGGAGACAGCTTCCTTACCCTTCTAGGCATGGCGTATGGAGCTAGCTGCCTTCAGCAGCAAAATGGAGGTAGTTTGAGCTGATTTTCTAGTCGCTTTATCAGTCACTAGACAGGTTAGAAGGGGAGCTGTACTAACATGCGTCTATCCAGCTCTCCCTTCAGGCCACGCCCCCTAAACTCTGTTTTCTATCCTTTTTTGTTAAAAGTCATGCTATGTTGTTTGAATGGTGGGGCATGCTATAGTTCTCCTTATTTTTGTTATTATTTTCAGACTTAAGGTTTGGGAGCCATTTTCTGTGGTTCTTCTCATTATCAATAATTAATTCAGTAAGTTAAAATAAAAATATATAGACAAATGTTACGATTTATAAGGAATGTACGCACATATGCAAATAATTACGCTCTCTGTTTTCATGTACTATGTGACTCCATTATGATGTGCACTTTCTGTGCCCACTGTTCTTGTTTATTTGTCCACTTTATTCTGGCTAAATAAAGTTCCCTTTTTTTAAAAAAAAAAGATAGCTCATCAAAATTTGCCTGGAAAACTCCTTTAATAGCTCAATGCTAGATAATTCTATAATTATCAAGTAACTTCCAAAGAGGTATTTATACTACAGTAGATTTTTTTTACAGGAAGCTTGAACAGTATGATAGATTCATTATGATCTCTTTGCAAATGGATTTGTACAGATCCTGATATACTACAATATATACAGTATTTCCCAGTCAGCCCCTGACCTTTACTCCTTAAGAACATGGCTCTTTTTTTCTATTTTTGTTTTTTCCTCCCCACTTTTAAAAAATCATAACTCTTTTATTTATCCATCGATGTGTATGAGGGCTTGATTTTGCAGGACATGGTGTATTTTTCAATGGAATTATTTAATGTACCATATAATGTATTGAAAAACGTTTAAAAAATTCTAAGTGGAGTGAAATGGAAAAAATGAAATTCTGTACTACTTTTATGTTTTTTTAAAGATATTTAATTTTTTAAAATTATTTTCTTCCTCCATCTTCTGACAGCCATAACTTTTTAATTTTTTCGTCAACATTTTTTGTGGGCCATCCTGTAGTTTCCGTTGGTATAATTCTGGAGTACATATGACTTTTTATTACATTTTTTCTTGGAAAAAAAGCGCAATTCTGGCGTAATTTATTTTTTCTGAAGACCTTCACTGTGCAGGGTAAGAAACGCATTATTTTGATAGATCAGACTTTTATGGACGCAGTGATACCATACATGTGTTTTCTTTTATTATGTAGATACTTTTATTATAAATATGGCAGAGGAGGGGGGTTAACCCCATAAGGACATGGCCTATTTTGGGCTTAAGGACGCAACGATTTTTGGCGGATTTTAATCTCCATTTTTCAAAAGCCAAAACTTTTTTAATTTTCCATCGACACGGCCGTAAAAGGTCTTGTTTTTTGCGTGGCGAATAGAGATGAGCGAGCACCCTCGGATAAAGCAGTTACTCGAGCAAGCATCACTCTTCTCGAGTAACTGCTTACTGGTCCGAGCGTGCTCAGGAGGGGCGGCAGGGGTGAGCGGCGGCGGCGGGGGGGAGAGAGAGATCTCTTTGACTCTTCCCCCTGCTACCCCCCGACTCTCACCCCCACTCCCTGACGCCCCCCCAAGCATGCTCGGACCAGTAAGCAGTTACTCTAGAACAGCAATGCTCGCTCGAGTAACTGCTTTATCCGAGCATACTCGCTCATCTCTAGTGGCGAACTGTAGTTGGAGGGAAGGGGTTAAACTTTTATTACCTCTTATTTTTTTTTAATAATTGGTAAAAATGTTTTAAACTTATTTGTATTTATTTTTTTTAGTCCTCAGAGGGGACAAGAACGTTCGCTGCTTTGATTGCTTCTGCAGTATGATGTAATGCCATAGCATTACATTATACCGAAAACTGACAGGCATTCTATCAAGCCATGCCACAGAAATGGCTTAATAGGAATTCCGCTATGACAGCCCTGAAGCCTTTCAAAAGACCCCCAGCTGACATGACACCTGCAAGGCCACCGACGATCTCATTGCAGGGGGGTGGGCGTACAGTCCCCCAAAACATTGTTCGGGGGATTTAAATGCCACTGTCAGAATTCACAGCAGCATTTAAAGGGTTAACAGCTTTGATGAGCTGCGTGGCTTATCGGAGTTGTTGTGGGTGGGTGCCTGCTGAAGAAACAGCCTGCACTTGTGTTTTATGGAGCGGGTTACCGTCCATAAACACCCCAAAGCTGCAAGACGTAACTGTACTCTAACAACACCATTATCTGCAGTACAAATTAGAACAGTAATCTTCATGCAAAGTAATACTTTTTGATCGAGAGATGGGACTTATTTTATGAACTCATTGTCAAAATAAATCAAGCACCTAGAAGGAATGAAACTTTCTCTGTGTGATACAGGCGGGTATGGATGTTCTAGTACCCTGTTGTACCACCTTTAGCTTGGATGCAAGATGTGATATGGATGGGCATGGAGGCTCTAATACGCTGTTGTACTGCCTCTAGCTTGGATACAAGATGTGATACGGGCAGACATGGAGGCATACAGGTTCCATATGGTATCCTGTGGCATATTGCTCCACATTTGCTGTAACTGAGCCTCTAGATCATGCAAACTCCTAGGCTGTTGAATCTGGCATCTCAGATGGTCCCATACATGTTCTATTGGTGATAAATCTGTTGACCAGACAAGCAATGTTGTGGAGACATTCCTGTGACACCCTTATCCTGTTTGAAAATGCCTCTTGGAAGCCATGCCATGAGAGTCAACACATGTGGCTGCGGGGTGTCCTGAACATATAGCTGAGCTGCCATTGTCCCTTATACCACGAATAGGGGGGACCGACTGTCATATGTGATGTCCTCCCAGACCATCACACCAGCAGTGGGGCAGTGTGCTGCACCACAGCAAAGCCAGGATTGAGGTGCTCATCCCTAGGTCTCCAGACACGAACACGACCATTATCAGTGCCAAAACTGAAGCTGATGATAATATGGTTCCACTCTGTAGCAGTCCAGTTTTATCACTCATGATACCACTGCAAACACACGCAATGGTGGGTGTCAAAGGCAGTACACGTAATAGGCGTTGTGAGACCAAATTTTCTCCAGCCAAGTAATGATGGTGCCACCTGTCAATGGCTGGCAGACAACAAAACAATTGGAGCTGCAGCTGCTTGTGCTTGTTGGACCATCAGACAGTCCTCTCTATTGCTAGAATGCTGACCATCCAGCTTCTTGCATTCCAATAATACTCACGACCCTAAACTCTGTTAACTAGGCAAAGTCTCTTTAATTGCGTCATAGAGGTGTCTAGTAGTCAACAAGCTCTACACCAAGGAAAAAGAGGGTCACTACACGCAAGTAGCCTCTGATAGCCTTTCTATATGCCAAGGCTGGAACCACTTTTATGGTTTCAGGTGATAAGATCGTTTATGTAATCATGCCATAACTCTAATCATTTACATATCTGCCTGAGCTGTAACTGCATGCCGAGTTATAAATATATAACTATAAGAAGCTTCCCCTTCTGGTCAAGAAGACACTCTCATTGTATTAGTTGGAAATGGTGATCTCTTTAGAGATGATTCATAAATAATATGGTATTAGTTTGTCAGTATAGTACTAAATTGTATCTACTATAGGAAAAAAATAACTTTTTCCTAGCACCACTTAGCTTGTCAATTTGCTGAAATTGAGGGCAGTGTCTGTAAAAAAGGTATTGAAAATTACCAGTTCTGAGTATTTTACAGATCTTGAAAAAAATCAATTGCTATACAGAAGAGTGCTTCACATAAACTGACAGCTTTCAGGAATTTACTGTGCTGAATATGAACCTTTTCTTGTCTAGAAGGGACCTGGCATTGCATTATAGCATGCACATTGTATATCGTGTCTCTGCTATTTTACTCCCACAAATAGATATAAATTTGGAAAAATGAACCAATCAAAAACATTTTAGTTCATCATTATTCTTTTTTATGTTTGTTTTTTTGCAGTAATAAACTGAGGGGTGCAATATATGTCCATGTGTTATTTAAATATATTTCCTATAACATGTTGCATAAAGGAGATAGATGACAGAAATTGCACTTCTTATATCACTGCAGATATATTCTTGCAGTACATGCAGTCGCTGGCCCCTGTTGATTAATCCTCCTTGAGTAAGGGCGGCTTCACACAGGCTTATGCGCAATTACGCAACTCAGCGCAACATATTTGCACTATGAACAATTTTTTTTTCAGCACATATTGGCATATTCTACTCTATACTTTGCACACGCAGGGCATGGTTTTTGTGTGCGGCAAACACTCTCCGATTTACATGGCTGTTCAACCTAATGAGCACCAGATGCGTTCTTTTTCAGCGACATTGCACAGCATATTGCGCATCTCCCTGCATATTGCATGTGCATTTGAACTCTCCCCGTAGACTTCTATGGGGACCGTTGGTGCCCAAATACACATAAAGATAGAGCATGTTCTATTTTTTTGCACGCGCAAAGTATACACATGTCAACGAACCCATTGAAATCAATGGGTTCTATTTACTGTGTATTGTACACGCAAATAAGTCTATGTGAAGCTGCCCCTAAAGCCAGTCTCCAGCCAAAAATTGATGCCTGAATTTTCACTAGATTTTTGTGTCATTCAGAGACCTCTTCCAACATGTGGCCAAGCAATTTCTGAGATGCGTGTGGGGTGGTATGACTCATCCATGTACAAAAATAATCACTGAGGTGTTCATTAGGGATGCCTAAGCTGAATACCAAACCCCTTGTATCCTATTTTATGCATAGAACATAACAGCAGAAGTGGCTGAATACATATTGTACATAGCCAAACTAACAGTAAGATGATGTTCTGTTTGCACATAAGGGAGGAACACTCCACCCCCCATATTTTAAATAAGGAACCTTCCGGTCAGGGAAGGTGGCTCAGGTAGTTGAGTCTGACTCACTAGCCAAGACTAAATTTTTTATAATTATTAGAGATGAGCGAGCACCAAAATGCTCGGGTGCTCGTTACTCGAGTCGAACTTCCCGCGATGCTCGAGGGTTCATTTCGAGTAACGAACCCCATTGAAGTCAATGGGCGACCCGAGCATTTTTGTATGGGACCTATGCTCCACTAAGGTTTTCATTTGTGAAAATCTGGGAAATTCAAGAAAGTGATGGGAACGACACAGAAACGGATAGGGCAGGCGAGGGGCTACATGTTGGGCTGCATCTCAAGTTCCCAGGTGCCACTATTAAGCCACAATAGCGGCAAGAGTGCCCCCCCCAACAATTTTTACTTCTGAAAAACCCTCATTAGCAAGGCATACCTTAGCTAAGCACCACACTACCTCCAACAAAGCACAATCACTGCCTGCATGACACTCCGCTGCCACTTCTCCTGGGTAACATGCTGCCCAACTGCCCATTTCAGTAATAGTAGCAGTCAAGACAGGCCCCAGTAACAATTCCAAAGCAGCAGTATAAGGGGAGCACAGTATTAGTTTCATTTCAGTAGTAGTAGCAGTCTAGACAGGTCCCAGTAACATATCACTAGCAGCAGTATAGGGCGATCATGTAACGGACACAGCAGAACCAGGAAACAATTATGCGCAAGCCTGTAGTGAGACCTAGGTGCGTATGACTGAGCTACTGGAATTCACAGTGAAGAACCAGTCAAGTGGCCAAAGGCCAGTGGTAGGCCTTAAAGGGGTTGTCCCGCGCCGAAACGTTTTTTTTTTTTTTCCAATAGGCCCCCCGTTCGGCGCGAGACAAACCCAATGCATGTGTTAAAAAAAACAAACGTTTAGTACTTACCCGAATCCCCGCGCTGCGGCGACTTCTTCCTTACCTTAGCAAGATGGCCGCCGGGATCTTCACCCCCGATGCACCGCGGGTCTTCTGCCATGGTGCACCGTCGGCTCTGTGCGGTCCATTGCCGATTCCAGCCTCCTGATTGGCTGGAATCGGCACACGTGACGGGGCGGAGCTACGAGGACCAGCTCTCCGGCACGAGCGGCCCCATTCACCAGGGAGAAGACCAGACTGCGCAAGCGCGTCTAAACGGGCGATTAGACGCTGAAATTAGACGGCACCATGGAGACGAGGACGCTAGCAACGGAACAGGTAAGTGAATAACTTCTGTATGGCTCATAATTAATGCACGATGTACATTACAAAGTGCATTAATATGGCCATACAGAAGTGTATGACCCCACTTGCTTTCGCGGGACAACCCCTTTAAGTATTTTGCTTCAATTTTTTAAAATGGTGAGGTGGAAAACCAGACAGACACCGTATGCAGCGTATATATGTATACTCTTTCCCTCTGGCGGGATGATGGCGATCATGTAACGGACACCGCAGAGCCAGGAAACAATTATGCGCAAGCCTGCTGTAACGCTTAGCTGGGTAATAATGAGTGACTACTACCCCCAGCAGACACGCAGTAAACTGTGCACGGTCACAGGCTTGGCTGGGTAATAATGAGCGACTACTACCCCCAGCAGACACGCAGTAAACTGAAGACGGTCACAGGCAGCCCAAATATAGTATTTTTTTCCAATTTTTGGGGAAAAGCCCACTGCCTATATAGCCTGTATATGGATTTCCCTGTTGGAGGATGACTGTGGTTATTGAAAGCACAGTGCAGCCAGAAAAAATTATGCGCAAGGCTGGGTAATAATGAGCGACTACTACCCCCAGCACACACGCAGTAAACTGAAGACGGTCACAGGCAGCCCAAATATAGTATTTTTTTCCAATTTTTGGGGAAAAGCCCACTGCCTATATAGCCTGTATATGGATTTCCCTGTTGGAGGATGACTGTGGTTATTGAAAGCACAGTGCAGCCAGAAAAAATTATGCGCAAGGCTGCAGTAACACCTAGCTGGGTAATAGTGAGCGACTACTACCCCCAACAGACACGCAGTAAACTGAAAACGGTCACGGGAAGCCCAAAGATTTTTTTTTCCAATTTATTTGAAAAAGCCCACTGCCTATATAGCCAGTATATCTCTTTCCCTGTACCACTGTCCCTGCCTCACCAGTACTGCCCCTATACTCAGTAAAATGACTGCAGATTGAAGATGCTATGGTCTGCATGCCCAATATACAAAAAAAGAAAAAAATGTGCAAAACTGCTAAAAGCAGCCTCAACAGTACTCCACACGGTCAGATGTGGCCCTAAGAAGGACCGTTGGGGTTCTTGAAGACGAAGATAACAGCCTAACACTCTCCCTATAGCAGCTACAGCAGGACGGCACTTTCCCTAATGTCTCTCAGCATGCATCTGTGGCGAGCAGCGGCCGGCCCCACTTTATATACTCGGGTGTCACCTGATCTCCCCAGCCACTCACTGCAGGGGGGTGGTAGAGGGCTGGAACTTCACAGGAGGAAGTTGTAATGCCTTCCCTGTGTTTCTATTGGCCAGAAAACGGCGCACACTTTTCTGGGAAGAAAATGGAAGTGACTCGAACACCGCGTGGTGCTCGTCTCGAGTAACGAGCATCTCGAGTACCCTAATACGAGCATCAACACTCATCTCTAATAATTATATAATATTTATAACATATAATATTATATCTCTCAAGAAAGACATGCAGGCCCCTCTTGTACTCTTTTAGTGAGTTCACCATCATCACATCCTCAGACAGATAATTCCATAGTCTCACTGCTCTTACAGTTAAAAATCTTCTTTGTGGTCTAAAAACCTTCTTTCCTCTAGACGTAGAGGGTGTCCCCTTGTTACAGTCACAGTCTTGGGTATAACTATATCACACATATAATCCATTTAGAAGCACTTGTAGGAAACAATGTGAATGAGGGTCCATTAACAATATTCATGTGCTTTAAGTGGGAGTGCTAAAAACAGCCAACTAAGTGCCTCCATCATTCCATATTTACTTCAAAGAGGATAGCCATACACATGTGTGGTGGACGTATGAATAGGCCCCACTGTGACAATTATGTCAGACTCGCACCAATCAAAAATTTAGGGCATTTTCTGTAGAGGTGGTGGCATAAATTGGGTTGATAGCAACATATCTGCCAGGAGTTGTAACAAAATATGGGTTGGTTGAGTGCCAATAGAAAGCACAAAGAATAAAATATATTTTTAACCGTGGCAAAACATGGCTAAAACGTCTTAAATGGAATTTCTAGGGATAAAAACTAATGGCCAGGAAAATTATTGTTGGTAACTATAAGGAGAGGGGTCAAGTACAAACCCCTCCGCCCATTTCAAAATTCATTCAACTACCGGTATTTTTTAATCATTTATATTTGAAAAACACAAAAAACAATGACAGTCATGATGACATCACAAGGCATATGACACCATAGACATCACATGTATCACAAGCTTGATGACCTGAAGAGGATGGTTTCAGGTATATAGCGAGGGTCTTCAGGAAATCTCATCTTAGTATAGTGGTACACTGTAGCAAGTTCTGTGGTCTCCACTGTAGCTTACCTGACAGTCACCCGGATCAATGTTTCATTTCAACAAGTAGCCATGGGAGCCCTAAAAAAAACTTAGAAGGGGACCCCACTCAACAATAGCCAGTTTGTAATGCATTTATTTAACCAACTGCTAAATTTGTCTGCTATGGGTTTTTTTTACAAAAAAGCATCAAAAATACTATGAAAAAAACATATCTGTCCTAAAAGCATGGTGTGTCAAACCACCCACAATGAAGCTTTTGTAGCTACTATTTGGGCTCAGTCAGACAAGCAAATTTTTCGAGCATGTATAGGCGCGTTTAAAAAACGGATCTATTATAACCAATGCTTTCCAATGAAAGCTATTACACGTCTGTTTTTTAAGAAGTGCTTAAAATTCGCACTTTTTAAAGCGGAGACTTCCTCGGTTTTCGTTGGATGCGATGCAATTTTGACAGTAGGAAATCTTACGGTCAAAGCCCTTAAATAAGCCCTAGCTGCAGGGAAAACCTAGAAGCGCTGTCATCTCCGGCGTGTGTTCTCCCCGGCTCCCTGACACAGTTCTTCTTCATTTCTTCTAGATGGGGATTGAAAAATCCCCACCTCTTGGAAGCTCTCCCTCTGATTGGTTGTGACCAATCACAGTGAACCACACTGAACGATTAATGCTCAAATTCATTCATTTGAAGGAATTTTGAGCAATAATTATTACATGTTAATGAGCCTTTAGTCACTAGGGATAAGAGATGTTTTGTGAATATTATAATTTAAGGCTGCAAATAGAGATAGTAGAGTTGAGAACTATGCTCTTAGAAGTGGAAAGAAAGAACAAAGACAAAGAATTCAGAAGGAAAGTGGAGGAGAAAGAGACACGGATCACAAACTAAAATGTTTTTACACAAATGGCCAGAGCATGAGAAACAAACAAGGAGAATTGAAGCTCCTAACACAAAAAGAGAAATATGATGTCATAGACATCACAAAAACTTGGTGGAATGATACACATGATTGGAATACAAGGCTTCAAGGATACAACTTATTTAAAAGAAACAGACCTAAAAAAGGGGAGGAGTTGTTGCGTTGTATGTTAGGAAAACATTCATCTCCATAGAGATTCAAGCTTCAGAACTTGGTAGTTCTGTAGAAACTGTTTGGGTAAAAATACAAGGAGAGAACAACAGAAAGGACACGATTGTAGGCATTTACTATAGGCCACCTGGACAAGCAGAAGATATTAATGAACTCTTTCTATATTTAATGGCCACGCTCTCAAGAAAGCAGAACATTAGTGATCAAGGGAGATTTAACTATCCAGACATTTGTTGGGAATCTCTCTCAGGTAAAAGTAATGGATCCAACAAATTCTTATCCGCTCTTGCTGACAACTTTATCTTCCAAAAGGTAGAAGAGGAAACAAGGGGATCTGCTATCTTGGACCTAATTCTTACCAACAGGGAGGGAATGGTTGAGGAAGTAAGAGTGGCTGGGAACTTAGGAGGCAGTGATCATGCTATCCTTGAATTTTGGAGAAAAAGAGGAGGAAGACCTGAGAAGACTCAGATCTCAAGGTTGGATTTCAGTAAGGAAGATTTTAATAAACTCAGAAAGAGGATAGGAAGAATCCAATGGCTGGATGTTCTTAAGGACAGAAATGTCCAAGAAGGTTGGGAAATATTGTGAAATTAGATTCTCAAAGCACAATCGTTAACAAGCCCTAAAAGAAGGAAGAATGGGAAGCATTTAGAGACCAGGATGGATGAACACAGAACTTGCACACAAGGAAGAAAAATATGTTTATGAAATTGAAAGAGGGGGAATATCTAAAGAAGAATATAATGCAGACTGCAGAAACTGTAGGGCAAGTGTCAGAAAAGCTAAAGCTAATAATGAATTGAGGCTTGCAACAGAGGTCAAAAGCAATAAAGAAGGATTTGAGGGGTATGTCAAAAGCAAAGTCAAAGATGCTATTGGATGCTTACAGCATGAAAATGGTGAATTTCTTAAGAATGATGTTGAGAAGGCAGCACTTTTAAATTCCTATTTTTATCTGTTTTCTCTCAGAAAGTAGAAGGAACATCAACTGATTTTCCCTGTGCTATTGGGGGAGTAAAAGAATGCAGGCTATCTATAAGCAGAGAGATGGTGAGGGAACACATAGATAACTTAAATGAATTCAAGTCTCAAGGTCCAGATGAATTACATCCTAGGATACTAAAGGAAGCAGTGGAGGTAATTGCTGAACCACTTGCCATAATCTTTGAAAATTTCTGGAGAACAGAAGAAGTCCCAAAAGATTGGAAAAGGGCTAATATTGTCCCTATCTTCAAAAAAAGGGAAGAAGGTGGATCCAGGAAACTACAGGCTTGTGAGCCTAACTTCTATACTGGGACCGATATTTGAACAAATTATTAAACAGCATTTATGCAAGTACTTGGATAAAAATGAAGTAATTAACCAGAGCCAGCATGAGTTTGTAACAAACAAGTCATGCCAGACGAATCTAATTTCCTTCTATGTCAAAATCATCTACTGGGTTGATCAGAGAAATGTGGTGGATATAGTATATCTTGACTTTAGTAAAGCATTTGACAAAGTATCTCATACCATACTTATTGAAAAAATGACCAAATATGGGATTGACAAGGCAACTGTTAGATGGATTCACAATGGGCTGAGTGATCATACTCAAAGAGTGGTCATAAATGGCTGAACATCCAAGTGGAAGTATCACGGGAACATATCAAGTGGGGTACCACAAGGCTCTTTCCTAGGCCCAGTGTTGTTCAACATTTTTATAAATAATCTGGAGGAGGGAATTGATGGGAAACTGATCAAATTTGCCGATGACACAAAGCTAGGAGGGATAGCTAACACTAGGAAAGAGAGGGAGAGTATTCAAAAAGATCTAGAAAAGCTTGAACAGTGGGTGGCGACTAACAGAATGGTATTTTTAACAAGGAGAAATGCAAAGTCCTACATCTGGGGAAGAAAAATGAAAAAAGCACATACAGAATGGGAAGAATTGGGCTAAGCAGCAGTACATGTGAAAAAGACTTGGGTATAGTAATAGTCTATAGACTGAACATGAGTCAACAATGTGATGCAGCAGCCAAAAAGGCAAACACACTTCTGGGATGTATTAAGAGAAAAATAGAGTCTAGATCATGTGAAGTAATTATCCCCCTCTACTCTTCCATAGTCAGACATCTGGAATAGTGTCCAGTTCTGGGCACCCCACTTTAAAAAAAGACATAGACAAACTGGAGCAAGTTCAGAGAAGAGTTACTAAAATGGTGAGCGGTCTGCAAATCATGTCCTATGAGAAACGGTTAAAGGATCTGGGAATGTTTAGCTTGCAAAGAAGTCTGAGAGGAGACTTAATAGCTGTCTACAAATATCTGAAGGGATGTAACAATGCAGAGGGATCAGCCCTATTCCCATCTGTACAAGGAAAGACTAGAAGCAATGGGATGAAACTGAAAGGGCGGAGACACAAATTAGATATTAGAAAAAACTTTCTGACAGTGAGGGTGATCAATGAGTGAGAGAGATCAGGTGGAAGGCAATTTGGGATCCAGAGACCACCAATGTTTATGGTTTGACATAAGAACAGACTTTTGGAAATCCTTTACTACAACCAAGGTATTAGATTTTAGAAAGAATCATTTTAAGGATATTAGTGAGTTTTTAAAAAATAAATAACTGGGTAGAATAAAACTTCAGGACTTTTTACCCAGGGGACCAAATAACCATCTGAAAGGCAACTAAACTAACAAACAAATGGGAAAAGAAACCACTATGAATCACTAGAGAATTTTGTAATATAGTAAAAGTAAAGAAGCTGCATATAAGAAGTTTAAAGAAACCTGGAAGTGTAGCTGACAGAGAATTATATAAAATTAGACAAGAGGCTTCTAAACCACAAAAGGGAGAAGAAATGTCCAAATCCATCAAAGAGGGGAATAAAACATTTTTCAAGTATATTAATGACAGAAAGAAAAAAAACTGGGAAACTACAAAAATCAAAAATGGGGATAATAGCTATAACCCAAATTCCAAAAAAAGTTGGGATGCTGTGTAAAATGCAAATAAATGTAAAGAAAAAAAAGAATGCAATGATTTTGAAATCTGATCTAACAATGTCTGTTGAAAGTGAGCCATTTGTCCATTTCATAAAAAAAAGTTGACTCATTTAGAAATTGATGGCAGCAACACATCTCGAAGAATTTGGGACAGGGCTATGTCTACCATTGTGTAGCATCCCCTCTTCTTTTCACAACAGTCTGTAAACATCTGGGAAAGGAGGGACCAATTGCTGGAGTTTTGGGTTAGGAATGTTGTCCCATTCTTGTATGATGTAGGATTCTTAGGCCTTAGTCAGACGGGCGTTTTTTCGCGCGATTTGCGGATCGCATGACGGATGCGCATCCGCAAATCGCGTGACCGGTGCGCGCAAGTCGCCCGCAAATCGCCCGAAAATCTGCTCCTAGCCGCGTTTCATTAGAAACGGGCCGGAGCTGTCCAGCGCATTGCATTCAATGGAGACGGCAATAGAGCCGCCTCCATTTAAAGCAATGCGCTGCGGGCGAGCCCGGGATGAATTGTCGGTAAGGGCTTAAATATATAAGCCCTTCCCTGCAATTCATCCTAAAATGTGTTAAAATAAAAAAAAATTGTATACTCACCTTCTCCCGGCAGCCGGAGCTCCGCGCGGCCGTCCTGCAGTGGGTGTGAAAGGGGTGTGAGTCAGACCTGCCCCCTGATTGGCTCAGCGCTGAGCCAATCAGAGGCATGCCTCACTCACACCCATTCATGAATTCATGAATGGATGTGAGTCAGACCTGCCCCTGATTGGCTCAGCGCTGAGAGGCAGCAGTCACTCAGCCATTCACGAATTCATGAATTGGTGTGTGAGTGAAACCGGCCTCTGATTGGTCAGGGCTGTGACCAATCAGAGGCAGATCATTCAGCAGGCGGGGATTTTAAAGCCCCGCCGGCTGAATAGTGCCGAGAAGCAGTTCAGGAGAACTGACAGCGGCCGCGGCTGGACTCCGGCTGCAGCGGAAAGGTGAGTATACAATTTTTTTTTATTTTAACACATTTTAGGATGAATTGCAGGGAAGGGCTTATATATTTAACCCCTTCCCGACAATTCACCCCGCGCACGCCGGCAGCCCATTGCTTTCAATGGAGCGGCTGTATTGCCGCTCTATTGAATTCAATGGGCAAACATCGTTCTTCTCTGCCACAGCTGTTACAGCTGTGGAAGAGAAGAATGATTTGTCTTCTATATGTTCTCAATGGGGTCAGCGCTGCTGCCGCCGGCCCCATTGAGCGCATATACAGAAGAGAACAGGAATCGCAGATCGCAGATAGGTGCGATCTGCGATTTTTTGTTCTATAATTTATCGGACGAGCGCATAAAAAGCGCTCATGTGTCCGATACCATTGCAAAGCAATGATTTTATAAAATCGCCGGACGCATGCGCATGCGCAAATCGCGGCTAAAAACGCCCGTCTGACTAAGGCCTCAGGGCTCAGTCACACGGGCATTTATTGCCGCGATTTGCGCATGCGTCCGGCGATTTTTAAAAACCATTGCTTTGCAATGGTATCGGACACATGAGCGCTTTTTATGCGCTCGTCCGATAAATTAGAGAACAGAAATCGCAGATCGCACCTATCTGCGATCTGCGATTCCTGTTCTCTTCTCTATATGCGCTCAATGGGGCCGGCGGCAGCAGCGCCGACCCCAATGAGAACATATAGAAGACAAATCATTCTTCTCTGCCACAGCTGTAACAGCTGTGACAGAGAAGAACGATGTTTGCCCATTGAATTCAATGGAGCGGCAATACAGCCGCTCCATTGAAAGCAATGGGCTGCCGGCGTGCGCGGGGTTAATTGTCGGGAAGGGGTTAAATATATAACCCCTTTCCTGCAATGCATCCTGAAAAGTGAAAAAATAAAAAAAAAGGATGTACTCACCTGCTCCCGACAGCCTGAGATCCCCGCGGCGGTCCTGCAGTGGGTGTGAAGGGGGTGTGACTCAGGCTTGCCCCTGATTGGCTCAGCCTGAGCCAATCAGAGGCTGATCTCAGTCACACCCATTCATGAATTCATGAATGGGTGTGACTGAGACTTGCTTCTGATTGGCTCAGCGCTGAGCCAATCAGGGGCAAGCCTGAGTCACACCCCCTTCACACCCACTGCAGGCCGGCCGCCGGGATCTCCAGCTGCTGGGAGCAGGTAAGTACATACATTATTTTTATTTTTTCACTTTTCAGGATGCATTGCAGGAAAGGGGTTATATATTTAACCCCTTCCCGACAATTCATCCCACACTCGCCCGCAGCGCTTGCATTTAATGGAGCCGCTGTATTGCCGTCTCCATTGAATGCAATGCGCTGGACAGCTCCGGCCCGTTTCTAATGAAACGCGGCTAGGAGCAGATTTTCGGGCGATTTTTGGGCCGATTTTTCGTTCGGCGCCGGTCACGCGATTTGCGCATGCGCATCCGTCATGCGATGCGCAAATCGCGGCTAAAAACGCCCGTCTGACTAAGGCCTCAAAGTGTAAAGAAATGCCATAAGCATTACCCCTGCACTAAGTTCCCTAAAATATAACTTTTATGAGATATAAATTTAAATTCACTTGCTAAAAGTTAAAAATCCAGATTGTAGGCTGCCTAAAACAAATAGATGCTCATTAGGTAACATATATAAGAGTGCAGATATGCCTTTTTTCCAGTGACATGAGTGCAAGACTTAAACTCCCTCCTCAGTATAGGAAAATGTTTGAAATATATGATCACAATCAAGGGCAAAGGATCATATGTATAAAAAAAGGAAAATATCAGGTGATTTACCCATAAACAGGTACAAAACTGCCCTAGGTTTCCTATGAACTGAGTGAAAGAGTGAAAGACTCAAACTCCCACCTCAGTATTAAGGGGAAACATTAAACATGCACTCCTGGCAAAGGGCAAAGAAGCGGCCCAAACAATCTGTGCTAAAATCACTGCTGTTAGCCCCCCAATATGTTTTGTCAGCTCCCTAGTGACCTCAGGGGATATCAAGGGAAATAATCAGGGAAAAGAAGAAGTAGCAAAATGGAAACAATAACTAAACTTTAGATTTGTTAGGTGGTTTCTTCTATAGTTTTCTTCTCCTCTGAATGTCTCCCAATATTTTTGGTGCTATGTTGCTAGTAAGCGCAAGAATCCAGGTATATCTAGAAGCGTGGACCAGGGTGACCATGTTCTAAATTTCTCCATGTTATCATCTCTTATCGCTGATAATTTTTTTAGAGCATCACATCATCTTCAAGATTCTATCTATTACTGGCTTGATCTGTAGGGGGATTGTCAACCATTTTGAGGCTATGTAAATTCTGGCAACCATACAAATGTATTGAGACAGTTTGTGTTATTGGTTATCATAGCCAGTTGGTTTATCCACAAATAAAAAAAACTGTTGGGGAAACAGGGAAAGTTTTGCCAATCATTCTAGTTATGAAATTCACTATTTGCCTCCAAAAGGATTTTGCTAAGGCACAGGACCATAAAGTATGTAACGTAGTTCCCGGGGGTTTGCAACCTCTGAAACAGTGAGGGGACATTCCTGGCAAAAACTTGTGGATTCTCCTGGGGACCAAGTATGCTCTGTGTAGTATCTTAAAGCATGATTCTGCCAATGTTACCTGGTGACTACCCTTTGAGATAAAGTCACAGCAATGCAGCCATCTTTCCGGAGAGAGGGACACATTTAAGTGGTTTTCCCAGCATAACATAAAATAGAGTTGGGTTCCCTCTAGGAGTTTATTCATTATAGCATAGAGGAGGGAGATTATACCTGGTAGAAGGGGATTCCACACACATCTTCTCTCAAAGTTTAAGGGATTACAGCGAGTTCATGAGGACAGTATGAGGGAGTGGAGAAAACAGATTTGGATTAATTCAAGCCACAGATGGTTGGGTATAGATAAGTTCTCTCTGATCTGCTGTAGTGAAAGAAGTCTGTTTTGTATCAAAAAGTGGTGTAATAAAGAGAGTCCCTTAATTTTCCACCAGGAGTAACTCCCTTGTTGTGTACTTAGGGAAAATGCTGGATTGGGGATAATGGGTAGTAGAGGTGGTAAGTCTGATATTAGGGAGTGCTTGAATCTGTTTTTGCTCCAAATTAGAGACAGATAATGGATTAGAGGAGCTATCTAGTGGAAAATTATAATTTTCACGTTTTTGTCCCAAAAGATAGTGTTTAGGGACATTGGTTTCACTAGTAAGTAGGCCTCTATATCTATCCAAAGTGATGACTTGTTTCCTGCAAACAGGAGTGGTAATTGTGAAAGTTGAGCTGCTGTATAATATTTTTGTAGATTAGAGACAGATAGCCCAATAACTAGCCTGTGGTAATGCATTTCTGTTTAATTCTGAATCTTTTGTTTTTCCATAAGAACCGGGAGATGGAATGTTGTAAGTCTTTCAGGTCTGGTGTAGCGACCTTAACCCCTTCAGTGGCAGTTTCATTATTCATTATTATCATGTCATGCCTCACAAGGCATTTTTTTTTTAAAATAAGAGTCAACAATGCAAATTAATCTCACAAGTATTTATTAAGGAATGCAACAATCACATTGCAACATTTTTTTTGTAATAAAAGAATACATTATAACAATTTTGGAAAATAATTTCCAAATTTTGGAGGAAGGAGATTTTCCGGGCATGCCACTGAAGGGTTTAATGGGTAGACATCTGAAAAGGTAGATATTCGAGGAAAAAGGGTCCTTCTTACGATATTTATCTGCCCTATCCATGATAAATCACGCTGTTCCCATGTCTTCCAGTCAGATTTAAGGGAATAGTGTAATGGGAGGTAGTTCCATTTATATAATGAGTTTAGCATGGGGGTAATTTTGATTTCCAAATATGTGATAAAATGTGGGTGAGCCTGAAACCCGAGGTTTAATTGTGTGTTAGAGCTACTGTTAAGCTCTGGTAGAGAAGCAATTTTTAGGAAATCTTCGCGGCGAGATGATAACATGGAGAAATTTAGAACATGGTCACCCTGGTCCACGCTTCTAGATATACCTGGATTCTTGCGCTTACTAGCAACATAGCACCAAAAATATTGGGAGACATTCAGAGGAGAAGAAAACTATAGAAGAAACCACCTAACAAATCTAAAGTTTATTTATTGTTTCCATTTTGCTGCTTCTTCTTTTCCCTGATTATTTCCCTTGATATCCCCTGAGGTCACTAGGGAGCTGACAAAACATATTGGGGGGCTAACAGCAGTGATTTTAGCACAGATTGTTTGGGCCGCTTCTTTGCCCTTTGCCAGGAGTGCATGTTTAATGTTTCCCCTTAATACTGAGGTGGGAGTTTGAGTCTTTCACTCTTTCACTCAGTTCATAGGAAACCTAGGGCAGTTTTGTACCTGTTTATGGGTAAATCACCTGATATTTTCCTTTTTTTATACATATGATCCTTTGCCCTTGATTGTGATCATATATTTCAAACATTTTCCTATACTGAGGAGGGAGTTTAAGTCTTGCACTCATGTCACTGGAAAAAAGGCATATCTGCACTCTTATATATGTTACCTAATGAGCATCTATTTGTTTTAGGCAGCCTACAATCTGGATTTTTAACTTTTAGCAAGTGAATTTAAATTTATATCTCATAAAAGTTATATTTTAGGGAACTTAGTGCAGGGGTAATGCTTATGGCATTTCTTTACACTTTGAGGCCTTAGTCAGACGGGCGTTTTTAGCCGCGATTTGCGCATGCGCATGCGTCCGGCGATTTTATAAAACCATTGCTTTGCAATGGTATCGGACACATGAGCGCTTTTTATGCGCTCGTCCGATAAATTATAGAACAGAAATCGCAGATCGCACCTATCTGCGATCTGCGATTCCTGTTCTCTTCTGTATATGCGCTCAATGGGGCCGGCGGCAGCAGCGCCGACCCCATTGAGAACATATAGAAGACAAATCATTCTTCTCTGCCACAGCTGAGAAGAACGATGTTTGCCCATTGAATTCAATGGAGCCGGCAATACAGCCGCTCCATTGAAAGCAATGGGCTGCCGGCGTGCGCGGGGTGAATTGTCGGGAAGGGCTTAAATATATAAGCCCTTCCCTGCAATTCATCCTAAAATGTGTTAAAATAAAAAAAAATTGTATACTCACCTTTCCGCTGCAGCCGGAGTCCAGCCGCGGCCGCTGTCAGTTCTCCTGAACTGCTTCTCGGCACTATTCAGCCGGCGGGGCTTTAAAATCCCCGCCTGCTGAATAATCTGCCTCTGATTGGTCACAGCCCTGACCAATCAGAGGCAGGTTTCACTCACACACCCATTCATGAATTCATGAATGGGTGAGTGACTGCTGCCTCTCAGCGCTGAGCCAATCAGGGGCAGGTCTGACTCACATCCATTCATGAATTCATGAATGGGTGTGAGTGAGACATGCCTCTGATTGGCTCAGCGCTGAGCCAATCAGGGGGCAGGTCTGACTCACACCCCCTTCACACCCACTGCAGGACGGCCGCGTGGAGCTCCGGCTGCCGGGAGAAGGTGAGTATATATATATATTTTTTTACACATTTTAGGATCAATTGCAGGGAAGGGCTTATATATTTAAGCCCTTCCCGACAATTCATCCCGGGCTCGCCCGCAGCGCATTGCTTTAAATGGAGCCGGCTCTATTGCCGTCTCCATTGAATGCAATGCGCTGGACAGCTCCGGCCCGTTTCTAATGAAACGCGGCTAGGAGCAGATTTTCGGGCGATTTGCGGGCGACTTGCGCGCACCGGTCACGCGATTTGCGGATGCGCATCCGTCATGCGATCCGCAAATCGCGTGAAAAAACGCCCGTGTGACTAAGGCCTTAGAGTGCATAGTATTAATTCTCTACTGTGTTGAGTTTTGCTGCTAATAATTTGTCTGGCTTGTTAGCTAATTTAAAGTAGTGAGATCGAGTCCATTGTAGAGCTTTCTCGACCCTTAAGGTATAAAGGAGATTTAGCTAGGTCTTTGTATCTCTTATTGCCTTAATTAATGCAATGCTCGGGTTTTGTTGGTTGGCCGCTTCAAGTCTCTCCGAAGAAGATTGGGTGGTAGATTTTTGCTTCTTTTTATGGGAGGCAATCTGGATAATATGACCCCTCATATACGCTTTATGGGCTAACCATACCCAGGAAGGTTGTGATTCAGGGTTAATGTTTGTGGATAAATATGTGTTAAGATGCTCAGAGATAGCGGACAGGGTTATAGGGTCTTTTAAAAGGGACTCATTAAGTCTCTATCTTTTTGGAAGTGTTGGTTTAAATTAGTTTAGGAAATGTGCCAAAACCATGTCATGGTCAGACCACATTGACAAAATATGCTGCATTTGAATCAGTGATGAGAGGAGTGTCGTGGAGGACAATATCCAGTCTATATGTGAGTAAGACTTATCAGGGTTAGAGAAAAAACTATAGCCTCTCCTTTTCCTGTCAGCCTCCCTCCACACATCTGCCAAAGCTAACCTCTGTAACATTGAATTTATTGTTTGCCTTTGCGTTGCGCTAATTTTATCTTGTCCTACTAAGGGTCAATATAACGAGTGGGATAGGACCATGTTAAAGTCCCCCATCAAAAAAATAGCGGCTCCATGGGTTTTGCAAATTTTTTTTGCTATGAGATAGAACACCTTACATTGGTTATCAACTGGTGCATGCAAGTTTATCAGTACTAGTTTTTAGTTGTAGAGAAGACCATGGAGGATTACAAATCTACTCAAAGGGTCTATTTCAGATTTACGTATAGTGAAAGGAAGATAAATATGGAGTAAAGTTGAAACTCTTTGGTGTTTCTTAGGGGCGACTGAAGAAAAAACAAGGAAGTGCTGGGAATAAAGAAATCTAGGCATGGAGTTAGATGACATTATATCTGGTCTATATTGCAAAAAGGCCTTAAGTCTCTTAAGTGTGGAGTTGAATCCCTTAACATTATGATAACCGTGGTAGGGGTGAGCTATCAGCTGACTGACATGGAACCCTAATGGATAGGTGTAATAGGTGTTTGGTAAACGTAACACTACCAGAGAAAGATATGGAATCACTGCCAATAGCATTCCCTTTCACTTGGAGAGGGGATGGGATCAGATACCTGGGGACGGTTATTACAGCGGACCCTAAGAAACTTTTCGAAAAAAACTATACCCTGCTGCTCACAGCCCTTGAAAAAGACTTAACCAGATGGAAAACCCTTCCATTTTCATGGTTTGGAAGGATAAACACGATTAAAATGAATTCCCTCCCCAGGTTCCTGTATGTCTTTCAAACGGTACCTATAAAACTAACCGGAGCATTTCTTTCACGAATTAGACGCTTAGTGATGAGATTCATCTGGGGCAACTACAGGCCCAGGCGGAATTGGAGAGCCCTCACCAGTCCTAAAGCAAATGGGGGAATGGGAGTCCCTAATTTCGCCCTGTACCATAGAGCTTCCCTGACTAAATGCGTGCTCGACATGCTTCACAGCAGGACCTGCAAAAGATGGGTAGAGGCAGAACAGGAGCAAATGCCACACAGAGGTCAGGGGTGCATCTGGATCCCAGGAAGGGGTAGATACAGAGATTTGGGACTGTCCCCTTTTTGGAAAATCTGCTCAACGCCTGGGTTGGTCCCGCCATAAAGACGAGATTGATCACGTCCCCGGGCCCACTCACTCCCTTGGTGGGCAATCTGGATGCACCGGACTTCCCAAGGGGCACCCCACTAATAACTGGGTCAACGGTATCGGTCCCAGAATCAGGGACATTATGACAGGCACAAGGTTGAAAACCCTACAGGAGATACTAGAAGGAAAAGATCCCCCGACTGGAGCGTGGTACCAATACCTGCAGATCTGCCATTATATCAGATCTTTAGGTAGGCTAGAACAATTAGGAGGGACAATCACGGCCTTCGAAAAGATGTGCATATCAAACCCTGCTCCCCCAGTAACTATCTCCTCAATGTACAAACTACTATTAGAATCGGACACAGCAAGGGAAAACAGAATTCTGGAGACGAAATGGGAAAGAGAGTTAGGGATAGAATCAACAGCCGAGGAGTGGGAGAAGGCATACACCCTAACACACAAACTAAACGTGTCCAGCAGATTTCAAGAGCTTAATTACAAGATCTTGACCCGTTGGTACAAGACACCGGTGGGACTAGCCAAAATTTACCCCCAGTATCCGGATCTTTGCTGGAGATGTCTCCGAGAACGGGGAACCTTCGTCCACCTTTGGTGGTCCTGCTCGCAGATTCAATCACTATGGCGAGAGGTAGAGGCCCTGTACATAGCTACTTGCAAGGGTTCGGTCAAATTCTCTCCGGAGATGGCCTTATTATCAATGATCCCGGGGTCACTGTCAAATACCAAAAACTCTCTGCTGCGTTTTTTCCTACTGGCAATGAGTCAAATAATCCCTAGGAAGTGGAAATCTGTGACCCCCCCCCCCGACACGTTTGATGTGGTTGGAAACTATGGACCATTTGAAACAGATGGAGGAGTTGTGTGCTAAGGACGAGATGAGGTACTCTAAATTTTACAACACTTGGGCAACATGGCTGCAGTTCAGGACTTCTCCCAAATTAGAGGTGTGGTTGCATGATGGCCCTACCGCTCTGTAATTAGCTGGGATAGTCTCACCATTATAATCAATAAGACATGCTGTGCTGGCAAAACTGAAAACTAAAAATAATTGATTGGGAGGTAATTCCAGAATTCAGACAGGACGGATCTATTCTACCCTATTCTATTCACTCCATTTATTCTTTTCTACCCTAACCTAATCCATTCTAACCTACTCTATCCTACTCTATCTTATTCCATTCTTATTGTTTCCTCTATTCTTAAATCCCCAAACAACAGGACGTTCAGTGTTTAAGATCCAGGGGAATACTATTGACTGATTGATTTATGTTGATATGTCATGACTTACTTGTTTAACAAAATTCCGCACGGGATGTCAGGAGGCTGCAGAAGAGGTTGAGAGATGAGATAGCGGCCTGACCCTGACTGTAACGTACATTTTATTGTGGCTGTATCGTATTTTCCGTTGCGAAAAATAATAAAATACTTTTCAACCATAATAGGTGTTTGGATATCCATTTTCAGTAACATTTTGTGTGGATACAAAAGCAAACAAAATCAAACAAATGAACAGAAGCATAATAGCATAGTTAAACATTTTAGAAAGTTGGGCTGGGTTGGGTTGGGACACCCAACAGAAGGTTTAGACTGGGAGCACATCTCAAAAACTTTGGGAAGCACACCCATAGACTGGAGAGAGGTGAGCAGCAAGTGTCTCACCCCCATCCCATAATCAAAAAAATCTGTTTTGAAAACAAAAAAAAAAAGGAAGAAACCCTGATCACATTAAGTGACCCAATTAATCAGTAGAAATGGAAAAGCAAGAATCTAAATCAGTAGACTTTGGAGTAGCCTGGGAGCTCCTTGGATCTTGTCTAACACATTACTAATTAGCAACGACATAACCCCTACTTCAATAACTAAAGTATGTCCATTGAAGTAAAAAGAAACAGAAAAATATGCAGGACTACAAAAATACTGCCAAATTGGCTCCAAATCTGCGGAACTCAGTCAATGAATTTCAAAAACCAAATGTGCTTACTAGATGTAACTTGTAACCCGCCAAAGCAGGGCAATGTCCATGCCAACCCCAAAGCCCCCAGTAAACTCTGGGCTCTGTTATCCCCGACAACACATTAAGAAAGGCCAAAAAATTCAGCTCTAAACTTGCAGGATTTAACCATGCAATCTTAGGATACATATCTGTTTCCTGACGGGTCTAGACATGTGGTTGACTGCGACTTGGACTTCTGGCGACTGTCCAGGACTGGATGGGTCGTTGGTGTCTTGAGGAAGGGCCATCTCCAGGGTTGTATGGGATTCTTACCTCTTCCAATGCGTTTGTACCTCTCTTTCAGTGAGCGAATTGAGTAGGAGTGTTGATTGATATTGAAGAACAGAGCAAAAGTAAAGTTCCACCTGCAACAAACGTTGGCTCTCTGGAGGGCTAAGATAATAGGCCTAGGATTCCTCCTTTTTACAAGCATAGAAGGAGCAGCGTCAGCAAATAGTGCACCAAAAAAGGTACTCTCGGGAGGGCCTGAAGTTCATGGGTGGCTGCAAGGATTGAGTCTCTCATCTCAGCAGAGTGAAGCTTAACGATGACATCCCTTGGTAAGTCAGTGTGGGCCAGTCTAGAGAGGGCTCGATAAAACCTGTCCATATGAAGAGACTCTTGTGCTACCTGAGGCAGAAGGGCAGTAAATAGATTAGTGGCAACTTCTTTTATGTTAGAAATATTTTCGGGTAATCCGATTGGGCCGCCATTGCTAGTAGGGTGCCACAGGGTTCAGTACTAGGCCCCATTCTGTTTAATATATTTATTAACGACCTGATAGATGGACTGCACAGTAAAATATCAATATTTGCAGATGACACAAAATTATACAATATAATCAATGCAACGGAGGACAATGTACGGCTACAAACGGACCTGGATAAGCTGGGGGCTTGGGCAGAAAAATGGCAAATAAAGTTCAATGTTGAAAAATGTAAGGTTATGCACATGGGGTACTGCTAGGGAAAAGTGATATGGAAAAAGATCTGGGGGTGCTAGTGGATTATAGACTAAACTGGAATAACCAATGCCAGTCAGCTGCTGCAAAAGCTAATAAAGTCTGGGGGTGCATTAAAAGAGGTATAGGGGCGAAGGACGATAACATTATCCTTCCACTATATAAGGCACTTGTCAGGCCTCACATGGAATACTGCGCACAGTTCTAGTCACCGGTGCTCAGGAAAGATGTTACAGTACTGGAGGGGGTTCAAATACGAGCAACTAAACTAATACATGGAATGAAGGGACTGGAATACCCAGAGAGGCTATCGAAATTGGGATTATTTACTTTAGAAAAAAGACGGCTAAGGGGTGATCAAATAACTATGTATAAATACATGAGGGGACAATACAAGGATCTCTCCCATGATCTGTGTATACCCAGGACTGCGACGGTAACAAGAGGGCATCCGCTACATTTAGAGGAAAGCAGGTTTCATCACCAACACAGAAAGGGGTTCTTTACTGTAAGAGCAGTTAGACTGTGGAACTCTCTGCCTGAGGATGTGGCGATGGCAAAATCCATAGAGGAGTTTAAAAGGGGACTTGATGTCTTTCTGGAGCGGAATGATATTACAGGATATAAATCTTAGGTTAATTGTTAATCTGGGTATACAGGTAGGTAGGAACTATTAGGGGTTGATCCAGGGATTCGTCTGATTGCCATTAGGGAGTCGGGAAGGATTTTTTTCCCCAAAAGGGCTATTTGGCTTCTGCTCTTGGCTTTTTTTTGCCTTCCTCTGGATCAACAAAACAGGAGGATAAACAGGCTGGACTAGATGGACATTGTCTTCATGAAACCTTTAAATATGCTAAAGGTATAATTAGATTCAGGAAGGAAGTGTTTTTTTATTAGGAAGCTAAACACTAGAACAAGCGGGACAATCTGAGATTAGTTGGAGAAAAAATCAGAAGCAACGTCAGGAAATATTATTTTACTGAAAGACTAGTAGATGCTTGCAATAAACTTCTAGCAGTTGTGGTTGGAAAATCAATAACATATTAATTTAAGCATAGATCTGTCCTAAGAGAGAAATATAAAGGAAATAATATAAGAGCAAACTAGATAGACCATGTGGGCTTTTTCTGCCTGCAATTTTCTATGTTTCTGTCAATACTGACGATATACGGATACAATCTGTAACATGTCTGTATTACGGATCCATACTATGGACTGTAATCTCCTTAAGGACCAGGCTGTTTTGTACCTAAAGGACCAGACACTTTTTAGAGATTTTACCCATGTGGTGGTTTTACTGCCCTATTTTTTTTTACCTTCAGCTACCAAAATTAATTTTGCTGTGTTTTTTTCCCATGACATATAGGACTAAATTTTAACATTTTTCTTTACTGACTTTTTTTCAGATTTTTTAGTTTTATTGGGGGGAAAAGTAAAAAAAATGTTTTTTATAGTTCTTTTATAGTTGTGTTTTTTAAATTAGTAAATTCGTAAATTTGCGCTAATATAAAGTATGGGAATGGGTTCCTCAGTTTGTTTCATAGGTTTTGATATATAATATGTATAGTTTTGAATTACAGGGCGCATGTGGTGATGGTTTGGGGTAATTTTCTTTTTAATGTATATATTTTTATTTTATTCTGTAATTTTTTTAACCAATTTATTTACTATCTATGACTTTCATGATGTCATATAAGACCTCTGGGGGTCATTCACATTGTCTTTTTTTTTTTCTATGTGACACTTTTCCACTGTTGTCCGGGCATCCATAGGAGCCGCAGTAACAGGGGAAAACATCCCCTGTAGTGCCAATAGTCACTGGCAGAACTAGTAAGGGTCTGCTAGCACCCTGCAGCTCTGCTGTAACAGGGGTCCCTAGCGGTCATGGGATTGCCGGGTCGCATAGTGGAAGAAACACTTCCACTTTCAATTTTTGGTACATGGCATTCATTGAGTGCTATGTACGAGGGAAAGGAGAAGGCAGAAGCAGCTAAAAACTTCTCCCTTCTCCTCCGGGTTGTCAGCTGTGTCTGACATCTGAGAACCCAACCCACTCCTGCTTGATTGCAGAAGCAGAGACTTTAATCCAGCTCCGTATTTCTTCTATCGGATGAGATTAAAGCCCAGAACCAAGCACCATATATTTATTGTGCTTGGTCCTTAACCTTTTAACAACACAGAATGTAAGGTTACATTCTGCACGTTCGGGGTGTGTATGGAGGGAGATCGCGGGGTGATCTCCCCCCATTAGAGATGAGCGAGCACCAAAATGCTCGGGTGCTCGTTACTCGGAACAAACTTTTCGCGATGCTCGAGGGTTCGTTTCGAATAACGAACCCCATTGAAGTCAATGGGCGACCCGAGCATTTTTGTATTTCGCCGATGCTCGCTAAGGTTTTCATGTGTGAAAATCTGGGCAATTCAAGAAAGTGATGGAAACGACACAGCAACGGATAGGGCAGGCGAGGGGCTACGTGTTGGGCTGCATCTCAAGTTCACAGGTCCCACTATTAAGCCACAATAGCGGCAAGAGTGGGCCCCCCCCCCTCCCAAAAACTTTTACTTCTGAAAAGCCCTCATTAGCATGGCATACCTTTGCTAAGCACCACACTAGCTACAACAAAGCACAATCACTGCCTGGATGACACTCCGCTGCCACTTCTCCTGGGTTACATGCTGACCAACCGCCCCCCCTCCCCCCCACAGCGCACACCAAAGTGTCCCTGCGCAGCCTTCAGCTGCCCTCATGCCACACCACCCTCATGTCTATTTAGAAGTGCGTCTGCCATGAGGAGGAACCGCAGGCACACACTGCAGAGGGGTTGGCATGGCTAGGCAGCGACCCTCTTTAAAAGGGGCGGGGCGATAGCCCACAATGCTGTACAGAAGCAATGAGAAATAGAATCCTGTGCCACCGCCATCAGGAGCTGCACACGTGGGCATAGCAATGCGGAACCTATGTGCCACACACTATTCATTCTGTCAAGGTGTGTGCATGCCCCAGTCAGACTGGTAATATGTACCTTAACAGTAACCGCGTTGGTGGTAATGTGGTGGTGACTGCGGACCTAGTAGCGCTGTTTTATTTTGTTGGTTTTCGGAATGTGGCCAGGATTAAGTGGGCCGTGGCGGGGGGATGGTGGGGGGGCTCTCTTGTAGTGTCGGTAAAGGTGAAATTCTTGGACTGCCACCAGACGAACCAATGCAAAGGCATTTGCCAAGAATGTTTTCCCTGTTGGAGGAGGAGGGGGATGTTTTTGAGGCACTACGTGTCCTCTCCACGTGTCTGTGGTTATATGCACCTTAACAGTAACCGCGTTGGTGGTAATGTGGTGGTGACTGCGGACCTAGTAGCGCGGTTTTATTTTGTTGGTTTTCGGAATGTGGCCAGGATTAAGTGGGCCGTGGCGGGGGGATGGTGGGGGGGCTCTCTTGTAGTGTCGGTAAAGGTGAAATTCTTGGACTGCCACCAGACGAACCAATGCAAAGGCATTTGCCAAGAATGTTTTCCCTGTTGGAGGAGGAGGGGGATGTTTTTGAGGCACTACGTGTCCTCTCCACATGTCCGTGGTTATATGCACCTTAACAGTAACCGTGTTGGTGGGAAATGGCCTCGCCGCCATCATGTCTTTGGGAAGCCTCTGTTTCCACACCCCAGAGACATACCATTAGCAGCGGTATAGGCAGAGCCCAGAATTCGTAACATTTCAGCCGTAGCATTAGGACAGGCCCCACTAACATATCACTAGCAGCATTATAGAAGAAGCGCAGTCTTCGTTCCATGTCAGCAATAGTAGCACTCAAGACAGGCCCCAGTAACAATTCCGAAGCAGCAGTATAGCGGGAGCGCAGTCTTCGCTCCATGTCAGCAATAGTAGCACTCAAGACAGGCCCCAGTAACAATTCCGAAGCAGCAGTATAGCAGGAGCGCAGTCTTCGTTCCATGTCAGCAATAGTAGCACTCAAGACAGGCCCCAGTAACAATTCCGAAGCAGCAGTATAGCGGGAGCGCAGTGTTCGTTCCATGTCAGCAATAGTAGCACTCAAGACAGGCCCCAGTAACAATTCCGAAGTAGCAGTATAGTGGGAGCGCAGTCTTAGTTCCATTTCAGTAGCTGCAGTATAGCCAAGGCCCAAGTTACATTTATGTAGCTAAAGTGTAGGCCAACCCCACACACACTTCTGTACCATGAGTGCAGGCGAAGAACATACAAATTGCTATGATTACACTGTAGGTGAGGGCCCCAAAAAATTGGTGTACCAACAGTACTAATGTACCTCAGTAAAAATTGGCCATGCCCAACCAAGATGGCAGGTGAAACCCATTTATCGCTTTGGTTAATGTGGCTTAAGTGGTAACTAGGCCTGGAGGCAGCCCAGTTTAACGAAAAATTCGTTCAAGTTAAAGTTTCAACGCTTTTAAGAGCATTGAAACATATAAAAATTGTTTAGAAAAATTAGATGAGTGAGCCTTGTGGCCCTAAGAAAAATTGCCCGTTCAGCGTGATTACGTGAGGTTTCAGGAGGAGGAGCAGGAGGAGGAGGAGGAATATTAGACACAGATTGATGAAGCAGAAATGTCCCCGTTTTGGATGGTGAGAGAGAACGTAGCTTCCATCCGTGGGTGCAGCCTACGTATTGCTTACGTATCGCTGCTGTCCGCTGGTGGAGAAGAGAAGTGTGGGGAAATCCAGGCTTTGTTCATCTTGATGAGTGTTAGCCTGTCGGCACTGTCGGTTGACAGGCGGGTACGCTTATCTGTGATGATTCCCCCAGCCGCACTAAACACCCTCTCCGACAAGACGCTAGCCGCAGGACAAGCAAGCACCTCCAGGGCATACAGCGCTAGTTCAGGCCACGTGTCCAGCTTCGACACCCAGTAGTTGTAGGGGGCAGAGGCGTCACCGAGGATGGTCGTGCGATCGGCTACGTACTCCCTCACCATCCTTTTACAGTGCTTCCGCCGACTCAGCCTTGACTGGGGAGCGGTGACACAGTCTTGCTGGGGAGCCATAAAGCTGTCCAGGCCCTTAAAGACTGTTGCACTGCCTGGGCTGTACATGCTGCTCGATCTACGCACCTCCCCTGCTACCTGGCCCTCGGAACTGCGCCTTCTGCCACTACCGCTGTCGGATGGGAATTTTACCATCAGCTTGTCCGCCAGGGTCCTGTGGTATAGCAACACTCTCGAACCCCTTTCCTCTTCGGGAATGAGAGTGGGATGGTTCTCCTTATAGCGTGGGTCGAGCAGTGTGTACACCCAGTAATCCGTAGTGGCCAGAATGCGTTGAATGCGAGGGTCACGAGAAAGGCATCCTAACATGAAGTCAGCCATGTGTGCCAGGGTACCTGTACGCAACACATGGCTGTCCGCACTAGGAAGATCACTTTCAGGATCCTCTTCCTCCTCCTCCTCCTCCTCAGGCCATACACGCTGAAATGATGACAGGCAAGCAGCATGGGTACCGTCAGCAGTGGGCCAAGCTGTCTCTTCCCCCTCCTCCTCATCCTCCTCATGCTCCTCCTCCTCCTCCTTAACGCGCTGAGATATAGACAGGAGGGTGCTCTGACTATCCAGCGACATACTGTCTTCCCCCGGCTCGGTTTCCGAGCGCAAAGCGGCTGCCTTTATGGTTTGCAGGGAAGTTCTCAAGATGCATAGCAGAGGAATTGTGACGCTAATGATTGCAGCATCGCCGCTCACCACCTGGGTAGACTGCTCAAAGTTTCGAAGGACCTGGCAGATGTCTGCCAACCAGGCCCACTCTTCTGAAAAGAATTGAGGAGGCTGACTCCCACTGCGCCGCCCATGTTGGAGTTGGTATTCCACTATAGCTCTACGCTGCTCATAGAGCCTGGCCAACATGTGGAGCGTAGAGTTCCACCGTGTGGGCACGTCGCACAGCAGTCGGTGCACTGGCAGATTAAAGCGATGTTGCAGGGTGCGCAGGGTGGCAGCGTCCGTGTGGGACTTGCGGAAATGTGCGCAGAGCCGGCGCACCTTTACGAGCAGGTCTGACAAGCGTGGGTAGCTTTTCAGAAAGCGCTGAACCACCAAATTAAAGACGTGGGCCAGGCATGGCACGTGCGTGAGGCTGCCGAGCTGCAGAGCCGCCACCAGGTTACGGCCGTTGTCACACACGACCATGCCCGGTTGGAGGCTCAGCGGCGCAAGCCAACGGTCGGTCTGCTCTGTCAGACCCTGCAGCAGTTCGTGGGCCGTGTGCCTCCTATCTCCTAAGCTGAGTAGTTTCAGCACGGCCTGCTGACGCTTGCCCACTGCTGTGCTGCCACGCCGCGCGACACCGACTGCTGGCGACGTCCTGCTGCTGCTGACACATCTAGATTGCGAAAACAGAGGTTGAGGAGGAGGAGGAGGAGGAGGAGGGTGCTTTAGTGGAAGAAGCATACACCGCCGAACATACCACCACCGAGCTGGGGCCCGCAATTCTGGGGGTGGGTAGGACGTGAGCGGTCCCAGGCTCAGACTCTGTCCCAGCCTCCACTAAATTCACCCAATGTGCCGTCAGGGAGATGTAGTGGCCCTGTGCTTGTCCACGTGTCCGTAGTTAAGTGGACCTTGCCACTAACCGCATTGGTGAGGGCGCGTACAATGTTGCGGGAGACGTGGTCGTGCAGGGCTGGGACGGCACATCGGGAAAAGTAGTGGCGACTGGGAACTGAGTAGCGCGGGGCCGCAGCCGCCATCATAGCTTTGAAGGACTCCGTTTCCACAACCCTATACGGCAGCATCTCAAGGCTGATAAATTTGGCTATGTGGACGGTTAACGATTGAGCGTGCGGGTGCGTGGCGGCGTACTTGCGCTTGCGCTCCAACACTTGCGCTAGCGACGGCTGGACGGTGCGGTGCGAGACATTGCTGGATTGGGCCGAGGACAGCGGAGGTGAGGGTGTGGGTGCAGGCCATGAGACGGTCGTGCCTGTGTCCTGAGAGGGGGGTTGTATCTCAGTGGCAGGTTGGGGCACAGGGGGAGAGGCAGCGGTGCAAACCGGAGGCGGTGAACGGCCTTCGTCCCACCTTGTGGGGTGCTTGGCCATCATA
Source organism: Eleutherodactylus coqui (assembly GCF_035609145.1). Taxonomy (NCBI): domain Eukaryota; kingdom Metazoa; phylum Chordata; class Amphibia; order Anura; family Eleutherodactylidae; genus Eleutherodactylus; species Eleutherodactylus coqui. Next base: position 108,917,905 of record NC_089839.1, on the reverse strand, counting down.
TGTCTGCGCATGCTGGTGGTGGTCAGGCTGTTGGTGGTGGCTCCCCGGCTGATCTTGGCGCGACAAAGGTTGCACACCACTGTTCGTCGGTCGTCAGGCGTCTCTGTGAAAAACTGCCAGACCTTAGAGCACCTCGGCCTCTGCAGGGTGGCATGGCGCGAGGGGGCGCTTTGGGAAACACTTGGTGGATTATTCGGTATGGCCCTGCCTCTACCCCTGGCCACCGCACTGCCTCTTGCAACCTGCCCTGCTGCTGCCCGTGCCTCCCCCTCTGAAGACCTGTCCTGTGTAGGCGTTGCACACCAGGTGGGGTCAGTCACCTCATCGTCCTGCTGCTCTTCCTCCGAATCCTCTGTGCGCTGCTCCCTCGGACTTACTGCCCTTACTACTACCTCACTGCAAGACAACTGTGTCTCATCGTCATCGTCCTCCTCACCCACTGAAAGGTCTTGAGACAGTTACCGGAAGTCCCCAGCCTCATCCCCCGCACCCCGGGAACTTTCCAATGGTTGGGCATCAGTGACGATAAACTCCTCTGGTGGTAGAGGAACCACTGCTGCCCAATCTGAGCAGGGGCCCGAGAAAAGTTCCTGGGAGTGTTCCCGCTCCTGAGCATGTGTCATTGTAGTGGAGTGAGGAGGCTGGGAGGAAGGAGGAGCAGCAGACAGAGGATTCGGATTTGCAGCACTGGACGGCGCAGAACTCTGGGTGGATGATAGCTTGCTCAAAGCACTTTCTGCCATCCAGGACAGGACCTGCTCACACTGCTCATTTTCTAATAAAGGTCTCCCGCGTGGACCCATTAATTGGGCGATGAATGTGGGGACGCCAGAAACGTGCCTCTCTCCTAATCGCGCAGCAGTCGGCTGCGACACACCTGGATCAGGAGCTCGGCCTGTGCCCACACCCTCACTTGGCCCTCCGCGTCCTCGGCCGCGTCCACGTCCTCTAGGCCTACCCCTACCCCTCAGCATGCTGTATTACCAGTGATTTGATTTCCCAGGCAGGAAATAAATTGGCGCAAGCCTGCAGGCCAAATATAATTTTTTCCCTGCTTTTTTGCAAAGGGAAGGCCCCACTGCGGATATTCAATGAACAATACGTTTAATTAATAACTGTGGTGTGGCCCTGAAAAAGTGTCACACAACTTTAGTGTAGCAGAGTTATTAACTCTGGCAGAGCAGGTATTTGCCAGTCAGGAAAGACAATGGCGCAAGCCTGCAGTAAACCGTAGCTGGTTGCGTCTGATTTTTGTACGTTCTTCACGCAGCACACACGTACACGGAGACCTTAGGACTGACACAGGCAGGCCAAATATAATTTTTTCCCTGCTTTTTTGCAAAGGGAGGGCCCCACTGCGGATATTCAATGAACAATACGTTTAATTAATAACTGTGGTGTGGCCCTGAAAAAGTGTCACACAACTTTAGTGTAGCAGAGTTATTAACTCTGGCAGAGCAGGTATTTGCCAGTCAGGAAAGACAATGGCGCAAGCCTGCAGTAAACCGTAGCTGGTTGCGTCTGATTTTTGTACGTTCTCCACGCAGCACACACGTACACGGAGACCTTAGGACTGACACAGGCAGGCCAAATATAATTTTTTCCCTGCTTTTTTGCAAAGGGAGGGCCCCACTGCGGATATTCAATGAACAATAACTGTGTTGTGGCCCTGCCTACACAATTCTGTCCCTGTAGTATCAATGGAGGGTGCAATGCTCTGCACAGACGATTTTTAGAAGAAAAAAAAATGCAACACTGCTAACAGCAGCCAGCACAGTACTGCACACGGTTAAATTTGGCCCTAGAAAGGACCGTTGAGGTTCTTGAAGGCTACACTCACTCCTAACACTCTCCCTGCCTAGGCACCACTTCTGTCCCTAATGCTGGGTGCAATGCTCTGCACTGCCGATTTTGAGAAAGAAAAAAAAAAAACACTGCTAGCAGCAGCCTGCACACAGGTAGATGTGGCCCTAAGAAGGACCTTTGGGGTTCTTGAAGCCTACACTCACTACTAACACTCTCCCTACAGCAGCTCAGGCACCAGCAGCACTGTCCCTCAGCTAACTCACAAGGCATGTGTGGCGAGCCGCGGGAGGGGCCGACTTTTATACTCGGGTGACATCTGATCTTCCCAGCCACTCACAGCAGGGGGGTGGTATAGGGCTTGAACGTCACAGGGGGAAGTTGTAATGCCTTCCCTGTCTTTCAATTGGCCAGAAAAGCGCGCTAACGTCTCAGAGAGGAAACTGAAAGTAACCAGAACATCGCGTGGTACTCGTTACGAGTAACGAGCATCCCGAACACCCTAATATTCGCACGAATATCAAGCTCGGACGAGTACGTTCGCTCATCTCTACCCCCCATACAATGCAGATGCCATGCGGCTCATCGAAGCTGTTAACCCTTCTGAAAGGCCCCAGGGCTGTCTTAGCAGAATGCCTATCAAGCCATGCCCAAGGCAATGCTTGATAGAATGCCTGTTAGACCCTGGTATAATATAATGCTATGATATTACATTATACTGCATGAGCAATCAAGGCATCAGTTCTTGTTCCCTCTGGGGACTAAAAAAAAGTTAAAGTTAAAGGGGTTGTCCCGCGATAGCAAGTGGGGTTATGCACTTCTGTATGGCCATATTAATGCACTTTGTAATATACATCGTGCATTAAATATGAGCCATACAGAAGTTATTCACTTACCTGCTCCGTTGCTGGCATCCTCGTCGCCATGGTGCCGTCTAATTTCAGCGTCTAATCGGCCGATTAGACGCGCTTGCGCAGATGGGTCTTTTCCCTTCGTCTCGGTCCGGCACGAGCGGCGTTCTGGCTCCGCCCCCTTGTACGCGTCATCGCGTAGCTCCGCCCCGTCACATGTGCCGATTCCAGCCTCCTGATTGGCTGGCATCGGCACATGTAACGGGGCGGAGCTACGCGATGACGCGTACAAGGGGGCGGAGCCAGAACGCCGCTCGTGCCGGACCAAGACGAAGGGAAAAGACCCATCTGCGCAAGCGCGTCTAATCGGGTGATTAGACGCTGAAATTAGACGGCACCATGGCGACGGGGACGCCAGCAACGGAGCAGGTAAGTGAATAATTTCTGTATGGCTCATATTTAATGCACGATGTATATTACAAAGTGCATTAATATGGCCATACAGAAGTGCATAACCCCACTTGCTATCGCGGGACAACCCCTTTAAGTTTTAAAAAGCTTTATCATTTATTTTAAAAAAGGTAATACAAGTTTTTAAAAAATCCTTTTGCCATATTTATAATAAAATAATCTAAATAATAAAACAAAAATACATATTTGGTATCACTGCATCTGCAAAAGTCCGATCTATCAAGGTAATGCATTATTTAAAGTGCACGGTGAACATCGTCAGAAAAAAATATAAAGAATGTCAGAATTGCGCCTTTTTGGTCACCCCGTCTCTAAGAAAAAATGTAATAAAAAGCAGTCAAAAAGTGATGTGTACTCCAGAATGGTACCAACGGAAACTACAGGACATCCTGCACAAAATGAGACATCACACAATTACGTTGACGATAAAAGTTAGAGCTGTCAGAAGATGGCAGCAGAAAACAATTTAAAAAATTAAATATCTTTGAAAAAGAATAAGGGCTCCGACCCACTTGTGTTTTTTAATGCTGCGATATCGCTGCGTTTTTTAAACAATATTGTTAATGGGACTTTCTAATGTTAAAAACGCATCGCACAAATATTGCCAAGCACAAACTTGCAATGCGTTTTTAACATTAGAAAGTCCCATTAACAATATTGTTTAAAAAACGCAGCGATATCGCAGCGTTAAAAAACGCAAGTGGGTAGAAGCCCTGAAAGTAGTGCAGCAAAAAAAAACGATATGAATTTGGTTTCGTAGTATTCATATTGACCTATGGAATAAAACAATTTATATTTTTGGTGCGGTGTGTATGTCATAGAAACAAAACGCACCCAAAGATGGCGGAATTTCGGGGCTTTTTTTCATTTCACCCCGCTAAGAATTTTTTAAACGTTCTATGGTACATTATATAGAACCTTTGAAAAATTTAACTCATCTTGCAAAAAATGAGCTCTCAGACAGCTACATCAATGAATAAATAAAAGGGGGGGGGAGGAAAAAAACGAAAATGGAAAAAAAGGGGGAACGTATGCTTGTGTGAAACTGTCCTTAATGTTATGGTATTTTGCGGTTAACTTGAAAATTTTAATATAATGACACATACAAGTTTTCAAGAAATAACTTACATTGTGATACTTTCAGAATTTTTTTATTTAAAGCATACCCGTCATATAATTAAATCCAAATTAAGTACATACGCATGTAGCTTGTATGCCTCAGATTAGGTAGTTGTGTAATTTGGAGCACATACCCTTGAAATTTTCCCAAAAAGTGCAGCAGAGCTGCTGCACTGTTATAAACCAACCACTTATTTTCAGTGGGCAATAACTGTCACTTCCTTTCCTTTAGTTGCCTTCTGCATTTGACCAATGGGAATACTGCCCTGATCTAAGACCTCACCTCTGGTCACTGAATAGAAAAAGCTAAGAGACATGCCAAGTGTAATTGCACAGAATGTAGTAATACTTGTTAATACTTGTTAATGACTTCAGCAACTTCTACCAATCAATTTGAGTATTGCAGAGCTGTGTAATCAGCAAGAGCGCAATTCTATCTGTTACTATATACTGGAGTTCAGCAGTAATCACAGGAAGATCTTTTAAGACATGCAGAATTGGCACAAGCAGAACACAGCTGTCTGGCAGACACAGCACATGAATGTAAATCTACTTCAATGGGACTGAGCATGCAATAGCAGCCAAGCCACTGCACAATGTACAGAGCTGCCTGCTTCCGACAGAAAGACAGCTCTGAACACACAGTGATCGGTCCAGGGGAACTGCTGATTGTTAGGGTCCCAGGTCATCAACAGCCAGAAATGGGAGAACCCCTTTAACATGTCATGTCTATGTACATGGGGAAGAACATTATTTATGGACATTATATGACTTGTATCTTTGATTTTCAGTTCTCTCTAAACAACAGAGAAGAGTCTCATGTTATGCTATCTTCTGTATAGTACACACAGAAGACTGTAGATTCTGCTCTCTAAGGATCCATTCACACGGGCAAGCTCAATATTGGGGCAAGAAACTCAGCTCAATATCGTGCTTTTCAACGTGTGTTTTACCCAAAGATACAAGGTGTTTTTCATGCAAAAACGCCTTGCATCACTTCTTTGAAATTCTGATTCTCTGGCGCTTGTTTTGCGTGTGTTGGAGGATCAGCAAGTGTTTTCCATTGTTTTTAATGGGAAACATCACATCGCACGACATGCAATATGCTTGACTGTCCAATGAAAACAATAGGCTATGCATTCTGAGGTCACAAAAAAATAGGACATACAGCGTTTTTTTCTTCCTCACAGCATCGATATGAGGGAAAAACATCACTTATGTGCATGACTTCATTTAAAGGGATATAATTCAGATTCAGATTTGTGCTCATGTGAATGTAGCCTAACACAGAGAAAATAACATTAGGAGAGAAAAAAGTAGAGAAAGATAACAGTAAATAACTCATTGTTAGCTGCAATAGCAGTCTGTATGAGTCTCTGCTTCTCTCTACCTCAGACCCCCTTCATCTGTCCCTTCTATAGATTTCAATAGGCATGCTGAATCATCACCCTCCTTCACTTCCTGTTCTATGTCTTGCTATCTCTGTTACTAGAAATGGACATTACTTGACAACAGACAGTAGAAGGAAGAGAAAGCCCTAGTGGCCAGCACTGTAGAGTCATTTAGGTAAAGTGATTTGTATTTTTGCTAGTTATTACATTGGCTATTTCATAAGTGCAAGATGTCTTAAAATGCAGTGACCATTTTAAGATCACACAGTTTTCGGTTTTTCATTTTAGTTTTTTTTATCCCCATCTTTAAAGAGCAATAATTCTTTTATTTTTTCCATTCATATAGCCATACAAGAATTTATTCTTTGCAGTTGTATTTTTTATGGTGCCATTAATTAATCACACTTTTGCTAATGATAACACTGGCTATCATATAAGCACAACTTGTTTGAAAAGTTATTGACCATTCAAATAAATGATACTAATTTAAATCCTTTAGTAATTTTAGGCCTAGTGGATCAAGTCTACCTATTCATCACTCTGCTATACTTAGTAAGAAATATTCCAAATCTCCTTTTCATGGTCCCAATTTAACATGTAGCCCCCAAAATTTCAGCTCTCTTATATTGTTGTGTTTAACTCTTATGTGTGGAGTTTCTTCTTATTTTTTCTTGGCTAGTATGTAATTGCTGGCCTAGATGAAATAACGTATTTTTAATTGTTGCAGCAATGTTAATATTTTGTAATTATTCTTTTCATGCCATAATTATGACCATCAAAGGTTCCTGTGCTCCTGATTATCATTTCTTTTTGTCTTGCCCTGGAGCTAATTTTCTTTCACGATAGAGTTATGGTTGTCCAGATTGGTTCTATGATATACTTGTAGTGGGAATAAATGTATTGGGTTATTAGTGTGGGGGGTCTGGAACGCAGACCGAAATGCGAATGTTGCCTGTATCCAAATTAAGAGGAAATATTATATAGAGTACTCATAGAGAACCATAATAACCACTACACAGACCGTCTAGTGATCAGAATGAATTCTGTTTATTGTTGTACATTGCTAGTTTATATGCAAGTTGTAAAGAAGGCGTTTCCAAATGTTACCTGATGCCTGGTTACAAAGTACTTTTGGCAACTGTAAATCAACAAGCTTTTCTAAACAAAAGGTATCAACAAAACTGTTTGAAGTAGACATAGAAACAGTTACAGTGTGATAATAAAGACTGACTCTTGGCTGTCTACTTTTGTTAATTACATTTCTCGTTTGACTAGAAGTGTAATCTTCAAAGTTCATCAGCAATTTGCACATCAAAAGAGGGGACATTGTTTCTAGTTTTCGCATAGACAAAACTGGTTCGGCCACCTACTCGGGAGTCAGCACAAAGTAGGTATTCAGTAAGATAACTGAATAAAATCTAATTAATCATACATTTAGTATTTTAAAATCAATATTCAAATAAACGCTTGAATATACCTTTTTACATATGATTCTGTATCCAAATTCTACTAGCAACTTCCGGAATGTTTTACATATAATACATAACATTATATAACCAAATAACTAATGTCACATTCATTACACTGTTTCCTTATCTTTCTTATGTTAGGTTATTGATTAATATTGATTGACCCCTATCATTAGAATAACCTATAAGAAAATGAAGATTGATGGGTGTTGAATAGAGAGCGAGTAGTGCCTTAGCCGAGTATCCTCCCGCTCATCTGTAAAGATTCGGCTGCCGGCGCGGGTGACAGGTGAGTTGTGGTGGTGAGCAGGGGGTAGCGGGGGGGAGAGAGGGAGAGAGATCTCCCCTCCGTTCCTTCCCGCTCTCCCCCGCCCCCGCCGGCCCCCGATTTACAGATGAGCGGGAGGATACTCGGCTATGGCACTACTCGCTCAAGTAGTTAGCCTTAGCGAGTATACTCGCTCATCTCTAGTGTTGAAAGTACAAAATATAATAAGGACCTGACAAATCATAAATCAGGAGATACCTGGAGACCAACAGGGAATCGGTCATTTGACAGGAGGCAGAAAGATAGAAGTAATCCTTTTAAGGCAGTAACATGTTTCATCTGGCAAGTTTATGTACAGAACAATAAATCACAGGTATTTAAAATAACAGCGGTAACCACAGTGAATGGTGTTACAGAGGCCATGTAATCAAGTCACATGCAAACTAATAAAAAAACATTAGAATGTTTATTACAGTGGTAATACAAGTTTTGAATTAGTATAATAGGGTGAAAAGAGTGAAATATTAAGAAACCGTGGGACAGCAAATGATCGCTAGAGCCTTCATATCATAAGAACTAGTGAAAAAATATTAAAGTATCTTATGTAGTAAACAACAATTGTAATGCAGATAATTGGAATACTAAGTTGGAAAAATTGAAATATTACAAAACAAAGGTAAGGCTAGATGATGTCATAGTTGTCATGTGAACAAGTCACAATGGAGTGAAGGTATACCTACAGAAGAGTACCTTGTACCCCAAAAGAAGAGCTAATAAAAACGTGCTTTGGGTGTGGTGGGTCTGCCCCCCTCTCTGTATGTTTATATGAATGTTTATATCCACATACACCACGCACTTTCTGGTTATTTTTATCAAACTACTAATGACCTCTCGTCTGTATGTTTGTGTGTGAGTGATTCCTATGCTCCACCCCTGGTAATGTTATCACTCCGTCCTCTGGTGATGCCATCGAAGGTCCTACAACATATATAAAACACAGAGTCTGACAGACAGAAGAACAACACAGTTATGCCTCTTGGAAGAGGAGGACAAAAATAACACACTGAGAATACAACTAAGCCGTTATCTCAGAAGACACAAGTCAGCGGTCCTGACAGAAGACAACAACCTACCACCACCACAGAGATCCAGTGAGCTAAAGGACCTGTGGTGATGTCACTGCTGTGGGAGGAGCCAAGCTGTGTGTGTGATGTGTGGGATGTTGTAGAGCTGTGTGTGTGCATGTACCATATAACAGAGCTGTGTGTGTGATGTGTGGGGTGTAGTAGAGCTGTGTGTGTGCATGTACCATGTAGCAGAGCTTTATGGCCATTGCTCCACCAGAAACACTGGTGCTATAATTTCCTACACAACTCAGCAGTCTTGGCAGAACACATTGACCTACTGCAGAGACCCAGTGCGCTGAAGGACCTGTGGTGATGTTGCTGCTGTGGGAGGGGACAAGTTGTGTTTATCTTTTGTGGTAATCAAGCTCCTGTGTGTGAGTGATGTGCCACCAGAAACACTGCTACTGTAATGTCCTAATAATTATTAATATATATATATATATATATATATATATATATGTATATCGGGGGCTTGTAATTATTTATATATTTTATATAAATAATTACAGACGTCATCAATGTGTGTTCATATCTAGAGACCTCGGGGTGAGCACCTCAATCCTGCCTTTGCTGTGGAGCGGCACACTGCGCCCACTGCTGGTGTGATGGTCTGGGGGGCATTGCATACGACAGTCAGGCACCACTAGTAGTGGTATGAAGGACAATGACAGCTCAGCGATATGTTCAGGACATCCTGCAGCCACATGTGTTCCTCTCATGGCGGCTTCCAAGAGGCATTTTACAGCAGAATAATGCTCGGCTGCACATATAAGGGAGTCACAGGAATGTCCCTACAGCATTGCCACACTTCTGTGGCCTGCCCAGCCACCAGATTTATCACCAATAGACCATCTGGGATGCCGACTTCGACAGCCTACAACTTTGCATGATTTAAAGGCTTAGTTACAACAAATGTGGACCAATATGCTGCAGGATACCATATGGACCCTGTATGCCCCCATGGCCACCTGTATCACATCTTGTATCCAGGGTAGAGGCGGTACAACAGGGTACTATAGCATCTATGCCCTCCCGTATCACATCTTGTACCCAAGCTAGAGGCAGTACAACAGGGTACTATAGCATCCATGCCCTCCTGTATCACATCTTGTATCCAAGCTAGAGGCAGGACAACAAAGTACTATAGTGTCCATGCCCTCCCGTATCACTTCTTGTATCCAAGCTAGAGGCAGGACAACAGGGTACTATAGCGTCCATGCCCTCCCGTATCACATCTTGTATCCAAGGTAGAGGTGGTACAACAGGGTACTGAAGCCTCCATGCCCACCAGTATCACATCTTGCATCCAAGCTGGAGGCAGTACACCAAGGTACTATAGCGTCTATGCCCTCCTGTATCACATCTTGTATCCAAGCTAGAGGCGGGACAACAGGGTACTATAGCGTCCATGCCCTCCCATTTTACATCTTGTATCCAGGTTAGAGGTGGTACAACAGGGTACTGGAGCCTCCCATCAAGAGGTCAGTTCTCCACAATAAATGATCCTTTTGCTCTGACATTGTAATCACTTTCCTATATCACAGAGAAAGTTTAATTTGATTCTGACAACTTCTAGTGGAGGGATTTTTTTAAAATGAGTTAAATGCTCAATAGCTATAATTCCATGCTCGATTTGCCTAAAACCGTGTGACCATTAACAACCCACTCAAATCATAGTTGCATGGACCTGCATCACAGGCAGAGTTGTTGGCCACATCGCTGCCATGATCTAGCTGTGTGGCAGCAATGCAGCGACCACTACACAGGAGCATACCCTATTATGCCCTAATGTGTTACAAGTAGAGATGAGCGAGCGTACTCGCTAAGGCAAACTACTGGAGCGAGTAGTGCCTTATGGCGAGTACCTGCCCACTCGTCTCTAAAGATTCGGGTGCCAGCGGGGGGCGGGAAGCAGCAGAGGAGAGCAGGGAGGAACGGGGGGAGATCTCTCTCTCACTCTCTCCCCCTGCTCCTCCCTGCTCTCCCCCGACGTCACCCGAATCTTTAGAGACGACCAGGCAGGTACTCGCAGAAGGCACTACTCGCTCGAGTAGTTTGCCTTAGCGAATACGCTCGCTCATCTCTAGTTACAAGTTATAATTTGGAATACAAATGTCATCTAATAGTACAACAGGCAAAAATTGGAACTTCTGTGGTTCAGTAATTGTATCTGGCTGCTTTGTTTTATCCCACTTTGATGACCTTTTCTCTAAGATACAAGTTGCCTTTGGTTTAGCTCCAGTTTTAGCTTATTTGCTCATCATTGTTAAAATGTTCTTTCTTTGAACGGTGTGTGTTAGTCCTCAATTGCTTAATTATCAAATGCCCTGCATTTAAGGTAATCCATCTTAGAAATAACTTTCATTGTGAGTTTTACAGCTCTCTTATGTAAAAGGCATTGTACTACGCTCTTTGAGCTTTTAAATGCCATGTGTGTATTGTGTAGAAACTGACCTCTGTGCTATACAATTGGAAATGTTATTGTTTATGAACTTATATTGACGTGAATAAATCTATACTAAGGCCTCATGTCCACGGGGAAAATCAGATCCGCTGCAGATTCTCCATGGAGAATCTGCAGCGGGTCCCTCCTGCCCCGCGGACATGAGCGCTGAAAATAACAATAAATCAGAATTAACTCACCTCCCATCCGCTCCGTTTCTTCTCTTCGCTGCGGCGTCATCTTCTCTGCGTCGCGGCCGGATCTTCTTTCTTCGGCTCGGCGGATGTGCAGGATGACGTCGGTGACGTGCCCCGCGCATGCGCCGGCCCGAAGCAAAATGATCCGGCCGCGACGGAGAGAAGATGGCGCCGCGGAGAAGAGAAGAACCGGAGCGTGTGAGTAAACGCTGATTTTTGTCTCCCGGGAGACCCGCATGAAAATGGAGCATGGTCCGGATTTTTTCATGCTCCACTTTTTTTTAAATTCCTTTTATTGACGATCCGCGGGTATTTATCTACCCCGCGGGTGGTCAATGCATCCCTATGGGATGCGGATCCGTGGGCAGGAGAAGAGTTAAAATCCGCTGCGGATTTTAATTCTTATTTTGCCCGTGGACATGAGCCCTAAGGAAATAAACTATGGGCAGTATCAAAGGCGTAACTTGAAGCTTCTGGGCCCCAATGTAAAACCTGTAACAGGGCCCCCAACTATAATGCTTTATTCATAGTACTGAGCCCCCTATATGGAGAAGAGAGGCTTTATGGGCCCCCTAAGGCTCCTAGGCCCAGATGCAACCGCAACCTCTGTATCCCTTATAGTTCCGCCAGTGGGCAGTATGGTAACTCAGTGGTTAGTGTTGCAGCACTGTGGTCCTGAGTTTATATATATATATATATATATATATATATATATATATATATATATATATATATATATATATATATATATATATAGCTGAAAGCCCTCACTGACTCACTGACTGACTGACTCACTGACTGACTGACTCGCCAAAAGTTCTCCAACTTCCCGATGTCGTAGAAACATGAATTTTGGCACGAGCATAGATTATCTCCAAAATAGGAAAAGTAATTGGGTCCCAACTCGATTATTCAATTCTAGCGCAAAAAGAATTGGCGTCGAAATTTAACGTACATAATCTAAATCTCTCACTTCCCAATGTCATAGAAACTTAAAACTTGGCACAGGCATTGAATATGTCATAAATAGAAAAAGTTAATGGGTCCAAATTCGATTATTCAATTCTATGCGCAAAAGAATTAGCGTCCAAATTTTACGTACGGAATCTAATTCTTTCACTTCCCGGTGTCATAGAAACTCGAAATTTGGCACGGGCATTGATTATGTCATAAATAGGAAAAGCTAATGGGTCCCAACTCGATTATTCAATTCTATGCGCAAAAGAATTAGCGTCAAAATTTTACGTACGGAATGTATTTTTCTCACTTTCCAGTGTCATAGAAACGTGAAATTTGGCACGTGCATTGATTATGTCATAAATAGGAAAAGCTTATGGGTCCCAACTCCATTATTCAATTCTATGCACAAAAGAATTAGCGTCCAAATTTTACGTACGGAATGTAATTTTCTCACATAGAAACTTAAAATTTGGCACGGGCATTGATTATGTCATAAATAGGAAAAGCTAATGGGTCCCAACTCGATTATTCAATTCTATGCGCAAAAGAATTAGCATCAAAATTTTCTCTACGGAATGTATTTTTCTCACTTTCCAGTGTCATAGAAACGTGAAATTTGGGACGAGCATTGATTATGTCATAAATAGGAAAAGCTAATGGGTCCCAACTCCATTACTCAATTCTATGCGCAAAAGAATTAGCGTCCAACTTTTACGTACGGAATGTAATTTTCTCACTTTACGGTGTCATAGAAACGTGAAATTTGGCACGAGCATTGATTATGTCATAAATAGGAAAAGCCAATTGGTCCTAACTCGAATATTCAATTCTAGCGCAAAATAATTAGCGTCCAAATTTTATGTACAGAATGTAATTTTCTCACTTTCCGGTGTCATAGAAACGTGAAATTTGGCACGAGCATTGATTATGTCATAAATAGGAAAAGCTAATCGGTCCCACCTCGATTGTTCAATTCTAAGCGCAACAGAATTAGCGTCCACATTTTACATATGGAATCTAATTCTCTCACTTCCTGATGTCATTTTATATAAAGGAAACGTCGCATGGTTACCTCCCGCGGTGTTTCCTGGGTAACACAGAGAACTATGCAAAATGGTGAACATGTGTTTTTCCCGTATCCCTAAAGTAACCAAGATTTCCATGTGAACACCAGATAAACACCAGTACCAAATTAACTCGGGCGAAGCCGGGTATATCAGCTAGTATATATATATATATATATATATATATAAATATAAAGACAAAAGCCCTCACTGACTGACTGATTCACTGACTCACTGACTGACTCGCCAAAAGTTCTCCAACTTCCCGGTGTCATAGAAACTCGAAATTTGGCAGGAGCATTGATTATGTCATAAATAGGAAAAGCTAATGGGTCCCAACTCGATTATTCAATTCTATGCGCAAAAGAATTAGCGTCAAAATTTTACGTACGGAATGTAATTTTCTCACTTTTCAATGTCATTGAAACTTGAAATTTGGCACGAGCATTGATTATGTCATAAATAGGAAAAGCTAATGAGTCCCAACTCGATTATTCAATTCTATGTGCAAAAGAATTAGCGTCCAAATTTTACGTACGGAATGTATTTTTCTCACTTTCCGGTGTCATAGAAACGTGAAATTTGGCACGAGCATTGATTATGTCATACATAGGAAAAGCAAATAGGTCCCAACTCGATTATTCAATTTTATGCGCAAAAGAATTAGCGTCCAAATTTTACATACGGAATGTAATTTTCTCACTTTCCGGTGTCATAGAAGCGTGAAATTTGGCACGAGCATTGATTATGTCATAAATAGGAAAAGCTAGTGGGTCCCAACTTGATTATTCAATTCTATGCGCAAAAGAACTAGCGTCCAAATTTTACGTACGGAATCTAATTCTTTCACTTCTTGGTGTCATAGAAACATGAAATTTGGAACGGGCATTGATTATGTCATAAATAGGAAAAGTTAATGGGTCCCGACTCGATTATTCAATTCTAAGCGCAAAAGAATTAGCGTCCACATTTTACGTATGAAACCTAATTCTCTCACTTCCCGATGTCATAGAAACTTGAAATTTGGCACGGGCATTGATTATGTCATAAATAGGAAAAGTTAATGGGTCCCAACTCGATTATTCAATTCTAAGTGCAAAAGAATTAGCGTCCAAATTTTACTCATGGAATTTAATTCTCTCACTTCCTGATTTCATTTTATATAAAGGAAATGTCGCATGGTTACCTACCCGTGGTGTTTCCTGGGTAACGCAGAGAACTATGCAAAATGGTGAACATATGTATTTCCGGTATCTCTAAAGTAACCACGACTTCATAAGATTTTCCGTGTGAACACCAGATAAACACCAGTACCAAATTAACTCGGGCGAAGCCAGGTATATCAGCTAGTATATATATATGTATATATATATATATATATATATATATATATATATATATATATATATACATACACTGTATATGTGTGTCCTCCCTTTTTGAAGAGGTGGGAGGAGAGGAGGTCGGCCCAGTGACACGCCACTCTACTCCCCCCAGCAGCTGGTGGCCAATATCCTGTGTGACTGCATAAGTCGCACATAGCTAAAGCCAGCCCTGATTGCATTGACACCGTTTTGGACTATGTACTTAGAGTTCCCATAAACAACTTCCAAATGCATATTTCACACTTGTAGTCAACACCAGACCATTCATTTCCTTGATTTGTCATAAAACTGCTTGCCAGTCAAAAGTCTAATTACTTTTGAGCCACTTGGAAGTAGTAGGCTAGGAAGTATAGCTACAAAACAGGGTGTCTCGAATTAGGCTGCACTTCCACATGATGCTTATATAACGTTTTTAATGTATATCTTAGTTACATATCGAAAACGCTGCTGAAACCTGCATACATTTTACTATGAAATGCCCTAATCTTGTGATCCACTTTTCTGGCAATCAGCTTTTAGAGGTGAAGCACATTAAAACCATACATGTACTTTGAATGTCACTAAAGGGTTAAAGAGATCATGGCTCTGGCAGCATGACCCTGATAACAAGTTCTCATTAAAGGGGTTGTCCCGCTCCGAAACGGGTTTTTTTTTTTTTCAACCCCCCCGTTCGGCGCGAGACAACCCCGATGCAGGGGTTAAAAAAGAACACCGGACAGCGCTTACCTGAATCCCCGCGCTCCGGTGACTTCTTACTTACCGGTTGAAGATGGCCGCCGGGATCTTCTTCCTCGGTGGACCGCAGGGCTTCTGTGCGGTCCATTGCCGATTCCAGCCTCCTGATTGGCTGGAATCGGCACGTGACGGGGCGGAGCTACACGGAGCTACACGGAGCCCCATTGAGAAAAGAAGAAGACCCGGACTGCGCAAGCGCGTCTAATTTGGCCATTAGACGCCGAAAATTAGACGGCCTCCATGGAAACGAGGACGCTAGCAACGGAGCAGGTAAGTGAAAAACTTCTTATAACTTCTGTATGGCTCATAATTAATGCACAATGTACATTACAAATTGCATTAATATGGCCATACAGAAGTGTATAGACCCACTTGCTGCCGCGGGACAACCCCTTTAAGCCATAGTGTCATTTACCATTGTGACTTTTTATCTATCTAAGGCTCAGCATTGGAACTTCCGTTTGGAGGTTCCGTCACAGATCCGGCACAAAATACCGGATCAACATATGATGGTCTTTCGCTCCTATCATTGGCTTGACCACATGCAGGTCTTGTTGTTTTTATATTTCAAAACTATTAAAGAAAGCCGTAAGAAAAAAACAAAACTTAGTAACATGAAGAGTCTACTGCAAGGTCATTCTTACTATGTCCTATTATGTGAACTGTACGTGTGCAATAACATGTTGTGTTACTGTGTGCTGAGCAAAGAGAAAATAAAATTTTCCAATTTTATCCAATTTTGGTCTGTGACCGTGAGCCACATTTATCAAAACTGTCTAAAACAGTTATGGATAGCTTTAGAAATGAGAGCTCTGACTGGTTGCTATTGGCAACAGAGACAGTTTTGATAAATGAATCACTATGTCTTCAAAGGAGGATCTCCTACAAACTTAACTTTTCATGGCCAAGAAGAATGAATCAGCATTGTTCCAGCATGTGCATATATACAAGTACAACCTAATAATTGACCTAGGAAAACATATTATTAAAGATTCAAAAATATTCAATTTTACACAAAGAGAATGATCGGCTTGATAAGTGGTCCCTTGCTAACAAATCTCACTTGTATATTTTATATTTCTTCAGAAGCTTTTCTAAAATCTATTTGTCAACTGGGTAATTCATATGGGATTTCGTAAAAAATGAACTTTGCTTAATATCCTGAGCCAAGAATCACCACGGCAACCACATAGATTTATTCAAGTGCTGTTTGTACAGGCTGTAGTTTCCAGTAAATATTCAAGCTTTCCAATCAGTAGGTAACAAATGTAAAATGACTGCATATGCTGTCTCTCCTACATGCTGCCATACAAATAGTACAAAACTGCTCTCAAGAGGACAGAAGGTTTTTTGCCTAATGCATAAAAGCATTTCATACCCTACTTATAGATACAAATGTTATAGTAACATCCCTTTGTCAAAAAAGGGGTAAATTCAATTGAAACGCTCGGGAAAAGAATGATCAAAGTCCACTTTTACAGAAAAGTGCTCATTTTAATTTGAAAGTTTCGCAACTCCCCAAGCTTAAAGTCCACAATGAAATAGAATTTTTAACACTATAATACATGCAGGGAACGTTTCTAATGCTGAAAACATGGCTGAAAATTATATAATAAAAAGAAAATGATTTTATCTTTTCCTTAAGCCGCCTGCACATGGGCGGAAATCCCGCGGCGGGATTTCCGCCGCTCAAAGCCTGCATAGGAGTGCATTACAATACGCACTCCTATGCAGACGGCCGTGGTTTGGCCGCGCGAAATGTCGCGCGGCAAACAAACCGCGGCGTGTCCTATTTTTGTGCGGGGCTCGCAGAGCCTCACACAGATACGTCACTCACCGGGCGCGGGTAAGTACGTGCTGCTCTCTGCAGGCGCTCGGGTCGGGTCCCGCGGCGAGAATTCTCGCCGCCGGATCCGACCCGCTCATCTGCAGGCTGCCTTAATCATTTAAGGACCAGGGTATTTTGGTCCTAAAGGGCCAGATACCTGTTAGGGATTTTAGCCATGTGGTGGTTTTACTACCCTATTTTATTTTCTTGAGCTACCAAAATTATTTTTGTTGCAATTTTTTTTTTCTTTTTTTTGGTCTTTCGATCAATTAATGGAACACAAGAAAATCTGCATAGTAAAAATGAATTGCAACAATAATAATAATAATAAACTTTATTTGTATAGCGCCAACATATTCCGCAGCGCTTACATAGACAGGGGATACAGAAAGACAAAAGTACAAACATTACAGAACCACGGTTACAAAGTAATCAATTGATGGAAACAATAGGGGTGCGGGTCCTGCTCCAACGAGCTTACATACTACAAGTAATGGGGTGATACAGAAGGTAAAGGGGCAGGAGATGTGTACTGTATGGCGAGGTGGAGAGTGAGGGGTGATATACACATAGACAATGGTCAGACATTTAGCCGTGTGACGGCAGAAACAGTATGACTGCAGGTGCGGTTTATGATGGCTAGCAGGGATTGCAGTCAGTAGGTCAGGGAGCATGTTATCAGGCGGAGTACAGAGGGGTTTGTTTAGGGAATTCGGTATGCCTCCCTGAAGAGGTGTGTTTTTAGAGCACGCCTGAAGTTCTGCGAGTCCTGGATTGCTCGGGTAGCCTTTGGTAGTGCGTTCCAGAGGACCGGTGCTGCTCTGGAGAAGTCTTGAAGGCGGGAATGAGAAGTTCGAATTAAAGGGGCGCTCAATCTGGTTTCGTTAGTAGAGCCCGGGCTGGTTGATGGATTGAGATGAGGGAAGCGATATAGGGGGGCGCTGCACTGTGGAGGGCTTTGTGGATGAAGGTGGCGAGTTTAAATTGAATTCTGTATTTAACGGGCAGCCAGTGCAGTGACCGGCACAGGGCAGAGGCGTCAGAGTAGCGGCTGGACAGGAAGATGAGCCTGGCTGCCGCATTCAGGATGGATTGGAGAGGGTAGAGTCTGGTGCAGGGGAGGCCGATCAGCAACGAGTTGCAATAATCGAGCCGGGAGTGGATGAGGGCAACAGTAAGCGTTTTTAGCGTGTCCACAGTGAGAAAAGAGCGGATTCTTGCGATGTTCTTGAGGTGCAGCTGACATGTTCGGGTCAGAAATTGGATGTAGGGGGTAAAAGAGAGATCAGAATCAAATATGACTCCAAGGCAGCGGGCATGTTGTCTAGGAGTTATGGTGGCGCCACACACTGAGATGGAGATGTCAGGAGGAGGTCGGTTAGTGGAGGGTGGAAATACCAGCAGGTCAGTTTTAGAGAGGTTTAGTTTTAGGTAGAGAGAGGACATGGTGTTAGAGACAGTGGACAGACAGTTAGTGATGTTTTGGAGTAAAGGTGCAGAGATGTCACGGGAAGAGGTGTATAGCTGGGTGTCATCAGCATACAGGTGGTATTGGAGGCCAAATCTCCTGATGGTTTGTCCAATAGGGGCTGTGTAGATAGAGAAAAGAAGGGGGCCGAAGACAGAGCCCTGGGGGACCCCAACAGCAAGGGGAAGAGGAGGGGAGGTAGAGCCAGCAAAGGAGACACTGAAAGAGCGGTCAGATAGGTAGGAAGAGAACCAGGAGAGGGCAGTATCCTTTAGGCCAAAGGAGCGTAGCATACTGAGGAGGAGTTTGTGGTCAACAGTGTCAAATGCTGCGGAGAGGTCGAGGAGGATCAGTAGGGAGTAATCGCCCCTCGATTTGGCTGTCAGTAGGTCATTGGATACCCTTGTAAGGGCAGTTTCTGTCGAGTGTTGAGGTCGAAAGCCAGACTGTAAGGGGTCTAGGAGAGAGTGCTCTGATAGGTAGCTTACAAGGTGGGAGTAAACCAGCCGTTCTAGTAGTTTGGAGATGAAGGGCAGGTTTGAGATGGGTCGGTAGTTGGCAGCATCAGTCGCGTCCAGAGTCGGCTTCTTAAGCAGTGGGGATATGATGGCATGTTTGAAAGAAGAGGGAAAGATGCCAGAGGTCAGAGAGAGGTTGAATATAGTGGTGAGATGGGAGATGACCACTGGGGAGAAGGAACGGAGGAGGTGTGAGGGGAGGGGGTCGCTAGCGCAGGTGGTGGGGCGAGCAGAGAAGAGCAATTTGGAGACTTCTTCCTCTGTCGCTGGTCTGAGTACAGACAGTGAGCAGGAGCTAGATGCAGTGCTGACAAGACTAGGGTCAGGGCTAGTCTGGGGTTGGGAAGTTATTTCCTGACGGATGTCATCAATTTTCTTTTTGAAGTAAGCAGCTAGCTCTTCGGCACTGAGATCCGTCACCGGGGGCTGTGGTTTAGGGCTGAGAAGGGAGTGAAAAGTATGAAAGAGCCGTTTAGGGTTGTGGGATAGTGAGGAGACTAGAGAGGTGAAATAGACTTGTTTGGCATGGTGGAGGGCAAGGTTGTAGGTTCTGAGCATGAATTTGTAGTGGAGGAAGTCTGCGGACGTTTGCGATTTCCTCCACAGCCGTTCAGCACTTCTAGAGCACCGCCAGATGAAGCGCGTTTGAGGCGTGAGCCAGGGTTGCCGTGGTCTACATCGGATGGCTCGTGTCCTGGGGGGCGCCGCTTCATCCAGGGCATGTTTGAGAGTGGTGTTGTAGTGAGCGGCAGCCAGGTTGGGGCAGGTGAGGAGAGAGATGGGGGACAGAGAGGACTGTAGGGATTCAGAAAAGTTCTGGGTGTGAATGGCCTTAAGGTTCCTGTAGGTACTGTAGGTAGGTGGGTCTGGAGAGATGTTAGGGAGCGTGACAGAGAAAGAGAGGAGGTCATGATCCGAGAGCGGGAGAGGGGAGTTAGTGAAGTTGGCAGCAGAGCAGAGCCGGAGGAAGACCAGATCCAGAGTATTGCCATCCCTGTGAGTGGGAGAGGCTGTGAGTTGAGAGAGACCAAGGGAGGAGGTGAGTGAAAGAAGCTGAGAGGCAGATGGGGAGTTGGGGTCATTAGTGGGGATGTTAAAATCACCTAAGATGAGGGTTGGAATTTCACAGGATAGGAAGTGGGGGAGCCAGGCAGCAAAGTGGTCCAAAAACAGGCGAGCAGCACCTGGGGGGCGATAGATAACTGCTACTCGCATGGACAGCGGGCAGAAAAGCCGTAGCATATGTACTTCAAATGATGGAAAAGTGAGTGAGGGTACAGGGGGGGATGACCTGGTAGGTGCATTTCGGGGAGAGAAGAGCACCTACTCCTCCGCCACGCCTGTCATCTGGTCTCGGGGTATGGGAGAACTGCAAGCCATTATAGGACAGTGCAGCAGGGGAGGCCGTGTCAGATGGCTGTATCCACGTTTCTGTGAGAGCTAGCAGATTTAAAGATTTAGCAGTAAAAAAGTCGTGGATAGTGGGGAGTTTATTACATGCTGACTGGCAGTTCCAGAGCGCACATTTAAAGGAGTCAGGGGAGGGTATGCATGGGCTAGCAGTTGGGCTTGGGGATTTTATTAGTGAGCCCGGTAGGGGGTAGTAGCTAGGAGCAGTGGAGGGTGGGCCAGGATTGGGAGAGATATCCCCAGCAGCTAGTAACAGCAGAATAGTTAGGGTTAGCAGATGGTTAGGAGATTTATGAGGAAGACTGTTATTTTTGTTAGTGGCACTAGGGGGTTTGAGGCTAAGCAAGAAGGTAAAGAGTGCATGCGAGCTGTGCATATGCGAGGACAGGAGAGAGGGGCTAATGTGAATAGAGTGCCCCAGAGGTTGGCACTTGAAAGAAGTTCTGAAACTGATAGCAAGAATGAGAACAGAAGTGACAACATTAGCGATAGCTTTTAAGTGTAAAGCATTAAGGCAGAGTTTGTGGCCTACCTGTCGCCTACCCTGTCGAACTGCCATGATGGAACTGTATCATACTTTCTCAGCTCATACTTTAATGCAGCCACCCGCGTGGCATGCAAGCTTACACTGATATTATAGTGAAAGTTTAAGGTACGACTAGGAAACAGCTGGGAGTGGCTAATCAGGTTCCAATTGACTAGCCAGCTGACTTTAGCATTGCAAACCTAATGACCAAAAGGGGGGGGGAGTGAAATTTATTGCTCTCCTTAGATAAGGAAAGCATCTCTGCAAGGATGGGTGAAAGATGCCATTTGGGGGAGGTGGATGGCAGAGGTGACTAAAAGTAAAGTTTTATTTACCGATGCAAACAGATGAAATGCAAAATACACAATTCACAGCAAGCAAGCAGCACAGAGGATTTAAGCTGAGTGAGATAGTTGGAGTTCAGCTTGGAGTGGGATGGTGCAGAAATGAATGTACCGATGCAAACAGATGAAATGCAAAATACACAATTCACAGCAAGCAAGCAGCACAGAGGATTTAAGTGATAACAATATATTTAGTGATAACACAGGATCATTCACATGGAAAATAATATCTTAATTTGACAAACGTCAATGATAATAATAATTCTTACAGTGTATTCCTGCTATCAACTTTTCGTTTCTTTACTTCATTTCTACATTCTTTGTTTTTTGGGGGGCCCGTAACAATAGTATCTTGTCCTATTTATTATAAGGCAGTTTCAGAAC
Organism: Eleutherodactylus coqui; assembly: GCF_035609145.1. Taxonomy (NCBI): domain Eukaryota; kingdom Metazoa; phylum Chordata; class Amphibia; order Anura; family Eleutherodactylidae; genus Eleutherodactylus; species Eleutherodactylus coqui. The sequence goes on along the minus strand of NC_089839.1, from coordinate 108,896,144 downwards.
AGTCTTCACTCATACTGCCCTGGACCGACTCTTCGGGTTCGGTGAGAGGGGAGGGGGAGTATTAATAAGGGAGGTTTGAGGAGAGGGTAAGGGAAGTAAATACGTCTACTACATGGGACAGACCAGGAGCTGTTTTGCCTTATGGTTAGGGTTCCCTGTCCCTTGTTTGCTCTCTGCTCGCTAGACTGCCCAGTGTTCCCCTCAATTCCTCCACTAGGTACCATTCTGTATATCTAAAGGGGGTTACTATAGCAGATATTTCGCTTCTGAGAAGTAGGAAGTGAGAAATCCCTTCCCTTTTTTAAAGTGTTTTTGCACTCCTTTCCTTGTGCCTCTCTACTTCTATTCTTTCCATGGTCATTATGTGAGTGAGTGAGCCACCACTTCTGCTACCTCGGGGAGCGTCTGTGAGAGTCAATGTTTTAGGATTGTACGTTTGGCAGCTAGGAGGAATACATGCACAAAGGGTGGGATGGGTTGTTGTTCGATCATGTCTGTTGTCTGTTCCGGTTTTACATGGAAAAGTAGGGAGAACCTGTTAACACCTATACTTATCTTCCATTTAGTTTGGATGTATTGTGCTATAGTAGGTTTATTTGCGTGCATGACCATTGGCAGTACCAATGTGGTTCACTGTTGGAAATGCAGGGCAACCCGCCGAATTATCATGGCATCATTAATAGGTTGCTGGTCTGCATGGTGAACTACTATTTGGTAATCAGCTACCTGCATGGTGAGAGGATGCATCTATATGCACTTTTCAGTCAGTAAGTAACGGCCATTTTCTGTGATTGTTTAAAAATTTTTATTTCCCCTTCTGTGATGTATTTATATTAGTGTAGGGACCCACTACAATGCAAGGAACCGTGAAGTCGTTAGTAGGCTCATGTATCTTGGCCAACATCCAACCAATGCCTTGCATTTATTATCTATCATTCACATGCAGTGTGGCTTTAAGACTCCAGGGGCAGCCCAGGGTGGCAGTACCAATGTGGTTCACTGATGGAAATGCAGGGCAGCCCGCCAAATTATCATGGCATCATTAATAGGTTGCTAGTCTGCATGGTGAACTACATATATCAAAATGGTCTGGCACCCTGTATCCACTATGTGTGAGACTATACACCAAGCAGCCACCCCCCTCATTATCAAGAGGTAGTGTGAGTGGTTGTCTTATCAGTGTCCTGTACAGGTGTTATTTGCTCCTCCATTTGGTAGTCAGCTACCTGCATGGTGAGAGGAGGATGCATCTATATGCACTCCTCACTCAGTAAGTAATAGCTATTTTCTGTTATTGTTTTTAATTTTTTATTTCCCCTTCTGTGATGCATGACCATATGCCATGCTCAAAATCTGTGGCAGGAAGGCCACATTTTGGGCATTTTACCAGTTGGTAAGGGTTTGTTGCCGTGGCTGGAATGTTGAAACCATAAATGGCTTAGTGCATTATTTTGAAAAAGGACTCTCTCCACACCTATACATGTTTGCGTACCGTGTTCTAGCTTCGAAGAAGCTTGGTTTCCAAGTCCTCATTTTGTATGACCTTTTTTCATTGTGTAAAGAGTTTACGTGTACCTGGCTCATTAAATTTGCTTCTAATGGTTTTCTGTATTCTTGATAGCGATGGTGTCGTATGCGACTGCTCAATGAAAGTGTCAAAATCGGTGACAGTGGCTTCTCTTGCTAGATTTGTCAACCTGTTTTTTTTTTTGTTACGTTTTTGTTTCCCATGACATATAGGTCTATTTTTTAAATATGTTTTTTCCACAGAATTTTTTTCATTTCATATAGGTATAAAAATCTAAAAGAACGATATTTTTAAATTTATAGTTGTTTATTTTTAAAATTAATATATTTATGCTAAAATAAAGTACAGGAATAAGTTCCTCATTTTATTTCGGGCGAGTTGATATAAAATTTGCATAGTGTAGGATTACAGGGCGCATATGGCAATGATTTTTGGTGGTGTTGGCGGTGGGTCATTTTCTTTTTTATATGTGAATTTTTATTTTATGCTGTAATTTTTAAAAATTTATTTTTGTAAAAAATTTTTTTAACATCTATGTCCCTCATGGTGTCATATAAGACCTCTGGGGGTCATTTACATTGTCTTTTTTTATTTCACACTTTTCCACTGTCACTGAGGCATCTATAGAAGCAGCATCCATAGGAGCCACAGTTACAGGGAAAAACATCCCCCCAAGTGTGACAATAGTTACTAACAGAGCTGATCTGGGTCTGATAGGACCCTGCAGCTCTGCTGTGGCAGGGGGCATTTGGTGGTCACGTGAACGGGGGATCGAATAGTGACACTTCTGCTTTCTCTATTCTCTATACAGTGCTCATTGAGCACTATGTAGCCTGTTTTCTTCTCCGGGTCCTTGGCTGGGGACCTGACCTGCTCCTGCTACATTGCAGGTGCTTTAATCCCACGCCATATTTTTACCATCAGGGCCCAGGACCAAGTGCCATAAATTTACGGTGCTTGGTCCTTAAGTGGTTATAAATCATCTCGATACATGGACCAATTGTGGCAAATTGAAATAGCGATCATGGTATTTCACTGTCTCAAATTATTTTAGAACCTGAAAATTACTGTATCTATACATGTAATGGAAGAAGACTAGAGTACAGATTATTCAATGTCCCAAAATCCTTTGAATTAAGTCTTGTGAATCTTGACAAAGTCCAAGGTCCACTGTACACATTGTGATACTGCACAGTAGGGGTGGCATCATATTTCATTCCCTTGATTCTTGAATTTGAAAAGGACACTGGCAGAAGTGGAATGGACATAAAAATGCATTTTTTGAACATGTAATTTTTGAACATGTTCTGTTTGCATCTCACTTCCAGCAACTGTATTTTCTTTGCAGGGCTTCAGAATGGACTAGGATTATTCTATAACATTAATTTAAAAACAGAAGAAAGTGGATTTTGATAATTCTTTATCCAAGCCGTTGTGAAAGTCTTTAGATGATCTGTGTTATACTTGTTATTCAGGAGTTAACATAGTATAGTCCAAAGCTAATGAAGCAGTGATAGTTGGATTGAACTGTCTTCAATACGGGACTTAAAGGGGTTGTCCAAGTTGTAGGTTTTCACTAAAACCCCTTTTCAATGCAGTAAAATAACAAATAACAAACCGGCATATACTCACCTCTCCCTAATCCTGCTAGGTTCTACGGCGTTGCTCGGCCCTCCACTGCTTTGTTTATTTAAGGGCTACAGTACTGCCTGGTTTACGTATCGTCACAGGTTCTGCAGCCAATAACAGAGCTCAGGGCAGCCTGTAAATGTGACATCAGAGGGGAGACCTGGACTGGCAGTGAGGGACACAGCAGGAGCAGAGAGAGGTAAGTATATGCTGGTTTGTTATTTTACTGAAGGGGTTTTAGTGAAGACCTACAACTTGGACAACCTCTTTAACTATGAATGACCCGCCTCCTCCATGTGTACTGTGAAATGAGACCTCGCATTGCTGACCCCTGGCTTCATTTCTGCCTACTCTACCCGCCTCCTCCATCTGTACTGCAAACTCAAACCTCTCATTGCTGACTCCTGGCTGTTCCCTGACTACTCTCCAGACCTGTGGCTACTACACTTGAGGCTCCACGCTAGTGCCTGAAACCACTGCACCCTAGTGCCTGAAACTGCTCCACCCTAGTGCCTGTGGACCGAAGTAGTTATGGTGCTCAGCCAAGCACTGAGGCCACTTCAAATAGCTGATCGCTGAGGATCCCAAATGTCAGACAACTGGCCACTGAAGATGGATCATCATCAATAATTAAGTCACAGTAAAGCTCTTTATATTAAATGAGCAATAATAACAATAGTTCTAAACATTGCAAATTAAAAGGGAGTCTTATAATTGGCAATCAATGTTTGATACCTGTGGGTTTGACTCAGAATCGTCACTGATTGTCACAACAAATGGCCGACAGAATGGTTGGCCTCTACCATTCAATTATTGAGAATTCTCGAGAAAATTCAAGTATGCATAATATATGATAGAAATGAAAATTTGTCGCAGGAAATCTGGTCTTGACAAGAAGTGGTCTTTTGAAGAGGTTTCAGGGCTCAGTCACACGGGCGCATCCGGGGGCCGATGCGCCCATGTTACTGCACGAAGAAGATGGCCGCACTGCAGGTGCAGACGACTCTCCACACAGCCGGAAGAAGGAACACATGACCGGCAATGGAGCCGGTCATGTGTTCTTTATTCCGGTGGTGCGGAGAGTCGTCTGCACCTGCAGTGCGGCCGTCTTATCCTGCAGTGACACGGGTGCACCGGTGCCCGGATGCGCCCGTGTGACTAAGCCCTCACTGTGTAATTATTTCTAATAAAATTGAGCTATAAAGGTAATAAAAAACATTCTACAGTTTTTTCCTATGGATGTGTTGCTTGTAGCAGGATATAACTGTGATGACACAGTTTGATATTTTGTTAGCATATGGCTGACCCATCTTCTTAACCCTTTCAGGTTCCGAGTTTTAGTTTTTTTCTCTCTTTTTTTTCCGTCCTGCTTGCAAAAAATCTGAAATTTATTATTTTTCCATTGCTTTAGCCATCTCAGGCATTGTTTTTAGCTGAATCAATTGTGTTATGCTATAGGAGGGTTTGTTTTTTAACAGTGCAGTAACAATGACATGGCGACTTTATTCTGCAGGTCAGAATGATTACAGTTATACCAAATATCTCTCTCTCTTTTTGTTTCTTTCTTTCTTTCTTTTTTCCTCTTTCTCTAATTTTCGCTTTTTCTCTTTCTTTCTCTTTCTCAATAAGTACCCAGCTTAAGGCTGGAAGAAAGAAATGCACGGGCAGCTGAAAGCCGTGGAAAGAGGCTGCTGAAGCAGCTACAGGAGCTGCAAGTCTGAGGTCTGCTGCAGACCAGACTGTATTTTTTATGAGTCTAACAGGGCAGAATGCCCCCTAGATACCCTGGTCAGGTACAGCGACAAGGACACTGCTGGTGGTAAACCAAGAAATTGTGTTGTGTTCCAGTGTATATGCAGTGTGTTGATGCTGTAAACCTTTACTGTGTGCAATAAAGCTGACAGATACCAGAGATTTAAAGAAATCTGATTATCCAGAGTCTCTGTGAGAGAAGCAAAAACCATCTTAGATGACAAAGATGGTCGTCCCCGTGGAAGTTAAGGTGTCATGCAGCATAGAACAGCTGCAAACAAATCTGTGGATTTTTTCGTGTTGGCGTAACAGTATGGGGCACTGTGTTCTATGGCCAGGAGGCCAGCAAAGTTGGCTATGAGGACACAGGAAATGTTGGTGGGTGGAAACCCATGACAAGTGGATCTTGATCCCAAGAAAGTGGTGTCTAGGATCAGGGGCGTACCTAAGGGCTCAGGGGCCCGGGTGCAAAAGTTCAGCTCAGGCCCCCCCCCCCCCCTGGGCCTCCACCCCACACTCCCCCGTACCCATACCTAGATCGTGCTGCAAACATGATCTAGCACCTTGGTGTAATCTTTCCAAACATGATGCATTTCCTGCACATGAAAATTTGTTTGTAGCCCCGCAGGCCACTCTCACACACACTGCTTTTTACCGCTATTAGCGCGGTGTCCCGAGCGCCGTACTAACCGCGGTACAACACTCCCAGAGATTTTAATGAGCTTACTTAAGTTTGCACTCGAACATGGTGTTTCTAATGCTGTGATTTTCGAGAGCTGTCTGTTCTATTTTTGTGTTTTCATGGTTTTTAACACACCTCCTCACAACGATGGGGTGCATTAAAAAGCGCCGTCAAACGCTGTAACCTGTGTTTGAAAACGCTGCTCGAAATTCCGGTAAAAATGCCGCGATTTCAAACTGCGTTTTCTGAACACGTGTGACAGCGGCCTTAGGGGGTTCATGCTTTTGTTGTACTTTATAAAGAAAAACACATAAAAAACCTGCATGCATTATTTAAAGACCGCGTACGGTATTAGCAGCTGCAGACACTATTAAAAACTGCATGCGGTTTAGATGCATTTTTTAGTTGTGTGTAGTGTGCAAATAAATACAGTAAATCCTGGGAGATGTATAACTTATACCAGATAGAGATAGATAGATAGATAGATATGAGATAGATAGATAGATTCAACATATATAGATATGAGAAAGATATGAAATAGATAGATAGATTCAACATATATAGATATGAGAAAGATATGAAATAGATAGATAGATAGATAGATAGATAGATAGATAGATAGATAGATAGATAGATAGATAGATAGATAGATAGATAGATAGATAGATAGTATATAGATAGTAGATAAATAGTGTATAGATAGTAGATAGATAGATAGTATATAGATAGCAGATAGATAGATAGTATATAGACAGATATGAGATAGATAGATAGTATATAGATAGTATATAGATAGATATGAGATAGATAGATAGTATATAGATAGCAGATAGATAGATAGATAGATATGAGATAGATAGTATATAGATAGCAGATAGATAGATAGTATATAGATGATAGATAGATAGATAGCAGATAGATAGTATATAGATAGTATATAGATAGATAGATAGTATATAGATAAATAGCAGATAGATAGTATATAGATAGATAGCAGATAGATATATAGTATATAGATAGCAGATAGATAATATATAGATAGCAGATAGATAGATAGATATGAGATAGATAGATAGATATGAGATAGATAGATACATATGAGATAGATAAATAGATATGAGATAGATAGATATGAGATAGATAGATAGATATGAGAGAGAGATAGATAGATGAAGGAGGGAGACAGACAGACAGACAGACAGATACACATACACACACACACACATATATATACACTTACCCCAGGGCCCGGTCCACTTCTCCTCCATGTGACAGCAGCAGGAGAGGCAAACTCAGAAGCTTCCCGTTCAGCAGGAAGACGGGGGCAGCATGTGACTTCCTCCCTCCTCCTCTGCTGGCCCATGTGAGTTCCTCCCTCCTCCTCCCTGCTCTGCCGGGTTTTCCTCTCAGGCTGGTCGTTCCGGCTGCCGCATGATGGGAATCATGCTGCAGACAGAACAGTCAGCCATTAATGCACTGAATGTGCATGTGGGTATGGCGGAGGGCGGCCTCGGGGCTCCCTGAGCGCAGGGGCCGGGTCGCCATGGTGACCCCAGCAACCCATGACGCTACGCCTATGTCTAGGATCCTGCCTGAGGTTCTGCCATTTCTTGCAGCAGCTTGGCAGACTAGCAAGACAATGCAAATCAGTGTTGGGACTGTGTTATTAAAACTTGAAAAGTGTATTGATAAAAATGTGTTGCAGAAAAACTTTTCTACTTAGGGCCCAGTCACACGGGCGCATCGGCGCCCGTGTCACTGCAGCCAGCAGACGGACGTATCTGAAGACGTCCGTCTCTCTGCAGCGCCGGGAGGAAGAACATGTGACCGGCTCCATTGCTGGTCATGTAATCTATGATCAGTGCTGGAGACAGACGGCCATCTTCAGGTACGGCCGTCTTCTAACTGTCAGTCACACGGGCGCATCGGCGCCGGTGTATGGGTGCCAATGCGCCCGTGTGACTGAGCCCTGACACAGTAGTCTCATGTGAGAAGGATTATGAAACATTTTATTCTGTGTATGAAATGTGAAGGTATTCCACAATCTGAACAGGTGAATGCAGAGTGGGAACAGGCTGTTACAGGGAGTTCAGCAACTGCCCATGTGAGAATTAGCTCAAATATGTCTCACGTGGTAGAGAGGAGAAATAATGAAAATACTGCAAAAGCAGACAATGGGTGCACATTTGCACGCAACGATTATCGCTAAAACGATCGCCAATTAGAGATTTTTTAGCAATAATCGGCTGGTGTAAATGGGCCTTTAGAGATGACACGTTGCAAGTTAGGAGATTCTACAGATTTTCATAATCAAGCTGCAGAGTTGCAAATACTAATGGCAAGGTGAAAATACAGTTAGCTAAGAAAAATGGTGAACTTGAGTCTCAGATAAGTGAACTCAAAGAAAACCTAGAATCAGAGAAAGCTGCTTGCAGCCAGGCAGAAAAACAAACAAAGGTCTTGGAAGATATACTGGACTTTAAAAAAGCCCATGCAGCACTCTATGAGTTAGAGGTGACCTACCGTGTTTCCCCGAAAATAAGGCACCCCCGAAAATAAGACACATTAAGAAATTTGCAGAAATCGCTAATATAAGGCACACCCCAATAATAAGGCAAACTAAACTGCTGCCAACCCCGTTGTCTCCTACCTCCTCCTGTGCTGTACGAGTGTGCTGTTGTAAGCTCCCCTTGCTGGCTGGAAAACCCCATACTATCGTTCTCTTGCTGCTGCACACGTCTCCTGTGATGAGCTCCCCCTGGTGGCCAGAAGCTGCAATACCATCCCTGCTTACAAGTGGTACAGGAACTTCTGTCTGCAGGTACGTTACTTTTTTTTATGGCTCTGTGTGTGAGTCAGGCAACCATATGTGTGATTCTTAAGGCTGGGTTCTCACAGAGTGTATTTCCAGCCTTAGGGGGTGAGCATTACAGTCTCTAGACAGTGTGTGGGAGCCAGGTATTTTACAGCTCTTATTTTTTGTGTGTCATTTTGATTCAATAGGGGGTGTCTGCTTTTTTGCTGAAGAGTCTAAAGTACAAGAAATAAAAAAATATTGCTACCGTATATTTTTATCCCTAGACATGAGCGCAAAAAGAAAGAGCTATTCCATTGAGTACAAGAGAGGAATCGTGGAAGATTCTTGGGGCAAAAACCTTCCTGCTTTGGCCCGAATATTTTACAAGAAATGGAGTGTCAAGAAATTCAGCAGGAGATTCTGGGTTCAGATGTTTATGATGATGTGCCAGAAAATGATGACATGACTGTCATTGAGTAATTTTTGCTTTGTTTTCACAGTTTGTCTAGCTATATTGGTTTGTGGTGACAACTACGGTACTGTGCAGTATATACGGTAATAAATGTTCATTTTTTTTGTTAAACAATAAATGTGAATTCTTCTTCATTGAAAAATAAGACACCCCCTGAAAATAAGACGTAGCGCATATTTGGGAGCAAAAATTAATATAAGACGCGTCTTATTTTCGGGGAAACAGGGTAGTTAAAGGAAAACAGTTGAAAAAGCTCAAGTCCAGGATTTTAAACAGAAACATGCTCAAATTATGGAGGAACTGACCAAACAAATAGAACAAACTAAATAGGCACTGAAAGGTGAGCATAATAAGTTGAGCAGTGAGGTAAAGGTAATTCTGCAAGATAAACGTGACTCTGAAGACTAGCGGGTCGAGACTCAACTTCAAGAGCTACAAGTAAAAATCACTGAAGGTGACAGAGTACAGGCAGAACTGTCTGAGCAGGTGAACAGACTGCAGGTGAAAAGGAAGCTCAGATTGAAGATTCTCAGAAATTGTTGCAAGAAGAAATTAGTCAGAAGCTTGACCTTAATGCACACCTGAAGAGAATGGAAGATGAGAAAAATGTTTTCCACAAGCAGGTAGAGGAAGATGCTAACACAAAGAAAGCCTGTCAAGGGGGGCGTGGCTTGGCGATGGCGGCGTGAGCACCTCAGGCATTTAGCTCCCGCCGATCCCGCTACTAAAAACCCGCAAAAAACAGCACACAGCAGCCTAACAGACCCACCGTTACATCTATGGGACGCAGAAGAGTCTCCAGCCGCGCTACGGCGCCCCCAGAAGCAGGTTCGACCGGGATACAGCGCTTCATGCAGCCCTCAGGAGCCGCGGGATCCGGATCCAAGATGGCGCCGGGCCGAGTGCGCAGCCTCTCCTCACCCCCCGACCGCAACAACGGGACACCCAGACCTGTCAGCCACACCGGAGACAGCTGTTACTCCTGCTCGGCAGGAGAGGAAGATATGGAGGAGGAAGCACAGAGCAGTACACCAGCGCCAGCACAGGAGGTGAGCTCCCCCCACCCACCAGTGTCTCCTGATAACAGTGACAGTCGGGAGGGGAATGACCGGTCACCAAGCCTGGGCAGCTGCACAGAAGTCAGGCAGAGATCTGCATGGGGCATAAATCAAGAGCCCCCCTCCCAAACGCCCTCACAGGAGGATGGAGGTGACAGTGTAAAGCACCACACACAGAGCCAGAGAGGGGGGGCTCAGGAGAACCCTAGTGCCAACAAACTGACTACAGCACACATGCAACCCCAAGCAATAAGCCCACCTGCCAGTCACAATTGCCATGACAGGGGTCACGCTACGCAGCACAATGGGGGCCGAGACAGATATAATGCAGAACCAGTAACACCCCGCGAGCAGAAAGATCACATCGACCGGGCACGACTCCCATCCGGAAACAGCGACTGTTCCCAATCACAGAGCCGCAGCATTAACTATAGCTACAACACCTCGCCTATATGCGAACGCCCAGAAGAATTACCGCAAGGTGACTCCTGGGACTGGAAGGAGCACCTACGGTCTCTGCCCACAAAAAGAGACTTTCAGAGGCTAGAGGACTCCCATAAACAAGCCCTGTCTCTCATGCAACAAGAACTGAGACACGTGGGCCACAGATTACAAACGGTAGAGGAGTCCCAAGAAGAAGTGTTTTCCCTGCTAGACACGCACAGTCAAGTCATCAATGCACAGACCCTTCAGATTACGGATATTCTAACCCATCTAGATGACCTAGAAAACAGACACAGGCGCAATAACATACGTCTGAGAGATCTGTCGGAAGAAGTAACCCCCCAGCAGTTGGAAAACTGGGCCAGAAACATGTTCAGCTCCTTATTACACCGCGATCGCTCCCAACCAGTGGAAATAGATCGTATCCACAGAAGCTTGGGTCCCAGACCAGAAGATCCGGGGAGACCACGTGATGTAATTTGCCGGATCCATTTCTATAAGGACAAAGAGGCGATCCTAAAGCAAGCTAGAGATAACAACCCAGCTCTCACACACAATGGATCTCCCATCACAATATTCCCAGACCTGGCAAGACGCACCCTGCAGCTCCGCAGGGCGGTGAGACCACTTCTCCAAGCAATGCGAGAAAGAAATATATTATACAGATGGGGGTACCCGTTCCAGCTGACTGCAACCAAAAACGGCAAAACTGCAGTTTTCAAAACCCCAGCAGACCTCCCAAGATTTCTGGGGGTCCTGGAGATCCCCATGGTGGCGATACCAGACTGGCCGTCCCTACCATCCCTTCCAGTAACAGCTCCCAGAGAGGCCTGGCAAGAGGCACAACCCGAGAGGAGAAGAAGCAAAGGCCACCCAAGAGGCACCCCTTCCACCTGAGATCCATGAGAGATCAAGACAAGACTTGCACTAAACCAGGGAACCCCCAGAGACACTCTCCCACGGGCGGACCTGAGAACGTCTGCGGACGACGAGATCACTAAGTCTCCTAATTTCCTTCCCCACCTCACCTCCCCCTTTACCTTAAAATCCCCCCTCCCCCCCCCCTCATCCTCCTCCCCCCCTCACCTCCCCTCATCTCCCCCCTCCCCTTTATTTAAACGTTTGCATATGTTTACAGGCTGAACAAGTCACAACCACAGAGGCTGCTGTGGATACGCATTTACAAAAATGTTGCGGGTTATATATCTTTGCTCGATTAGGGCATCACTCACAGATTTTACCAGCTGGTGGGTGAGGCGGGAGGGCTCGCAACGGTGTCCCCTCTCACTTCCCTCAATAGGCTAGACGCCACTAAGTGCCGTCTAATCCCTGGCTCTGGCCAGATGGATACCTACTCCTCTAAGTTTGGGGTTCTTTCCCCCAACTGACAGATTACTGGACTTCTGTCACCCAACTACCTTCTCTTTCTTCTTCCTTATCCCTCTATCCCTCCCTCCAACCCATCTGGTCTGCTCGGCAGCGACAGCCCGGGTTAATAAGCTACCAACATGACAAATATATCCTTCAGCACCTATAATGCAAGAGGTTTAAATTGTCCGTCCAAACGAGGCCAGATTCTGGCACATATGCATAAAAAGCGCATTCTCATTGCAATGTTCCAGGAAACCCACTTTAAAAAGGACCATGTCCCCAAGTGTAGCAACAGATACTATCCCCAATGGCACCACAGTACTCACCCTGACAAAAAGGCATGCGGAGTCTCCATTGCAATACACAAAAGTCTCCCATACAAACTCCTCTCCTCCGAGGCCGACCCAGAGGGCAGATACCTTTTTCTAAAACTGGAAGTAGGAGTAAAGTTACTTACAGCGGCTAATATCTATTTTCCTAACTCAGGTCAGACCGCCTTCGGGATCCAGGTGCTGGGGGAGCTGGCTCGGTTCGCCTCTGGAACCCCGATTGTCTTGGGAGGAGATCTGAACCTGTGCATGGACCCACAACTCGATTCGTCATCAGGTAGGTCTGGCGTTTCCCTGGCGGCCGTGCGCAGACTGAGGAGACAACTGGCAGCGCTCAAACTCATTGACCTCTGGAGGACAATACACCCCAAGGTCAAGGACTTTACGCACTACGCTGCTGCACACAACAGCTATAGTAGGTTAGACTACCTATTTATCTCGCATAGCCTCCTAGACCTAGCACCCAAAAGCTCGATAGGCAGAATTATCTGGTCGGACCACGCACCGGTCTACGGGGCACTAACAGGGGGAGACAACAGGATTGGGCAACACAGCTGGCGGCTAAACGACAATTTATTGGGAGACCCCTGCTGCCTGAGCGAGATACGCCAGACTATAGAAAATTTCATAGAAAATCATAAAACAGACGAAACGGCCCCGCCCATGAAGTGGGAGGCTCTGAAATGTGTCCTACGGGGAGTGTTTATTTCACACGGCGCTAGGCTTAAGAGAGAGAGGACAGATAAACTGCGGGATTTATTGACAAAATTGGATATTGCAGAACTATCCAACAAAACAAAAGCCACTGCAACTACAGGTGCAGAAATCTCCCTACTATGCCAACAGATCCTATCAATCATGGACCAGGCTAGCCTATGCGCTAGAGATAAAATGAGAGGAGGATACTATGAATATGGAAACAAATGTAGCGCTTGGCTAGCCAGAGCCCTAAATCCACGAGAACCACACTCACACATTTTTGCACTGAATGCCTCTAGAGGAAAAAAAGTGCATGCCACCACAGATATAGTAGAATGCTTCCGTAAATATTACGAGGAGCTTTACAACATCCACAATGACGACACGGGCCCTGAGGGAACCGGGGACACAGGAGTGGTGTCATACTTGGAGGAGCATGGCCCAGGCCCCATATCCGTCGAGGAGTCAGAGGCATTAGAGGCCGACATATCTGAACAGGAGATTCTAGAGGGGATCAAAAAGCTCAAAATCGGTAAAAGCCCAGGCCCAGACGGCTTCACGTCTAGATTCTATAAAACATGCGGGATCCTACTAGCACCCCTACTACATAGTTCCTTCAACGCCATCTCTAAGAATTGCCCGTTACCACCTCAGGCGCTACAGGCAATCATAACAGTGATTCCAAAGCCGGGTAAAGACCCGTTACAATGCGGAAGTTATCGACCAATTTCCCTTTTAAATGTGGACTTAAAAATTTTTGCTAAAACCATAGCCACCCGATTACAACCCCTTGTGCCAGGGCTGATACATGGAGACCAGGCGGGGTTTGTCTTGGGACGTGAGGCCCGAGACAATACCATACGGACTATATCTTTGATTGGACGAGCCCAACAAGAAGGAAGACCCCTATGCCTCCTATCTGTGGACGCCGAAAAGGCGTTTGATCGAGTGGAATGGGGCTTCTTAGAAGCCACACTCCAAAAAATAGGACTTGGGTCTAGGCTGCGGAACTGGATCATGGCACTATATAGAGGTCCTCACGGCACAGATCCGGGTTAACGGCAGGCTCTCATCCCCTGTAAACATCCGCAACGGCACGAGACAGGGCTGCCCCCTGTCAACCACTCTCTATGTCCTAGTAATGGAATCCCTCGCAAACGCAATAAGAAGCAATCCAGACATCAAAGGCTTCCCAGCCCCCTGCACCGAACATAAACTAGCATCATTCGCAGATGACTTACTCATTTATCTGACTAACCCCCAAACTAGTCTACCAGTCATACTACAAGAATTTAAAAAATATAGCCGACTGAGCAATTTTAAAATAAACATCAACAAGTCAGAAATCCTAAACATAAATCTACCTCCCCCGGAAGTCGCCCTCCTAAAATCCCGATTCACACTGAAATGGAAAGACGATCACATTAGATACCTGGGTGTTAATATCTCTTCCAAGCTAGACAACCTGTTCGATATCAATCACAAACCCTTATGCTCGGCACTAGAGAAGGACCTAGAGAGGTGGCGACCCCTGACCTTATCGTGGTTCGGCAGGATCAACACACTGAAAATGAACGCTCTTCCCAGATTCCTTTACTTGTTCCAGACCTTACCGATCCAGATCCCTAAAATCTTTTTCACACGTCTCAGAAGAGCGCTGGTGAAATTCGTGTGGAACGGAGCAAGGCCCAGACTAAGCTATAAAATATTAACCCAAAAAAAAGAAACGGGAGGGGCGGGTCTCCCAGACCTCGCAAATTATCATAGGGCGGCAATAAGCAAATGTGTACTCGACCTAATGCTCAGAAGAAATACCAAGCGGTGGGTTGAGCTCGAACAGGACTCAGCTCTCTTTAATGGGCGAGGCCTGTTCTGGCTTAGGGGCGGTCTTGGGCGCCGAGGGATCACGGTCTCTCCGCTCCTAGAGACTATCCTGAAACAATGGGACAGTTTCGCAGCAAAAACAGGCCTGATTTCGATACCCGGCCCCTGGACACCCCTAGTAGGTAACCCGGAATTTCCGCTGGGTGCACGAGGTCTACCCCTACTAGATAGGTTAGAAACACTTATCCCTAGAATAAAGGATGTAATGACAACAGGGGGAATCATGCCACTAGAGACTCTACTGGGAGAGGGGAGCCAGAGGGCCAGTGCGTGGTTCCAATACCGACAGTTAAACCACTTCATACGGGCGCAGGGTCAGGTCTCGGAGTTGTTGCGCCAGCCCACCCCCTTCGAGGAGATGTGTGATACGTCCCCTGATCGGAAAGGGGAGATCTCCACGGTCTATGGCATGTTGGTGGCCGGGGATGCGCCAGACGGTGGGGTAGGATACAGGGGAAGATGGGAGGAGGAGCTGGGCAAGTGTCTTGAGGATAGTGACTGGGCCAAATCCTTTATCATGACCCACAAGATGTCTGTCTCAGGCAGACACCACGAGATGAACTACAAAATCTTGTCCAGGTGGTACCGCACCCCGGCGCGCCTGGCCAAGATGTACCCCAATATTAGCAGCAACTGTTGGAGATGCCTCAATGACCTAGGGTCAATGATTCATATCTGGTGGTCCTGACCTCTGGTGTCTTCCAGGTGGAGGGAGATAAACGCCTTATACAATGTCTTGTCTAAAAAGGAGATCTCATTTACACCAGAGTTGGCTCTCCTCTCCATCACTCCAGGCCCCGAAGCCCTGATTAAGAAGGGAATCCTCAAATTTTTTCTCCTGGCAATGAGACAGGTGATCCCGCAAAAATGGAACACAACGGAGTCTCCCACACGTTTAATGTGGGCAAAAGCCATGGACGACATTCAATACATGGAGGAACTAAGTGCCAGGGATGATGCTAAATCTTCTACTTACTACGCTACATGGGCGATATGGATAAGCTTTCGTTACTCGGACAAATTCAATCAATGGTTAAATAGCGGAGTGGTGCCGACCTGAATATAACTACCATGGGACGCTGCCCCAGACAGTGTCCAACAGTGGAAGGTTCCTGCCGAGCGGACCAGAACCCCCCTCTGATCTCATTTCCCAGAGCCCCTAGTGGCTCCTCTACCCCTCTCCCCCTCCTTCCTCCCATTCTTATACCCCTTTCGCTCCCCCCCTCCTCTCTTTCTTTTCTTTCCTCTCTCCTTATTAGCAAAACCGAAGATGCTAAGTAAGAATAGTATCAACAAGACCCATGCTACAGGAGTGGGTGAGAACTCCCGGCATCCAGAATGCATCTGAGGCACAAACAACCCTCTAAGGTTTAGTTATAATAATAAGTGTTAACAAAAAGTTTGAGAAAGTTACCAACAGCAATCAACTCGAAACCTGTTCTAAAACATAGCCCACTCTGGGTTCTTTCCTTTTTTGTTCTTTTTCAGATCAACATACTTACCTATGTTTAAGTAATTAGTATGCTATTGATAAACGTTATAAGAGTTACATAAAAGTGTTTTTACAGTTAAAACAAGATACCTCAAGAAGAGCGAAATTGTAATCTGAAAAATGAAGACAAATACCTTGCATGTCAACACTGTTTACTTTATACCTAGTTTCACTAAATTGCATTTATTGTATATCACTGATAGACTAAATAAATAAAAATCTATTGAACTAAAAAAAAAAAAGCCTGTCAAAGCAAATTTCAATACTTCAGAATATGGTTTTGGTTATGACAAAGAAAATGGAGGAGAATACTGCATGTTTGGTCTCTATTGAAGAGCAAAAGAGAGAAATCCTGCAGGAATTGGAAGCTACAGATCAACGATATGAAGAAAAGACAGCTGCTTTTGACAAACTGAAGAAGAAGCAGAATACATGAACAGGGGCTTATGGAAGAGAAGATCTGGTCTGCAAGATATGCCGTTGAACACAACTGTGCTGAGGAAAAGGCTCGTGGGGAAGAAACCGAAGTGTTCATCAGGACACACACCCTGAAAGTGGTGTCAGAAGAAAAGGCTGTGTTTCAAAGGCCCGCCAATAAGTTGAGTGCGAAGATGGAACACTGAGTGTCAATTAGTCATGCTGCTGAAAGGAAGGTTCAGAGACTACAGAACTCTCTTTCTCTCTCTCTCTCTCTCTCTCTCTCTCTCTCTCTCTCTCTCTCCTCTCTCTCTCCTCTCTCAACTCTAGTGACGATGCCCCCTAGATGCCCTGGTTGGGTATAGCAACAATAACACTGCTGGTGGTAAACCCAGTTCCATTGTGTTCCAGTGTATATGCAGTATGTTGATGGTGCAAACCTTTATTGTGTGCGGTAAAGCTGTCAGACATTGGACACTTAAAGAAATCTGGTTGCAAAGAGTCTCTGTGAGAATGGAGAAAACCATCTTAGATGAAGAAGATGGCAGTCCCCAAGAGTGAGTAACCCTCAAGTTACCTCAATATATATCATTTATATTGTACTACTTCCGGGTTCAGCACGCATGCTGCATTAATTGCTCGATTGTGTGGAGGGGTTAGACATTATCTGCACTCATTCCTGATATGTCTATTTTAGTAAATACTTGTATTCCCTATGATCCTAAGAAGTAACAATTCTGGTTCATCATTGCTTAGTACTTCAGTCTGCTGTTACTCCTAGAGGTTTATGGATAAATTGACAACTAGATGTTACCATTTAGGGTGTGTCCATACACAGTCTCACTCTGCCCAATCAGTCCAATCATTTCTGACATTGCCAGACTTAGTTACAGGGATACACCCATCTGACAAAGAAAATGGTAACATCCAGTTGTCAATTTATATGTAAATTTCTAGGAAGCTTAACAAAGGAACAGCACAATGCATATTTGTAGGCTAAAGTTAAGACATAAATATTAATATGTTCAATCCTTCTACCAGGTTATTAATAAGTATATTAAAAATAATAAGGCCCAGTTCTGCCCATTGAGTATCCCACTAGTAACAGTGAGCCAATCAGAGTATGTACCATTAATAACTGCCCTCTGCTTTCTATCATTGGTCTAGTTACTTACCCACTTTACTTACTTACCCACTTACACATTCTCACCCAGACCAAGCATTCTCATTTTATATACCAACTTTTTATGTGGCACAGTGTCAAATGCTTTGGAAAAGTCCAGATATATAAGAACCAATGACTCTCCCCAGTCCAGTCTAGAACGTGCCTCCTCATAGAAGCTGATCAGATTGGTTTAACAGGAGCAACCCTTTATAAATCAATGCTGATATGGAGTTATACAGCTATTTTCCTTGAGGTACTTCAAGTTGGCATCTCTTAAAAACCCCTCAAACATTTTACCCGCAATAAAAGTGAGATTTACTGGCCTGTAATTTCCGGGTTCGCTTTTTGGTATTAGTTATAGGATATATCCTATCATATAGGAAAATATGGCAAAGACTAAATGTTCACATCTACAAAGCATCTTTACACAAAACTGAAATCAAAGAGAAGCCTGTGAATGCATGCACATTGATGCTACTAGCCCTTAACCAACCATCACTAGGTGATGGATTGAGATGACGGAGGCAATGTAGGGTGGTGCAGTGCTATGGAGAGCTTTATGGATGAAAGTAGTGAGTTTGAATTGAATTCTATATTTGACGGGCAGCCAGTGCAGTGACTGGCACAGGGCAGAGGTATTCAAGTAGTGGCTGGACAGGAAGCCTGGCTGATGCATTCATGATGGATTGGAGAGGGGAGAGTCTTGTGCGGGGGAGGGCAGATCAGCAGTGAGTTGCAATAATTGAGCTAAGAGTGGATGAGGGCAACAGTGAGTGTTCTTAGCATGTCCCCGGTGAGAAAGTGGTGGATTCTCCCGAGGTGCAGGTGACATGTCCAGGCGAGAGATTGGATATAGGGGTAAAGGAGAGATTGGAATCAAATATAACTCTAAAACAGCAGGCTTGCTGTCTAGGAGTTATGGTGGTGCCGCACACTGAGATCGAGATATCAGAATGAGGTCGGTTAGCAGGGGAGCTAGCAGAGCTGTCTCGCTCATTCAGCGGCCAGCAGAGGGGCGGGGCAGTGCAGGAGATTTCTCTCCTCTCGCTCCCCCACTCCTCTCCATTGAGATAACACAGCGGCCGTTCACTACTGAACGGCCACTGTTTAAACTGAACGATGAACAATGAGCTCATCGCTCATCTTTTATGCTGCATAAACGATGAGCTTCATAGCTCACGCTTAATATGATAATGATAATATGATAGGAAGATGGGCATGTTCCTTGGCACCGTTGAAATCCTCAGGTTGCAATAGGTAAAGTCTGCAATAAATATACAACAAAACCACAACAGGTGCTAAGAAATGAATAAGTTGTAGCACTCTCTGAAATCTATTACTATTATCCCGCTGCATGTGAATAAGAGTTATAGAACTCTATCCATGTGCATTGTACTACTTTGACGCAGATTTGTGGTGTGAAATCAACAATGAAAATCTACAACAAATATAACTCTTGTGAACATTATCAAATGTCATAAAAGGTTTGGAGTAAGGGCTCTGAGAACAAAGTGGTTCTGGTCCCTGATCTTAACCCCTTAGTGACCACCCCATTGCCTTTTTACGTCCTGCTTTGCTGGGCTTTAATCCTCAGTGACGTAAAAACATGCTTTCTCTGTGGATTAAAGCCCTGCAGGCTCTGGACATGATAGCTCCATGCTGTTGATTCCCAGAAATAGCCGACAACCTGGAGCTGTCATGGGGGGCCGCGGGAAGCCCCCTGGGGTTATGCGTTTGGCGCTATTCAAGGTAGCCAGGAGGCAGGAGATGTCACCACAGATCGCGGTGAGCGGTTCCCGGGCCTGTGATCATCATTATTCACTGGAAAAGTGAAAAAAAGTTAAAGTTATCACGGAAAAGTGAAAAAAGTTAAAGTTTCAGCTCCCTTCATAGATCGGATCCATGAGGACATCTGAAAATATTCATTTACATCCTCCGCAATGTCCCATGGCAATCTAGACCTACATTGGTGCATGCGCAGAAGGCCAGGGAGCCTGGCAAATTTAAAATCTCCCTGCACTTGGCTATCTTTAACAGCCGCTGTATGCAGTTCCTGGTCACATGATCACTTTTAACCATCAGATAACATTGATCATATAAAGTTTAAAAAGTTCAAACAAAAAGTTAAAAAAGTTAAAGTTTCATCTCCCCTTATGGATCACATCTGTGGGGAGATATGAAATTATACACCTAAGGTCCCTGGATTTGTCGCACAGTGGGATCTTTTGCCGCAAACATCACCCTGGCTTCTGTGCATGCGCCCATCAGCGAACAGGCGGACGCATGCGCAAAAGTCGAGAATTGCCCAGGAAATTGTAAATCTCCCTGCTCCTAGCTACCAAAGGAGGCCGAGAGCATGAAGATTTCACTGGGGCCCGCAGTGAGCGGTCCCCTGGTCACGTGATCGCTGTTATTCAATGGATAGTGGTGATCACGTTTAATTAAAAAAAAGTTTAAGTTCCATCTCTCCTTACCGATGCGATCGGTGAGAGGAGATGGAACATCTTACAGTAGGCCTTTGCATTTGAATCCCGACGCGATCCTCCTCCACAGACCTTCCCCGGCTTCTGCACATGTGCCCGCCGGCAAGATGCCAGACACATGCGCAGGACCCAGGAAATGTAAAATCTCCTTACTCCCGACTACCAAAGGTTACTGGGAGCCTCGAGCAGTGACTGATGACCTCGTTGAACAGTCCCCGGTCACGTGATAAAAAGGTAGAGATCTACCATAGGCCAGTGTCACAGGAGTGGATAGGAATTTCGGATTCCGCAAGCGTTTGATCAGCGGTTCAATCAAATGCACTGGATTACACAATTCTGCTCACATTACCAGGTTGGAATAATGTAATCCACTTGCAAAAAGCAGAGCGCAGCAGCTGTTCTATTTTTTGTTTTAAAGAAACTTTTTTGGGGATAGGAATTTTGGATTCCGCAAGCATTTGATCCGCGGTTTATTCAAATGCACTGGATTACACAATTCTGCTCACATTAGCAGGTCGAAATTACGTAATCCACTTGCAAAAAGCGGAACGCAGCAGCTGTTCTATTTTTTGGGGGCATTCTTATACTGTATAATACAAATAATACAGCATGTTCCATTTTACTGCAGATATCTGCAATATAGAGCCCATTGCTCTCTATGGTCATCTATATACCCACAGCCCATAAGCAACTACATTGTGTATGGGCTGCGGGTACCCAGTCTTCATTCATATGTGTTCTGTACAAAAAAAACCTGTTTTTAAAATGACATAATTGCCAAAAAAAAATGAAAATCGTAAGTTTTTCCTTCTTTTTTGCATAGATTCATTCAAAAACTATGGGGTCACAATACGCAGTACACCCCTATATGAATTCATTAAGGGGTCTAGTATTCATTTGTGAAGGTTCTCCATCCTTTTGGCAGCTCAAGGGCTCTACAAGTGTGCTACGGTGCCTAAAACACCTTCAAGCAAAATGTCTGTTCTGAAAGCCACAGGCTGCTTCTTTCATTTTGTGCGCCGTTGAGCATACAGACATAATATTAGGGCTACAATGGGTATGTTTCTGAACACAGGACAAACAGGGGTATCCATTTTGGGGTGAAAGTCTTCATTCATATGTATGCTGTACAAAAAAAACTCTTTTTAAGATGACACAATTGCCAAAAAAATTAAAAAAATTATTTTTTCCTTCTGCTTTGCTTAGATTCATTTAAAAACTGTGGGGTTGCAATATGCAATACACACTGCACACACACAATCTTGTTTTTAAAATGGGGTCATTTGTAGGAGTTCTACATCTATTTGGCCGCACAAGGGCTCTACAAGTGTACTATGGGGCCTAAAACACCTTCAAGCAAAATGTCTGTTTTGAAAGCCACTGGCTGCTCCTTTCATTTTGGGCCCTGTTGTGCATGCAGATATAAGATTAGGGCCACAATCGGTATGTTTCTGAACATAGGACAAACAGGATATCCATTTTGGGGTGTAAATCCTCATTTTCATATGCACTATAGAAAAAAAACCTGCCCTTAAAATGGCGTATTTGCAAACATATGAAATTTTATTTTTCTCCTCTAAATTGCATTAACTCCTGAAAAAAACTGTAGCGTCAAAATACTCATGGCACCCCCTCAGTGAATACATTAAGGGGTGTTTTTTTAATGGGGTAATTTGTAGGGGTATCTATTAGAGATGAGCGAGCACCAAAATGCTCGGGTGCTCGTTACTCGGGACGAAATTTTCGCGATGCTCGAGGGTTCGTTTCGAGTAACGAACCCCATTGAAGTCAATGGGCGACCCGAGCATTTTTGTATTTCGCCGATGCTCGCTAAGGTTTTCATGTGTGAAAATCTGGGCAATTCAAGAAAGTGATGGGAACGACACAGCAACGGATAGGGCAGGCGAGGGGCTACATGTTGGGCTGCATCTCAAGTTCACAGGTCCCACTATTAAGCCACAATACCGGCAAGAGTGGGCGCCCCCCCCCCCAACAACTTTTACTTCTGAAAAGCCCTCATTAGCAATGCATACCTTAGCTAAGCACCACACTACCTCCAACAAAGCACAATCACTGCCTGCATGACACTCCGCTGCCACTTCTCCTGGGTTACATGCTGACCAACCACCCCCCCCCCCCACGACCCAGTGTCCACAGCGCACACCAAACTGTCCCTGCCCAGCCTTCAGCTGCCCTCATGCCACACTCATGTCTATTTAGAAGTGCGTCTGCCAGAGGAAAAGCAGGCACACACTGCAGAGGGTTGGCACGGCTAGGCAGCTACCCTCTTTAAAAGGGGCGGGGCGATAGCCCACAATGCTGTACAGAAGCAATGAGAAATATAATCCTGTGCCACCGCCATCAGGAGCTGCACACGTGGGCATAGCAATGGGGAACCTATGTGCCACACACTATTCATTCTGTCAAGGTGTCTGCATGCCCCAGTCAGACCGCGGTTTTTAATTCACAGACACAGGCAGGTACAACTCCCTATTGTGAAGTCCCTGTGGACCGACAGCATGGGTGGCTCCCTGGAACCCACCGGCGGTACATAAAAATATCCCATTGCATTGCCCAACACAGCTGAGGTAGTAATGTCGTGCTTAATGCAGGTGGGCTTCGGCCCACACTGCATGCCCCAGTCTGACTGGGGTTCTTTAGATGTGGAAACAGATGCATTTATAATTCCCTGTGGACCCACAGCATGGGTGGCTCCCTGGAACCCACCGGCGGTACATAAAAATATCCCATTGCATTCCCCAACACAGCTGAGGTAGTAATGTCGTGCTTAATGCAGGTGGGCTTCGGCCCACACTGCATGCCCTAGTCTGACTGGGGTTCTTTAGATGTGGAAACAGATGCATTTATAATTCTCTGTGGACCCACAGCATGGGTGGGTGCCAGGAAGCCACCGGCGGTACATAAATATATCCCATTGCATTGCCCAACACAGCGGATGTAACGTCAGCTGTAATGCAGGTGGGCTAAAAATTCATTTGATTACACTGTAGGCGAGGGCCCACAAAAATTGCTGTATCAACAGTACTAATGTACATCCAAAAAATTGGCCATGGCCAACCAAGAGGGCAGGTGAAACCCATTAATCGCTTTGGTTAATGTGGCTTAAGTGGTAACTAGGCCTGGAGGCAGCCCAGTTTAACGAAAAATTGGTTCAAGTTAAAGTTTCAACACTTTTAAGAGCATTGAAATGTATAAAAAATGTTTAGAAAAATTATATGAGTGAGCCTTGTGGCCCTAAGAAAAATTGCCCGTTCGGCGTGATTACGTGAGGTTTCAGGAGGAGGAGCAGGAGGAGGAGGAGGAGGAATATTATACACAGATTGATGAAGCAGAAATGTCCCCGTTTTGGATGGTGAGAGAGAACGATGCTTCCATCCGCGGGTGCAGCCTACGTATTGCTTAGGTATCGCTGCTGTCCGCTGGTGGAGAAGAGAAGTCTGGGGAAATCCAGGCTTTGTTCATCTTGATGAGTGTAAGCCTGTCGGCACTGTAGGTTGACAGGTGGGTACGCTTATCCGTGATGATTCCCCCAGCCACACTAAACACACTCTCTGACAAGACGCTAGCCGCAGGACAAGCAAGCACCTCCAGGGCATACAGCGCGAGTTCAGGCCACGTGTCCAGCTTCGACACCCAGTAGTTGTAGGTGGCAGAGGCGTCACGGAGGACGGTCGTGCGATCGGCTACGTACTCCCTCACCATCCTTTTACAGTGCTCCCGCCGACTCAGCCTTGACTGGGGAGCGGTGACACAGTCTTGCTGGGGAGCCATAAAGCTGGCAAAGGCCTTGGAGAATGTTCCCCTGCCTGCGCTGTACATGCTGCCTGATCTCTGCGCCTCCCCTGCTACCTGGCCCTCGGAACTGCGCCTTCTGCCACTAGCGCTGTCGGATGGGAAGTTTACCATCAGTTTGTCCACCAGCGCCCTGTGGAATAGCATCATTCTCGAACCCCTTTCCTCTTCGGGAATGAGAGTGCAAAGGCTCTCCTTATACCGTGGATCGAGCAGTGTGTACACCCAGTAATCCGTAGTGGCCAGAATGCGTGTAACGCGAGGGTCACGAGAAAGGCATCCTAACATGAAGTCAGCCATGTGTGCCAGGGTACCTGTACGCAACACATGGCTGTCTTCACTAGGAAGATCACTTTCAGGATCCTCCTCCTCCTCCTCCTCTTCCTCCTCCTCAGGCCATACACGCTGAAAGGATGACAGGCAAGCAGCATGGGTACCGTCAGCAGTGGGCCGAGCTGTCTCTTCCCCCCCTCCTCCTCATCCTCCTCATGCTCCTCCTCCTGAACGCGCTGAGATATAGACAGGAGGGTGCTCTGACTATCCAGCGACATACTGTCTTCCCCCGGCTCTGTTTTCGAGCGCAAAGCGTCTGCCTTTATGCTTTGCAGGGAACTTCTCAAGATGCATAGCAGAGGAATGGTGACGCTAATGATTGCAGCATCGCCGCTCACCACCTGGGTAGACTCCTCAAATTTTCCAAGGACCTGGCAGATGGCTGCCAACCAGGCCCACTCTTCTGTAAATAATTGAGGAGGCTGACTCCCACTGCGCCGTGCAAGTTGGAGTTGGTATTTCACTATAGCTCTACGCTGCTCATAGAGTCTGGCCAACATGTGGAGCGTAGAGTTCCACTGTGTGGGCACGTCGCACAGCAGTCGGTGCACTGGCAGATTAAACCGATGTTGCAGGGTCCGCAGGGTGGCAGCGTGCGTGTGGGATTTGCGGAAATGTGCGCAGATCCGGCGCACCTTTCCGAGCAGGTATGACAAGTGGGGGTAGCTTTTCAGAAAGCACTGAACCACCAAATTAAACACATGGGCCAGGCATGGCACGTGCATGAGGCTGCCGAGCTGCAGAGCCGCCACCAGCTTACGGCCGTTGTCACACACGACCATGCCCGGTTGGAGGCTCAGCGGCGCAAGCCAGCGGTCGGTCTGCTCTGTCAGACCCTGCAGCAGTTCGTTGGCCATGTGCCTCTTCTCTCCTAAGCTGAGTAGTTTCAGCACGGCCTGCTGACGCTTGCCCACCGCTGTGCTGCCACGCCGCGTGACACCGACTGCTGGCGACGTGCTGCTGCTGACACATCTTGATTGCGAGACAGAGGTTGCGTAGGAGGAGGAGGAGGGTGGTTTAGTGGAGGAAGCATACACCCCCGCAGATACCACCACCGAGCTGGGGCACGCAATTCTGGGGGTGGGTAGGACGTGAGCGGTCCCAGGCTCTGATTCTGTCCCAGCCTCCACTAAATTCACCCAATGTGCCGTCAGGGAGATATAGTGGCCCTGCCCGCCTGTGCTTGTCCACGTGTCTGTTATTAAGTGGACCTTGGCAGTAACCGCGTTGGTGAGGGCGCGTACAATGTTGTGGGAGACGTGGTCGTGCAGGCCTGGGACGGCACATCGGGAAAAGTAGTGGCGACTGGGAACCGAGTAGCGCGGGGCCGCCGCCGCCATCATGCTTTTGAAAGCCTCCGTTTCCACAAGCCTATACGGCAGCATCTCTAGGCTGATCAATTTTGCAATGTGCACGTTTAATGCTTGAGCGTGCGGGTGCGTGGCGTCGTACTTGCGCTTGCACTCAAACTGTGGCGCTAGCGACGTCTGGACGCTACGCTGAGAGACATTGCTGGATGGGGCCGAGGACAGCGGAGGTGAGGGTGTGGGTGCAGGCCAGGAGACGGTAGTGCCTGTGTCCTCAGAGGGGGGTTGGATCTCAGTGGCAGGTTGGGGCACAGGGGGAGAGGCAGTGGTGCAAACCGGAGGCGGTGAACGGGCATCGTCCCTCCTTGTGGGGTGCTTGGCCATCATATGCCTGCGCATGCTGTTGGTGGTACCTCCCCAGCTGATCTTGGCGCGACAAAGGTTGCACACCACTGTTCGTCGGTCGTCAGGCGTCTCTGTGAAAAACTGCCACACCGTAGAGTACCTTGACCTGTGCAGGGTGGCATGGCGCGAGGGGGCGCTTTGGGAAACAGTTGGTGGATTATTCGGTCTGGCCCTGCCTCTACCCCTGGCCACCGCACTGGCTCGGCCTGTGCCCACACCCTGACTTGGGCCTCCGTGTCCTCGCCCGCGTCCACGTCCTATAGGCCTACCCCTACCCCTCAGCATGGTGTATTACCAGTGATTTGATTTCCCAGGCAGGAAAAAAATTGGCGCAAGCCTGCAGCCAAAATAGAATTTTTTCCCTTGTTTTTCAAAGGACAAGCCACACTGCGTGTATTCAATGAATACTACTAAGTTTAATAACTGTGTTGTGGCCCTGCAAATGTGTCACAGAACTGCAGTGATGCAAAGTTATTCGCTACAGCAGATCAGGGATTTCCCATGCAGGAAAAAAATTGGCGCAAGCCTGCAGCCAAAATAGAATTTTTTCCCTTGTTTTTCAAAGGACAAGCCACACTGCGTGTATTCAATGAATACTACTAAGTTTAATAACTGTGTTGTGGCCCTGCAAATGTGTCACAGAACTGCAGTGATGCAAAGTTATTCGCTACAGCAGATCAGGGATTTCCCATGCAGGAAAAAAATTGGCGCAAGCCTGCAGTAAAACGTAGCTGGCTGCTTTTGATTTTTTTTAACGTTCTGCACGCAGCACACACGTACCCAGAGCCCTGAGGACTGTCAGAGGCAGGCGAAATAGAATTTATTCCCTTGTTTTTCAAAGGAAAAGCCACACTGCGTCTATTCAATGAATAATGTATGTCTTCTGGCCCTGCCTACACAATTCTATCCCTGTAGTATTAATGCCGGGTGCAATGGTCTGCACAGCCGGTTTTGAGAAAAAAAAAAAAATATGCAACACTGCTAACAGCAGCCTGGACAGTACTGCACACGGATAGATGTGGTCCTAGAAAGGACCGTTGGGGTTCTTGAAGCCTACACTCACTGCTAACACTCTCCCTGCCTAACCACCACTTCTGTCCCTATTGCAGGGCGCAATGCTCTGCAGATCCAATTTTGAAGAAAAAAAAAAAATACAGTGCTAACACAGTACTGCACACTATTAGATGTGGCCCTGAGAAGGACCGTTGGGGTTCTTGAAGCCTACACTAACTCCTAACGCTCTCCCTACAGCAGCTCCAGCACAATAGCACTTTCCCTCAGCTAACTCACAAGGCATCTGAGCCAAGCCGCGGGAGGGGCCGATTTTTATACTCGGGTGACATCAGATCTCCCCAGCCACTCACAGCAGGGGGGTGGTATAGGGCTTGAACGTCACAGGGGGAAGTTGTAATGCCTTCCCTGTCTTTCAATTGGCCAGAAAAGCGCGCTAACGTCTCAGAGAGGAAACTGAAAGTAACCGGAACATCGCGTGGTACTCGTTACGAGTACCGAGCATCCCGAACACGCTAATATTCGCCCGAGTATCAAGCTCGGACGAGTACGTTCGCTCATCTCTAGTATCTATCATTCTGACACCTCTAAGCCTTTGCAATCTTGGCTTTGTGTAGGAAAACAAAATGTTCCTCAAAATTGTAATCAATGTTTAATTTATACATCTCTTAAATGGTTAAAAAAAAAAAAAAATTTCCAATCTGCGTCCAGAATAAAATAAACAGATGGAAATATATACCTCATCAAAAATTTGTACAGTATGTTTGCACATATTTGACATATTGCAGTTGAAAAATTTTTTCCCAGTTTTGGTGGTTAAAGGGGTTCTGACAAGAATAATGTTTTTATGCTTTAACAGCCATTGTTACCTGGCCTGCCTAATGGACACTGGGAACCCACGATTAATGACAGTTAAAGCATAAAAACATAATACATACCTAAGGGTGACTACCCACTACAGTTTTTTCCACTACGAAATTCGCAGCGTTTTTTTTTCTATAGGGGTCTATGGGACTTGTAATGTTAAAATCGCGATCGCGTGAAATCGCGATTTTAACATTACAATTTCCATAGACCCCTGCAGACAAAAAATCGCTGCGAATTTCGCTGTGAAAAAAAACTGTAGTGGGTAGTCACCCTTATACTTACCTTGTGTTCTGTTGTTGTTGTCATCAGGGGGGTCATCTCCCGGCAGGCAGTTTTCTTCCTCCAACGAGCGGGATTGCGCGCATGCACAGTGGAGAGGTGCCCTCTTACAGGAGTCAGGACGAGCCGCGTCTCCTCTGCGCATGCGCAGAACTCCGACTTCAGTCAGGACGGACGGGACGCCTACTGCAAGCACTGCTTGTGACGTGCTTTCTGTGGGCAGCCCATCCGTTCACCTCGAAAGTGGCTGACGGACCGAGCAGAGTAGGAAGCAGTCATTTAGACCGCTCCTGCTCTGCTTCTACAAGCCACAGATGAAGAAGCCGGATGGAGGGGACATGTCTGGCCAAGCAAGGTGAGTTTTTCATGTCAGAACCCCTTTAACGCTGCACATACTTGAATCCTCTCACCCCACTGCTTGCTGCTTAAGGTCTGCAAATAATTTGTAGTGGTTTTGAAGACATCTGAGGCCATAAACAATGAACTACATTATTCCCCCTACCCGCCACAGCATACTTTGTCTGTCTGTTGCGCCATACATTGACAGCCATAGAAATATACTGTTTTCCCATGTACAGACCACATTTTGTGTAGGCATATAAATATAGAACTCAGTTTAAGTTATTTGCTGGTATACAAGCTTTCACACCCAGCAGGATTATATCCTCTGTAGAATATCTGTCCCTAACAAAAGCCACATTTTATACAGGCATATAAACATGATGCAGATTCTTTGTCCTGTGCTCAGACTTACAATGGCCGCTGATTACGCAATGCCTACACTATATATGGCTAGGTCATGTCATGCAGTGCGATTTCTGAAGTTCACAGGAAAATTGAATTTCCCATAATGCCTGCTACAGAGGTCAGCAATTAGCCAATCAGCAGCCAAGGTGCCTTGCTGATGTCACCAAATGTGTCCTCCATCTTGCATATGGACAGCAGTTTCATTGGACACCTGCATCACATAAACTAGCCATATATAACATAGTGTGTATCGGTTTCAGGCACTGGGTTGGAGACCCAGGTGTAAAAGCCACAGAAAGAATGAAACATTCAGATAGAAAGCCAGAGGTCAGCAACGGGAGGTCTGAGTTTTCAGTACAAATGGATGAAGCGGGTAATGTAGTCCGATGGAAAGCCACAAATCGGTATCAGGAAGTCTAGTCACAATAGCCGAAGTGTAGGCAGGAGTGGAGCTGATCAATCAATGCTAGGGAGCAGAATAATTACGCAAGGAGTGGGTGGAAGGGCCAGGCTTTATAGGGAGTCTTAATTAGCCGCAAGGCAGGGCCAGGACAGAGAGGCAGGAACTAGGTCAGGAACAAGGAACCAGAAACAAGGATTCAGCAAGGGAGCTTATCCAGAGTGCTGGATAGCTTAACATGAAGAGCTACGACAGTGTAACCAGCACCCATTTTACAATTTAGCCCAAGACAGAGAAGCTGTTTGTTGTTAACAGGAACAGATATTCTACAGAGGATAAACTTCAAATTTTGTAAGAAGAGATCTAGTCAGGGGGACAATGGGGAGAGAAGATGGCATGATTGCAGATATTCATAGAATTCCTTATGGGGTATCTGAAACGATTCATCAGCTGTAACAATGATTTAAGCGTCAGTCCTTCATATTGGTAATTTACCTTAGAGATACCTCCAGCGTACTAAGTGTTGAGGTTTATATCTGGAGTCATCAATTGAGTCACCTCTAGAGGAAAGTCTAGAGACTCGCAGCAGATATATGACAGTTTACAGCTTTCAGTTATGCTTACTTCCATGTTGACCCAATGTTTGGATGAATCATCTAACCAGCAGCTTCTCAATCGGTCGAGCAGGGCAGTGTAGTGAGAATTTTTTATACATGTATATCACAAGCCTCCCTAACAAGGGTGGAGATATAGGATCTTTGCTGAAACTCTCACTCTTCGAATGCGCCAAATAAAAGGCATTAATAAATTTTGTATTTTATTCAAAATATTGTTTGGTATGGCTATAGGGAGATTGTGGAATAGATACAGGACTTTTTGGAATAGTAAGATTTAGAATTTAGAATTGAGATACAAACCAACCAAGATATCTTTAGTCTTAATATCCAGCAATGATAATAAGACTTTGAAGTTAATGGGACTTAACTAATGTATATTTTATAGTCTTTTTTGAGTGGTTTTGGGGATTTCCATATTGAGAATCAAAGATTTGGTAGCATTAACTTTTTTAGTAGCTCACCAAGCCAAATTTCTCAATGATATTTGAGATTGTACTCAGAGAAGATTCCGGGGCTTTCAAGCACAAAATTACATCATCCGCAAAAAGGCCAGTTGTTCAGTGGTGCAATGTCAAAGATATTAGGGGGTGAGTGAATCATTTGGGCAAAGGGTTCTATTACCAGAGCACGTATTATCAGCAATAATGGATACCTCTGAAGTGTTCCTTTGGAGATGGAGAGTGGGGTGGAGAATAAACCAGAATTGAACACCTGAGCCGATAGGGAGGATTATATGGCCATTATAGATGACAGCAAAAGGACCTCTCTGAGGTAGCCGCAGTGTACACGGCCAAATGCTTTCATTGCATCTAGAACAAGGAGCAGAGAAGGCATTCCCCAAACTGACATCATATAAATAATATCTATGAAACGGCATGTACCATCCACTATTTGACATCCTTTGATAAACCCTACCTGGTCTTTATTAATTAAATTTGGCATGGCCTCTGAGATTCTATTAGCTAATATTTTATCATATAATTTTATGTCTGTATTCAAGAGCTAGATACGCTTATAATTGGGTGGGCAGTCTCGGGACTTCTCAGCCTTAAGCAATGTAATAATGATAGCCTTCAGCATCTCTGGTGGGGAGCGAACCTTAACCACTATTTCATTGAATAATTTAGTAAATAAGGGGCCAGAATGAATCTATGGGTTTTGTAATACTCATTTGCAAGGCCATCAAGACCCAAAGACATGATGATTTGAGGGCATTAATAGCTTCCAAGACCTCAGTTGCATTAAATGGTTGAGATAGAATATTCAAGTCAGATGTAGATGTTGGTAACTCTACGGAGTTCAGGAACGTAGGAACGTAGCTATATTGTTGTGTGTGGGTTGAATAGTAGAGGCGTCATCAACTAAATTGTATGATGATTTGTAATACCTTGCTAATGTGTCTACAATTCCCAGAGGATTAAAAACCTTATTGTTTTGGGAGTCATGAATAAAGAGTATGTGGAATTTAGTTGAATGTGTGTGCTTATTTTGCTAGTAAGGCTCCTAGTTTATTGTCATACCAGCAGTAGGTCATTGTCAATTTTGTGATTATTCTCAGTAAGAAAAACCAAGTAATCTTGTAAATATGATACCTTTTAACCCTTTCCAATCCAATTTGTATCCTGGTTTTCCTAGGGGGCTTACTCTTTTTCTGCCATTATACAACGGCGCTATATGCTGGCTAAAGCCAGTACTGCATGAAATGACACATTGCATAGGCTCTGACAGCAGAGAGGCTGGCAATATACAGTAAGAGAACCCCGACGGATGTCTTTCAACATCGGAGCGGTACAGCCTTAAATCATAATGTCTTCAGAGGTCAGACAGAGGATTGGAAAGGGTTAATGTCTAACAAAAATACATGATGTTAATGCCAGCTTTCGGACTTACTCTGAGTCCTTCATCTAAACATAATCTAGAATTCCTGAAGTTGTTGGTGTACAGCAGCTATTTCTTTAGCTCTTTCTGCAGAGTGAAATATTTTATTCTGCCTATGTAATGTGCATAGTTGTGTTTGTAGTGCTAGTATTTCTATGCTTTTTGTCGTAAGATGCTTGTTTTAGAAAGTGGCCTCTTAACCCCTTGAGTGGCACGCCTGGAAATTTTCCAGAATGAGCTCCACTGCCCATAGCGATATATCCCGGAAGATTTTCGGGCTATGTTTCACTACGGAACCTGCAGAGCACGATGCCATAAGTAGTGGCATTGTGCTCTGTCTGCACAGTCCCTCATAGAACAGTTCAGGACTTTAAAAAAAGAAGCAGGGAGATATTACCGCTCTGCCAGCAATCTCCCGCTTCTATTTTCAAACTCCTGCACTGCTTTGCTTACAGGTTGCTATGGAGAACATCGGCTTGTCAAAAGCCAGCCAATGGTCTCTGTGGCAGGGTAAGGCCTGGTGCTTGGCTGTCACAGGACAACCAGGCACCAGCTCTTACACAGCAGAGAATGGAGAAAACCTCCGATCTCTGCTGTGTTAACCCTTTACATGCCGCGATCTATGCGGCCACAGAATGTAAAGTGCTGACAGAGGGAGGGGGCTCCCTCTGTCAGAGGATAGCCGGGCACCAGCTCTTACACAGCAGAGAAAGGAGAAAACCTGCTGTGTTAACCCTTCACATGATGTGGTCTATGTGACTGCAGCATGTAAAGGGCTGTCACCATCGTACCCCCGGAATGTGATCAGGGGGTCCTGATAGGTCTCTGTGTTTAAAAAAAGAAGTTTAAAAAATTATTAAAAAGATAAAAACACTTTTTTCCCTATACTTTAAAAAAAATTAAAAACAAAATTACACACGTTGAATACCTGCGTCGTAATGACCCAGAGAAGGAAGTTAGTACGTTATTAAACCCCTTAATGACGCAGCCGTTTTTTTTCATTTCACCCTTTTCTTTTTTTTCTCCCCCTGTTTAAAAAATCATAACTCCTTTATTTATTCATTGATGTCGCTGCATGAAGGCTTGTTTTTTGCGAGACAAGTTGTATTTTTCAATAGTGCTATTTAAAGTATGATATAATGTACTGAAAAACTTCTAAGTGGAGTAAAATGAAAAAAAAATGACACTCCACCATCTTTCAGTGCGTTTTGTTTCTACGGCAGACAAACTTCAACAAAAATGACATGATAACTTTATTCTATGGGTCAGTACGATTACTACCATACCAAACTTGTATTTTTTTTTTTTTGCTGTAGTACTTGTATTTTTTATCAAAGACATAGTTGAGCAAGCGCTCATTTTTGTGGGATGTCCTGTTGTTTACGTTAGTGCTAATTTAGAATACATATGACTTTTTGATCGCTTTTTATTGCATTTTTTCTGGCAGACAGGGTGACTGAAAAAGTGCATTTCCGGTGTTCTTTTTTTTTTTCGGACTACGTTCACCGTGCGAGGTAAATAATGTGCTACTTTGATAGATCGGACTTTTACAGATGTGGCGATATCAAATATGTATTTTTCTTTTATGATTTAGATTTTTTTATTATGGCAAAAGGAAGGCGATTTAAACTTTTATTACTTTTTTTTTTTAAACTGTGAAAAAGTCACGAAAAAGAAAAAAACTATTGCAATTTGGTATTGGCATAATCGTACTGGCCTGTAGTATTGCTTTAATATATTATTTATACTGCTCAGAGAATGCAGTGAAAAATAAAAATAAGAAATATGCCAGAATTACAGATTTTGTTAATCTTGCCACCAGAAAAAATTGAATAAAAAGCGATAAAAATTTTACATGTTCCCAAAAATTAGATAAATGAAGACTAGAGTTCATCCCACAAAAAAACAAGGCCTTCTAGAGCTATGGCAATAGAAAAAAAAATAATACGGCTCTTGGAATGTGGCAACACATATATGTACAAAAATAGCAAAACTTTAAAAAAAATGTATAAACTTGCTATCACCGGAATAGTATTGACTCAGAGAATAATGTTATCACACTATTTATTCTGCACGCTGAACACCGTAAAAATGAAATCCAAAAAACAAATGGCAGGATTTCTTTTTTTTCCCTAATCTCCCTATTTTTTTTTTAAGTTATGCAATACATTATATATACCCAAAAATGATGCCATCAAAAAGTACAACTTGTCCCGCAAAAAACAAGCCCTCATATGGCTGTATCAATGGAAAAATGAAAAAGTTATGGCTCTTGGAACGCGACTGGAAAATTAGTTGAAATTAAATAATTGGCCCATTTAAAAAACCTGCCCTGGTGGGTACGACAGGGTGGTAAGAAACCAGCCACTCAAGGGGTTAAAAGAAATCTGATAATGATTAGAGATGAGTGAGCACCAAAATGCTCGGGTGCTCGTTACTCGGGACGAACTTTTCGCGATGCTCGAGGGTTCGTTTCGAGTAACGAACCCCATTGAAGTCAATGGGCGACCCGAGCATTTTTGTATTTCGCCGATGCTCGCTAAGGTTTCCTTGTGTGAAAATCTGGGCAATTCAAGAAAGTGATGGGAACGACACAGCAACGGATAGGGTAGGCGAGGGGCTACATGTTGGGCTGCATCTCAAGTTCACAGGTCCCACTATTAAGCCACAATAGCGGCAAGAGTGGGCCCCCCCCCCTCCCAAAAACTTTTACTTCTGAAAAGCCCTCATTAGCATGGCATACCTTTGCTAAGCACCACACTACCTCCAACAAAGCACAATCACTGCCTGCATGACACTCCACTGCCACTTCTCCTGGGTTACATGCTGCCCAACCGCCCCCCCTCCCCCCCACAGCGCACACCAAAGTGTCCCTGCGCAGCCTTCAGCTGCCCTCATGCCACACCACCCTCATGTCTATTTAGAAGTGCGTCTGCCATGAGGAGGAACCGCAGGCACACACTGCAGAGGGTTGGCACGGCTAGGCAGCGACCCTCTTTAAAAGGGGCGGGGCGATAGCCCACAATGCTGTACAGAAGCAATGAGAAATAGAATCCTGTGCCACCGCCATCAGGAGCTGCACACGTGGGCATAGCAATGGGGAACCTATGTGCCACACACTATTCATTCTGTCAAAGTGTCTCTGCATGCCCCAGTCAGACCGGGCTTTTTAATTCATAGACACAGGCAGGTACAACTCCCTATTGTGAAGTCCCTGTCGACCGACAGCATGGGTGGCTCCCTGGAACCCACCGGCGATACACAAAAATATCCCATTGCATTGCCCAACACAGCTGAGGTAGTAATGTCGTGCTTAATGCAGGTGGGCTTCGGCCCACACTGCATGCCCCAGTCAGACTGGGGTTCTTTACAAGTGGAAACAGATGCATTTATAATTCCCTGTGGACCCACAGCATGGGTGGGTGCCAGGAAGCCACCGGCGGTACATAGAAATATCCCATTGCATTGCCCAACACAGCTGAGGTAGTAATGTCGTGCTTAATGCAGGTGGGCTTCGGCCCACACTGCATGCCCCAGTCAGACTGGGGTTCTTTACAAGTGGACACATGTAGGTTAAACTCCGTGTGCACCTACAGCATGGGTGGCTCCCTGGAACCCACCGGCGATACACAAAAATATCCCATTGCATTGCCCAACACAGCTGAGGTAGTAATGTCGTGCTTAATGCAGGTGGGCTTCGGCCCACACTGCATGTCCCAGTCAGACTGGGGTTCTTTACAAGTGGAAACAGATGCATTTATAATTCCCTGTGGACCCACAGCATGGGTGGGTGCCAGGAAGCCACCGGCGGTACATAGAAATATCCCATTGCATTGCCCAACACAGCTGAGGTAGTAATGTCATGCTTAATGCAGGTGGGCTCCGGCCAACACTGCATGCCCCAGTCAGACTGGTAATATGTACCTTAACAGTAACCGCGTTGGTGGTAATGTGGTGGTGACTGCGGACCTAGTAGCGCGGTTTTATTTTGTTGGTTTTCGGAATGTGGCCAGGATTAAGTGGGCCGTGGCGGGGGATGTTTTGGAGGCACTACGTGTCCTCTCCACGTGTCCGTGGTTATATGCACCTTAACAGTAACAGCGTTGGTGGGAAATGGCCTCGCCGCCATCATGTCTTTGGGAAGCCTCTGTTTCCACACCCCAGAGACATACCATTAGCAGCGGTATAGGCAGAGCCCAGAATTAGTAACATTTCAGCCGTAGCATTAGCGACAGGCCCCACTAACATATCACTAGCAGCATTATACGGGGAGCACAGTCTTAGTTCCATTTCAGTAATAGTAGCAGCCTACACAGGCCCCAGTAACAATTCCGAAGCAGCAGTATAGTGGGAGCGCAGTCTTCGTTCCATTTCAGTAGCTGCAGTATAGCCAAGGCCCAAGTTACATTGATGTAGCTAAAGTGTAGGCCAACCCCACACACACTTCTGTACCATGAGTGCAGGCGAAGAACATACAAATTGCTATGATTACACTGTAGGTGAGGGCCCCAAAACATTGGTGTACCAACAGTACTAATGTACCTCAGTAAAAATTGGCCATGCCCAACCAAGATGGCAGGTGAAACCCATTAATCGCTTTGGTTAATGTGGCTTAAGTGGTAACTAGGCATGGAGGCAGCCCAGTTTAACTAAAAATTGGTTCAAGTTAAAGTTTCAACGCTTTTAAGAGCATTGAAACATATAAAAATTGTTTAGAAAAATTAGATGAGTGAGCCTTGTGGCCCTAAGAAAAATTGCCCGTTCAGCGTGATTACGTGAGGTTTCAGGAGGAGGAGCAGGAGGAGGAGGAGGAATATTAGACACAGATTGATGAAGCAGAAATGTCCCCGTTTTGGATGGTGAGAGAGAACGTAGCTTCCATCCGTGGGTGCAGCCTACGTACTGCTTACGTATCGCTGCTGTCCGCTGGTGGAGAAGAGAAGTCTGGGGAAATCCAGGCTTTGTTCATCTTGATGAGTGTTAGCCTGTCGGCACTGTCGGTTGACAGGCGGGTACGCTTATCTGTGATGATTCCCCCAGCCGCACTAAACACCCTTTCCGACAAGACGCTAGCCGCAGGACAAGCAAGCACCTCCAGGGCATACAGCGCTAGTTCAGGCCACGTGTCCAGCTTCGACACCCAGTAGTTGTAGGTGGCAGAGGCGTAACAGAGGACGGTCGTGCGATCGGCTACGTACTCCCTCACCATCCTTTTACAGTGCTCCCGCCGACTCAGCCTTGACTGGGGAGCGGTGACACAGTCTTGCTGGGGAGCCATAAAGCTGTCCAGGCCCTTAAAGACTGTTGCACTGCCTGGGCTGTACATGCTGCTCGATCTACGCACCTCCCCTGCTACCTGGCCCTCGGAACTGCGCCTTCTGCCACTAGCGCTGTCGGATGGGAATTTTACCATCAGCTTGTCCGCCAGGGTCCTGTGGTATAGCAACACTCTCGAACCCCTTTCCTCTTCGGGAATGAGAGTGGGAAGGTTCTCCTTATAGCGTGGGTCGAGCAGTGTGTACACCCAGTAATCCGTAGTGGCCAGAATGCGTGTAACGCGAGGGTCACGAGAAAGGCATCCTAACATGAAGTCAGCCATGTGTGCCAGGGTACCTGTACACAACACATGGCTGTCCGCACTAGGAAGATCACTTTCAGGATCCTCCTCCTCCTCCTCCTCCTCCTCCTCAGGCCATACACGCTGAAATGATGACAGGCAAGCAGCATGGGTACCGTCAGCAGTGGGCCAAGCTGTCTCTTCCCCCTCCTCCTCATCCTCCTCATGCTCCTCCTCCTCCTCCTGAACGCGCTGAGATATAGACAGGAGGGTGCTCTGACTATC
The DNA here is from genome assembly GCF_035609145.1 of Eleutherodactylus coqui. Lineage (NCBI taxonomy): Eukaryota > Metazoa > Chordata > Amphibia > Anura > Eleutherodactylidae > Eleutherodactylus > Eleutherodactylus coqui. The sequence continues at coordinate 108,858,443 of NC_089839.1, read as the reverse complement.
CAGCGACATACTGTCTTCCCCCGGCTCTGTTTCCGAGTGCAAAGCGGCTGCCTTTATGGTTTGCAGGGAACTTCTCAAGATGCATAGCAGAGGAATGGTGACGCTAATGATTGCAGCATTGAATGCCCGGTTGAAGGCTCAGCAGCGCAAGCCAGCGGTCGGTCTGCTCTGTCAGACCCTGCAGCAGTTCGTGGGCCGTGTGCCTCCTATCTCCTAAGCTGAGTAGTTTCAGCACGGCCTGCTGACGCTTGCCCACCGCTGTGCTGCCACGCCGCGCGACACCGACTGCTGGCGACGTCCTGCTGCTGCTGACACATCTAGATTGCGAGACAGAGGTTGAGGAGGAGGAGGAGGAGGGTGCTTTAGTGGAGGAAGCATACACCGCCGAACATACCACCACCGAGCTGGGGCCCGCAATTCTGGGGGTGGGTAGGACATGAGCGGTCCCAGGCTCTGACTCTGTCCCAGCCTCCACTAAATTCACCCAATGTGCCGTCAGGGAGATGTAGTGGCCCTGCCCGCCTGTGCTTGTCCACGTGTCCGTAGTTAAGTGGACCTTGCCACTAACCGCATTGGTGAGGGCGCGTACAATGTTGCGGGAGACGTGGTCGTGCAGGGCTGGGACGGCACATCGGGAAAAGTAGTGGCGACTGGGAACCGAGTAGCGCGGGGCCGCCGCCGCCATCATAGCTTTGAAAGCCTCCGTTTCCACAACCCTATACGGCAGCATCTCAAGGCTGAAAAATTTGGCTATGTGGACGGTTAACGATTGAGCGTGCGGGTGCGTGGCGGCGTACTTGCGCTTGCGCTCCAACACTTGCGCTAGCGACGGCTGGACGGTGCGGTGCGAGACATTGGTGGATGGGGCCGAGGACAGCGGAGGTGAGGGTGTGGGTGCTGGCCAGGAGACGGTAGTGCCTGTGTCCTGAGAGGGGGGTTGGATCTCAGTGGCAGGTTGGGGCACAGGGGGAGAGGCAGCGGTGCAAACCGGAGGCGGTGAACGGCCTTCGTCCCACCTTGTGGGGTGCTTGGCCATCATATGTCTGCGCATGCTGGTGGTGGTGAGGCTGTTGGTGGTGGCTCCCCGGCTGATCTTGGCGCGACAAAGGTTGCACACCACTGTTCGTCGGTCGTCAGGCGTCTCTGTGAAAAACTGCCAGACCTTAGAGCACCTCGGCCTCTGCAGGTTGGCATGGCGCGAGGGTGCGCTTTGGGAAACAGTTGGTGGATTATTCGGTCTGGCCCTGCCTCCACCCCTGGCCACCGCACTGCCTCTTGCAACCTGCCCTGCTGCTGCCCTTGCCTGCCCCTCTGAAGACCTGTCCTGAGTCGGCGTTGCACACCAGGTGGGGTCAGTCACCTCATCGTCCTGCTGCTCTTCCTCCGAATCCTCTGTGCGCTCCTCCCTCGGACTTACTGCCCTTACTACTACCTCACTGCAAGACAACTGTGTCTCATCGTCATTGTCCTCCTCACCCACTGAAAGGTCTTGAGACAGTTGCCGGAAGTCCCCAGCCTCATCCCCCGGCCCCCGGGAACTTTCCAATGGTTGGGCATCAGTGACGATAAACTCCTCTGGTGGGAGAGGAACCACTGCTGCCCAATCTGAGCAGGGGCCCAAGAACAGTTCCTGGGAGTCTTCCCGCTCCTGAGCATGTGTCATTGTAGTGGAGTGAGGAGGCTGGGAGGAAGGAGGAGCAGCAGACAGAGGATTCGGATTTGCAGCACTGGACGGCGCAGAACTGTGGGTGGATGATAGCTTGCTCGAAGCACTTTCTGCCATCCACGACAGGACCTGCTCACACTGCTCATTTTCTAATAAAGGTCTCCCGCGTGGACCCATTAATTGGGCGATGAATGTGGGGACGCCAGAAACGTGCCTCTCTCCTAATCGCGCAGCAGTCGGCTGCGACACACCTGGATCAGGAGCTCGGCCTGTGCCCACACCCTCACTTGGGCCTACGCGTCCTCGGCCGCGTCCACGCCCTCTAGGCCTACTCCTACCCCTCAGCATGCTGTATTACCAGTGATTTCCAAGCCAGGAAAGAAATTGGCGCAAGCCTGCAGCCAAAATAGAATTTTTTCCCTTGTTTTTCAAAGGACAAGCCACACTGCGTGTATTCAATGAATACTACTAAGTTTAATAACTGTGTTGTGGCCCTGCAAATGTGTCAGAGAACTGCAGTGATGCAAAGTTATTCGCTACAGCAGATCAGGGATTTCCCATGCAGGAAAAAAATTGGCGCAAGCCTGCAGTAAAACGTAGCTGGCTGCGTCTGATTTTTTTTAACGTTCTGCACGCAGCACACACGTACCCAGAGCCCTGAGGACTGTCAGAGGCAGGCGAAATAGAATTTTTTCCCTTGTTTTTCAAAGGACAAGCCACACTGCGTGTATTCAATGAATACTACTAAGTTTAATAACTGTGTTGTGGCCCTGCAAATGTGTCACAGAACTGCAGTGATGCAAAGTTATTCGCTACAGCAGATCAGGGATTTCCCATGCAGGAAAGAAATTGGCGCAAGCCTGCAGCCAAAATAGAATTTTTTCCCTTGTTTTTCAAAGGACAAGCCACACTGCGTGTATTCAATGAATACTACTAAGTTTAATAACTGTGTTGTGGCCCTGCAAATGTGTCAGAGAACTGCAGTGATGCAAAGTTATTCGCTACAGCAGATCAGGGATTTCCCATGCAGGAAAAAAATTGGCGCAAGCCTGCAGTAAAACGTAGCTGGCTGCGTCTGATTTTTTTTAACGTTCTGCACGCAGCACACACGTACCCAGAGCCCTGAGGACTGTCAGAGGCAGGCGAAATAGAATTTTTTCCCTTGTTTTTCAAAGGACAAGCCACACTGCGTCTATTCAATGAATAATGTATGTCTTCTGGCCCTGCCTACACAATTCTATCCCTGTAGTATTAATGCCGGGTGCAATGGTCTGCACAGCCGGTTTTGAGAAAAAAAAAAAAAAATGCAACACTGCTAACAGCAGCCTGGACAGTACTGCACACGGATAGATGTGGCCCTAGAAAGGACCGTTGGGGTTCTTGAAGCCTACACTCACTGCTAACACTCTCCCTGCCTAACCACCACTTCTGTCCCTATTGCAGGGCGCAATGCTCTGCAGATCCAATTTTGAAAAAAAAAATACAGTGCTAACACAGTACTGCACACTATTAGATGTGGCCCTCAGAAGGACCGTTGGGGTTCTTGAAGCCTACACTAACTCCTAACGCTCTCCCTACAGCAGCTCCAGCACGATACCACTGTCCCTCAGCTAACTCACAAGGCATCTGAGCCGAGCCGCGGGAGGGGCCGATTTTTATACTCGGGTGACATCAGATCTCCCCAGCCACTCACAGCAGGGGGGTGGTATAGGGCTTGAATGTCACAGGGGGAAGTTGTAATGCCTTCCCTGTCTTTCAATTGGCCAGAAAAGCACGCTAACGTCTCAGAGAGGAAACTGAAAGTAACCGGAACACCGCGTGGTACTCGTTACGAGTAACGAGCATCCCGAACACCCTAATATTCGCACGAATATCAAGCTCGGACGAGTACGTTCGCTCATCTCTAATAATGATTTAATGAGTGAGGGGTGTATTTTGGGTGTTGCAACATATAGTTGTTCAGGCGCCAAACTTTAAGGGGGGATAGGATAGGAAAATTCTTCAAAGTTACTTATTGAAAGTTGATATAGTTGAGGTATAGGGTAGGAGCAGCTCTCAATTCCATCACTTTAGCTTGAATTCATAGTTTACACTCCCCTATTATTAAATTAATTTTTTTCCCTTTTGCTCTGTCCCTTCTATCTTGCCTTACGATACATTAGTACAGACCCTACACCTCTCTCAAAAGCAAAATGTCGTTGGACCGCTTGTTATAGCGAGCAAAAAAATGCATATAATTTCATGGAATATAAAGGGACGTAGGTCACCAAATAAAAGAGTAAAGATATTACGTTATCTCAAAAAATATGGACCAGATATAGTGTTGCTGCAGGAAATGCATCTGCAAGAAAAGGAATATGATCGCATAAAAACGTTTTGGGTAGGAGAAGGGATGGGATCTTCAGCCATACATGGGAAAGCCAGAGTATTGACATTGATAAATCATTTACGGGAAAAGTGATTTCAGAAAATGACCACCAGGGCAGGCAGTCACATATAGTGGTTGAATTCAAGGGAATTAAACATAGTCATGTCCTCAGATGAGGACCGTAGATATAGAGAGAGAGTACTGCAACTGCTATCAGAGAACGCGGATTTGTGTGATTCGTGGTGTTATCTGCATCCAGATGGCACAGAATACACATATTTCTCTCCAGTGCACCAGGCTTGGTCACGCATTGATTACATACTGGTATCCAATAATCTCTCCCAGAGAGTGATAGAAACAGAAATCATGGACCTAGTAATCTCTGATCATGCGTCAATATCCACAAGAATACATGACACCTACCAAAAGGGAACTGACTTTGTGTGGCATTTCCCCGCCTACTTGGCTCGAGATGAAAACTTTTTGGAGACCCTGAAAGCATGGTGAATAGAATATGAATATTATAATATAAGCATGCACTCCTCAAATACACAGCTGTTTTGGGAAACCGCAGAAGTGGTAAAACGGGGAAAACTCCTAAGTTACATGTCGAACTTTAAGAAGACAATAAACACACAATTAATTAGGGCGAGCGTGAAGCTCAAAGAAGCATGCACCACATTCTGATTTCTCATCCACACAAAATGGAAAAGCCTGGAAGACAACAAAATCAGACTTTGATCTCTGGGTGGATAGAAAAGAAAGATCACACAAAACATACTTCCAGGCAGAGCTCTTTAGATATGGAAACAAAGTGGGATGACTACTACCCCGATTGGCCAAGAGACGCCTCCCCCCAAATCACGTTGCAACATTGAAAGACAACACTAACTGTATACATAGACACCCGAAACAAATCAATCGTGTTCTACAAAAAGCTGCAAAACCGAGCACGAATAACGGACAGAGTTTCCTGAATTCAGTCTCCATGCCATCCCTCCAAGCATCAGAAATAGAGTATCTCAATAGGGACATAACAGAGGAAGAGGTCAAACTCACCATACAATCGCTACACAACAACAAAGCCCCAGGCCCAGATGGGTATTCAGAGGAATTCTATAAAGCCTTAAAAGATCAAGTTTCACCATTGACGAAATACTACAAACACATATTACAAACTGGAGAAATTGCAAAACACGCCAACACAGCACACTTAAAAGTGCTTCCCAAGCCCAATAAAGATCCACAATTACCAGGATCATACAGGCCAATTTCACTCATAAATAGAGATGAGCGAGCATACTCGTCGGAGCTTGATACTCGTTCGAGTATTAGAGTGTTCGAGATGCTCGTTACTCGAGACGAGCACCACGCGGTGTTCGAGTCAATTCCATTTCCTTCCCTGAAAAATTTGCGCCATTTTCTGGCCAATAGAAATGCAGGGAAGGCATTACAACTTCCTCCTGTGACGTTCCAGCCCTATCCCACCCCCCTGCAGTGAGTGGCTGGCGAGATCAAGTGACCACCGAGTATATAAGACAGCCCCACCCGCTGCTCGCCACAGACACACACTGGCAGAGATTAGGGACAGTGCTTCTGCTGCTATAGGGAGAGTGCTAGCGTCTTCAAGAACCCAAACGGTCCTTCTTAGGGCCACAGCTCACCTAGTGCACTACTGTTGTGGGTGCTGAGAGCAGTTTTGCACAATAATTTTTTTTGTTATATCAGATGTGACGGCTATAGCGTTCTCAGGCTGCAGTCTGTACTACGTAGTATAGGGGCAGTATTGGTCAGGCAGGGACAGTGGGTAGTGTACAAGAAACCCAATGGTGCTTCTTAGGGCCACATCTTACCGTGTGAATTACAGTTGTTGCTGCTAGGAGCAGCTTTGCACCAATTTTTTTCTTTCATCTTCGGCTCTGCAGACTATTGCGCTCTCAGTCTGCAGCCAATTCTACAGAGTAAAGGGGCAGTACTGTATTGGTGAGGCAGGGACAGTGCTACTGTAGAATCCTGTCAACAAGTACCCCTAAAAAGCACCTGTTTAGGGCTATCTGTGACCGTCTGCATTTAACTCCGTGGCTGCTGGTAGTTGTAGTACCTCATTATTGCACAGCTAGGCATGCTTGCAGTCTTCCAAATAATTTTTTTCCTGGCTGCAGTTTGTGCTGTCTCCCTCCAACTACACGCCAATAAGAATTCAAAAATTTTACACACTGCGGTGTGTCTGCTGTAAATTGCACGCACGGTGACAGACCCCATACAGCGAAACTCACATTGGCGCAATATACCCTGCATTGCATTGCATTGCACTAAAATTTCCAAAAAAAAGGAAAATCATTGCGGCTAGCTGTGACTTTCTGCATTTCACTGCGTGGCTGATGTGAGCTCAGGACTACCAGTATTGCATATTGCACAGCTCGAATGGAAAAATATACAAAAGTATTTTAGGCGCTCTGAAGGAGTACTTTTGTATATTTTGTATATTTTTCCATTTGTGTTCCTTTTGAGGAGTTGCATCCCCTTGTTTTTGGGAGATACAACAAATTTTGGGCAAGCTCCTCCCTGAATCTACGGGGGGTCTTTGAAGGAATACACATTTTTTCATTTCGTTTGGATCCTGCGGACATTTGTCCTCTGTTACTACGTGCAGACTAGGACTTGGAGGTGTAGAGTGGATGGGTTCTCCCCTTATGGGAAGCATCCTCCACCTACACCAGGTAAGTCATTTTTCATCTTCTAATCCACATCTTTCCACATTGCTTGGTTTTCTTGGATATTCGTAAGAGGGGCGCTGTCCTTATTGCTTTTCATATTGCACAGCTCGGCATGCTTGCAGTCTTCTGAATAATTTTTTTCCAGGCGACAGTTTGCGTAACATAACCGCTGTCTCACTCCAACTGCACGCCAATAAGAATTCTAAAATTTGTACCGCCGGTGGCTTCCTGAGACCCACCCATGCTGTGGGTCCACAAGGACTTCACATTAGAGAGCTGTACCTGCCTGTGTATATTTATAAAAACCCCAGTCTGACTGGGGCATGCAGTGTGGGCCGAAGCCCACCTGTATTTAATCTAACGTTACCTCAGCTGTGCAGGGCACTGCAATGGGATTTATTTATGTACCGCCGGTGGCTTCCTGGGACCCACCCATGCTGTGGGTCCACACGGACTTCACATTAGGGAGTTGTACCTGCCTGTGTATACTTATAAAAACCCCAGTCTGACTGGGGCATGCAGTGTGGGCCGAAGCCCACCTGTATTTAATCTGACGTTAGCTTTGCTGTCCAGGGCACTGCAATGGAATATATTTATGTACCGCTGGTGGGTTCCAGGGAGCCACCCATGCTGTGGGTCCACAGGGACTTCACATAGGGGAGTTGTACCTGCCTGTGTATACTTATAAAAAAAATCAGTCTGACTGGGCCATGCAGTGTGGGCCAAACCCACCTGTATTTAATCTAACGTTACCTCAGCTGTGCAGGGCACTGCAATTGGATTTATTTATGTACCACCGGTGGGTTCCAGGGAGCCACCCATGCTGTGGGTCCACAGGGACTTCACATAGGGGAGTTGTACCCGCCTGTGTGTATTTATAAAAAACCCCAGTCTGACTGGGGCATGCAGTGTGGGCCGAAGCCCACCTGTATTTAATCTGACGTTACCTCAGCTATGCAGGGCACTGCAATGGGATATATTTATGTACCGCCGGTGGCTTCCTGGGACCCACCCATGCTGTGGGTCCACACAGACTTCCCATAGGGGAGTTGTACCTGCCTGTGTATACTTATAAAAATCCCAGTCTGACTGGGGCATGCAGTATGGGCTGAAGCCCACCTGTATTAATTCTAACATTACCTCAGCTGTGCAGGGCACTGCAATTGGATTTATTTATGTACCACCGGTGGGTTCCAGGGAGCCACCCATGCTGTGGGTCCACAGGGACTTCACATAGGGGAGTTGCACCTTCCTGTGTCTACTTATTAAAAAACCCAGTCTGACTGGGGCATGCACTGTGGGTCGAAGCCCACCTGTATTTTATCTGACGTTAGCTCTGCTGTCCAGGGCACTGCAATGGGATTTATTTATGTACCGCCGGTGGCTTCCTCGGACCCACCCATGCTGTGGGTCCACACGGACTTCCCTTAGGGGAGTTGTACCTGCCTGTGTGTATTTATAAAAAACCCCAGTCTGACTGGGGCATGCAGTGTGGGCCAAAGGCCACCTGTATTTTATCTGACGTTAGCTCTGCTGTCCGGGGCACTGCAATGGGATTTACTTATGTACCGCCGGTGGGTTCCAGGGAGCCACCCGTGCTGTGGCTGCACACGGAATTCCCATTGCGGAGTTGTACCTGCCTGTGACTATTTATAAAAAAAACCCAGTCTGACTGGGGCATGCAGTGTGGGCCAAATGCCACCTGTATTTAATCTGACGTTAGCTCTACTATCCGGCGCACTGCATTGGGACAAACTACTGGAGCAATACAGCGCTAATGAGACGTTCACAGCTACATTAGCATTGGAGTCTGCTCTAGGCCTACGATTGCTTAGGGTTTGTGCAGAGGCCTATGTCCTGGGTGCAGTGAAAGTCCGCTTCCTGCCTACGATTGCTGAAGCTGTGGGCCGAGGCCTATGTCTTGAGCGCGGTGCAAGTCTGCCATGTTTGGCCGCTCAGATTTATTAATTGTTCATGTCTTGGGTTGCCTAGAACCCAACTATGCTGTTGGTGCCCACTTAGTTCCCATCGCAGTGTTTGACCTGTCTGGCACAAAGACACTGACTGACTTGGGTAGGGGGCAGAGTGCAGATGGCTTTCCCATTGCGGTGTCGATTGAGCTATGCGACACCTTGACAGAATGAATACTGTGTGGGCACATGGATTCCCCATTGCTATGCCCACGTTTGCAGCTCCTGACGGAGGTGGCACAGGATTGGTTTTCTCATTGCTTCTATAAAGCATTGTGGGCTATCGCCCCGCCCCTTTTAAAGAGGGTCGCTGCCTGGCCCTGCCAACCCTCTGCAGTGTGTGCCTCCGGTTCCTCCTCATCGCAGATGTACTGAGAAATAGACATGAGGGTGGTGTGGCTATGCAGCTAGCGTGTGGCATGAGGGCAGCTGAACTGTGCGCAGGGACACTTTTGTGTGTGCTGCGGACGCAGGGTCATGTGGGGGGGTTGGGCAGCATGTAACCCTGGAGAAAAGGCAGCGCTGTGTCCCGCAGGCAGTGATTGTGCTTAGTTGGAGGTAGTGTGGTGCTTAGCTATGGTGTGCCTTGCAAATGAGGGTTAGTCCGAAGTAAAAATTGTTAAGGGGGGGGGCACTCTTGCTGCTATTGTGGGCTAATAGTGGGACCTGGGAACCTCAGATGCAGCCCAGCATGTTGCCCCTCGCCTGCCCTATCCGTTTCTGTGTCGTTTCCATCACTTTCTTGAGTTTTCCAGATTTTCACAAATGAAAACTTTAGCGGAGCATGGGTGATATACAAAAATGCTTGAGTCGCCCATTGACTTCAATGGGGTTCACTACTCAAAACGAACTCTCGAGCATCGCGGAAAGTTCGACTCGAGCAACGAGCACCCGAGCATTTTGGTGCTCGCTCATCTCTACTCATAAATCAAAACTTGAAAATACTTGCAAAAATACTAGCACAACGGTAAAGCTCACTCATGCCCATGCTAGTGGGAACCTCACAAGCAGGGTTCTTCAAAAAAATTGCTCAGCAGTTGCAAATATTAGAAAGGTACTTGCCGTATTAGATATGCTAAGGCATCAGACACATCCAGCACCAAATTCTGTACTAATATCCTTGGATGCCAAAAAGGCATTTTACAATGTACAATGGATTTGATTGGATACGGTCCTAGATAAAATAGCATTACAGGTTCCTTTCCGTACTTACATTTTCAGCATCTATAGCAACCCAACAGCAAGAATCCATACACCGGGATTCTTATCGGACCCATTTCCACTGTATAGAGGTACTAAACAGGGTTGTCCGCTGTCTCCTATATTATTTGATCTAGCGCTGGAACCCATAATATGTCATCTGGAAGACAACCCCGTATTCCAGGGAATAAAAATTGGAACACAAGAAATCAAGACCACGCTCTTTGCGGATGACATTCTCATATTTATGGCAGATTCTAAAGTACATTTGAAAAGAGTAATAGCGGACATAACTACATTTGGGACCTTCTCAGGTTACCAAATTAATCCAACAAAAAGTGAAATCTTAGAAATAGGTGCATATAGCCCTAGGTCTTTTTGGATTTCCCTAGGATGGGGAGAGAGTGTAGTAAAACCACATATCACATACATAGGGATAAGAATAGGTAAAGATCCCACTTCACTATACACCCTAAATTATCTGCCATTGATTAATAAGATAGCTGCAGTATTAAGGAGAGGGTCAAATCTTCTTCTCTCAATGCTGGGAAGATGCCAACTCATCAAGATGATGATTTTTTTAAAATTTCTGTACCCTATGCAAACAATAACAATATTAATTAAGCATGTGGATGTTTTGCGACTTAACTTAGCTTTTACAAAGTATATTTGGGCAGGAAAACATCCAAGGATATCTCTGCAGAAGTTAATGCTGACAGGAGTGAGGGAGGAGTGAATTTCCCTCATGTCAGATGCTACAATATAGCATGCCTAACTAGGCACATAGTAGATTGGATGAGAGGCACAGACATATATTCCAACAGACTCATTAAATCGAACCTAGCCGCCCCTTGGAATCCTATAGCATTTTGGCATACACGTTTCTCCGACCTTCCACCAGCAGTTAAGCGATCCATAGTACTAAGGGACATGATAGTGACATGGAAGGAAGCAAGGAAACTCTTTGGAATTCCCTACTTGTTGTCCAAGTCTATGCTGTTGATAAGCCACACAGAATTCCCCAAAGGTCATGATGACAGAGTTTTTAAAGAGTGGCAAGAAAGTGGCCTAGTAGTAGCCCAGCACTTCATGCATGAGATAGAAAGCAGATGGCTTAATCCATCTGAGCTCAAGACCAAGTATAACATACCAGAGACACAATTCCTACAGATTGCACAGGTACTTTGGTTTTGCAAGACTAGGCTTAGAGATCTCAGTAGAGAGACGGACAAAATGGACTTTAATTCCATAATTGCACAACCAATAGGAAGATTCTCATTATCTACGCTACAAAGGGCAATAAAAAACAAAATTCTAAAACCTAAAAGCACAAAATATTTTCCAGAGAGGAGGAAATAACACAAGACAGAGATATGGGAGAAAAGATCCTGAAGGGTTGGTCAAAAATCAGAGCCTGCTTGATCAGTGAGACCTGGAGGGAAACCTTCTTCAAAATTATGCACCATACTATATATGGCTTTGATATACTATCATCTCCCTCATTCCCAGAGCGCATCACACAGTGCCCAAAATGTGAAACACCAGCCACAGATTTAGTTCATTGCATATGAAGTGGTGATCAGGTGCAGGATTTCTGGAAGAAATTCATAAAGTATATACAGGATCAATGGAGAATAGTAATACCCAGGGAGATACAAGCTATAATCTTCCACAATGATGAAATAGCAGGACCCGAAGGATCTACTCCTCTAAAATTTCCTAGATTCATCCACATAGTTCTCCTTGTAGCGAAAAGACTCCTACTCAAATATTGGCTTCTGCAAACAATCCCGGGAATAACTGGTAGCCCTATTTAAACTCCTATTAAACATGGAACAAGTGGAAACAGAGAGATATAACTCAGAGGTGACTCCTCTTCTATCGGATATGAATAGAGCCCAAATTAAACTATTCCCCAAACCAGGTAAAGACCCCACAGATGCAACCGCCTACCGTCCAATCTCCCTAATGAACACTGACTTAAAGTTGTTGGTAACAATTATGGCAGACCGCTTAGCCACCTTATTACCACATCTGGCTTTGTAAAGAATAGATCCGCCACAACAAATATAATGAAAATATTAACAATCCTCGATGATATTAGGATAAACCCTGCGGCTCATCCCTTTTCGGCACTACTGACGATAGATGCTGAAAAAGCATTTGATGATGTTTCTTGAAGTTGGTTGGGAAGAGCTATGGACAAGATGGGCTTTAAAAGATCCCTTCTACTCTTATATTTGGAACCTTAAACCTCCCCATTAGCCCAAATATATACTCCGGGCTTTCTGTCCCCAAGGTTTCCATTACAGAAAGGCACTAGGCAAGGGTGCCCCCTTTCCCCACTCCTCTTCAACATCACACTAGAACCACTAATACACATGCTGGAGGGAAGCGAGGAAATAAAAGGAATCAAAATCCGAAGCAAGACTATCAAATCTTTGTTATTTGCTGATGATATTTTGCTGGCACTTGCACAACCTCATACGGACCAGCAGGACTTTGCTCTCCTAGAGACATTCGGGAAACAATCAAGGTTAAAGGTCAACACCACAAAGTGCGAACCACTAGATATTTCTCTTTGAAGCAACCTATACAATATTGACATTAAGAAAACCCTTGTCACCATGGTCGGGAGATCTAATAATACCTGGGTATAAATATAGGTAAGGTACCCGATAGCTTATATAAACTAAACTATCCCCCAGTAATACACAAAATCATAAAAATGTACTTCAGAGATGGAATAACCTCCAACTATCCTTTTTGGGTAGATGTCACCTAATTAAAATTGTTAGCTTCTAGAGATGAGCGAACGTACTCGTCCGAGCTTGATACTCGTTCGAGTATTAGCGTGTTCGAGATGCTCGTTACTCGTGACGAGTACCACGCGATGTTCGAGTTACTTTCACTTTCATCTCTGAGACGTTAGCACGCTTTTCTGGCCAATAGAAAGACAGGGAAGGCATTACAACTTCCCCCTGCAACGTTCAAGCCCTATACCACCCCCCTGCAGTGAGTGGCTGGCAAGATCAGGTGTCACCCGAGTATAAAAATCGGCCCCTCCCGCGGCTCGGCTCAGATGCATTCTGACATAGAGGAGGGAAAGTGCTGTTGGTGCCGGAGCTGCTATAGGGAGAGTGTTAGGAGTATTTTAGGCTTCAAGAACCCCAACGGTCCTTCTTAGGGCCACATTTAACCGTGTGCAGTAGTGTGGAGGCTGCTTTTTGCAGTGTTGCACATTTTTTTTTTGTATATCGGCCGTGCAGAGCATTGCGCCCTGCAGTAATTATACATACTCCAGGGCCAGTAGTGGTGGTGAGGCAGGGACAGAAGACATATATTTATTGAATATAGGCAGTGGGCCTTTCCAAAAACATTTGGGAAAAAAAATCTATTTGGGCTGCCTGTGACTGTCCTCAGTGTACTGGGTCTGTGCTGGGTGTAGTTGTCCTCCTAATTCATACGCAGCCAGCTAAGTGTTACTGCAGGCTTGCGCAAAATTATTTCCTGGCTCTGTGTTGGCTGTCTCATCACCGCTGTATTCCTGTCCACAGTGCAACAGTCTGCAGTTATTTTACATACTCCAGGGCCAGTAGCGGTGAGGCAGGGACAGAAGACATATATTTATTGAATATAGGCAGTGGGCCTTTCCAAAAACATTTGGGAAAAAAAATCTATTTGGGCTGCCTGTGACTGTCCTCAGTGTACTGGGTCTGTGCTGGGTGTAGTTGTCCTCCTAATTCATACGCAGCCAGCTAAGTGTTACAGCAGGCTTGCGCAAAATTATTTCCTGGCTCTGCTGTGCGTTCGGTAAGCGAAGTGAGCCTCCAACCACAGGCCAATAAGCGGCACATTTAATTACAGCGTTCTGTTTCTGCACTACTGGTAATACACCATGCTGAGGGGTAGGGGTAGGCCTATAGGACGTGGACGCGGGTGAGGACGCGGAGGCCCAAGTCAGGGTGTGGGCACAGGCCGAGCCAGTGCGGTGGCCAGGGGTAGAGGCAGGGCCAGACCGAATAATCCACCAACTGTTTCCCAAAGCGCCCCCTCGCGCCATGCCACCCTGCAGAGGTCAAGGTGCTCTACGGTGTGGCAGTTTTTCACAGAGACGCCTGACGACCGACGAACAGTGGTGTCCAACCTTTGTCGCGCCAAGATCAGCTGGGGAGCCACCACCACCAGCATGCGCAAGCATATGATGGCCAAGCACCCCACAAGGTGGGACGAAGGCCGTTCACCGCCTCCGGTTTGCACCACTGCCTCTCCCCCTGTGCCCCAACCTGCCACTGAGATTCAACCCCCCTCTGAGGACACAGGCACTACCGTCTCCTGGCCTGCACCCACACCCTCACCTCCGCTGTCCTCGGCCCCATCCAGCAATGTCTCTCAGCGCAGCGTCCAGACGTCGCTAGCGCCACTGTTTGAGCGCAAGCGCAAGTACGCCGCCACGCACCCACACGCTCAAGCATTAAACGTGCACATTGCCAAACTGATCAGCCTGGAGATGCTGCCGTATAGGCTTGTGGAAACGGAGGCTTTCAAAAGCATGATGGCGGCGGCGGTCCCGCGCTACTCGGTTCCCAGTTGCCACTACTTTTCCCGATGTGCCGTCCCAGCCCTGCACGACCACGTCTCCCGCAACATTGTATGCGCCCTCACCAACGCGGTTACTGCCAAGGTCCACTTAACAACGGACACGTGGACAAGCACAGGCAGGCAGGGCCACTATATCTCCCTGACGGCACATTGGGTGAATTTAGTGGAGGCTGGGACAGAGTCAGAGCCTGGGACGACTCACGTCTGTTACCATACAGTGCGGCACGGGGTCCCGCGGTCGGCGCGCGTCGCTCCGGCGTCGGCTCCAGCAGCCTGGAGCCCTGTGTCGAGGTCATCCCAGCAGCTTGGATTGGCCAGTGGGCGGCGGCGTGGGCGTGCCCGCCCGTAGGGTGCCGCCCGCACTCCTCTGTGCTTCTTATACAGCAGTGGGTGGAGTTGCCTCCTCCCACTCTCCGCCCCTGGGCGGAACCTTGTGGTTAAAAGACTGGCAGTGAACTGAGCTCACTGCCAGTTATTGGTTCTGCATGCACCTAGCCAGTCTGTCTGCGGTTCTCCTCAGCCAGTCCCTAGTTGTCGGTCAGCTCCCTCTGGTCCCCTATTACTCAGTCTGTTTTTGTTGGTTCTGTTTGCCTCTAATCTAGTCTGGCCCAGTCAGCACTAGTTGCTATCCAGCACCCTGCCAGTTTGCCTGTGAGTTCCATCTCCAGCCTTGTAAGTTTTGTTGGTCTGATTCATCTGCCTCCTCTGTCGGCACTCTGTTCCCCCCATTAGGTAGTTTCCGGCTTGTCAGCCGCCAGGTCCCTAGCCAGGGCAGGGACCGCCGTCCAGTTGTCCGCCTGGGGTTAGCCAGGGCCGAGGCAAGTAGGCAGGGACAGTGGGGTGCGGGAAGATCAGGGCATCCCACTTGGCGCTTGGGGGGCAGAGTGCCGTAACAACGTCCTACCCACCCCCAGAATTGCGGGCCCCAGCTCGGTGGTGGTATCTGCGGCGGTGTATGCTTCCTCCACTAAACCACCCTCCTCCTCCTCCTCCTCCAACGCTACCTCCGTCTCGCAATCAAGATGTGTCAGCAGCAGCACGTCGCCAGCAGTCGGTGTCGCGCGGCGTGGCAGCACAGCGGTGGGCAAGCGTCAGCAGGCCGTGCTGAAACTACTCAGCTTAGGAGATAAGAGGCACACGGCCCACGAACTGCTGCAGGGTCTGACAGAGCAGACCGACCGCTGGCTTGCGCTGCTGAGCCTTCAACCGGGCATGGTCGTGTGTGACAACGGCCGTAACCTGGTGGCGGCTCTGCAGCTCGGCAGCCTCACGCACGTGCCATGCCTGGCCCATGTCTTTAATTTGGTGGTTCAGCGCTTTCTGAACAGCTACCCACACTTGTCATACCTGCTCGGAAAGGTGCGCCGGGTCAGCGCACATTTCCGCAACTCCAAGACAGACGCTGCCACCCTGCGGACCCTGCAACATCGGTTTAATCTGCCAGTGCACCGACTGCTGAGCGACGTGCCCACACGGTGGAACTCTTCGCTCCACATGTTGGCCAGGCTCTATGAGCAGCGTAGAGCTATAGTGGAATACCAACTCCAACATGGGCGGCGTAGTGGGAGTCAGCCTCCTCAATTCTTTACAGAAGAGTGGGCCTGGTTGGCAGACATCTGCCAGGTCCTTGGAAACTTTGAGGAGTCTACCCAGATGGTGAGCGGGGATGCTGCAATCATTAGCGTCACCATTCCTCTGCTATGCCTCTTGAGAAGTTCCCTGCAAAGCATAAAGGCAGACGCTTTGCACTCGGAAACGGAGGTGAGTGAAGACAGTATGTCGCTGGATAGTCAGAGCACCCTCATGTCTATATCTCAGCGCGTTGAGGAGGGGGAGGAGCATGAGGAGGAGGGGGAAGAGACAGCTTGGCCCACTGCTGAGGGTACACATGCTGCTTGCCTGTCATCCTTTCAGCGTGTATGGCCGGAGGAGGAGGAGGAGGATCCTGAAAGTGATCTTCCTAGGGAGGACAGCCATGTGTTGCGTACAGGTACCCTGGCACACATGGCTGACTTCATGTATTATGGCTCCCCAGCAAGACTGTGTCACCGCTCCCCAGTCAAGGCTGAGTTGGCAGGAGCACTGTAAAAGGATGGTGAGGGAGTACGTAGCCGATCGCACGACCGTCCTCGGTGACGCCTCTGCCCCCTACAACTACTGGGTGTCGAAGCTGGACACATGGCCTGAACTCGCGCTGTATGCCCTGGAGGTGCTTGCTTGTCCTGCGGCTAGCGTCTTGTCAGAGAGGGTGTTTAGTGCGGCTGGGGGAATCATCACGGATAAGCGTACCCGCCTGTCAACCGACAGTGCCGACAGGCTTACACTCATCAAGATAAACAAAGCCTGGATTTCCCCAGACTTCTCTTCTTCACCAGCGGACAGCAGCGATACCTAAGCAATACGTAGGCTGCACCCGCGGATGGAAGCATTGTTCTCTATCACCATCAAAAACGTGGACCTTTTAGCTTCATCAATCTGTGTATAATATTCCTCCTCCTTCTCCTGCTCCTCCTCCTGAAACCTCACGTAATCATGCCGAACGGGCAATTTTTCTTAGGCCCACAAGGCTCAGTCATATAATTTTTGTAAACAATTTTTATACATTTCAATGCTCATTAAAGCGTTGAAACTTGCACCTGAACCAATTTTTATTTTACCTGGCCTGCCTCCAGGCCTAGTTAACAATTAAGCCACATTAACCAATTCACCAATTTTTTGGGGCCCTCGCCTACAGTGTAATCCAATTAATTTTTTGCCCACCTGCATTAAAGCTGACGTTACATCAGCTTTGCTGGGCACTGCAATGGGATATATTTATGTACCGCCGGTGGCTTCCTGGCACCCACCCATGCTGTCGGTCCACACGGAGTTGTAACTGCATGTGCCACACCTTGACAGAATGAATAGTGTGTGGCACATAGGTTCCCCATTGCTATGCCCACGTGTGCAGCTCCTGATGG
Organism: Eleutherodactylus coqui; assembly: GCF_035609145.1. Lineage (NCBI taxonomy): Eukaryota > Metazoa > Chordata > Amphibia > Anura > Eleutherodactylidae > Eleutherodactylus > Eleutherodactylus coqui. The sequence goes on along the minus strand of NC_089839.1, from coordinate 108,840,960 downwards.
CGGTGGCACAGGATTATATTTCTCATTGCTTCTGTACAGCATTGGGGGCTATCGCCCCGCCCCTTTTAAAGAGGGTCGCTGCCTAGCCGTGCCAACCCTCTGCAGTGTGTGCCTGCGGTTCCTCCTCATGGCAGACGCACTTATAAATAGACATGAGGGTGGTGTGGCATGAGTGCAGCTGAAGGCTGCGCAGGGACACTTTGGTGTGCGCTGTGGACACTGCGTCGTGCGGGGGGGGGGGTTGGGCAGCATGTAACCCAGGAGAAGTGGCAGCGGAGTGTCATGCAGGCAGTGATTGTGCTTTGTTGGAGGTAGTGTGGTGCTTAGCTAAGGTATGCATTGCTAATGAGGGCTTTTCAGAAGTAAAAGTTGTTGGGGGGGGGGCCCACTCTTGCCGCTATTGTGGCTTAATAGTGGGACCTGGGAACTTGAGATGCAGCCCAACATGTAGCCCCTCGCCTGCCCTATCCGTTGCTGTGTCGTTCCCATCACTTTCTTGAATTGCTCAGATTTTCACAAATGGAAACCTTAGCGAGCATCGGCGATATACAAAAATGCTCGGGTCGCCCATTGACTTCAATGGGGTTCGTTACTCGAAACGAACCCTCGAGCATCGCGATAATTTCGTCCCGAGTAACGAGCACCCGAGCATTTTGGTGCTCGCTCATCTCTATTAGCTTCCCAAAACTTATTTATCAGCTACAGACTATTCCTCTCTTATTAAAAAGACTAGATATAGGAAAGCTATATACAGCATTCTCAGCATTCATTTGGTCACATAAACGTCCCTGCATTGCCTTGAAAAAACTCATGATGTCTAGAAATAGGAGGAGGTGGGGTTTTAAACTTCCCAGACATACGTATGTATAATGTAGCTAGTCTAGTGAGACACTTGTTAGATTGATTACAGGGATCTGCTTATTTTTTAAACTACGAGCTTGAGACAGAACTACTACATCCCTGGAGTTTAAACGCTCTCTTACACACAAGCTTTGCTAACCTCCCACCTGAAGTCAAATACTCAAATACGGCAAGAGACACTATCGCAGCAAGGAAAATCACACGCAAAGCTTATGAATTATCGTTTAAAGTGTCGAAACATATGGTTTTGTGGGGACACCCAGAATTTGGAGAAGGGTGGGTAAATAGAATGTTTGAAAAGTGGAGTAGTAGGGGTATTGAGAAGGTCCAACATCTCCTCCACCAAAGGGAGACCAAGAAATCAGAAAAATAGTCACTCCCTTTCAATATACAGCCTGGTATCTAATAGAGGATGCTAGAGACTCTCTGGGAAGACTAAAAATCAACAGAGGGCAGGATAACGGGACAGACCGGAATGGAATATGGGACATAAGATAGAGTCTGTATTGTAATTGTAATGGAAAAATGTTTACAAAAGCTCAAAATAAAAAAGTTGTTTGAAAATTACGGCCATGTGAATACACAGATACACAGATTTACCTTAGCTCTGTATTACAGTCTGCAAAACATTGACCAAATATGGAAGTAAAATACGCTTTTCTGAAACTGGCCATAATGTGTGATTTACTATAAGGCATCATAAATTCCTTGGTTTTTGAAGCATATATGCATGCTATGTAAATGGAAAAATGAAAAAGTTATCATTTTTCTAAAGTGAGGAGGAAAAAACGAAAATGAAAAAAGGCTGTGTCCTTCAGGGGTTTTATGATTAATTTTTTGTTGTCAATCACACAATGTATTTCTTTGGAAACATTTAACAAATATAATCAGAATGGAGTTATGGTCGGCCACTCAGCTACAGCCAGACGAGGGTCAAATAGTAACACCACCCACTGTGACACCTGATCACTTAGTCTGGCTGTCTTTTTTGCTATTACATATACTTTGTTCTATGCCTTTATAGTCACTTGACAAGTCTGGACTTGAAACGTGTTGAAAGTAGTTGGCTGCGTCTTGTCAAAATTTTCTTTTCACCATATTTGACTTTTCTACATGAGTCAGCGCCTACTTCCAACCTACTAGCGCAACAAATACTAAATGTGGCAGAAAGCCATATTTGATATTAATTTTACATTATATGTCCACACTAATATTTCAGGAAAATAAGTGGAAAAACTTTAGCTATAGATAACTATAATACGTTATATTCAAAAATATTTGTAAAATGATTTGTTTAAAATAAAAGAAATATCCCTGAATATACAAGAGAGACTGAAACCTAAACACCTAAACCTTAAAGACAACTAAATTAGTCATGGCAATTGCTTCTTGCTAAAATATAGCAACACTTAATCCACTAAATACCTAATTTCCTCAGGAAATATGAACCTTAATCACTTCACATATTTGCTAATTCTAGTCCCCTTTCACTGGCTCTGCTAAAAGGATGATGTCAGCACTTCTTAACTGAGCTTACAAAGCAAAATTAATCCAAAAAATCTAGGAATGAGGTGAAAAATTGTAACAAGTATTAACTATTGTATGTATACTAAATTATACAGCTACACAATATAATATGTTTTCTAAATGCAGAGCATAATGGTGAAAACAAGTCTGAAGTCCATACACTTGAACAAAGAGAGCAAAACATATGGGGGTCCAAGAAGTAGGGCTCCCACCTATCAAACATTTATGGCATATGCTGTGGAGATGCAATAAACATCTATGGTGGCAATTTCATGCCATCTAGAGACAGGTGGCACCATCGGTACAGGCCCCTGTGTCTGCTGGACCTGTTTCCAGGTTCTTTGCTGAAGGAGATTTGGTCTCATAGCACCTATCACTGCCTTCGACACCCACCATCACCTCTGTTTGCAGTGGTGTTGTGAACAACAAAACTGCACTGCTAGAGAGTGGAATCAGGTTGTCTTCGGCAAAAAAATCCAGGTTTAGTTTAGACACTGACAATGGCTGTGCTCATGTCTGGAAACCTAGGGGTGAGCTCCTTAATCCTGTCTTTGCTGTAGAGAGGCACACTGTCCCCACTGCGGGCGTGATGATGTGGGGGCCATCGCATGCAACAGTCGGTCACGCCTAGTAGTGGTACGAGGGACATTAACAGCTGAGTGATATGTTCAGGACATCCTGAAGCTACACATGTTCCTCTCATGGCTGGTCTTCCAAGAGACATTTTTCAGTAGTTTGGCAGCACTACAGCATTCCCACACTTCCATAGCCTGCCATATTTATCACCAATAGGACATATATGGGACCATTTGGGACACCAACTTCGATAGCCTACGAGTTTGCATGATCTAGAGCAGGATTTCCCAAACTGGTGCTCCACGGAGCCCTTGGGGCTCTGTGAACCATTGTCAGGGGCTCCGACCGAGAGTCTAGGTCCCCGCTACACTCACCACTGTAGTGGTGTCCTGACAGGCTGTAATGAGGTGAGCAATGTCCAGGACCTGGGGTCAGCATAGCAGCGCTGATCACATAAGTCGGTTCTGGTCATATGATCCACGTTGCTATGCCTACCTTAGGTCAGCGACTTTTATTTGCTCAGAACAGCCTGTCGGGACACCACTGAAGTGATGGGTAAAGTGGGGAACTTCACACTGGCGTAGGCAATATCGGACCATGTTTTGCAGCCCGATATCACCCTCGCTATCCATCTGAAAGCCCTAGATGCGAGGCGTTTCCACATGCATTCTCTGTCACAGCCACGAGAGAATCGTAGAGTCTCTCACATTGCTGCTGCTGGCCCCATTGAGAACAATGGGTGATATTGCAGGAAGATAGAACATGCTGCAATGTGTTTCCTGCGTAACATCAAGATTTGTGCGTTGCGAGATGCACAAATATGAACCCCATTCATTTGAATGGGGTCATTCACATTAGTGATGTTTTCCTGCATGGCACCGCGATACTATGCAGGAAACACATCATCGCATGTTCTATCTTCCTGCAATATCGCACATTGTTTTCAATGGGGCCGGCGGCAGCAGCAGGGGCCTCATAGGAAGCAATGGGAGAAACTTCATGATCCTCGGCTGTGGCTGTGACAACCACGGTGGCGATTCACTATTACTACTGAGGCCAATATAGGGAACACTATTACTACTGGGGCCACCAATATAGGGAACGTTATTACTACTAGGGACATCAATATAAGGAACGCAGTTACTACTGAGGCCACCAATATAGGTAACACTATTACTACTGGGGCCACCAATATAGGGGGTCACTATTACTACTGGACCAGCAATAAAGGGAACGCTATAATGTATATCAATGGCCTATCCAGTGGTCCATCGTTCCTCCCTTCTTTTTTTTTTTTTTTTTTTAAACGGCCTTGTCCTTTTTATAATGAAGAAGGTAAAAATCATATGTTGTAACATAGTAACATAGTTTGTAAGGCCGAATGAAGACAATGTCCATCCAGTCCAGCCTGTTATCCTCCTGTGTTGTTGATCCAGAGGAAGGCAAAAGAAAACCAAGAGCAGGAGCCAATTAGTCCTTTTGGAGGAACAATTTCTTCCCGACTCCCTAATGGCAATCAGACTAATCCCTGGATAAACCCCTAATAGTTCCTACCTGCTAAATACCCGGATTAACAATTAACCTAAGATTTATATCCTGTAATATCCTTCCGCTCTAGAAAGACATCAAGTCCCCTTTTAAACGCCTCTATGGATTTTGCCATCACCACATCCTCAGGCAGAGAGTTCCACAGTCTAACTGCTCTTACAGTAAAGAATAGAGATGAGCGAGCACCAAAATGCTCGGGTGCTCGTTGTCTGCATGCCCCAGTCAGACCGCGTTTTTTTATAAATAGTCACAGGCAGGTACAACTCCGCAATGGGAATTCCGTGTGCACCCACAGCATGGGTGGCTCCCTGGAACCCACCGGCTGTACATAAATGTATCCCATTGCAGTGCCCTGGACAGCAGAGCTAACGTCAGATTAAATGCAGGTGGGCTTCGGCCCACACTGTATGCCCCAACCTGACCGGGGTCTTTAATTCATAGACACAGGCAGGTACAACTCCCTATTGTGAAGTCCCTGTGGACCGACAGCATGGGTGGGTGCCAGAAAGCCACCGGCGGTACATAAATATATCCCATTGCATCGCCCATCACAGCTGAGGTAATGTCATGTTTAATGCAGGTGGGCTTCGGCACACACTGCATGCCCCAGTCAGACTGGGGTTCTTTATAAGTAGACACAGGCAGGTACAACTCCCTATTGTGAAGTCCGTGTGGACCGACAGCATGGGAGGGTCCCAGGAAGCCACCGGCGGTACATAAATAAATCCCATTGCATTGCCCAGCACAGCTGAGGTAATGTCATGTTTAATGCAGGTGGGCTTCGGCCCACACTGCATGCCCCAGTCAGACTGGGGTTCTTTAGAAGTGGACACATGCAGTTACAACTCCGTGTGGACCGACAGCATGGGTGGCTCCTTGGAACCCACCGGCGGTACATAAATATATCCCATTGCATTGCCCATCACAGCTGAGGTAATGTCATGTTTAATGCAGGTGGGCTTCGGCCCACACTGCATACCCCAGTCAGACTGGGGTTCTTTAGAAGTGGACACATGCAGTTACAACTCCGTGTGGACCGACAGCATGGGTGGCTCCTTGGAACCCACCGGCGGTACATAAATATATCCCATTGCATTGCCCATCACAGCTGAGGTAATGTCATGTTTAATGCAGGTGGGCTTCGGCCCACACTGCATGCCCCAGTCAGACTGGTGTTCTTTAGAAGTGGACACATGCAGTTACAACTCCATGTGGACCGACAGCATGGGTGGGTGCCAGGAAGCCACCGGCGGTACATAAATATATCCCATTGCAGTGCCCAGCACAGCTGATGTAACGTCGGCTTTAATGCAGGTGGGCAAAAATTTATTGGATTACACTGTAGGCGAGGGCCCCAAAAAATTGGTGTACCAACAGTACTAATGTACGTCAGAAAAATTGCCCCTGCCCAACCGAGAGGGCAGGTGAAACCCATTAATCGCTTTGGTTAATGTGGCTTAATTTGTAACTAGTCCTGGAGGCAGCCCAGTTAAAATAAAAATTGGTTCAGGTGCAAGTTTCAACGCTTTAATGAGCATTGAAACGTATAAAAATTGTTTACAAAAATTATATGACTGAGCCTTCTGGGCCTAAGAAAAATTGCCCGTTCGGCGTGATTACATGAGGTTTCAGGAGGAGGAGCAGGAGGATGAATATTATACACAAATTGATGAAGCTAAAAGGTCCACGTTTTTGATGGTGATAGAGAACAACGCTTCCATCCGCGGGTGCAGCCTACGTATTGTTTAGGTATTGCTGCTGTCCGCTGGTGGAGAAGAGAAGTCTGGGGAAATCCAGGCTTTGTTCATCTTGATGAGTGTAAGCCTGTCGGCACTGTCGGTTGACAGGCGGGTACGCTTATCTGTGATGATTCCCCCAGCCACACTAAACACCCTCTCTGACAAGACGCTAGCCGCAGGACAAGCAAGCACCTCCAGGGCATACAGCGCGAGTTCAGTTCACGTGTCCAGCTTCGACACCCAGTAGCTGTAGGGGGCAGAGGCGTCACCGAGGATGGTCGTGCGATCGGCTACGTACTCCCTCACCATCCTTTTACAGTGCTCCCGCCGACTCAGCCTTGACTGGGGAGCGGTGACACAGTCTTGCTGGGGAGCCAGAAAGCTGTCAAAGGCCTTAGAGAGTGTTCCCCTGCCTATGCTGTACATGCTGCCTGATCTCTGCGCTTCCCCTGCTACCTGGCCCTCGGAACTGCGCCTTCGGCCACTAGCGCTGTCGGATGGGAATTTTACCATCAGTTTGTCCGCCAGGGTCCTGTGGTATAGCATCACTCTCGAACCCCTTTCCTCTTCGGGTATGAGAGTGGAAAGGTTCTCCTTATACCGTGGGTCGAGCAGTGTGTACACCCAGTAATCCGTAGTGGCCAGAATGCGTGTAACGCGAGGGTCACGAGAAAGGTATCCTAACATGAAGTCAGCCATGTGTGCCAGGGTACCTGTATGCAACACATGACTGTCCTCACTAGGAAGATCACTTTCAGGATCCTCCTCCTCCTCCTCAGGCCATACACGCTGAAAGGATGACAGGCAAGCAGCATGGGTACCCTCAGCAGTGGGCCAAGCTGTATCTTCCCCCTCCTCCTCATCCTCCTCATGCTCCTCCTCCTCCTCCTTAACGCGCTGAGATATAGACAGGAGGGTGCTCTGACTATCCAGCGACATACTGTCTTCCCCCGCCTCGGTTTCCGAGCGCAAAGCGTCTGCCTTTATGCTTTGCAGGGAACTTCTCAAGAGGCATAGCAGAGGAATGGTGACGCTAATGATTGCAGCATCGCCGCTCACCATCTGGGTAGACTCCTCAAAGTTTCCAAGGACCTGGCAGATGTCTGCCAACCAGGCCCACTCTTCTGTAAAGAATTGAGGAGGCTGACTCCCACTGCGCCGCCCATGTTGGAGTTGGTATTCCACTATAGCTCTACGCTGCTCATAGAGCCTGGCCAACATGTGGAGCGTAGAGTTCCACCGTGTGGGCACGTCGCACAGCAGTCGGTGCACTGGCAGATTAAACCGATGTTGCAGGGTCCGCAGGGTGGCAGCGTCCGTGTGGGACTTGCGGAAATGTGCGCAGAGCCGGCGCACCTTTCCGAGCAGGTCTGACAAGCATGGGTAGCTTTTCAGAAAGCGCTGAACCACCAAATTAAAGACGTGGGCCAGGCATGGCACGTGCGTGAGGCTGCCGAGCTGCAGAGCCGCCACCAGGTTATGGCCGTTGTCACACACGACCATGCCCGGTTGGAGGCTCAGCGGCGCAAGCCAGCAGTCGGTCTGCTCTGTCAGACCCTGCAGCAGTTCGTGGGCCGTGTGCCTCTTCTCTCCTAAGCTGAGTAGTTTCAGCACGGCCTGCTGACGCTTGCCCACCGCTGTGCTGCCACGCCGCGCGACACCGACTGCTGGCGACGTGCTGCTGCTGACACATCTTGATTGCGAGACAGAGGTTGCGTAGGAGGAGGAGGGTGGTTTAGTGGAGGAAGCATACACCGCCGCAGATACCACCACCGAGCTGGGGCCCGCAATTCTGGGGGTGGGTAGGACGTGAGCGGTCCCAGGCTCTGACTCTGTCCCAGCCTCCACTAAATTCACCCAATGTGCCGTCAGGGAGATATAGTGGCCCTGCCCGCCTGTGCTTGTCCACGTGTCCGTTGTTAAGTGGACCTTGGCAGTAACCGCATTGGTGAGGGCGCGTACAATGTTGCGGGAGACGTGGTCGTGCAGGGCTGGGACGGCACATCGGGAAAAGTAGTGGCGACTGCAAACTGAGTAGCGCGGGGCCGCCGCCGCCATCATACCTTTGAAAGCCTCCGTTTCCACAACCCTATACGGCAGCATCTCCAGGCTGATAAATTTGGCTATGTGCACGTTTAACGCTTGAGCGTGCGGGTGCGTGGCGGCGTACTTGCGCTTGCGCTCCAACACTTGCGCTAGCGACGGCTGGAAGGTGCGCTGAGAGACATTGGTGGATGGGGCCGAGGTCAGCGGAGTTGAGGGTGTGGGTGCAGGCCAGGAGACGGTAGTGCCTGTGTCTTGAGAGGGGGGTTGGATCTCAGTGGCAGGTTGGGGCACAGGGGGAGAGGCAGCGGTGCAAACCGGAGGCGGTGAACGGCCTTCGTCCCATCTTGTGGGGTGCTTGGCCATCATATGTCTGCGCATGCTGGTGGTGGTGAGGCTGGTGGTGGTGGCTCCCCGGCTGATCTTGGCGCGACAAAGGTTTCACACCACTGTTCGTCGGTCGTCTGCACTCTCAGTGAAAAACTGCCAGACCTTTGAGCACCTCGGCCTCTGCAGGGTGGCATGGCGCGAGGGGGCGCTTTGGGAAACAGTTGGTGGATAATTCAGTCTGGCCCTGCCTCTACCCCTGGCCACCGCACTGCCTCTTCCAACCTGCCCTGCTGCTGCACTTGCCTCCCCCTCTGAAGACCTGTCCTCAGTAGGTGTAGCAAACCATTTGGGGTCAGTCACCTCATCGTCCTGCTGCTCTTCCTCCGAATCCTCTGTGCGCTCCTCCCTCGGACTTACTCCAATTACTACTACCTGAGTGATAGACAACTGTGTCTCATCGTCATCGTCCTCCTCACCCACTGAAAGCTCTTGAGACAGTTGCCGAAAGTCCCCAGCCTCATCCCCTGGACCCCGGGAACTTTCCAAAGGCTGGGCATCAGTCATGACAAACTCCTCCAGTGGGAGAGGATTCGGAACCATTGCTGCCCATTCTGGGCAGGGGCCCGAGAACAGTTCCTGGGAGTCTGCCTGCTCCTCAGAATGTGTCATTGTAATGGAGTGAGGAGGCTGGGAGGAAGGAGGAGCAGCAGCCAGAGGATTCAGAGTTGCAGCAGTGGACGGCGCAGAATTCTGGGTGGTCGATAGATTGCTGGATGCACTTTCTGCCCTCCACGACAGGGCCTGCTCACACTGCTCATTTTCTAATAAAGGTCTACCGCGTGGACCCATTAATTGTGAGATGAATGTGGGGACGCCAGAAACGTGCCTCTCTCCTAATCTCGCAGCAGTCGGCTGCGATACACCTGGATCAGGAGCTCGGCCTGTGCCCACACCCTGACTTGGGCCTCCGCGTCCTCGCCCGCGTCCACGTCCTCTAGGCCTACCCCTCAGCATGCTGTATTACCAGTAGTGCAGAAACAGAACGCTGTAATTAAATGTGCCACTTATTGGCCTGTGGTTGGAGGCTGACTTTGCTTACGGAACGCACAGCAGAGGCAGGAAAGAAGCCTGCTGTAACACTTAGCTGGCTGCGTATGAATTAGGACAACTACCCCCAGCAGAGACGCAGTACAGTCAGGACGGTCACAGGCAGCCCAAATAGATTTTTTTTCCTAAATTTTTTTGGAAAAGCCCACTGCCTATATAGACTGTATATGTCTTTCACTGTCCCTGCCTCACCACCACTACTGGCCCTGGACTATGTAAAATTACTGCAGGACGCAATGCTCTGGACGCAATGCTCTGCACGGCCGATATACAAAAAAAAAAAAAAAGTGCAACACTGCAAAAAGCAGCCTCAACAGTACTGCACACGGTCAGATGTGGCCCTAAGAAGGACCGTTGGGGTTCTTGAAGCCTAAAATCAATCCTAACACTCTCCCTATAGCAGCTCCTGCATCAGCAGCACTTTCCCTGATCTCTGTCAGAATGCATCTGTGGCGAGCCGCGGGAGGGGCCGATTTATATACTCGGGTGACACCTGATCTCGCCAGCCACTCACTGCAGGGGGGTGGTATAGGGCTTGAACATCCCAGGGGGAAGTTGTAATGCCTTCCCTGTCTTTCTATTGGCCAGAAAAGCGCGCTAACGTCTCAGAGATAAAAGTGAAAGTAACTCGAACATCGCGTGGTGCTCGCCTCTAGTAACGAGCATCTCGAACACGCCAATACTCGAACGAGTATCAAGCTCGGACGAGTACGTTCGCTCATCTCTAGTAAAGAACCCTTTTCTACGTTGGTGATGAAACCTGATTTCCTCTAGATGTAGCAGATGCCCTGTCGTTACCGTCGCAGCCCTGGGTATAACCAGATCATGGGAGAGATCCTTGTATTGTCCCCTCATGTATTTATACATAGTTATTTGATCACCCCTTAGCCACCTTTTTTCTAGAGTAAATAATCCCAATTTGGATAGCCTCTCTGGGTATTCCAGTCCTGTCATTCCAGGTACTAGTTTAGTTGCCCTTATTTGAACCCCCTCCAGCACTATAACATCTTTCCTGAGCTCCGGTGACCAGAAATGTGCGCAGTATTCCATGTGAGGCCTGACAAGTGCCTTATATAGTGGGAGGATAATGTTCTCGTCCCTCACCCCTATACCTCTTTTAATGCACCTGAAGACTTTATTAGCTTTTGCCGCAGCAGACTGGCATTGGTTACTCCAGTTTAGTCTACAATAGAGATGAGCAAGCATACTCGCTAAGGCAAACTACTCGAGCGAGTAGTGCCTTATGCGAGTACCTGCCCACTCGTCTCAAAAGATTCGGGTGCCGGCGGGGGAGAGCGGTGAGTTGCGGGAGTGAGCAGGTGGGAGCGGGGGGGAGAGAGTGAGAGAGAGATCTCCCCCCTATTCCTCCCCACTCTCCCCTCCCCCCGCCGGCACCCGAATCTTTTGAGACAAACGGGCAGGTACTTGCATAAGGCACTACTCGCTCGAGTAGTTTGTCTTAGCGAGTATGCTCGCTCATCTCTAGTCTACAATCCACTAGTACCCCCAAGGTCCTTTTCCATATCACTTTTCCCTAGCAGTACCCCATTTAGTGTATATTGGTGACATCCGTTTCTCCTACCCATGTGCATAACCTTACATTTTTCAACATTGAACTTCATTTGCCATTTTTCTGCCCAAGCCCCCAGCTTATCTCGGTCCATTTGTAGCCATACCTTGTCCTCCGATGCATTGATTATATTGTATAATTTTGTGTCATCTGCAAATATTGATATTTTACTGTGCAGCACCTCTATCAGGTCGTTGATAAATATGTTGACCAGAATGGGGCCCAATACTGAACCCTGTGGCACCCCACTAGCGACGGTGGCCCAATCAGAGTATGAACCATTTATTACCACCCTCTGCTTTCTATCTTTGAGCCAATTCTTTACCCAGATACACACGTTTTCACCCAATCCAAGCTGTCTCATTTTATTTATCAGGCTCTTATTGTTACGGCACTCTGACACCCCCCCCCCCCCCCCGAGCGCCAGGTGGGGTGCCCTGAACTTACCGCACCCCACTGTCCCTGCCTACTTGCCTCGACCTGGCTAACCCCAGGCAGACAACTGGACGGTGGTCCCTACCCTGGCTAGGGACCTAGCGACTGCACAAGATGGACCTAACTAACGGGGGACAGAGTACCGACAAGGAAAGGCAGATGGAGTGACCAAACAGAAAAAGCTAAGTTTCAGGCAAAGCTGGAAAGGAGGCTGACAAGCAAACTAGAGAACTGACTGAGACAACTGCAGACAGGACTGACTAGGAGCTGACAGAACCAGTAACTGGCAGTGAGCTCAGGTCACTGCCAGCCTTATGACTACAAAACTCCGCCCAGGGGCGGGGAGTGGGAGGAGCCAACCCCCCACTCATGGTACAAAAGAGAGAGAGGAGTACGGGCGGACACGCCCACACCGCTGCACGCCGGCCGCCCCACGTCGCCGGGCAAGCCCTGATGTCAGAGCTCCAGGACGCCAGAGCTGAAGCCGGGGCGGCGCGCGCTGACCGCGGGACCCCGCGCCGCACTGCACGGTAACACTTATGCGGTACGGTGTCAAATGCTTTAGAGAAGTCCAGATAAGCCATGCCCCTAACCCCTCCCTTGACCACACCCTCTGTCTTGTGCTTCAAAAAGGGCTCCAAGGCTGAAAAAGTTTGGGAACCGCTGATCTAGATGTTCACTTACGGCAAATGTAGAGTGAAATGCTGCAGGATAACATATAGAACTTGTATGCCTACATGCCCGCCCCTATTCACATCTTGTACCAAGCTAGAGGCGGCCCAACAGGGTACTGAAGCCTCCCTTCAAGGAGTCAGTTTTCCACAATAAGTTCTCCTTTTGCTCTGATATTATAATCACTTACTTATCTCTATGTTGGACTCACACACACAGAAAGTTTCATTCGATTTTAACAACTCCTTTTAGAGGAGGGATTTTTTTTTTTTTTACAATTATTGGATATTCCTATCTTGGTCATATTCCTGGCCATACTCCTCCGTATAGGGTAGTTGAGAGTATGGAAAAAGCCAATCAGGCTGTCTTAGGCTGTTTTGTTAACTACCATAGAAATGAATATGAGCTTCAGAAACAACATAGCCCAGCAAACTATGCTGTTTCTTTAAATTTAGAAATTGTACTGTGCTGTTTCCATAACTTATGTTCACTTCAATGGAAGTTATAGAAACAGTGTAAAATACCCCGCTTGGCTGTTTCAATAATTCTAACCACCCTAGCCACTGCATACAACTGGGACAGGGCTAAAAAGTACAGAATGTGAGATCTGTATAGGTCCCAGAGGTGGGACCCACATCTATAAGACATTTATGGTATATCTTGTGGATATGCTATAAACGTCTATAAAAGAGAAAGAGATAGAAATACCCCTTTAATCTGTTTTTTCCCCAATATTTCCTTGATATAAATTTGGAATAAACATTCACTAGTTTTATTATTGTTTGCTTGAAGTTACAAATATCAACATATAATCCAGCTCATCCGAAAGCAGAACAAATATGTATTCATTTTCATGCTTCCGGCAACCTGTTGGCATTTAGGATAAGTGGTTCCTCATATCAAGGATGCTGTAACCAAAGGCAATTTTATCAACCTTCAACATAACTGCAAACAATAAAAGAACCGAGCTCTCTCCACTGAACCTTGCTTCTAATTTAATATACTCTTATGTTCTTTTCATTTGCACAGACTGAACATATTCATTTAGAAGGATACAGGAAGAATTGCTAAATACAAACACATTACAAGCAACTAAAATAAATTAATTCAGGGACATAAAAATATCTACCTGATTAAATTATATTTTGTTACATATGGCTATTTTTCGTTGCAAAATGGTGCTATTTATCTATGTTGTATAATTGCTGGATCACCGACCCTTCTGAAGAATATATACCGGTAAGTGATATAACATATAATATTGTAACGCTCAAAAAAGGCGTCCAGGCTTCTTTTGTACTCTTTTATTGAATTCACCATCACCACGTCCTCAGGTAGGGAGTTCCATAGTCTCCCTGCTCTTACAGTAAAGAACCCCCTTGTATGTTGGTGTAGAAACCTTCTTTCTTCAAGATGTAGAAGGCGCCCCCTTGTTACAGTCACAGTCCTGGGTAGAAATAGTTGATGGGAGAGATCTCTGTATTGTCCCCTGATATATTTATACATAGTTATTAGAGCGCCCCCTTGTTACAGTCCTGGGTAGAAATAGTTGACCGAAGAGATCTCTGTATTGTCTCCTGATACATTTATGCATAGGTATTAGTGTGCTTCCTTGTTACAGTTGTGGGTATAAATAAATGACAGGAGAGATCTCTGTATTGTCTCCTGATATATTTATACATATTTATTAACTCGCCCCATTGCCGTCTTTTTTACAAACTGAATAACCCCAATTTTGATAGCCTCTCTGGGTATTGTAGTCTACCCATTCCATTCATTACTTAGTCGCCCGCCTTTGTACCCGCTCAAGCTCTGATATGTCTTTCCTGAGTACTGGTGCCGAAAACTGTACACAGTATTCCTTGTGTGGCCTGAACAGTGATTTGTAAAGAGTAGAGATGAGCGAGCGTACTCGCTAAGGCAAATTACTCGAGCGAGTAGTGCCATTTTCGAGTACATGCCCGCTCGTGCTAAAAGATTCGGGTCCGGCAGGGGGCGGCGGGGGAGAGGGGGAGGAACGGGGTGGAGATCTCTCTCTCTCTCCCCCCCCCCCCCCCCCCCCGCTCCCCTATGCTCACTCCCGCAACTCACCGCTCACCCCCGCCGGACCCCGAATCTTTTGGCACGAGCGGGCATGTACTTGAAAATGGCAATACTTGCTCGAGTAATTTGCCTTAGCAAGTACGCTCGCTCATCTCTAGTAAAGAGGAAAAACAATGTTGTTGTCATGTGCCCCTAGACTTTTTTCTGATGCACCCCATGATCCTATTTGCCTTGACAGCAGCTGCCTGACAGTGGTTGCTCCAGTTAAGTGTATAGTTAACTGAAATCCACAAGTCCTTTTCCATGTCAGTGTTATCCAGTGGTTTCCTATTTAGTGTGTAATAGTGACATGTATTTTCTCTGCCCATGTGCAGAAGCTTATATGTATCAGTGTTAAGGCCCATTTACACATAACGATTATTGCTCAAAATTCGTTCAAAATGAATAAATTTGAGTGATATTCATTCAGTGTGAAAGCGAAAAAATCAGTCAGCTTAAAAAAACCTCATTGGCTTGCTGGCTTCTCATCCTGCGTAAATGCTTCTCGCTCAGTGCTTCCCATAAGAGGTGAGCGAGAAGTGGACGACAAGCTCGCGAGACGGCAGCAGGTCTTTCTGTGTAAACGCTCTGCACAAGCGCTGACGACGTTAGCGGTGACGTCAGCACTCGTACAGTTGTTTAAAAGACTGGCCGCCCATGTAAAAGGGCCTTGAAACCTCATTTGCCACTTTTCTACCCCCAATTTATCCAGATCCATTTGCAACCCTGTCCTCTATTGTGTAAATTACTTTGCAGTTCTGTACCATCTTGACCTTATTTTGTTTTTGCTTCTGTAGTCAGTATTTTTTACACACAAAAAAAAATGCAAGAATAGATTTCTCCTTCCTGAATAAATATGCAGTGAATATTCTTATCTATGGCTTCTGTTCTGTTCCTTTTTGTAAATTGAGATTTTCTCTCTTCATTCTTCCTAAGTGGATGGGCCCTGTCTGGTATGATGTAAGGGATGAGCTGTGTTTTATATGTCAATTAGATGTCTCCCCCATGCTGATTAACCACCCTTCTCTTCATTAAGTGGTTTCACTGTATCTCCCACTTTTCTCTTCTTGCCTTCTATTTACTTTATTTTATTTTTTCACTAGATGGATTATTTGGTGACTGAAATTGTTTGTTAACATCTACAAATAGGCTGAAAGCAGGTAAAGGGTAACGATAGGCTGCTGAAAGGTCGGAAAGATGCCACTTTCCCCTTGTACCATATATTTTAATATTAAAAGGGTGCCTCAAAAATGTATACACACCTTGGATGTTTATAAAGTTAATATTTATCTACATGCAGTTTATTCATTCATACAGAAATGAATAAGGCTGAGTTCCCATCTGCGCTGGAACGACCATTCAGGGCTTCAGTTGCAGATCCGATACAGAATACTGGAAGAAATAGCACTGCATGTAGCGCTTTTTCTTCTGGTAAAACACCACAATATGAGCA
The DNA here is from genome assembly GCF_035609145.1 of Eleutherodactylus coqui. Lineage (NCBI taxonomy): Eukaryota > Metazoa > Chordata > Amphibia > Anura > Eleutherodactylidae > Eleutherodactylus > Eleutherodactylus coqui. The sequence continues at coordinate 108,825,017 of NC_089839.1, read as the reverse complement.
GAAATCAAATGGACCTCATTATAGTTAGTGGGACCATAAGATGGATCTGTTTGGCCAGGGGATTTCCCTTTCCTGCTCCCAGAATAGGAAAGTAGGAAAACAGAACTACCACCGCAAATATAAAAGCAGCCTAATTGTTTTTGTCTTCACTTGTATTCAAACTGATGACAATTCTGGCCCAGGCACTGCAGATAATGCAAAGCAATGTAATTGCAAACATCAAGAATAATTTCATTTGGCATTTGTGCACATTCTAGTGCAATGGCTACTCTAAATTCATTGACTGCTGCTTGTTTTTTGCCAAGAACTAGAGGGCAAGGAGCATGAGGTCTGCTGAACGTGGAGGATATTCTACTGAACCTTTTCTGCCAATCAATCTGTTTGGCAGATTGTCATCAAGGTAGTTCCTTACATCATGATGGTAGTGTGGGGGTGCTCCATCCTGTTGGAAATAAAACTCCTCATCCTCGAAGTCCTCTTGAATGCGCAACATGACAGATTACCGTAGCAAGTTCAAGAAAACTGCACCAGTCATGGTAGCATCAAAAAAGAACGGTCCAATTAATCCCTTCACGTAGGCAAACTTGTTTGAAACTCTATCCAAAACTGTATTTTCAATTCAACTGCATTTTGAAACTTCCAGTAGCACTATTGGATAAATTTCCTTTGTTCAAAGCTCAGTCTAGCTTCACCCCTTGGAGCTTATTTACTAATACTGTCTAAAAGTTAGGCAGTGCGGGGGCGTGGCTAACTGCCGATGGAGTGAGCCGCATTTGCTCTGAGCTCCCGCCGGACCCGCCGACAGAACGGACCAGTGTGCCGCCGCAGACCCAACACTGACCGGGCATGACGAAGAGGAGGCTGGCCGAGACCCCTAAGCACCCGCGGAAGTCATCCGGACCCGGAATGGAACGCTTCCTCCGCTCCCCCGAAGAGATCCCCACATCGAGCGGGAGAGGCAAGATGGCGCCCCGCAGACCGGCCAGAGAAGTAAGAGGGGGGAGGGAGGAGGAGGTGCGGAGCGACGCTGCAGAAAGGTCCCCCACTGAGCATCCCTGGGATCCAGGCAGCCCGGAGGGAGACGAGACGCCGGCAGCAGCAGTCCCCAGCACCGATCTAGCTCCACAGTGCAGACTCCTGGAAGACGGAGGGGGAGGGGGGAGGGGGAGAGCATGCCAGGCAGCGGAGAAACAGAGGCTGCATCTCACATCCCAGCTGCAGGGGCTCACCCCTCCCAGAAGGAGAATAAAAGCCTCAGGGGACATAACGAGCCTCACATAAAGGCCACCCCAGACCACAGTTACATACAGGACAGACTCCTGGAAGATAGAGGGGGGGAGGGGGAGAGCACGCCAGGCAGCAGAAAACCAGAGGCTGCATCTTACACTAGTATCCCAGCTGCAAGGGCTCACCCCTCCCAGAAGGAGAATCAAAGTTGCAGGGGACATAATGAGCCTCACATAAAGGCCACCCCAGAACACAGCTACCCACAAGAGGACCCTCTGTTAACCCCTCATTACCCAAGAAACAGGGGAGTAAGAAAGGGACTCTGGACCCCTGTACATCCACAGCAGGCACAACAGGGATGACCAAAGCTGCTACCCCCCTTCCACAGAGACCCCCCAGGGAATCAGGAGGGCAAACGCCACGTCATACTCCAGCATCACTCGGCGAAACAAGACCCCTCGCAGAAAAGGGCCAAGACACCCCTCCCGCCAAACTCAGACAGAAAGAGTCAAGACCGGTGACCCCAAACCCTTACACAAAACAAGTCCCTAGCTCCGGGGCGACCCAAACCCTGCAGACAAGTGACGAAGAATGGGACTGGAGGGCACACTTGAGGTCTATCCCCACAAAAGGGGAAATGAATGATTTGCTGTTAAAGCTGGATGCTGCACATAAACAAGACATCGCCGTATTACAAGAAGACATCAGAAGTATAGGACAGAGAGTAGTTGAAGTGGAAGAAACCCAAGACAAGTTCCAAAACACCCTAACTGAACACGCGCACATCATGGAAATGCAAGCTCATCAAATTGCGGAGCTAACAAACCATATCGACGATATCAAAAATAGACATAGACGCAACAACCTCCGCATTAGAGGTCTATCAGAAGAGATCAACAACAAACAACTGGAAGACTGGGTCACAGAGCTATTCAATTATTTACTGGACAGACCACCGGACGCAGTTCTGGAGTTAGACAGAGTACACCGAGCCCTGGGCCCGAAACAGCTAGACCCTACTAAACCCAGGGACGTGATATGTCGGGTTCATTTTTATAAAGAGAAAGAGCAAATTCTTCAACGCTCACGCACGATGGAAGACTTACATTTCAAGGGCCGCACGGTAGCCATATACCCGGATTTATCCAAACGCACCCTCCAGCTCCACAGAGCCCTCAAGCCACTGCTGACAGCCCTGAGAGAGAAAGACATCCCGTATAGATGGGGATTCCCCTTACAGCTACAAGCCAAAAAAGGAGGGAAACTGGCCACCTTCAGACACCTGGATGACCTCCCTAAATTCCTAGGAACTTTGGAACTTCCACAAATAGCAATCCCTGACAGGCCCAGGATCGGAGGGATGCCGGTTCCTCCACCCAAAACAGACTGGCAAACCGTAGGCGCCCCAAGAAAAAGGAACAAGAACAGAGTACCAAATGATCAAGATGCCGATTAAGACCCGCAGAGCAACACAAACCACAGGCGTCTCTACCCCGGTTCGCGTCTCTACGAATTACACCCGGGACGGAGTCCCTGGCTGGCCATCTCCCTCTTGCTCGAACTCAAAATCGTGATCCTGAATCTGACTCCCTCTTACCGCAAAGATAATTAAGGGTCCTGCGGCGGACATGATTGTAGTCTGCAGATAAGCAAATTCTCTCTCCCCCCCTCCTCACCCCCCTCTTCTCTCTTTGCTCTTACTTCTCTCCGCCTTCTTCCCCCTCGTTCTGTCCACCTCTTTTGCCCACACACTAACTCCTTTCTCTCTCTCTCCGTTCCACCTTACCTCTTTCTCCCCAGGAGAAAACAAAAGATACATATGCTCGGCGGTGAAGGCGGGGGCAGACCTCTGTTGTCGGTCTCCCCTCTCCTCCACCTAGATTAGGCAGCTCAAAGCTGCATCTACGGATAGCGTATTCCACTTTATTTTACTTCCGTTAATTTAGTATTTTTGATTTGAGTGGCCTAACTAAGGCCAATTAATGTTCTTGGTTTGTATCTTCCCCTCCCAGGCCTTCCCCAGACACTACCCAACCCCCCTCTCTCCCACCCCTACCCAACCACGACCTCGCTTACGCCACATAGGAAACCTGCATAATATCTGGGCCTATGGCTAGCCTAACTGTGTGCTCCTATAATGCCAAGGGGTTGAACATCCCCTCTAAAAGGGGGCAAATCCTGTATCACATGCAGAAAAAAGGGAGAAAGGTACTCCTCCTTCAGGAAACACACTTTAAGACTGGGGAAATCCTGTCTTGCTCCACGAGAGCGTACCCCACATGGTTCCATAGTTCTAATCCAAACCGCAAATCAGGAGGAGTATCCATTGCTTTACACAACTCCCTGCAAATTCAACCCCTTGGCACGAAGAGTGATCCTGAGGGCAGATACCTCTTCCTCAAAGCTGATGTCGCGGGCAGGATAATTACAATAGCTAACTTATATTTCCCAAACCAGGGACAGATCGCCTTTGGAATAGGTACCATGAGGGAATTATCGGAATTCGCGGACGGAACCGCTATTATTCTAGGAGGCGACTTCAACCTGGCGATGGACCCCGAATTAGACTCGTCTTCAGGTAAGTCCTCGGTCTCCCGCTTGGCAGCACGGGCCCTGGTTAAGGAGCTGGGGAACATGGACCTGGTAGATCTGTGGCGCTTGCTCCATCCGGGCGCCAGGGACTACACATTCCACTCAGCAGCCCATAACAGCTATGGCAGGCTTGATTATATTTGGATCTCCCACGCTCTCCTAGACTTTAAGCCGGCATGCACATTCGGACCTTTTATTTGGTTAGACCATGCCCCGGTATACGTAGACCTGGACGGCCCCCTTAGGGACCCCCGGGCACGTGGGTGGAGACTCAATGATAATATCCTAAAAGACCCCACATGTGTGCAAGAGATCAAATCAACCATAAATAACTTCCTAATTGACCACAATAATGACCCCACACAGACCCCACTTAAATGGGAAGCGCTAAAATGTGTCCTGAGAGGCACCCTAATCTCACAAGGGGCCAGGCTAAAAAGAGAACGCGCAAAGGAACTGGGAAACCTACTTACCACACTACAGGAAAAAGAAATAGCAAACAAAAGGTCCCCAAGCGACACACTACGGGCAGACTTATCGACACTTAGACAAAAAATAATATCAATCCTAGATCAAAAGACATTAGCGTTTAGAGACAGAATGCGGAGGGAAGTGTACGAGACCAGGGACAAATGTGGTCACCGGCTTGCGCGAGTCCTCCACCCTAGAACACCTCAAACACATGTCCCCAAAATTCAGAGGGCCAAAGGGGGGGCGGCGATCTCCACTAAAGACATCCTAGAGGAATTCCGCATGTACTATAAGAAACTATACGACATAGATAGGCCCGCTCAGGAAGGAGAGGGGGAGCAAAGTGAAGAGAGAGCCTTCCTAGATAGATATGGACCAGGACCCCTTGGAGCAGAGGAGTCTGAGGCCATGGAAGCGGACTTCACCTGCGAGGAGATAACCGACATAATCAAAAACCTAAAGATAGGGAAGAGCCCAGGCCCGGATGGCTTCTCAGCCAGGTTTTTTAAGCTCTTCGCGGAAGAACTATCCCCCTTCCTAACTCAAGTCTTTAACGATATTTCCAGGGGAAGCCCCCTACCCCCACAGGCCCTTCAGGCACATATAGTGGTAATTCTCAAACCAGGCAAGAATCCCTCCTCATGCGCTAGCTATAGGCCTATCTCCTTACTGAATTTAGAAATAAAAATGATGGCGAAACTCTTAGCAAACAGGCTCAGTAGACACATTCCTGACTTAATACACAATGATCAGGTAGGATTTGTCCCGGGCAGGGAGGCGCGAGATAATACCATCAAAGCCATCTCCCTAATTACGCGCGCAAGATCGACGGACAAACCGCTATACCTCTTAGCAGTAGATGCTGAGAAGGCATTTGACAGGGTCAGGTGGAGCTTCTTGGAGGGGACCCTCTGCCGAATGGGATTGGGGCAAAGGATGAGAAAGTGGATTATGGCGCTGTATAACGGACCCTCCGCAAGGATACGAGTAAACGGTGCCTTGTCGGATGTGATAATCATAAAGAATGGGACGCGGCAGGGCTGCCCTCTATCGCCCCTGCTGTACGTCCTCACTATGGAATCCTTGGCCAATGCCATCAGGGAAAATGGATTGGTTAGAGGTCAGGCGGAGGGCCCCTCCGAACACAAGCTAGCATTATTTGTGGACGACCTCCTCCTGTTCCTGTCAAACCCTAGAGTGGGGTTACCGGTGGTGATGAAGGAGTTTGAAAGATATGGCCAGGTCAGCAATTTTAAAGTGAATCTCCAGAAATTGGAAATTCTTAATGTAACCCTCCCTCGGGAGGAGGCCGAGACACTCGCTGCTTCCTTCCCCTTCAAATGGAAAGACTCCTACATAAAATACTTGGGGGTTCAACTACCGGCGGACCCGGCACAGATATTCGAACTAAATTTCCTCCCCTATGCAGATAGGCTGAGGGCAGACCTAAACAGGTGGAACCCACTGTATGTTTCGTGGACGGGGCGGATTAACTCCATAAAGATGGACGCCCTTCCGAAGTTCTTGTATCTGTGTCAGACTATGCCGATACACCTAGGTCGTCAATACTTACTCAACATCCGCTCCCTAATAATTAATTTTGTATGGGCAGGGCGTAGATCGAGGCTTAGCTACAGAGTGCTCACCCGAGCCAAGGAGGAGGGAGGGCTGGGGCTTCCATACTTTGCGCTTTACTACAAAGCAAGTATAGCCAATTGCGTCCTCACACTACCTCAAGGGAGGGCGACAAAATTGTGGGTGGAAATGGAACATGAATCAGACGCTAGGGCGATACAAGGGGCCCCATGGATCCCAAGACAATACATGGGAGACCTCACCTCCTGTCACCCCTTGTCAAGGGGATTCTCAAGATCTGGGGAACATTCGCATCAAAGCTAGGTCTAGCAACAGTACCGGGCCCCCTTACACCACTACTGGCCAACCCTCAATTCCCAGCAACTAGAAGCATTATATCGATACTATCCCTCCCTAATCATCCAATACCGAGAGTCAGAGATGTACTGACCGAAAATGGATTGAAGTCCCTGACGGAGATTCACAGGAACTCCATCCCACACCCGGGAGCCTGGCTGAGATACCTTCAAGTTAGGGAGTTTGTGGGGTCCCTGGCGCCTGAGGGGTGTGGTAGTAAGCAGTTGATGCCATTTGAGCACCTGTGCATGTCCTCGGCTCCTACCGAGCATGGAATATCAACTATTTACAAGTTGCTGCTGACAAAGGAGACGGGGGACGAACCACCCAGTTACGCAGCCCAGTGGGAATCAGAACTGGGCAGAAGCCCAACGAGGGCAGATTGGCAGAGAGCGTTCCTTCTATGCCACAAAAGTTCCAGATTTGGGAGACTCCAGGAGCAAAACTATAAGGTCCTATCCAGGTGGTATTGGACACCGTTGAGACTGCATCAACTCGATAAACAAATACCCCCAACCTGTTGGAGGTGCCAGAAAGGCTCTGGGACAATGTCGCACATTTGGTGGGACTGCCCCCCAGTTAGAGAACTCTGGTATAATATAGAAACATTATACAACGAAATGACCAGGTCGGCGGTGTCCCTGACAGCTGAAATGACCCTGCTCCTGATGCTCCCCGGACCTATAGCCAAAGTCAAGGCGGACTTATTGAGGATGGTGATACTGGCGACAAGGATGTCTGTCCCTGGGCTGTGGAGATCCACGACCCCTCCCACTAGAATAGTTTGGGCTGAGAAACTGAACCTCCTTATGAGGTATGAAGAGGAAGGGGCTGATTGCGAGCAGGAACGACTGTACTCCCATGATTTCTGGAGCCCTTGGATCGCAATGAGAGACTCAGACCAATTCAAAAAATGGCTGGAAACAGGTCGATTAGGTTGATAACAACCTTTAGGAGTGGGTAAGCGAGGCTGATATTTTTCCCTTACCCCCCCTTCCCCTACCCCTGCTTCACCTCTCCCCTCATCCCCCCCCCTTCACCCCCCCAGTTATGTTCATGATTTGTAATAATCTTACATTGCGTAGTTCTCAATTTCTGATACGAGACACAAGAGATTAAGCTATACAATCTAGTTCATGCCATAAGTATTATGAAACCAAGATATGTTGATTGCTGTGCTTATACGGACACATGTTGATATCAACGATGTTGTGCAATGTCTATATAATACTTTTCTTTGAAAACCAATAAAAACCGATTGAACTAAAAGTTAGGCAGTGCAAACTTAAGGCCCATTTACATGGGATGATTATCTTTCAGAGTTGTTTGAATCCCTGCACTCCTGTGGGAGTTTGAACACTAGTAGGCCCATGTAAATGTATGCAGAGACCGAACAACTGAGTAAGAGTTGTTCAGTTGTTCAGTTTCTGTATGCAAAATAGCCATACAGGGTAAAAAGCAGTCGTTCAATTCTGAAAAACTGTCTGCTTACAGTGGATGGAGGCAGGTGGGGGGAGAACACTTCTTTGCCACCTCCCTACATGCTGGACGTGCTCTGAGTGATGCCAGGCCATATGGGACCCTATTATAATACATTTCTCCATACTGTGAGCAGCTTTAATCTGGCACTGTTGAATGCAGCTTTCCACTCATATCTATCACATATTCTGATTAGGTTATATGCACCACGGAGCTCAAGCTTGGTAAAAATGGTAGCTCCTAGCCTAGATCTTACTTTGTTGTAGAAGCTGATCAAATTGGTCTGACATGATCAATCCTTCATGAACCCGTGATGATGAGGACTTATGCCATTGTTTTCCTTGAGGTATTCCAGGATGGCATCTTTCAGAAACCATTTGAATATTTTTCCAATTATTGAAGTGAGACTTACCGGCCTGTAGTTACCAGGCTCTCTTCTTGACTCCTTTTTCTATATTGGAACCACTTTGGCAATACACCAATCCAGTGTTACAACCACAGACTCAATAATGTCCCTAAATATAAAAACTAGTGGTCTATCTATCATGTCACTTGGTCCCCTTAGAACCCTTGGGTGTGTTCCATCTGGGCCCGACAATTTGTCGATTTTAATCTTTTAACCGGCTCTGGACTTCCTCCTGCATTAGGCATGTGATATTTAGTGGGGGGTTCATTTTATTCCCCTGTATCTCGTGTGACATTTCCCTTTCCTTAGTGAATACACTATAGCAAAAACTATTTAACAGATGTGCCTTCCCCACATCATCTTCTAAGATTTCTCCTGCATTACTTGTTAGCAGGCTAGTGCTTTCAGTGCAAATCCTTTTACCGTTTATATAATTGAAAAATAGGGTTATTTTTGCTCACTTTGGCAATCAGTCTCTCTGCCTCCCCCATGGCAGTTTTGATCTTTTCATTACATAATTTGTTTTTTTCCCACCATGCTTCCCTGAAAATAAGACATACCCTGAAAATAAAACCTAGTGGAAGTTTTGCTGAAGTCCTAAATATAATCCCCCCTGAAAGTAAGACCTAGATACCTGCTGCGTGAGTCTGCTGTGATGAGCTCCCACTGGTGGCCGGAAGCTGCAATACCGTCCCTGCTGTACAAGTGGTCCAGTAACTGCTGTGGGTGATCGTTACAGTCTGCAGACAGTGTGTGGGAGCCAGGTACTTTACAGCCCTTATTTTTTGTGGCCCTGTGTGTGAGTCAGGCAACCAGTGTGTCACTTTGATTTTTTAGGGGGTGATTATTACAGTCTCCAGACAGTGTGTACATGGAAATAATGGTAGTAACAAGAAATTCCTGATAGGATTCACAGTTTGTCTGGTTATGCTGCTTTGTGATGACAACTACTGTACAGTATATAATAAATGCTCATTTTTTTTTGTTCAACAATACATGCGAATTCTTCTTCATGGAAAAATAAAACAGCCACTGAAAATAAGACCTAGTGCATCTTTGGGAGCAAAAATCAATATAAGACACTGTCTTATTTTCGGGGGAGCAGGGTATATGATTTTAGCACTTTTTCACTGCCTTCTTGTTTTAATAATTTAAACGCTTTCTTTTTTGCTTATTGCCCCCTTTACAGTCTTGTTGAGCCACATCGGTTTCCCTCTACTTGTAGTTCTTTTATTTTTAAAGTGTATGAACTGCTCACATGAGTTAATTAGGATGTTTTAAAACTTCTCCCATTTGTCACCTGTATGGTTATTTTTGAGGACATTGTCCCAATTAATATTGCCAAGAGTAATTCTGAGCTGATCAAAATATGCTACTTATGATCCTATTAGCTGTTCTATTAGTTCACATTGTACTAACCCCATCCCTGAGCTGATCAAAATATGCTACTTATGATCCTATTAGCTGTTCTATTAGTTCACATTGTACTAACCCCACCCCCCCGCTTGACCCCCATTCCCATTACTTGGTCCCAGGTCACTGTCTACACTGTCTCCCCCTCCCCCCTATTACTCTTTTTGCCCTTCCCCAGTCCCTAGTTTAAACACTCCTCCAGACTTTTAGCCATCTTCTCCCCCAGCACAGCTGCACCCTCCCCATTGAGAAGCAGCCTGTCCCTACTGTAGAGCTTGTAGCCGACAGCAAACTAAGACCAGTTCTCCAGGAAACCAAACCCCTCCTTCCTACACCAACTCTGGAACCACTTGTTTACCTCCCTAATCTCAGGCTGCCTTTCTGGTGTGGCTCATGGTACAGGTAGTATCTCTGAGAAAACTACCTTGGAGGTCCTTGCCCTAAGCTAAGATCCTAGGTCCCTGAAATCATTCTTGAGGGTCCTCCATTGACCTCTAACTTGGTCATTGGTGCCAATGTGCACCATGACCGCTGGATCCTCTCCAGAGCCTCCCAGTAATCTGTGAACCCGATCCACAATGTGTCAAACTCAAGCACCAAGAAGACAACATACTGCTGGATTAACCTGATTGGAGATTGAAGCCAAGCCCTGGAATGGGAAGGTACCTAACAGGGCTATTTAAGAACTCACCAACTCTGTAACCAGTCATTAGCCGCCAGTCCACCATTACTTTTAAGTTTGGGGAATTGCACTCCTGACAAATAGTGGGATTTAGGGTATTGACTCTGAGTGACTCATACTAGACTCTCAGGAAAGATACAAAGGAAAAAAACAAAAATTATAAAAATCCTGCACTCGTAGGAAAGCCTTGTGACAAAAGTGGCATTTCAAGGCAAGCAACAAAGGCTTACTTTGAAGGAGGGGGATATGGTATACACAGAAGCCCCCTCCTGATGATGGTAATCCAGATCATCAGTCCAAGTGTAAATTCATTTGAATAGAGTGCACACCTGGTGTTCCATTCAAATGAATTAACACTGGAGAGGAGCACGCTAACGTGGTGACATCGCTGAAGCAACGTCGCTACCTCTCTTCTCTAAAGAAAGCACATGACTTGCTTTTCAATTGAATGACCCACAGAGAGACCAGCGGCGTGCCCCATGTGACGTTACCTCAGGACTGCCCCCCTCTCCCTCCGGAGCGAGCGGAGGATGCTCTGTGAGTCACCCACGCTCTACATCAACAGAATCACATTAGGTAAATTATGTTTGATATTTAAATGTTCGTTTTATCAATGTATGTATGGCTTGATAAAGGTGCCAGCGTGCACTGAAAAGCGTTGCCGTTATTGTACTTTGCTGCATTTCAAAAAATAAAGAATCCACCAAATCTGTACATCTGCTGGAGCATTTCATCTATACCATCGAATTGAATATCTGGATTACCATCATTAGGAGGGGGCTTCTGTATATAACACAACCCTCTCCTTCAAAATAAGTCTCCGTTACTTGCCTTGAACTGCCAATTTGGTCCTAGGCTTTTGTCACATGGCTTTCCTATGAGCGCAGGATTTTTATAATTTTTGTTTTTTTCTTTGTTTCATGTTTTGGGAGTCACTTTTTTCTAAGAGGTCCCCCGTAATCCATGTAGCCCTCCTTCTTAACAGTGAATACCACCAATGTAGAAAACAGCCACCCAGGATTTACTTTCAGGACCACAGTTGAGGCACCTGGAGACGTGTACTGGGTTCAGGTGTCCACACCAGGTGAGTCCTGACGATTAACACTCCGAGGCACTTTCCTATTTCTTCAAAGAGGTTTTCTTAAGGGATCACTTTGTGATCTTATTTAGACATTTAGAGTTCCACTTGTTCTTCAGATTGTAGATTCCTTGCCAACTCAAATAGCACACATAATCTGTGGACTATAGGAGAAAGGAATGGATGGAATAATATTTGAACGTATCCATCAAACGTAAGAACTCTCGAAATAGAACTAAAATATAAGGTTCCTGATGAATTGAAAAAATTGAAGAAACGCGGCAAACCCTGAACCTTGGAATTATAAACTAGGAATTTTTAACCTAGAACCTAGTATCTTGATCTATCATCTGTTTCAATAAAACGGCTAGGAATAGAGTTCATCTGCACTTAGAAAACCATCCAGAAAGGCAGATTGACACTGACTAGATAAAAGAAATCCTCTATAGGGGGGTTCTGTCCTAATTCAAAACTGTGGCATTTCTAAGGGAGGGTGCCAATAACTGAAAGCCAATCCCTCAGTGGACAGTCCTCCCATCATTGATCTCATGGGCTATCCATAAATAAAAACATCTATGGGGAGAGGACTGGCCGCAAGACAGAAAGTCTGGTCCGACAACTCTTGAATAATCATTCTCTATCATATTTAGAAGGGAAAGTACATTGTCCCCGTCTGCTTTCCAAATCTGAACTATCCCCGAGGGAAGATGCACCCACACTCTAATACTAGTATTTGAAAGCGGGGAGATTAAGATTTATGTGTATTTAGTGGTGCAAAGTGCGAAGGCAGCGGAAATGCAGTTCTAAGCTCTCGCTCACTACCTGAAGGTTGTAAGTTCAATCCCCACATGGTTAAGGTAGCTGACTCAGCCTTCCATCCTTCCAAGGTCGGTAAAATGAGTACCCAGCTTGGTGGGGGGGGGGGGGTAATAAACAAATTACCTGAAAGCACTGTGGAATAAGTTGGCGCTTTACAAATAACAAGATTTTTTTACATATGTGTGTTTATCCTCACCACTGAAGTTTTAAACATTTATTTGTTAAAAGTTATATTTTAAGGGTTTCTATTCTGTGAAGGGCTTTTGAATGATTAGAGATCCCTCTGCCTAAGTGAATTTTAGATACAATAATAGTACGTGTATCGCTTACTACATAGATATGGTAACAGAACATATACAGACATACACAGGTGTACTTTTACACATACAGTACATGAACACACATGCATACACACATTTTATATATCGTAAATAAATATGCAAACACAGTTACCATATCTCCATTGAAGTACTCAGTCTCAGTGAAAGACCATAGCAGCTGGAGCCCAAAGGAGGCTGCTTTGGTTCTGTAGTTAGCAGCACCTGGAAGGCTGCTGCCACTGGCTGTGCCTCTGCTCACACCGCCAACACTGCTAGTGCCACCTGTAACACTACAACCCTCTGAGAATGCGCCCTATGACACTGCTGCCTTACAGCTTTCCCTCTTCCAAGACTCAGATGCCCATATTGTAAACAGCCTTTTGTCCACCAATCAATAAAGCTCAGTTCATTCCTCCAGCAGTCACATAAAATCTGTGGGTGACATGGCAAGTGCAGTGGAGACCAACCATTTCTCAGATCGGACCAGCAGGAGGCAGATGTTCCGGAGCAGGTTTATTTTTATTTAAACCCAGGCTGCTCCTGATTCCAATTACCCGCAGATAGACACCCTGGGAACTGGACTTCCAGTGCCTAGTGGCATATATATCCCTGGTGATGACCATATGTTTTAGACTTCAGGCACTCCTTGAATTCAATGGCAGCTGTGACTGTAGTACCAACCTGGACCACTGTAATGCTTACAGTGTCATATGCTTCCAACACTCTCCACACTGACATTGGGCTCAGCGCTCAGCCGAGCAGCATGAATCCTGAACATCAGACTCCCCTCAGATCAACTATTGATGGCTTATCCTGGGAATAGGTCATCAATAATAAAAGTCCCAGAAAACCCCTTTAACTGCAAAGTAATGAAATATTTGTGTTAAACCCCTGGAACTAAAGCGGAAAGTGTATACTTCAATCACATATTGATAACTTTGTTTCAGATCCATTGTATGCAGACTAAATTATGAAAATAGTGTCACTAGACCCGACAATATAGTGCAATTACTATCTACGTGTTACTCTTTAGTACTCTATATTCTTAAACCTAAAGAAAAAAAACTATTTATGGTGGAAAAACAGAACACTAATTTTACTGCATTTATAAACTTTGTATAAAATATGATTTGGAGATTGTACTGATTGGTAGAATACAGTAGTATAAGCCTTTAAAGATGAAAGGAGAAGCTATGCTATAATGTTCTGTATACGGTATTTTGAAAATGATAGGTTATTATAATAAGTGGCAGATCCAATCATGGTGATAGGAACTCAATTTAACACCCACAAGGGTCACACTTCACACCTCAATCAGACTGATCCTACATCTATGAACCCCTTAGTTATCAATTCTATTGCATATCCATTTTTAACAAAAAACCTCAGTTTTATTGCTTTGGCTTATCCCAATGTCTTAGTGTAACATCTTTTAAATATTCTTCTTTTCTCAGTCATTCATTTGTAATTCTGTCTGATCAAGTAGCCTCAGTGCCCCTTTTTTGGTTAGCTTAAAAATTAGCTAATATAATAGTTTAGTGGTTTTTGACACAGAAGTATTTAATAACGCATGGTGGTAGACTCTAATAGAACAGCACCACCTAGTGTCCAATATCTAAAACAAAAGTTAGAGTTATTAAAACAGATTTATTTTTACAGTTTCTTATTTAAAACTTTTTTTTATTGCATCTTGTAGCCATGTACATGATTTATTTGCTCTGTGATGTGTCAGTGGCACTGTAATATTGTATTTTTGCAATGTTATTGCAGTTTTACATTTAACAGTTAAACTTATCTTACAATTTTACAAACCATATGATCAAAATAAAACATTTGTAATAGTATCAAAATGAATGTGATAGTAAGGCAGGACTACATTGTGATTTTGGATGCAACTGGAGTCATGCAACCAAAACCTCCGTGTAGCGCAGCAACATTACACTACCATTGACCTCAATGGCGTTGCAGTGTGAGTCGCAGCTTGCCGCAGGTTGCTGTTGCCACAACATCACGGTTGCAAAAAATCCAGCCTGGTTGGATTTTTTGCAACTGCTATGTCACTGTCATGGAAACCTGCTGCAACCTGCAGCTCCATTGAGTTCAATGGCAGTGCAATGTCACTGCATGACACAGCGATTTCGATTGCATGACCCCCGTCGTGGCCAAAATTATTGTGTATCCCCAGACTAATACAATCAAGGAGGATCAACAAAAATCCAGAAATTTGCACAAAAAAACTTTCTGAATATCTGTTATAGGCTCTCCAACTGAACATTATTATAGTTGTACTTGTTTTTTAAAAAAGTTAGTATGCCCGATAGGAAATATCTTCCTGCTGTAAAGTCATCATAATTAAAGGGGTATTTCAAGCTTTTCCCCCCCTCTCGATAGGTCATCAGTAATTGGTTGATAAAGGTCCGCCACTACGGTTAAGAAAATCTGCCATATAACTTGGACAGACTTCTTAGACCCATATCATAAACATGCAATGGCTTGGCTTCAAGAACAAAGGCTCTCTAAATTTATGATCGGCTGCCCTTAAGTGGTTAATAACGACACAAAGACTATTCACACACTGTGTTACATGTGTATGCAATTTGCTATTGTAATTATGAATTAGGAACAATGGGAGAGATTTAATATTACAGGGTCACCACTGTACCAGTCACTGCCCCAGCATACTCCGTTGATGAATCATACGTCAGCTATAAACAAGGTAGGAATTGATTTCCACCACTTTTCAATTTTAGCTGGCACTGAAGCCATGTCTACATTTGGAAGATAGTTGCATGTTTTGCAGAAATGAACATATGCCAGAAAACTCTTTAAATTGAACTGATACATCTGCCTCACTGTGATAGTTGAGTAGATTTTGTTATAATTTCAGGTGGTTTGTAGGCCAGCTTTTACTATATATTTATCCCAAGATAGCAACAGCAAGAGTGTTAGCAAAAAGTTAGCTGCAAGCTCAATGGCACAGAAGCATAGCATTAGGAATATTAGTAATATCTTCCATGAATAATAGCCCATGACTGCACAGGTTAGCAGTGGTAATGTTAGGTGCTTCCAAATGGACTTGTTCCACAAGTTACCTCTTCATAACCTCCCTTCCTCCCTCACTGGATATATTTTAAACAACTGTCCCAGGTCATTGTGACCTTAGTCTCAATACTGAACAATATGCAGTGTCGCCAAATGGACTGAAGAGTTCAACTGTTAATCTGGACACACATAAATGCAAACTCTTGTTTTTATAGAATGCTGACAAGGGCTTGAATTATTCATCTGCAGATAAAAACTGGAGAAAAAAATATTTAATTACAGCTGGATCATAAAATCATAAAGGAGATCATATTATTTATCCCAAGTACAATTATATTTTCACAGAAAGCGGCTAGGCAGAAGACATTGTTCTCCACTAATTAATAAGAGATACAAACAGTTAAAAAAATGTAATAAATAGAATCTAAAATGAGAAAATTATACTCTAGAAAAAATATAGCAGAAATAGGGGCAAACTAAATTAACTTTGGTCTTTTTTCCTGTCTCTTCTGTGTTTTAAAGTATAAATGTTAAAGGAGTTATCTGTTTTGTTTTTTTAAATTGATGGTCTCTCCTCAGAATAGGCCATTAATGGCTATTTGGTGGGAGTCTGCTGCCCAAGACCCCCGCTGATCAGCTGATTGATTGGGTTGCAACACTCATCCCAGTGCTGTGGCTGCTTCAATGTCATTGTGGGTCCTCGTCCTGGGCAGCAGACCCCCCGACTGATCAGAGATTGGGTAGACTGTCAGTTTCTAAAACCTGGATACCTCCTTTTCAAGGAAGCTTGTCAAAAAAATTTTAGCCTGTAAATCAATACCAAAAATAAGTGGGAGATATGAAGCCACTTGCAAGCATACCTCTGTTTCACTTCAAACCGATGCCATGCTTTGAAATTTGTGTTTTTCAACCCAGTATGCTGCATGCAAATCAGCTGCAAGTAGTTCATTGCATGATCTGCTCCCTCTAACTGGTCCATGCTCTCTCCCCTCATTTTTTCTAACCCCTGCCCCTTGCCCAATGATTTAAATCTCCAACCTGGAGACATTGATCATTAAGCAAGGAGATATGGTAAAGGGTTAAGGCCCATTTAGACACAACGATTATCGCTCAAAATTCGCTCAGAGACTAAAAGCAGAAAAGCTTAAAAAGTAACAAGTGTTTTTTAGTCTATATGTTTTTTGTTGATATACTGTTGCCTCAACAGTATTGGAAAGCATAGTTGACTATATTTTTCAGTGTAACTACTGTAGATGAAAAAAGAAACCTTCTACTGCACGAGAAACATTTTGCTTATGGAAGTCAGCAGCACAGTATAGAGCTGTACAGGCACACAGCTGCATACATTTTGTGCATATGTTTAAAGCGGTTTAGCCAAATGCAGTATAATCCTAACCTTACATTTAGGACTAATATTAAATGGAATGCGAATATCCCAAATTGCTGTTCTTGAATACTGTATTTTCAAATTGCTGAGTGATTACATTAGTGGAATGCCCCTCTTAAGGAGTTGTGTGGAATGAGAGTATAATTGTCTGATGGTTATACATATGTAAGAGTTCTGGATTATACCAGGCTCTTTTTTGTCACAAACTAATCATTCAAGTCACAACCATGCACATTCAATTCTGCGGATAAATTGTAACAATATAGCACTACAAAAAAAATTGTAACATTTCTTAGCACACTGAATGATTTAGTCCATCTACTTCATGATACAAAGGCCACTTGTATGAAAATTTGGAATTTGACAGATTAGATATAACAAAAATATGGTAAAAACATTTAAGTTACTACCAAATCACTCATTCTTTTCTAAACTACAATGATATTTATTCAGCCTCTATGCACAGGATAGTACATGGTGATGGTGGGGATGGAGCAGTCCTTCAAGTCGTTTGATGATTTCATAATCAGGTAATGCCAAGGTGTTAACGTTCAGTCCCAGCATATGTGATACCACCTCTCGAAAGTCTGCCAGCTATAAAAAACATAAAATATTGTTAATTCAGATGGTTGAAGTGTAAAACTGGACATCCTCATTTTAGTACACAAATAAATACTACTCTTCCTAAAACTTTGAGTCCAACCTGTCCTATCAAGTGTTGACAAAATGGCACTTCACAAATTAAGTACAAAACCTTTAAAAGGGTCAACAGAGACTGGTTACTATACTTCTAAGAGAATTAACATAATCAGTCATATTTAACAAACAAAATATACCAGAAAGGTGCTAAACTTGGATGTGCCAAAATTACTATGGAGTACCAAGATCAGATTGTAAGAAATCTGGCACAACTTTTCTCCAGTTAAAGAGGCTGCCCGCGAGTGCAAGAAATTAAAATTATTATTCACCTGTTAAATCCCCTGTCATTCCAGTGCCAATGCTCTATGTGGTACACGATCGCTCTAGGAAAAAAAACACTGGTAGGGATCCTACCAGTGTTTTTTTTCCTGGAGCAATGATGTACCATATGGCCCATGGTTAAGTTATTGTTAGCATCATCGCTGAGGCCAGAGATTGACTGCAGCAGTCGCTTGCTAGAATAGCACACATTCGCTCCAAGGCAGTAGATAAAGACCGAACCAGTGATACAACAGCACCGAAGTGGCGTGAAGATTTAATAGGGGAGTAATGTTTGTTTTTATTTTATAAACATTTCCTGCAGTTAGTATGCTTTCTCTAATGCCCACAGGCTCACATGAGTGGGTCGGATCCCGTAGTGGATTCTAGCTGTGAGCCCGTCCGGTGACCCGGCATATGGTGTGTAATTGTATTGTGTATGACCACGTACTTACACAGGCAGGCATGCCTCGTACATATTTTTTTGTTTGTTTGTTTGTATGTCCTGCGCTGTCGCTTAGCGATGATGTTGAAACCTGCAGTCCATACGCAATGTAGTTGTGTATGGGCTGTGGGTATATCCACGACCATACAGCAAAATGGGCTCTGTGGTTGCAGACTCTACGGTAAAATAGAGTATGCTGCGTTTTATTTTCCACGAGCAGATTACACAATTCAAACCCACTAAAGTTAGCTAAATTGTGTAATCCAATGTATTTGATTGAACTGCGTATTACCGAGGATCATACAATAGCAGAGTCCGCAAACAGATCCTGTCATGTGAGACCAGCCTAACTCTCAGACAACCCCTTTGCAAAGTGTATCAAGATAGCGCATGTTATGTAATACATCTAGCGTGGTTCAAAGTATACTAGACACACTTAGGGCTAATGATGGATTTCTGCCACATTCCACGCAGCGGAAATCTGCGGCATTATCCCGCAGCTACTAGGTTCTACTAAACCTAATAGCTGAATGTTCAAGCTGCGGAATTCTACCGCGGAATTCCACAGTGTGAAAGAAAGTGTGGCATGCTCTAATTGCCAAAGGGAAAACGAACAGATGGTTTCCATTTTAGTCAATGGAAGCCGTCTGTCACTCAATACTTCCGCTGTGAGCACAAGCAGGAGTATCACATGATTTCACGTCACCGTATCATCGCCCACTGCCGGTGCGTCATGTGCTGTACTGCATGTGCGCACTGGGTAGCCATACAGGACTTGCGTGGTGGATCCGGAGAGGCGAATATGGGGTCTTTGGGGGGCGCTATGTCGGACTCCACTGCTTCATGGCTATCACATTTATACTAGTATTATGTGTCCATAAGATTTTTGACACATCCAAATTTTGAAACTTTTCTGGCATATTTTGTGTTGTAAAGGTATTCCACTGTGCCTGTTCCTCTGGTGATATAGCAACCAGCCTCCGTTGGCCAAGTGAGTACAGTCCAATGTAAGTCTCTAGGGTGTAGTGTGTAGTTCCTTCCATATATTTTTGCCTTACCAAACTCTTAGGATAACTAATCTAATAACAATACTCTTTGTATATACTTATATTGATACATGAAAGTATATCAAAAAATGATCTCAATATACATAGATATTAGGTAAATAAAATTGAATGTGATTTAACCATCCCAAGGATCCCCCATTATCCAGAATAATAGTTCATTATGTAACATATTCAGTAACGTCTCATTAAATAATTCCGGTAACCATGCAGAGAAGATGAATCTTCCATGTCTCATATTAAATCATTGCTGCTCCCTCCTTTAGCCAGAACTCATTGTACTGTTTTCTCCATTGTAGATGGGTACATTTTGCTCATTTTAACTAGTTCTTGTGCATCCAACATGTTCTCTCAATACTGTTCAACAGATTCTACGGCCCTCAAGAGGATGGAGATTTTAATAAAGTTGCCTGAACACCACAGACTATGGAGGCTAACTACACAGCATTAGGTCATTGCCTACCGGCCATTAAGTAAGCAGCAGTTTATACGAATGCACATAGAAACTTAATTGTCATCAGAGGTGCAGATTCCATCCACAAACACAGCTACAACATTTGATGATCTTCTTTGAGCAGAGGCTTACACACCCTAAGGGCTCGTTCAGACGAGCGTGTTTTGGTGCGTACTTAGGTGCGTACATACGTCCGCACCTAGGTACGAGCAAAAACACGCGTGAACACAGCTGCGTGCTTGTTGTTAATGGAGCCGCGGCTGCTGCCGGCGGCTCCATTGAAAACAATGCTCTGCCGATCCCCTGCATTGTTTTCCAGGGAACGGCTTTACATATAAGCCCTTCCCTGAAAAAGAAACATTTTAGTGAAAAACAAAAAAAGAATTAAAAAAACTTACCTCTCCGCCGCTGCCGTGACCCCCGCGGGCATGAAGAACACATCTGCCACATGTGGCAGATGTAAAAGAATTCCCTGCTGCTACATCTGCCACATCTGTGGCACATGCAGCAAAAGGACTTCTTCAGTTCTCAACCGCAGCTGTCACACATGACAGCTGCGGTAGAGAATCCTGCTGCCGGCATCCTGTCAACGGCTTTTCAGGAAAGGGCTTCATAATCACGCAGGCGCGTGCATAAGCATTCAGGCACGCACCTGCAAAGTACGGACATGTGCACACACCATAGGGAATGCAGTGTTGTAAATACAAGCGTGTTTTGGTGCGTGCGCACCAAAACACGCTTGTCTGAACGCACCCTAAGGCCTCCCTCACACAGGGGTTGATGAAAGCGCCGCAATTTAAATCGTGGCGCTTTGCCGAGTTTTACTCTCGTTTTCGGCCACTGATGAGGAGTGCTAAATGTCCTAAAATAGAACAGACTCCGCTTGAAAATTGAAGACCAATTGAAAACAATGGGAGCCTCTGACAGCATTTAGTACTGCGCTAAATGCTGAAAAAAACATCTGTGTGAGGGAGGCTTTAGGGCTCATTTACATGAGCATATTCAAATTCCATCCATGAAATTCGCAGCGCTTTCACAGATCAAAACTGTACATATTCCCTGTTTATTACTTTTTTCTGCACGCGCACAAAAAAATAAATTGCGCAGGAAGCCCCTCATTAATTTCATGCATAAATACACAGTGAGTACTTATGCATCATGCGTATTCACTTCATGTTTACAAAATCGCTTTAACTTTAATGGGCTATTTCAGTACAAAATAGGACATGCTGTTTCTTTATGTCACACGTATATTAACCCCTCAGTGACAAAGCTTTTTTTCCCATTTTCGTTTTTTCCTCCTCCCTTTTAAAAAATTGTAACTCCTTTATTTATCCATCGACGTCGCGGTATGAGGGCTTGTTTTTTGTGGGACAAGTTGTATTTTTCAATGGTACTATTTATTGTACCATATAATGTACTGAAAAAAACTTTTAAAAAGTTCTAAGTGGAGACAAATGAAAAAAAACGACATTCCGCCATCTTTCAGTGCGTCTTGTTTTTACGGTGCACAAACTGCAACAAAAATGACATGGTAACTTTATTCTATGGGTCGGTACGATTACTACCATACCAAACTTATATTGTTTTGTTTTTTTGCTGTACTACTTGTATATTTTTTAAAGATATTAACTTTTTTAAAATTAGTTTCTCTCTCCATTTTCTGTGCACAGTAACTTTTACATTTTTTTCGTCGACATAGATGTGTGAGGGGTTATTTTATGTGATACATTCTGTTGTTTTAGTTGGTACCATTTCCGAATACAAACAATTTTTTGATTGCTTTTTATTACATTTTGTCTTGGAGATGGAGCGACCAAAAAAGCGCATTTCTGGCATTCTTTTTTTTTTTTTTAAACGACGTTCACCGTGAGGTGTAGATAATTCATTACTTTGATAGATCGGACTCTTACAGACGCAGCGATACCAAATACGTATTTTTCCTTTACTATTTAGATTCTTTTATTGCAAATATGGAAAAAGGTTTTTTTTTACCTTTATTTTTTTTTTTTATAATTAGTAAAACTTTATTGTTTTTATTATTACACTTTCTTTTAGTCCCCAGGGTGAACCACAACCAGCAATGCTTTGATCGCTCCTGCAGTATGATGTAATGCCATAGCATTACATCATACTGCATTCTGACATGCAGCCTACCAAGCCACCCCACGGGTACGGCTTGAAAAGCATTCTGCGAAGACAGCCATGGGGCCTTTCAGAAGGCCCACGGCTGCCATGACACCTGCATGGTTCACCTGATCTCACTGCTGGTTCCCTTTATGAAATGGTGACTGGTTCCCTTTAAGAAATGAAGGTCCAGCTTGCTGGTTGCCATGGACAACTCTTTCACTGTTAGATAACTTTGCTCAGCCACTACTTGAACCTGGTACCAAGCGCCCTATGCATGGCTGGGCTGCTGGCTCTTGCAGAACCAGAATAGTTCTGCTTGTAAATAAAGTCACAGTGGCACCTATGGATCCGTTATTTACAGAACTAAACTACTTAGTGCAACATTAGGGGATTAGTCACGTCTCAGAACCACCATCTTCTCTACTCAAAATGGTTGGCATCACTCTCAGGAACACATTTTACAACTGGAACGGCATTAAAGTCTGGCACCAGCCAGTTTTATTTCCATCACAGCACTTCACACTGTACATAAGACCGGTACATAAATAAACCCAGGCTGCCTGGCCACTAGCTATGCATAATATATGTTTCCACACTAACAGCCCTAATGCCTATATATAACACAGTTCATCTCAACAGAATCACAGTGCATTACCCACTCTTGGCTGCAGTACTTAGGACATCTCTTCCACACAGTCTGTGTGCCCCACTCCCAAGAGCTCACAAGCTCCAGTTTAGGCTCAACAGCAATAGTGAGTGGCATGCCCACTCCTTTTACTAAAAATATCACAGGTACTTCATGATTAATCGATCAAGGCGCTCTTTCTCTGCTGGATCATCGATGTCACAGAACCCTCTAGTGGCTCTTTCTGGTACTGTTTCATTAAAGGAGCTAAATATAAATGTTCCCAGAGGTCTTCTAAGTCCAAAACAAAACGAGGAAGACATTTTAATGCTTTTTGTATGACTAAAATATAAAAAAAATAATAAAGTAACAGAAATCTCAAAAAAAGCTATTTTTACATTTTGCACAACTCAAAATAAATAATAAATCTAAAACTGAAAATAATGGTGACTAGAAAAAAAGGTATAAAAACTTCCTACATTTCACTAAAAAGTTGCAACACTTATTTTGGCAGCCTAATACAAAATTGCTAAGCAGAGCTTGTAATGACTACAGAAAAAGTAAATCTGGGTGTTAAGGGGTTAAAAAAGAAAAGAATAAAACAGAACATACTAAATTTTTATGGCAGTGCTAAACTGAAAAAGGTTTCAGTTGCTGTCTAAACTAACTATGTAACATTTTAGAGAGCATACTCGTAGATAAAACATCGCTGAAAGTTTGTCTTAAAACAATTCAAAATACAGTCAATACAGCTAACTGCAGTCACAAAGCAAAGAAAAGGAAAAAAATGTTTTGGTGTTTTTCATGACGGTGAATTTTATCAGGCTAACTATATAACTGATGACGGTGTATTGCTTTATTTGAAGAGAATTTCAGAAACAAACTGTCCGTGCTGGAATTTCTATTATATGTCCGTACACCACAGATTATGCTGAGATTACATATTGACTTTTGCTGCACGTCATGATGCAATTTACATATTGCAACAAAACAACTACTCATAGCCAAGACTAATAAATTGCACCAGTTAAGGGCTAAGTCAGACGAGCGTTTTTTTGCGAACCTATGCGCTCAAAAAAACCACCTCTCCACGAATGTTAAAAATGCGCATGACCGAAGCTCCATGCCTATTGCTTTCAATGGGGCCTGCGCTACTGCAGAAGACCCCCATTGAAAGCAATGAGATGCAGGCAACCCCTGCAGTGATTTTCGGGAAAGGGCTTGAAATATAAGTCCTTCCGTGAAAATCATCCCTACCTGGTGTAAAAAATAAAAAAATATATACATCATCTTCCCCCGCTGTCAGGGTCTGGTGCATCTTTTCTCTTCCATGCCGTCACTGATCTGAAGCACTTTCTGGTGGCTGGGAATTTAAAAAGCTGTCATTCAATGAATGGCTGAGCACTGCCTGGACATGAGTCCGAAGTCAATCAGCAGTGGCAACAATATAATCAATATAATCAATATATCTTTTACTTACCGAAGAATTGCTATTTTTCTGTCTTACTGTGACAAACATTTTTTTAAAAGAGACAACAGGAACTGCAGCTGTATTAGTTGTCAATTTTAAAAAGAAATGCTCAGAAAAGTGAGTGCCAGTTGCTGAGAAGCCAATGAAATGTACTAACCCCTCGGTACAGTATTTTTAGAGGGTATTATAAAAGTAATCAGGCAGCATAATGTTCCCCCCCCCCCAAAAAAAAAAATTGCATTGGTGCTTTTCCATGCTCCTGGAGGAGGTGGAAGATATTGCCTTAGCAGGGGGCCCAAAATTCTATGGGCAGTCTCTGCTCTTAAAGTACATTGCTTAATTAAGTTTTATTATATCATACTTGCACACATATATGTCACCTGCTTTTCCCTCTTTGAAACCTCTTCTAAGGTTGTCTTCAGCGTTTTCAGCTCACTGGTGATCACTTCAATGTAATTGGTTGCTTTCTCTTTCTCTTCCTTCGCTTCCCGTTCTGTATAGTCTAATTCTGATTTAACAGAAATTAGTTTCTTATGAGTCTTGCTTTTAACTCTCTCCAAGTCATCCAGGGATTTGCTTAATTGTTCAATAGCTTTATGCTGCTCCAGTGTCTTGATCTGAAAATATAAACACGTGAATAATACCATATAAAAGAGAATTCCTATTAAGAATAAAGTTTTTTTAAAAAAAGCATTTTTCAGAATAATTTCTAGCTTCTGTATGTAGCTGTATATTCTTGACATCTATTAAAGAGTGTTTGATTTCTAAAAAGAAAATTATTTGGAGGAGTTACTGCTACTTAAAGCAAACAAAAGAGCAAGTATGGGAGCTTGTGAAGTGTGGTTGATTTAAAGTGTGGTTGTTTTAAGTGTGACTTAAAATTCAAGTGACTTTAGAAGACAGTCATTCATATCTATTTACTGTTATTTTTCACTTGTATAAATTATTTGATTTTTAGCTGTACTGCTGTTTCTAATATGTTTCATGACACAGCAGTTCAACGGTGCATACTGCTGTACGAAATGTGTTGCACGTTTGCAAGCCCAGATCCCAGATCTAAATGAGCAGCTTGCAACACTGAGATCCACTGACAACATGGAAAGGATTTTGCTGCTCACTGAGCAGACACTCACTGGGGCAGATGTAGGGGTGGATGGTAGCATGGGAGTGTGGGATGAGCAGGCAGCTAGCTAGGTGACAGAAAGAGGGGTAGAGGAAAGAGTGTTAGAGAGGCTAGTCCTGAACTGGCACATCCAAACAAGTTTGCAAAGTTGGCAGATGAGGGAAATATCATTACAAGATTAGCATTGTGCAGCATGACATGCTCTCTGACCGCCAGTGGATGTCTACTACAGTAAGAAGAGGAATAAGAGTGTAGGGCAGGCTAGACAGGTCCTGGTAGCGGAGGACTCAATTATTATGGGAACAGAAAGGGCAATCTGCACAAAGACTGGGATTGTCGAATGGTGTGTTGTGTTCCTGGAACTCGAGTTCGACACATTGCGGATGGGGTTGACGTGTTACTTTAAAGGGCTGGTGAGGACCCAGAGGTCATGGTACACATTAGCACGAATGACAAAGTTAATGGTAAGTAGAGTGTCCTTAAAAACAATTTCAGGGACCTAGGATATAAGGTTAGGGCAAGGACCCCCAAAGTAGTATTTTCTGAAATATGACCTGTACCACATACCACACCAGAAAGCTAGCAAGAGATTAGGGAGGTAAACAAGTGGCTCAAGACTTGGTGTAAAAATAAGGAATTTGGTTCCTGATAACTGGGCTGACTCTACTGTTGGCTACCT
Source organism: Eleutherodactylus coqui (assembly GCF_035609145.1). NCBI lineage: Eukaryota > Metazoa > Chordata > Amphibia > Anura > Eleutherodactylidae > Eleutherodactylus > Eleutherodactylus coqui. Next base: position 108,799,221 of record NC_089839.1, on the reverse strand, counting down.
TACCGTAGTAATAAGCTGCATCTCATAGTAACATAGTTAGTTAGGCTAAATAAAGACAATGTCCATCCAGTTCAGCCTCTTTCAACCCCCTTCCCCGTTGGTCCAGAGGAAGGCATAAAAAACCCAAACATTGAGCCAATTTAGCTCATGTGGAGGAAAAAAATTTCTTTCTGACTCCATATGGCAGTCAGAACAATCCCTGGATCAACGTTTGAGTTCCTACCTAACTCTAAGACCCCGATCAACAACCCCACTGGTCACCTAATGTCTATATCCTGTAATATCTTAGCACTCTAAAAAGATGTCTAGTCACCTCTTAAAGTCTTTTATCGTTTTTGCCATCACCAAGTCCTCAGGCAGAGAGTTCCACTGTCTCACTGCTCTTGCAGTAAAGAACCCCCTCCTGTGTTGGTGATGAAACCTGCTTTCTTCTAGACGTAGAGGATGCCCTCTTGTTACCGTCGCAGTCCTGGGTATAAACAGGTCATGCGAAAGATCCTTGTATTGTCTCCTAATGTACTTATACATAGTTATTTGATCGTCCTTTTTTTCCATGGTAAATAATCCCAGTCTTGATAGCCTCTCTGGGTATTCTAGTCCTCTCATCTCGTTTATTAGTTTAGTTGCCTTTCTTCGAAACCCCTTCAAGCACTGCAACATCTTTTCTGAGCACCTGTGTCCAGAACTGTACACAGTACTCAATGTGAGGCCTGACAAGTGCCTTGTACAGTGGAAGAATAATATTCTTGTCCCTCGCCCCTATACTTCTTTTAATGCACCCCAATACTTTATTTGCTTTTGCAGCAGCTGACTGCAATTGATTACTCCAGTTAAATCTACAATCCACTAGTACCCCCAGGTCTTTTTCCATATCCCTTTTCCCTAGCAGTACCCCATTTAGTGTATATTGGTGATATCCGTCTCTCCTGCCCATGTGCAAAACCTTACATTTATCAATACTGAATTTCATTTGCCATTTTTCTACCCAAGCCTCAATTTATCTAGGTCCTTTTGTAACCATACATTGTCCTCCTTTGTATTAATTATCTTGTATAATTTTGTATCCTCTGCAAATATTGATATTTTACTGTGTAGTCCTTCTATCAGGTCATTGATAAATATATTGAACAGAATGGGGCCTAATACTGAACCCTGTGGCACCCCACTAGCAGCGCTGGCCCAAACAGAGTACGAACCATTTATTACCACCCTCTTCTATCTCTGAGCCAGTTCTTTACCCAGATACACATGTTTTCACCCACAGTGAGCTGTCTCCTTTTATATATCATCCCATTATGCGGCACGGTGGGAAATGCTTTAGAGCAGGGGTGTCAAACTCATTTTCACCGAGGGCCACATCAGGCTTATGGGGACCTTCAAAGGGCCGCTTGTAAGACGGTATTGTAAGGGCTTGTTCACACAAGCGTATTTGCGTACATAATATGCAGTAAATAGAAGCCATTGATGTCAATGAGTCGTTCACATGATGTATATTTTCACACAGCATGACCTATTTGTTACATACTACGCACCCCAATAGGCCATTGGAGTGAATGGGCCGCGCAAATACGTGGTGAATGCGCAGGAAACCTCTGTATTCACTGCATATTTGCGCACCATCTTAGTGGGCCCATCTGTGTTCTTTTCTGCATGTGCAAATATACAGGCATAAGCGATTTTCGATTGCGCAAATACATAGCGTATTTGTGCGACCGAAATGCAATTACGCCTGTGTGAGTGAACCCTAATAGTGACCCCTATAGTGGTCGCAGTAGTCATAGTGACCCCTATAGTGGTCACAGTAGTAATAGTGACCCCTATAGTGGTCGCAGTGATAAGTGACCCCTATAGTGGTCGCAGTGATAAGTGACCCCTATAGTGGTCGCAGTAGTAATAGTGACCCCTATAGTGGTCGCAGTGATAATAGTGACCCCTATAGTGGTCACAGTGATAATAGTGACCCCTATAGTGGTCACAGTGATAATAGTGACCCCTATAGTGGTCACAGTGATAATAGTGACCCCTATAGTGGTCACAGTGATAATAGTGACCCCTATAGTGGTCGCAGTAGTAATAGTGACCCCTATAGTGGTCGCAGTAGTAATAGTGACTCTCATAGTGGCCCCAGTAAAAGTATTGACCCCCACAGTGGTCCAATTAGTAATAGCGATCCCCACAGTGGCCCCAGTAGTAATAGCGACCCCCACAGTAATATTAACCTACTCCCAGCAGCAATATTAACCCCCACCAGCAATATTAACCCCTTCCCCCCGCACCAATATTAACCCCCTCCCAGCAACAGTATTAACCCCCACCCACCCAGCAGCAATATTAACCCCCGCAGCAATATTAACCCCCCGTCCCCTTGCCAACCCGGCAGCAATATTAACCCCCTTCCAGCAGCAATATTAACCCCCCATCGAGTAACAATATTATTCCCCCACACCCAGCAACAATATTAACCCTTCCCCCCCGCAGAAATATTAACCCCCTCCCAGCAACAGTATTAACCCCCACCAGCAATATTACCACCCCACCCCTGCAGCAATATTAACCCCCTCCCAGCAGCAATATTAACCCCCTCCAAGCAGCAATATTAACCCCCCCCCCACCCCCCCCAAAACACCAGCAATATTAACCCCCTCACCCCCGGCAGCAATCAGCAATATTAACCTCCTCCCAGCAACAACAATATTAACCCCCCACCCCCCAGCAGCAATATTAACTTCCCCTTCCCCAGCCATATGCTTACCTGCTCCTTGCTGTCAGCGCTGCTCCTCCTCGGATCGTTCTGAGCCCGGGTGGCATATTATCTTTTTCCACAAGACTTCTGCACTATTGAGCAATTCCAGCAACCTGATTTGGGTTCGCTGATTCACCAAACAACCAACAACCAATCACTGTGAATCAGCCAACCCAGACAACCAATCAGGTTGCTGGAATTGCTCAATAGTGCAAAAGTCTTGTGGAAAAAGTTCCTATGCGCCCGGGTGCACAGTGTGCAGCACGGCACGCTTCCTCCCTGAGTCCTCTCCTGCGGAACTGAAGAGCAGGGGACTGGGGAGAAGGATTCTGATGTCAGATTGTGCGCTGGGATCAGCGCTGTCAGTGTGATTACAAGTGGGGAGCTGCGGCACCCCAGCTGGTAATCACTACAGATGGTGAGCGGCCGTCGGCATGCCGCGGGCCACATAACATGAGGCAGCGGGCCGGATTCGGCCCGCGGTCCTTGTGTTTGACACATGTGCTTTAGAGAAATCCAGATATATGAGATCAATAGACTCTCCAAGGTCCAGCCTAGAACTTACTTCATTGTAGAAGCTGATCAAATTGGTCTGACATGATTGACCCCTCATGAACCTGCGCTGATGGGGAGTTATTTCGTTGTTCTTCTTGAGGTATTCCAGGATAGCATCTCTAAGAAACCCCTCAAATATTTTTCCAGTTATTGAAGTGAGACTTACCAGCCTGTAGTCAGCAGGCTCTCTTTTAGACCACTTTTTGTATATTGGAACCACATTGGCAATACGCCAATCCAGTGGTACAACCCCGGTCTTGATAGTGTCCATAAATATAAGAAATAGCGGTCTAGCTATCACATCACTTAGTTCCCTTAAAACCTTTGGGTGTATTCTATCTGGGCCCGGCGATTTATCCATTTTAATCCTCTTTAACCAGCTCTGCACTTCATCCTGTGTTAGGCATGCAATATTTATCTCAATGGGAAGGATGCAGCTGTGCTGGAGAAAAGATGTCTAAAACGTTATATGAGTGTTTAAATTAGGGACTGCAGTGAGGGTGGGGGAAGGAAACCAGGGCAACTAGAAAGATAGACGGGAAAATAGTGCAGACAGTGATCTTGGACTAAGTAATTAAAATGGGGGTGGAGTGTTGGGAGGAGTTAGTACAGTTAGAACTGACAATACAGTTGATGGGGATACACTTAAAATAAAGAATAACTAAAAACATCTAAACTGTATGGTGACTTATACTAGGAGTCTGAGCAATAAAGTTGAGGAACTGGAAGTAATAATGTCTGAGGAAAACAATGACATAGTGGGAATAACTGAGATCTGGTTGGATGAAAGCTGTGATTGGTCGGTTAACTTACAGGGTTATAGCTTGCTCAGAAGGGATTGAAAAAAAAGAAAGGGGGAGGGGTTTGTCTTTATGTAAATACATGTTTAAAGTCTAAATATAACTAAAGCCAATAAAAATGTATTACTAAGGCAAATAAATGAAGCCGAAAATCACAATGAGGTAATTATTATGGCGGACTTGAACTATCCAGATATAAATTTTGAAAACTGAAACCTGCGAATCTCATAAAGGAAATACATTTCGGTCAATAACTAATTATCTTTCCCAACTAGAGGGATGACCATTTTGGAGTTAATATTAACAAACAGGCCTGACAGAATAACATGAGCACAAGCAAGGGGGCACCTGGGAAATAGTGACCATGATATAATAAATTTTCTCTTGTCTTTCAATAAGGAGTTTAATCAGGGAGCTACAAAAATACTAAACTTTAGGAAGGCAAAGTTCAATCAGCTAAAGATACCTTTGACCTTATTGACTGAAACAATGTACTCAGAAAATTAGACTACAGAGAATAAATGGGAAATTTTTAAAACCAGACTCAATACACACTATGAGAGGTTCATACCTTACCGCAGTGTTTCCCAACTCCGGTCCTCAAGGCACTCCAATAGGTGATGTTTTCAGGATATCCTATAGTAAGAACATCTGTGCCAATGTCTGAGGCATTCACAAGAATTACATCACTTGTGCAATACTGAGGATATCCTGAAAACATGACCTGTTGGGGTCCATGAGGACTGGAGTTGGGAAATACTGCCTTACAGGAATAAAAGGGTTAGGAATAGGAGAAAACCAATGTGGCTCAATAAAGAATGCATTTAAATGACTAAAACAAGAAGGCAGCGCCCTAACAACCTATAAGGAAAAAAATAAATTATGTAAAAAGCAAATAAAATCAGCAAAGGTGGAGATAGAGAGACTTATTGCTATAAATATTAGAGCATTAACAGGGCAAGTTTTCCTGTTTATTATATTATCTCTGCTTATGGATGCATTATATACAAGTTATCTGGTCTGAATCATTCTGATGGTATCTTATCACCTATATGTGACTAGTTTTGTCTACGAGGCCTGATTGGATTTTAAATGATGTAATAATTTTATGTTTTTGGATGGCCTGTTTCTGCAACTGCTTTTTAAGCAGACCAACTAGTCTGACCACTATGGCTCATTTAGGTAGAAGGGACCTGCATTGTTACATTAGTTCAGTGGTTATTGTGCCCTGACCTAAAGTCCAGAAATGAGACATGCAATACTGGTTCCTAGTGGCATGCTGTCTGACAAGTCCTTTAAAAAGACTGGAATTGACAGGGAGTGTTTAGCATACGAGGACCATTTATATGCCCATAGGTTCTTGAGAAGTGCAGTCATAAGTTTTTTATTGCAAATATGGCGAAAGGGTTTTTTTGGGAACTTTTACTACCTTTTTTTTTAATAATTAGTAAAACTTTTTTGCTCTTATTTTTATACTTTTTTTAGTCCTCCTAGAGGACCACAACCAGCGATGCTTTGATCGCTCCTGCAGTATGACATAATGCTATAGCCTTACGTCATACTGCTTTTTGACAGGCAGTCTATCAAGCCACCCAACGGGGATGGCTTGATAGGCAGTCTCCTAAGGCAGCCCTGGGGCCTTTTAGAAGGCCCCTGGCTGCCATGACACCTGCACGTCTCCCCTGATCTCACTGCGGGGGGGCCGTACATGACCCCTGAACATTGTTCGGGGGATTTAAATGCCGCTGTCAGAATAAACAGCTGACGCCTGCACTGTATGGAGGAAAATAGCGGCGCTATCTCCCTCCATACACGTCCTGCAACGGCAGGACGTAAAAACACTATTGGGCCGTCACTAAGGGGTTAATGGTGCTTTAAAATAAATAAGAATTATATTAATTTGGCCTCATGAAAGCAGTAGAGTTATGCTCCGACAAGAGCTCCATCAGGCAATGAATGTGTGGAGCTCTTGTTCCCTAGAAGCAATACTTTTGGGGGAGAATAGCTCTGCAATTATGGATGGTGTCTGATTGAACATAAAGCTGACAAAATTGATGCCACCCATATTCTTTTTTTGGGCTCTTTGCAACTCAAAGGTTGTATTGAGCTATAATACGTCCGTGCGAATGAGTACTTAATCTGTCAGCTTGCCAGGTACCAGGTGAAGGAAGCCCTGACAGCAAAAGACTTTGAAAGTGAGCACTGTTTTTTCTGAAATGTGCTGTGGGTAACAATGGTACGGATTTTGACTCTGTTATGGATGCGGAAATGCTGCAGAATTTACCACAGAATTTCTGCTGCATATCCGCCACATGTAAACACACCATTACATTTGAATTCAATTTCATTAAGTCATTTTATAAGGCTAAAGGCATAAAAGTGAGAGAGACATCAATTTTTATAAATATAAACTTGTAACTTGCCTTTAACTCATTGGTATCTGAAAGTTTGGATTTCACCTCCGTGACAGATTCTTGAGCTGCACTTAGCTCCATTTGCAGTCTCTCCACCTTCTTTTGCAGCCTCCTCACAGTCAGGTTAGCCTCATCTCTCTCCACTGCCAGAGCCGTGCGCACTTGTTTTTCTTCTTCGAGCTGAGCAATTTTTTTCCTTAAAAGCTCCATATGTAGCTCTTTGCTATCAAACTTTTCTTTTTGTGCTTTTAACTATATTAAAATATAATAAAATAGTTTTATTTATTTTCCTCAATCCAAGTTATTAACAAACTTCTCGCATGAACCTAACCATTCTTTTAACCTTTGAGCTATTTTTAGTTGAGTTCACACTTCCAGTGGGCATGTGGTCAGATGTTTTCACCTAAATATATATATATATAGTAGTTTTCATAAGAGCATGTACAAGACTGACATGAACCTACAATTAATGTTGCATGTTGCTCCTTTACTTTAAGGGTAAGGAAACACATAGCAGCGCCCACCACACCCGCACGTGGTGGGCACAGTTAGGAGCTCCAATGTTCTGCTCCATAGTGTCTACTCCATATTTAACTAGGAATGTCCTGTTGAACTATATCACATAGCCTACTCAAATTGTGTGCATGTATATATACCTATATAGCGATATACTATCTGTAATTATATAATTTATCTAAAAAAGTTTAGTATATCACTCAACTTCAAAGTTATATTGTACTAGCTGATATACCCGGCTTCGCCTGAGTTAATTTGGTACTGGTGTTTATCTGGTGTTCACACAGAAAATCTTATGAAGTCGTGGTTACTTTAGAGATACCGGAAAAAACATATGTTCACCATTTTGCATAGTTCTCTGCGTTACCCAGGAAACACCATGGGGAGGTAACCATGCGATGTTTCCTTTATATAAAATGACATCAGGAAGTGAGAGAATTAGATTACGTACATAAAATTTGGACACTAATTCTTTTGCGCATAGAATTGAATAATCGAGTTGGGACCCATTAGCTTTTCCTATTTTTGACATAATCAATGCTCGTGCCAAATTTCCCGCTTCTATGACACCGGAAAGTGAGAAAAATACATTCCACACGTAAAATTTGGACGCTAATTCTTTTGCGCATAGAATTGAATAATGGATTTGGGACCCATTAGCTTTTCCTATTTATGACATAATCAATGCTCGTGCCAAATTTCACATTTCTATGACACCGGAAAGTGAGAAAATTACATTCCGTACGTAAAATTTCGACACCAATTCTTTTGCGCATAGAATTGAATAATATGTTTACCGGAAAAACATATGTTCACCATTTTGCATAGTTCTCTGCGTTACCCAGGAAACACCACCGGGAGGTAACCATGCGACGTTTCCTTTATATAAAATGACATCAGGAAGTGAGAGAATTAAATTCCATAAGAAAATTTGGACGCTAATTCTTTTGCACTTAGAATTGAATAATTGAGTTGGGACCCATTCACTTTTCCTATTTATGACATAATCAATGCCCGTGCCAAATTTCATGTTTCTATGACACCAAGAAGTGAATTAGATTCCATACGTAAAATTTGGATGCTAGTTCTTTTGCGTCAGAATTGAATAATCGAGTTGGGACCCATTAGCTTTTCCTATTTATGACATATTTAATGCTTATGGCAAATTTCATGTTTCTATGACATTGGGAAGTGAAAGATTTAGATTATGTACGTAAAATTTCGGCACTAATTCTTTTGCACTTAGAATTGAATAATCGAGTTGGGACCCATTAGCTTTCCCTATTTATGACATAATCAATGCTCGTGCCAAATTTCACGTTTCTATGACACCGGAAAGTGAGAAAATTACATTCCGTATGTAAAATTTGGACGCTAATTCTTTGGCGCATAGAATTGAATAATTGAGTTGGGACCCATTAGTTTTTCCTATTTATGACCTAATCAATGCTCGTGCCAAATTTCACGTTTCTATGACACCAGAAAGTGAGAAAATTACATTCTGTATGTAAAATTTGGACGCTAATTCTTTTGCACATAGAATTGAATAATCGAGTTGGGACCCATTAGCTTTTCCTATTTATGACATAATGAATGCTTGTGCCAAATTTTAAGTTTCTATGACACCAGAAAGTGAGAAAAATACATTCCGTACGTAAAATTTGGACGCTAATTCTTTGGCGCTTAGAATTGAATAATCGAGTTGGGACCCATTAGCTTTTCCTATTTATGACATAATCAATGCTCGTGCCAAATTTCACGTTTCTATGACACCGGAAAGTGAAAAAAATACATTACGTACGTAAAATTTGGACGCTAATTCTTTTGTGCTTAGAATTGAATAATCGAGTTGGGACCCTTTAGCTTTTCCTATTTATGACATAATCAATGCTCGTGCCAAATTTCCCGTTTCTATGACACCGGAAAGTGAAGAAATTACATTCCGAACGTAAAATTTCGACGCCAATTCTTTTGCGCTAGAATTGAATTATCGAGTTGGGACCCATTAGCTTTTACTATTTATGACATAATCAATGCTCGTGCCAAATTTTAAGTTTCTATGACATTGGGAAGTGAGAGATTTAGATTATGTACGTTAAATTTCGACGCTAATTCTTTTGCGCTAGAATTGAATAATGGAGTTGGGACCCAATTACTTTTCCTATTTTGAAGATAATCTATGCTTGTGCCAAAATTCATGTTTATACGACATTGGGAAGTTGGAGAACTTTTGGCGAGTCAGTGAGGGCTTTCGTCTTTATATATATAGATATTGGTAATAATGGAAAACTAGTAATGCATCAAGTTCTGTCAATGTCACATCTAGCAATTTGCACTACACTAATTTCATTAACATAGCTATGTGTTATTCGAATAATATTCCAATATAAAACATACTATTCTGGAGTTCAGTGCAAAATTTTGTGACATATTCTCATTTTCTATACCTTTCTTTGCAAACTGTGTGCAAGTGTCTTGTTTCCAATGACAGCATCTGATTCTAATTTGACCAACTGATCTGCCCGGGCAAGGATGGCATCGAGACGCATGTCAAAGCCTACATCAGCAGTTATTCTTTCCAATTTCATCTTATTAGACAGCTGTTCCAAGAACTTCATGTACTGCATGAGGTATTCAGAGGTAAAAAAGTGAAAAGTGTTGAAATGAACTAGTAATAACTTATCTTGAATACAAAAACCAGTAGAAGGCAATTATATTATTCATCAATTATTCAAATTCACATAATGAAAGAAGTTTTTAGCACCCGAGAGAATATACTATCTAAGATGGAGAAATAGGTTAAGAAGTATTAAAGTGGGTTTTACAGATAAAACATCATAGGGGACAGGCGTGATAGAGCTTCACTCCCATTGTAGTAGAAGTGTTGAAAGTGTACTAGTTGGCTGTAAAGCCAGCTAGGGCACTTTTGCTCCCATCCTCTTTGACACATGTCAAGCCCACTGTATTGATAGCGGGATGGGCGATCAGCTCATTGTTGGGGATTCCGAGCAACAGGTCCTTGGCGATTAACTATTGATGACCTATCTTTAGGATAGGCCATCAAACGTTTATGCCAAGAAAATCCCTCTAATCGTTGCACTCACTACAGAGGTTCTACCGACTAATGTAAAAATGTGATACGCAAATGTTCTACAACAAAAGACTTAGTGTAGCCCTAGCTCTTACAGACTGTAATGCATTACTCCTAAAACTCCTACAAAAGATCCAAATACACAGATATGTCTTAAGACATTGCTACCTCTATCCCACTAGCATGCATTTCCAATCAGGCTGGCAGCTAATATACTTAAGCTCTCCTTCCTAATTGGCGACTCCTAGCTGGAAAAAGAAGCAACTTGCTCCTGCCAACCAAATTCTTATCTGCAGTTGCTGCCCATGGAAGACGGCTTTTACACTGAAATGCTGTGGAAATACAACACTGAGACACATAGAGAAGAAACAAAAACAGCAAAGTGAGGCAAATACATAACACAGGAAAAACAGGCTTAGAAAAAAAGTAAGCAAAATGATAAAAGTTCTAAATTAGAAAAAGTTTGAAGAAAAAAAGTAAAAAAAACCCCCAAAAACAAGTAAGCTCGCCCAATACAGCACTGCCTTCTGAATACAAGCACATACATATGTGTCCAGCTGTGGATGGGTATAGAACTTGACATTTGTCTTAAGGACAGTTCAGTAGAGTCTGTAGCTTTTTGGGGTTCCCTTGGCTGAAAAGTTTGGAAGCCACTGGTCTACAGAGTAATGAATGATATTGTTTGTGCTCAGTCTTATGATCCTAAATTAAATATTGTATTTTCCATCAACTGCTCAGCAATCTACATTTTTTGACGGATCCAGGGAAACTTGTAGGAAATCTCTTATGCTTGAGGTTGCTCTTCACTAGTTTTCAATATCTGATATATTCTTTTGTTTAACAGTCTGTAAATTTTAATACCATCTTACCTTCTGCTTCTCATAACTTAAATTGTCCCGCATGACATCTCCAGAAACTAATTCTCCTTCAGTTAATTTAAGCCGAGCCCAGAGATCTTCAAATTGCTGCTCAGCTTTCCTAGCCCTAACCAATGCTTCCTGGTGCAGATCTGACTGGTTCTGGAGTTGCTGATTCAGTTTCCACACTTTGTCTTCCAGCTGAGTTACCATCTATGAAGTGAATGAGAAAAAAATGTCAGCCTTTAAACTAAGTTACAAAGTTTATCAATAATCAGTTGTAAAACTACAAAAACATTTCAATGCTGGGGAGGACAAAGTAGCCAAATGCTAACTGCAAATCTGAACAGCTATTTTACAATACATTTAAAAATTACAGCGTTGGCAAGTCGCCATAGTTTTCAGCTGTATCAATGCCACCTCATATGGTCATACCCTTGAGCTAAGTAATACAGTGATAATTGAGTAAATAAAAAAGCAGTGTATTAAATGGGTTTTCCAGGGAAATACTATTGATGAGCTAATCTCAGGATGGGTCATCAATAGTTGAACGCATAGGTGTACCGTCAGGGGTCGCCGGCGTTGCAATGGTGATCTGGCCCCTGCACTTAAGGGGGCCCAGCGGCTGCCCTCCACCATATACACACACATACACATTCAGGTCACACTGTTGGCAGCCGGGTGACTGGTGCGGTCCGGCCGACAGCACGAGCTGTCGAGGAGACGAGGAGAGAGGAGGAGGAGAAGGCAGTAGGAAAGGCTCGGAGGGAGGACAGGGGGAGGAGGAGGAGGGGGTGATGGAGGAAGCAGGAGAGGGGAAGCAGACACAGAAGCACTGTATGGTAAGCCATGGCATGGAGTGGAGTAGGGATGATGATGTCATCTCCCTCCTGCTGACACTGTGTACAGCTGGTCCAGGCCCTGGGGTATGTATTGATCTCTCTCATGTCTGTCTATCTATCATACCTATATCTATCTGTCTATCTCATACCTATTTCTCTCTCTCCTATCTATCTATTTATCTTTATTTCTATCTCTTCATCTATTTATCTTTCTCTCTCATATCTATTTATCTTTCTCTCTCATATCTATCTTTCCATGTATCTTTTTCTCTCATATCTATCCATCTATCTATCTCATACCTATTTCTCTCATATCTATCTATCTATTTCTCTCTCTCATATCTATCTATCTCTCATGTCTATTATATCTATTCATCTATCTATCTTTCTCTCTCATGTCTCTCCTTCTCTCTCATACCTATTTCTCTCTCTTATATCTATCTTTCTCTCTAATATCTATCTATCTATCTCTCACTCTCTCATATCTATCTATATCTATCTATCTATCTATCATATTTATCTTTCTTTCTATCTATTCATCTATTTATCGTTCTCTCACATCTATCTATCTCATATCTATCTTTCTATGTATGATTTTCTCTCATACCTATCTTTCTATGTATCTATCTCTCATATATATCTATAGCTGGTATAAGTAATACATCTTACTGCATATAATTGCACACTTTACACACAATTAACAAACACATAAAAAAACACATGCGTTTTTTAACAGTGTATGCAGTTTCTTAAAAACGTTTGTGGTCTTTGAATACCGCATGCAGTTTTTTAAATGTGTTTTTCTTTATTGTAGTTCAAAAGTATAACAAAAAACATGAACACACCGTATTGCCACTCTCACAGATGCGTACACAAAACAAAGGTCAAAATTGTGGCATTTTTACCGCAATTTCAAGCAGCATTTTTGAACACATAGTATAGCGTTTGACAGTGCTTTTTAATGCACTCCATCATTGTGATGGGTAAGGAGGTGCATTACAAACTGTGAAAATGCAAAAGTAGAACAGGCAGCTCTTGGAGATTGCAACATTGGAAACAACACGTTCAGGGTGAAGTCACACGAACGTATATCGGCTCGGTTTTAACGCCGAGCCGATATACGTTGTCCTCGTGTGCAGGGGGGGAGGATGGAAGAGCCAGGAGCAGGAACTGAGCTCCCGCCCCCCTCTCCGCCTCCTCTCTGCCCCTCTGCACTATTTGCAAAGGAAAGAGGCGGGGCAGGGGCGGGGCTACGTTCCGCGAATTAGCCCCGCCCCTCTCCCCTCTCCCCATTGCAAATAGTGCAGAGGGGCGGAGAGGCGGCAGAAAGGGGGGTGGGAGCTCAGTTCCTGCTCCTGGCTCTTCCATCCTCCCCCCCCCTGCACACGAGGACAACGTATATCGGCTCGGCGTGAAAACCGAGCCGATATACGTTCGTGTGACTTCACCCTCAAGCTCAGGTCTGAGTAACCCCATTAAAATCAATGGGAGCATTGTATCGCTGATAGCACGTTGCTAATAACGGTAAAAGTGGTGTGTGAGTGAGAGTGGCCTAAGGGGCTGCAAACTAATTTTCATTTAGTGCACGAAATTAATCATGTTTGGAAAGATTACGCCAAGGAGCTAGATCATATATGGAAATTTGTTTTGCAGCTATATACAGCACGATCTAGGTATGGGGAGGAGGGGGGAGGGCTGGATGCTTGGGGAAGGGGGGGGGGCCTGACCTAAACTTTTGCACTCAGGCCCCAGAGCCTTTAGATACACCCCTGGTTGAACGGCTGGGTCTGCCGCTCAGTAGCTGCTGTTCTGACCCCAGTGTGTAATAGCGCCTGATCAGCTGAGGTCCCGAACAATGGGTCCCAGCCGATCAACTATTAATGACTAGAGATGAGCGAACGTACTCGTCCGAGCTTGATAGTCGCTTGAGTATTAGGGTACTCGAGATGCTCGTTACTCGAGACGAGCACCACGCAGTACTCGAGTCAATTCAATTTCCTTCCCTGCATGTTTAGCGCCATTTTCTGGCCAATAGACATGCAGGGAAGGCACTACAACTTCCTCCTGTGACGTTCCAGCCCTATCCCACCCCCTGCAGTGAGTGGCTGGTGAGATCAAGTGACCGCCGAGTATATAAAGCAGTCCCGCTCGCTGCTCGCCTCAGACACACACTGGCAGAGATTAGGGAGAGTGCTGCTGCTGCTATAGGGAGAGTGTTAGCGTCTTGAAGAACCCCAACGGTCCTTCTAAGGGCCACATCTGACCGTGTGCATTACTGTTGTGGCTGCTGGGAGCAGTTTTGCACAATTTTTTTTTGTTTTCATCTTGGGCTATGCAGACTATTGCGTTGTCAGTCTGCAGCCAACTATACAGAGTATAGGGGCAGTACTGGTCAGGCAGGGACAGTGGTAGTGTAAAATCCTGTCAACAAGTACCCCAACGGTCCTTCTTAGGGCTACCTCTGACCGTGTGCATTACTGTTGTGGCAGATGGGAGCGGTTTTGCACTTTTTTTTTTTCATCTTGGGCTCTGCAGACTATTACGTTCTCAGTCTGCAGCCAATTATACAGAGTATAGGGGCAGTACTGGTCAGGCAGGGACAGTGGTAGTGTACAATCCTGTCAACAAGTACCCCAAAAAAGCTCCTCCTTAGGGCTACCTGTGAGCGTGCGCATTACTGTTGTAGTGGCTCACTATTAGCCAGCTGGGCCTTTCTGCAGCCCAGCGTATAATTTTTTCGGCCTACAGTGTGCGTTACATAACCGCTGTGACCCTCCAAGTGCAGGCCAATAGTTGCCTAATTTTTTACACCGCTCTGTGCGTCCCGTCAACCTCATGCACAGCGTACGCCCACAGCCGCTGATAGAGGGAAAGACGTATACACGCTATTTAGGCTGCTGTTTTTAAAAAAAAAACTAAAAAAAACAATCCTCCTTAGGGCTACCTGTGAGCGTATGCATTACTGTTGTAGTGGCTCACTATTAGCCAGCTAGGCCTTTCTGCAGCCCAGCGTATAATTTTTTCGGCCTACAGTGTGCGTTACATAACCACTGTGACCCTCCAAGTGCAGGCCAATAGTTGCCTAATTTTTTACACCGCTCTGTGCGTCCCGTCAACTTCACGCACAGCGTACGCCCACAGCCGCTGATAGAGGGAAAGACATATACACGCTCTCTAGGCTGCTGTTTTTTTAAAAACAAACTTTAAAAAACACTCCTCCTTAGGGCTACCTGTGAGCGTGTGCATTACTGTTGTAGTGGCTCACTATTAGCCAGCTAGGCCTTTTTGCAGCCTAGCGTATAATTTTTTGCAGACTGCAGTGTGCGTAACATAACCGCTGTCACCCTCCAACTGCACGCCACTAATTGCATAATTATTCAGACCGCTCTGTTTCTGCTCTATTGGTAATACACCATGCTGAAGGGGTTGGGGTAGGCCTAGAGGACGTGGACGCGGGCAAGGACGCGAAGGCCCAAGTCAGGGTGTGGGCACAGGCCGAGCTCCTGGTCCAGGTGTATCGCAGGCGACTGCTGCGGGATTAGGAGAGAGGCAAGTTTCTGGGGTCCCAAGATTCATCTCACAATTAATGGGTCCACGCGGTAGACCTTTATTAGAAACTGAGCAGTGTGAGCAGGTCCTGTCGTGGATGGCAGAAAGTGCATCCAGCAATCTATCGACCACCCAGTCGTGAACGCGGAGGTCCAAGTGAGGGTGTGGGCACAGGCTGAATTATGGTCCAGGTGAATCTCAGTGGGCTGATGCGGGATTAAGAGAGAGGCAAGTTTCTGGGGTCCCCAGCTTCATATCACAATTTATGGGTCCACGTGGTAGACCTTTATTACAAAATGAGCAGTGTGAGCAGGTCCTGTCATGGATGGTAGAAAATGCATCCAGCAATGTATCGACCACCCAGTCTTCTACGCTGTCCACTGCTGCAATTCTGAATCCACTCGCTGCTGCTCCTCCTTCCTCCCAGCCTCCTCACTCCATGAAAATGACACATTCTGATGAGCAGACAGACTCCCAGGAACTGTTCTCGGGCCCCTGCCTTGATTGGGAAAAAATGGTTCCTCTCCCACCTGAGGAGTTTGTCGTGACCGATGCCGAACCTTTGGAAAGTTCCCGGGGTCCAGGTGATGAGGCTGGGGACTTCCGGCAACTGTCTCAAGAGCTTTCAGTGGGTGAGGAGGTGGATGATGAGACACAGTTGTCTATCTGTGAGGTAGTAGTAAGGGCAGTAAGTCCGAGGGAGGAGCGCACAGAGGATGCAGAGGAAGAGCCGCTGGACGATGAGGTGACTGACCCCACCTGGTTCACTAAGCCAACTGAGGAGAGGTCTTCAGAGGGGGAGGCAAGTGCAGCAGCAGGACAGGTTGGAAGAGGCAGTGGGGTGGCCAGGGGTAGAGGCAGGGCCAGAGCGAAGACTCCCCCAACTGTTTCCCAAAGCACCCCCTCGCGCCAAGCCACCCTGCAGAGGCCTAGGTCTTCAAAGGTGTGGATGTTTTTCAGTGAGAGCGCGGACGACTGACGAACAGTGATGTGCAACCTGTGTCGCGCCAAGATCAGCCAGGGAGCCACCAGTACCAGCCTAACCACCACCAGCATGTGCAGGCATATGATGGCCAAGCACACCACGAGGTGGGACGAAGGCCGTTCACCGCCTCCGGGTCGCACCACTGCCTCTCCCCCTGTGCCCCAACCTGCCACTCAGATCCAACCCCCCTCTCAGGAAAGGCACGAGCGCCTCCCGGCCTGCACCCACACCCTCACCTCCGCTGTCCTCGGCCCCATCCAGCAATGTCTCTCAGCGCAGCATCCAGCTGTTGCTAGCGCAAATACGCCACCACGCACCCGCACGCTCAAGCTTTAAATGTGCACATTCCGAAATTGATCAGCCTGGAGATGCTGCCGTACAGGCTTGTGGAAATGGGGGCTTTGAAAAACATGATGTCAGCGGCGGTCCCACGCTACTCGGTCCGCAGTCGCCACTATTTTTCCCGGTGTGCCGTCCCAGCCCTACACAGCACGTCTCCCGCATCATCAATCGTGCCCTCACCAACGCGGTTACTGGGAAGGTCCACTTAACCACGGACACGTGGACAAGTACTGGCGGGCAGGGCCACTATATCTCCCTGACGGCACACTGGGTGAATTTGGTGGAGGCTGGGACCGAGTCAGAGCCTGGGACCGCACATGTCCTACCCACACCCAGAATAGCGGGTCCTTCCTCGGTTCGGGTATCTGCGGCGGTCTATGCCACCTCCTCTAAAACCCTCTCCCTCATCCTCCTCCTACGCAACCTCTACCTCTCAATTAAGAAATGTGAGCAGCACGTCGCCAGCAGTCGGTGTGGCGCGGCGCAGCCGCACAGCGGTTGGCAAGCATCAGCAGGCCATGCTGAAACTACGCAGCCTAGGTGACAAGAGGCACACGGCCCCCGAGCTGTTGCAGGGTCTGACTGAGCAGACCGACCTCTGGCTTTTGCCGCTGAGCCTCCAACCAGGCAGGGTCATGTGTGACAACGGCCGTAACCTGGTGGCGGCTCTGCAGCTCGGCAGCTTCACACATGTGCCATGCCTGGCCCACGTCTTCAATCTGGTGGGTCAGCGGTTTCTGAAAAACTACCTGCACTTGTCAGACCTGCTCGGCAAGGTGCGCCGCATCTGCGCACATTTCCGCAAGTCCACCACGGATGCTGCCACCCTGCGGACCCTGCAACATCGGTTTAATCTGCCAGAGCACCGGCTGCTGTGCGACGTACCCACACAGTGGAATTCCACGCTGCACATGTTGGCCAGGCTCTATGAGCAGCATAGAGCAATAGTGGAATACCAACTCCAACATGGGCAGCTTAGTGGGAGTCAGCCTCCTCAATTCTTTACCGAGGAGTGGGCCTGGATGGCAGACATCTGCCACGTCCTCGGAAACTTTGAGGAGTCTACCCAGATGGTGAGCGGCGATGCTGCAATCATTAGCATCACCATTCCTCTGCTATGCCTGCTGAGAAGTTCGCTGCAAAGCATAAAGGCTGACGCTTTGCGGTCGAAACAGGAGATGGGGGACGACAGTATGTCGCTTGATAGTCAGAGCACCCTCATGTCTATATCTCAGCGCGTTGTGGAAGAGGAGGAGGAGGGGGAAGAGACAGCTGGACCAACTGCAGAGGGTACCCATGCTGCTTGCCTCCCATCTGTTCAGCGTGTATAGCCTGTGGATGAGGAGGAGGAGGAGGATCCTGAAAGTGATCTTCCTAGTGAGGACAGCCATGTCTTGCGTACTGTCACCCTGGCACACATGGCTGACTTCATGTTACGCTGCCTTTCTCGTGACCCTCATGTTAGACGCATTCTGGCCACTACGGATTACTTGGTGTACACCCTTCTCGACCCCTGGTATAATGAGAACCTTTCCACTCTCATTTCCGAAGAGGAAAGGGGTTCGAGAGTGATGCAATACCACAGGGCCCTGGTGGACAAACTAATGGTAGCTTCCCATCTGACAGCGCTAGCGGCAAAAGGCGCAGTTCCGAGGGCCAAGTAGCAGGGGAGGCATGGAGATCAGGCAGCATGTTTAGCGCAGGCAGGGGAACACTCTCCAAGGCCTATGCCAGCTTTATGGCTCCCCAGCAAGACTACCTAACCACTCCCCAGTCAAGGCTGAGTCGGAGGGAGCACTGTAAAAAGATGGTGAGGGAGTACCTAGCCGATCGTACCACCGTCCTCCGTGATGCCTCAACTCCATACAACTATTGGGTGTCAAAGCTGGACACGTGGCACGAACTAGCACTGTATGCCCTGGAGGTGCGGGCTTGCCCTGCCGCTAGCGTCTTGTCAGAGAGGGTGTTTAGTGCAGCTGGGGGAATCATCACGAACAAGCGTACCCGCCTGTCAACTGCCAGTGCCAACATGCTTACACTCATAAAGATAAACAAAGCCTGGATTTCCCCAGACTTCTCTTCTCCACCAGCAGAGAGCAGTGGAACCTAAAGATTCTTTTCGCTGCAACCGCAGATAAAAGCACTCTTCAGTATCACCGGGAAAACGGCGCATTTATCTTTGTCAATCTGTCTCTGACATTAGTCCTCCTCCTGCTACTCCTCCTCCAGAAACAACATGTCATCGCGCTGAACAGCCAATTTTTCTGCGGCCCAAAAGGCTCATCTACATCTACCAATGTTTTTACAATTTTTCTAAGTTTCAAAAGTATTGAGACTGTTACATGAACCCATTTTTTCAACAGGGCTGCCTCCACGCTCTGTTACAAATTAAGCAACAGTGAGCTGTATCTTTAAAAAAAAATGTTTATGGGTTTCACCTGCCCTCTCGGTTGATAAATTTTTCAGAGGTCCACTTGTACTCTTGGTACACTAATTTTTGGGGCCCACGCCTACACTCTTATCCAACTAATTTTTCCGGCTTTCGCCTACGCTCATGGTATCCCAATGTTTCAGAGGTTGGCCTATACTATTGCTACAGAAATTTTACTGGGGTCTGCCTGCCTGCCTATACTTCTGCTACGAGAAAGTTACAGGGGTCTGCCTATACTTCTGCTACGAGAAAGTTACAGGGGTCTGCCTATACTGCTGCCACTTACATGTTACAGGGGTCTGCCTATACTGCTGCCACTTGAATGTTACAGGGGTCTGCCTATACTTCTGCTACGAAATGTTACTGGGATCTGTCTATAGTATTACTACTGAAATGATACAGGGGTCTGCGTATACTTCTGCTACAAAAATGTTACTGGGGTCAGCTTATACCTTTGCTACAGGAATATTACAGGGGTGTGTGTATACTATGGGTGCACTAAGTCTTCCCATCGCGGGGTTCTATCTATCTGGCCCCAAAAAAACCCAGACTGACTAGGGCATGGCGTGTGGGCCGCAGCCAACATGTATTCCCTCTCACGTAACCTCAGCTATCCGGGGCACTGCAATGGGATTTCTTTCTGTACCGTCTGTGTGTTCCTGCTAGCCACCCATGCTGCGGGTGCACACAGACTTGCCATAGCGCAGTTGTACCTGCCTGGCACTTTTAAAAATAACCCTGAATGTCTAGGGCATGGCGTGTGGGCCACAGCCAACATGTATTTCCTCTCACGTAACCTCAGCTATCCGGGGCACTGCAATGGGATTTCTTTCTTTACCGTCTGTGTGTACCTGCTAGCCATCCATGCTGCGGGTGCACACAGACTTGCCATAGCGGAGTTGTACCTGTCTGTCTCCAAAACACTGACAGACTTGGGTAGGGTGCAGAGTGCAGATGGTTTACCCCTTGCGTTGTCGATGAGGTATCCGACACCCAAACAGAATGAGTAGTGTGTGGACACATGGAGTCCCCATTGCTATGTCACTCGCAGCACCTTGGGCCACACAAGGTGTTTGCTGGGACAGAGGCTGACCCAGGGCCCGCTCACATACTTCCCACACCGAGTATTGCTGCATTGTGGAGATGTGTAGAAGTGCTGGGCTGGCAGCTGAGTCCCCTTTATGCCCATATTTGCAGCTCCTGACGGAGGTGGCAAAGGATTGGAATGAAGATCGAACGTCAATCTATTATCAATTCTCAACAGCATTGTGGGCTATCACCCACACTTTCAAAGAGGGTCGCTGCCTGGCCCTGCCAACCCTCTGCAATGTGTGCCTCCGATTCCTCTTCATGGCAGACGCACTTATAAATAGACATGAGGGTGGTGTGGCTATGAAGCCAGCGTGTGGCATGAGGGCAGCTGAAGGCTGCGCAGGGGCACTTTTGGGTGCGCTGCGGACGCAGGGTTGTGCGGGGGGGGGGGGGGGTTGGGTAGCATGTAACCCAGGAGAGGAGGCAGCGGTGTGCCCCGCAGGCAGTGATTGTGTTTGCTTGGAGGTAGTGTGGTGCTTAGCTAAGGTGTGCCTTGCTAATGAGGGTTTGTCCGAAGTAAAAATTGTTATGGGGTGGCCCACTTTTGCCGCTATTGTGGCTTAATAGGGAGACCTGGGAGCCTGAGATGCAGCCCTGCATATTGCCCCTCGCCTGCCCTATCCATTTCTGTGTCGTTTTCATCACTTTAGTAGGTTTTGCAGATTTGCACAAATGAAAACCTTAGCGAGCATCGGCGATATACAAAAATGCTCGAGCCGCCCATTGACTTCAATGGGGTTCGTTACTCGAAACGAACTCTCGAGCATTGCAGAAAGTTTGACTCGAGCAACGAGCACCCGAGCATTTTGGTGCTCGCTCATCTCTATTGATGACCTATCCTTAAAGGGGTTGTCCCGCGCCGAAACGGGTTTGTTTTTTTTTCAACCCCCCCGTTCGGCGCGAGACAACCCCGATGCAGGGACCTAAAGAAAGCTTACCGGAGCGCTTACCTTAATCCCCGCGCTCCGGTGACTTCTATACTTACCGGTGAAGATGGCCACCGGGATCCTCTTCCTCCGTGGACCGCAGCTCTTCTGTGCGGTCCATTGCCGATTCCAGCCTCCTGATTGGCTGGAATCGGCACGTGACGGGGCGGAGCTACACGGAGCCGGCATTCTGCACGAGCGGCTCCATTGAAAAAAGAAGAAGACCGGGACTGCGCAAGCGCGGCTAATTTGGCCATTAGACGGCGAAAATTAGTCGGCTCCATGGAAACGAGGATGCTAGCAACGGAGCAGGTAAGTAAAAAACTTTTTATAACTTCTGTATGGCTCATAATTAATGCACAATGTACATTACAAAGTGCATTAATATGGCTATACAGAAGTGTATAGACCCACTTGCTGCCGCGGGACAACCCCTTTAAGATAGATCATCAGTAGTACTTTGCTGGAAACCCCCTTTAAATTTACATTCAGCGCAGTTACTAGAGATCAAGGAATGAAGGAAAATAGATTGTGTGCAGATTTGATTCTGCTTATATCAAGGATGGAACCATACACTGCTGTGAGCTGGCAGCTGCAGGCATGGATGTTATCATGAGTATAGTATAAAATCGGCCACCACAGTAAATTGTGGATCCAATAAATATTAAATAAATACACCAAGTAATGCAAGAAAGAGCTTTTATATTTTACAATTCCAAGCTGCAGCTCCAAGCTCTAACTGTATGCTACATTATTAAACAGCTTCTTCAATTTTATATACTAAAATGCCATCTACTGGACTCTAGACAAATGTATTTCTGGCTCACTTTTACTTCTGAGGAAGGAAACTGATTTTTATTTATTATGTTTACTGCATATCTCTAAACTAACATGTGGTGCAAAACATACTGCAGAGTCCTGCACAGAGAGAGAAGACACCCCTTCACTAACTATACAACAATTTAACAAAGACAAATTTCATTGTTCTTTATTATGGTATTACAAAGAGCTATCTATGCTCACAGTCGTGTTGGATCTGTTGTATTATATCGCAAACAGCAGCCTATGGAATCCATTGACAGCAGTTCTGCCTTTTTGATGGCAAAATCTTGCCCGTTATAGCAGAAGCTTTTGCTATCACTACATAGTAACATAGTTCCGAAAAAAAAGACATATCTATCCAGTTCAGCACATTACCCATAGGCGTAGCGTCAGGGGTTGCTGGGGTCGCCATGGCGACCCAGCCCCTGCGCTCAGGGGGCCCCGAGGCCGCCCTCTCCGCCATACCCACATGCACATTCAGTGCATTAATGGCTGGCCGTTCTGTCTGCAGAAAGATTTCCATCATGCGGCAGCCAGAACGGCCAGCCTGAGAGGAAGCCCGGCAGAGCAGGGAGGAGGAGGGAGGAAGTCACATGGGCCGGCAGGGGAGGAGGGAGGAAGTCACATGGGCCGGCAGGGCACAGTAATCATGGGCTACCCCTCTGCTTCCTGCTGAACGGGAAGCTTCTAAGTTTGCCTCTCCTGCTGCTGTCTGTCTCCCTCCTTCATCTATCTATCTATCTATCTATCTATCTATCTATTTATCTATCTATCCTATCTCATATCTATGTCTATCCAATATCTATCTATCTATCTATCGCTCTCATATCTATCTAATATATATATATCCCTTATCTATCTCTCTATCTATCTCCTATCTCATATCCTTCTATCTCATATGCATCTATCTATCTATCTCCTATCTATCTGCTATCTATATATCCCATCTCATATCTATCTATCTATCTATCTATCTATCTATCTATCTATCTATCTATCTATCTATCTATCTCCTATCTCATATCCATCTAACATCATATCTATCAATCTATGGTATAAGTTATACATCTCCCTGGATTTACTGTAATTATATGCACACTTTACACACAATTAGAGATGCGCGATCACCCAAATGCTCGGGTCTGCGTTATTCAAGTCGAGCCTTTAGTAAAATTCGAGAGCTCTACTCGAGTAACGAACCCCATTGACTACAATGGGAGACTCGAGCATTTTTGTATGTGGAACGCTGGGTCCCAAGCTTTTTCTCTTTTCAAATGACGGCGCTGCGGTGGAGAGGGGCCAAAACAGCCACGTCACAGCGGGGAGGAGCCAAAAGCTGGGGCGGGGTCAAACACGATTTGATGCTCGTTCGAGTACCGAGCACCAACGAGTATGCTAATACTCGAACAAGCATCAAGCTCGACAGAGTACGTTCACTCAACTCTACACACAATTAAAAAACGCATCAAAACCACATGCAGTTTTTAATTGTGTCTGTAGCTCCTTAATAACGTACGCGGTCTTTAAAGGGGTTGTCCCGCGGCAGCAAGTGGGTCTATACACTTCTGTATGGCCATATTAATGCACTTTGTAATGTACATTGTGCATTAATTATGAGCCATACAGAAGTTATAAAAAGTTTTTTACTTACCTGCTCCGTTGCTAGCATCCTCGTTTCCATGGAGCCGACTAATTTTCGCCGTCTAATGGCCAAATTAGCCGCGCTTGCGCAGTCCCGGTCTTCTTCTTTTTTCAATGGGGCTGCTCGTGCTGGATGCCGGCTCCGTGTAGCTCCGCCCCGTCACGTGCCGATTCCAGCCAATCAGGAGGCTGGAATCGGCAATGGACCGCACAGAAGCCCTGCGGTCCACCGAGTGAGAAGATCCCCGCGGCCATCTTCATCAGGTAAGTAAGAAGTCACCGGAGCGCGGGGATTCAGGTAAGCGCTCTCCGGTGTTCTTTTTTAACCCCTGCATCGGGGTTGTCTCGCGGCGAACAAGGGGGGGGGGGGTTGAAAAAAAAAAAAACCGTTTCGGCGCGGGACAACCCCTTTAAATACTGCATGCAGGTTTTTTTAGGTGTTTTTCTTTATTGTGGTTCTAAAGTACAACAAAAACATGAACCACCCTAAGGCCTCGGTCAGACGACCGTTTTTTGCCGCGATTTGCGGATCGCATGTCGGATGCGCATCCGCAAATCGCGTGACCGGGGCCGAAAAATCGCCGGAAAAATCTGCTTCTAGGCGCATTTTCGTTGAAACGGGCCGATCACAGGAGCGCTGTCCAACCCATTGCAATTCAATGGAGCCGGCTGTATTCCCGAAAATTCATCCTGCGCTCGCCGGCATCCCATTGCTTTCAATGGAGCCGGCTGTATTGCCGGCTCCATTGAATTCAATGGGCAAACATCATTCTTCTCTGCCACAGCTGTTACAGCTGTGGCAGAGCAGAATGATTTGTGTAGTATATGTTCTCAATGGGGTCGGCGCTGCTGCTGCCGACCCCATTGAGCACATATAGAGAACACAAGGAATCGCAGATCGCAGATAGGCGCGATCTGCGATTTCTTGTGTCCTATAATTTATCGGACAAGCGCATAAAAAGCGCCCATGTGTCCGATGCCATTGCAAAGCAATGGTTCTATAAAACTGCCAATCGCATGCGCAAATCGCGCGAAGAATCGCCCGTGTGACCGAGGCCTAAGGCCGCGCCCACACACGTGTTCAGAAAACGCAGCTTGAAATTGTGGCATTTTTACCAGAATTTCGAGCAGCTTTTTCGAACACAGGTTACAGCGCTTTTTAATGCACCCCATCATTGTGATAGGTGATGAGGTGTGTTAAAAACCACTAAAATGCAAAAATAGAACAGACAGCTCTCGAAAATCACAGCGTTAGAAACACCATGTTCGAGCATAGATTTGAGTAAGCTTATTAAATTCTATGGGAATGTTGTACCGAGGTTAGTGCGGCGCTCAGGACACCGCGCTAATAGCGGTAAAAAGCAGTGTGTGTGTGAGAGTAACCTGCGGAACTACAAACAAATTTTCATGTTCAGGAAATGCGTCATGTTTGAAAAGATTACGCCAAGGGGCTAGGTCATGTTTGCAGGACGATCTAGGTATGGGTATGGGAGAGTGTGTATAGTGGAGGCCCAGGGGGGGGGGGGGGCCCGAGCTGAACTTTTGCACCCGGGCCCCTGAGCCCTTAGGTACGCCCCTGCCATTACCCCCCAGTGTTGATACAGAAGAAGGCAAAAAACATCAGTGAGGAAGAAGCCAATTTTACTTATTTATCCCCTTAAAGACATGGGCTATTTGGCTATAAGGAACGCAACAATTTTGGGGAGATTTTCATCTCCACCTTTAAAAGCCATAAATTCTTTATTTTTCCGTCAACATGGCCATATGAGGGCTTGTTTTATGTGAGGCAAACTGTAGTTTCTATTGGTGATATATAAAATATCTTGTAAAACTTTTAAAATGTTCTTTTCTGGTGGGCAAGTAGAGAAAACACATCAATTCTTTTTTTTACAGAGTTAATTATGCAGCATGAATGCAATGATAATTTTTTTATCTGCAGGCTGGTACGATTACGATGATACCAATATTTTTTTAAATGTTTTTCCACTTTTCTCCAATAAAAAAAACTTCATTTTTAACGTCATTGCATTCAAAGTCCCATAACTTGTCTATTTTTCCATGGACAGAGCTCTGTAAGGGCTTGATTTTTGTGCGACGAGCTGTAGTTTTTATTGAAACTAAAAAAGCTCTGATCGTTGTGATAATGCACTGTAGTACTTCTGTGATGCAACGCATGATTGCTCACAATAGCCTTCACATGCCATGGCAGATATAATGCCAGAGGGCTGTTGACATCACAGAGGGAGCACTTTCCCTTTTTAAACGCTTTACATGCTGCAATTGACATTGAGATTGGTGTTCTCATTGATTCCCGCTGTTGCAGTGGGAGACCGGCTATAATTTCAAACAATTATATGTCTCCTGTGGGGGCTGCAGCACCTCACCAGCATAACAGCATGCCTCTGAGATGTACAAAAGATGATCACCTGTTGATGCTGATGACATACCAAACCTTGATTCCACTTTGACGAGGTGTGTGGGGCTCCAAAATGGTGTAAGGATCAGCCCAATTGCTACGTTCGCTTCCAGACCCTCATTCAGTGATCATCATTCCTGAGGCAAAATCTCGATTTGTCACTGAAAACCAAACTATACCATTCATCACAGCAGATAGCTCTGGGGAAACACCACCGCAAACATGCACAACAATGGTGCGGTGTAAGGGGCAGTCCTTACAACTGAGGGTCCAACTGCAAACCTACCTCAACCAATTCATACAAAACTGTATATATTGGAGTATACAAATTTGTTTGTACGCGCCACAGAATGTTGCCAGCTTTCGATTCTGGACCTGCTAATGAATAACACCTTATGCTCCCTGGCCTGAGCTCGGTATTCTTGACTATTTTTATTGCTGGCAACCTTCCCTGACCTTCAGACTTGATTTCGTTAACGCACATGTGCCGCCAGACCAATGCAGTGTAAGCAACCACACTACCAGGACTATTTGGACAAGTAATGGTTTAGGGACCGAACCCATGGCATCATGGCACTCAAGAAGTGCCTGCTAATGCCGGGAGAACGAGCGATGATGCTGCAGCCTCTGATTGGGTGCAGTAGTAACCTGTCTTCCAGTGACAACATCTGTCACAACAAATGCAGGGATGACAGCGGTAGTGTGGCACTAGATTGCAATGGCAGGGAACAAGTCAACACTGCTCTTCTTATTTTAGCACAGTGGCCCCTAAAGGGGGTGTATTGTCCAGTAACCGAATAACCCCATTTAATGGAGTGACATTTTCTCTGTAGGCAGTTCATACATATCCACGGTTATAACAAATAATCTTCCTGAAAGCCTCACAACTTCTGTTTAACCCCTTAATGACGCGGGCATTTTTCTTTTTCCATTTTCGTTTTTTCCTCCCCCCTTTAAAAAAATCATAACTCCTTTATTTATCCATCGACGTCGCTGTATGAGGGCTTGTGTTTTGCGGGACGAGTTGTATTTTTCAATGGTGCTATTTAAAGTACCATATAATGTACTGAAAAACTTTTAAAAAATTCTAAGTGGAGTAAAATGAAAAAAAAACGACATTTTGCCATCTTTTAGTGCGTCTTGCTTCTACGGCGCACAAATGGCAACAAAAACGACATGATAACTTTATTCTATGGGTCGGTACGATTACTACGATGCCAAACTTGTATAGGTTTTTTTTTACTATACTCCTCTTTTTTTTTTTTAAAGACATAAAATTTTTTTCAATTATTTTCTGCGGTCATTTTGTGCGCGCAATAACTTTTTTATTTTTCCGTCGACGTAGTTGAGCAAGGTTTCATTTTTTGCGGGATGTCCTGTAGTTTCTGATAGTACCATTTTGGAATACATACGACTTTTTGATCGCTTTTTATTGCGTTTTTTCTGGGAGACAGGGTAACTAAAAAAATGCATTTCTGGCGTTCTTCATTTCTTTTTTCGAACGACGTTCACCGTGCGGGAAAAATTATGTGGTACTTTGATAGTTCGGACTTTTACGGACGCGGTGATACCAAATACATATTTTTAATTTATTATTTAGATTTTTTAATAATAGATATGGCAAAAGGGGGGTGATTTAAACTTTTACAACTTTTTTTTTTTTTCAATTAAAAAAAAACTTTATTGATTTTTTTTTTTACTTTACTTTGAAGTCCCCCTGGGGGACTTTAAGATGCGATGCTTTGATCGCTCCTGCAGTATGACGTAATGCTATAGCATTATGTCATATTGCTTTTTGACAGGCAACCTATGAAGCCACCCCACGGGGACGGCTTGATAGGCAGTCTGCTAAGGCAGCCCTGGGGCCTTTCATTAGGCCCCCGGCTGCCATGACACATGCACGGCTCTCCCGATCTCACCGCGGGGGGGCCGTGCGGGACCCCCGAACATCGTTCGGGGGATTTAAATGCCGCTGTCAGAATTGACAGCGGCATTTAAATGGTTAATAGCCGCGATCGGCCGCGCGGCCGCTCGCGGCTATTGCCCGCGGATGTCAGCTGTTATAAACAGCTGATGCCCGCACTGTATGAAGAGAGGTTGCATCGCAACCTCTCTTCATACATACCCCGACGCTCCATGACGTACCAGGTACGTCATTGGTCGTTAAGGGGTTAATGACACTCACATACATAAATTTGATATCAATGGAACCAGAAACTCAAAAAGTTTTCTTGCACATAAAAAATGTTTTCCACATTAGAGGTGCTCAATTTGACCCCTTTATCATCCAATACACATCGGACCTGTAGTCAAGTTCATGCTGTATATGTTGAAGCATATCACGATTGGCTGATGAAATGGCTTCTGTGATGCGTCCTCGCAGATCATGCATGGTGGGTGGTGAGAGTAGCAAGTAGACCATCTTTAACACTCCTCAGAGAAAAAAAAAAACACAACACAAAGTCCAGGGAACGTCGAGACCAAGGAAGAAGTTCATTATCATTATGACCTACACGGCCAATCCATTTGTTTAGTGGTCGCCTATTGAGTTAACTTCTGACTTCACTGTGATAATAGGAGTATGGGGTGGGCTCATTCTGTTGGGAGATGAAACTTCCTGTTCCAGCTGCGGCAGAAGCCATATCTGTAGCATCCAAGGACAAAATCCCCGGGATTATGTCCAAATAGAAAAAGCAAGGCTGAACACTTTATAGAGCAAAACAAATTCACATTAGGGATATTGTACATATGTTCCATGTAGACATGTAGGTTTTCTCTCCCCAGATTCTGACATTACGTTCGGTAATTGTGCCCGAAAACTGGAAGGCAGTTTCATAACTAAAAAAACTCGTGCACTTTTAGAGGTGGTAACAATTGCAATCGATAGTGATAACATAGCAAACATTTGTGCAGAATTCTCCACACAGTTGGCTGCGGGACGTCCAATTCTCTGCTCGTTCTGACGCTGGATTTCTGAGGAATTTGTGTGAAACTTGCGCTGTAGTGCTCCACTGTTTCCACGCTTACTAATGGACGGTCGAATTATTTTTCACTTACAGATGCAACCTATTTCCTTAAAACTAGAGTACCACTTACAAATTGTGCGCCCGCTGGGCGAAGCTTCTCCACACTTTGTTCGAAAATGATGTTTTGACACTAATAACAAACCAGTAGATATGAAAATCAAGAACGCAAAGCACTCTTCTGTCTTTGCCATTTTGTCTCATACCCCCCTAGTGACAACTACAGCATAATAAAACTTTCAGTAATTTATTTAGCAAAATTAACAGTAAGACTGTCCTTGTTGCCCATAGCAATCAATTACAGCGCTGCTTTTATTTTTCCTCAGCAGCTTGAGAATGATTGGATGTTGTGGGCAACAAAAACAGCCTTTATGTTAGATAGTTTTGCTAAATAAAAATTTTCTGTTTCCATTGATATCAAATTTATGTATCTGAGTGTCATTAAATGTGAGTTATGAGGGGTTCAAATTGGGACAATCATTTCTAATAACTCTGTATATATTACAGAAGACAATGCTTGACAGTACATGTGAAAGTCAAGGCTCAAGAGCCAAATCCAGCCCGCCACATTTTATGTAGCCCGTGAAGTCCAGAGAAGGACTGGATCTCCACTTTCCATAGAGGGGAAATGACCTAACCCCTATGCCAGATGCATAGAAGCTGAGCTCTATTCCAATTAAAGTTAATCACTATCCTGTCCTGCAGTGGTGGAGTGCCAATGGCGAGGAGCTTGAACCTGCTCATCCTCTACTGGTGACATTGTGAGAAGAAAATTTTGGAGGGTCCAGAGCTGTGTTCGGAAGCACCCATGACACACCACTGACTTGTTTGCGGCCTGCCGCTGGATACCGGGAACGTGGCCGCCATCTTGATTTTAGATGTCAGGTAAATGCAGACTGAGCGCTATTGCTGTTACAACAACCCCTGGAGTCTGTGGTGTGCCTGTGAGCCTGCACGTATCAGAGAGGACTGCTGGTCAACCCAGTAAATAGGGCTCTGCCATAAGAATTTTTTGAGAACCTTTCACCAAGTAAGACAGTTTTCTAACAAGTGGAGTTGAGAAATATATACAAATAACCCCAAAATGTCCAACAAGAAGAAAATTGATGTAAAAGGCAATTTAATCAAAGATCAGAATGCAAATATATGT
The DNA here is from genome assembly GCF_035609145.1 of Eleutherodactylus coqui. Taxonomy (NCBI): domain Eukaryota; kingdom Metazoa; phylum Chordata; class Amphibia; order Anura; family Eleutherodactylidae; genus Eleutherodactylus; species Eleutherodactylus coqui. Next base: position 108,769,026 of record NC_089839.1, on the reverse strand, counting down.
TTGTTAGAGATAAGCGAGCGTACTTGTCCGAGCTTGATGCTCGTTCGAATATTATGGTGTTCGAGATGCTTGTTACTCGAGACGAGCCCGACGCTGTGCTCGACTCCATTACAATTACTTCCCTGAGAAATTTGCGCGCTTTTCTGGCCAATAGAAACACAGGGAAGGCATTACAACTTCCTCCTGTGACATTCCAGCCCTAACCCCCCTCCCCCCTGCAGTAAATGGCTGGGGAGATCAGATGACACCCAAGTATTTAAATCTGCCCCGCCTGTGGCTTGCCACAGACACAAGCTAAGAGAGATAAAGGAAAGTGCTGTCTTGCTGTAGCTGCTATAGGGAGAGTGTTAGGTGTTATTTTAGTCTTCAAGAACCCCAACGGTACTTCTTAGGGCCACAACTGACCATGTGCAGTACTGTTGAGGCTGCTTTTAGCAGTTTTGCACAATTTTTTTTTTTGGTATATCAGGCGTAGCGTCCTCAGTCTGCAGTCATTTTACAGAGTATAGGGGCAGTACTGCTGAGGCAGGGACAGTGGTACAGGGAAAGAGATATACTGGCTATATAGGCAGTGGGCTTTTTAAAAAAAAAATTGGAAAAAAATACTATATTTGGGCTGCCTGTGACCGTCTTCAGTTTACTGCATGTGTGCTGGGGGTAGTAGTCGCTGATTAATACCCAGCCTTGCGCATAATTTTCTTCTGGCTGCACTGTGCTTTCAATAACCACAGTCATCCTCCAACAGGGAAATCCATATACAGGCTATATCACAGGCCGTGGGCTTTTTCCCAAAAAGTGGAAAAAAATACTATATTTGGCCTGCCTGTGACCGTCTTCAGTTTACGCGTGTGTGCTGGGGGTAGTAGTCGCTGATTAATACCCAGCCTTGCGCATAATTTTTTCTGGCTGCACTGTGCTTTCAATAACCACAGTCATCCTCCCAACAGGGAATCCATATACAGGCTATATCACAGGCAGTGGGCTTTTTCCCAAAAAGTGGAAAAAAATACTATATTTGGCCTGCCTGTGACCGTCTTCAGTTTACTGCGTGTGTGCTGGGGTTAGTAGTTGCTGATTAATACCCAGCCTTGCGCATAATTTTTTCTGGCTGCACTGTGCTTTCAATAACCACAGTCATCCTCCAACAGGGAAATCCATATACAGGCTATATCACAGGCAGTGGGCTTTTTCCCAAAAAGTGGAAAGAAATACTATATTTGGGCTGCTGTGACCGTCTTCAGTTTACTGCGTGTGTGCTGGGGGTAGTAGTTGCTGATTAATACCCAGCTTTGCGCATAATTTTTTCTGGCTGCACTGTGCTTTCAATAACCACAGTCATCCTCCAACAGGGAAATCCATATACAGGCTATATCACAGGCAGTGGGCTTTTTCCCAAAAAGTGGAAAAAAATACTATATTTGGCCTGCCTGTGATCGTCATCAGGTTACTGCGTGTCTGCTGGGGGTAGTAGTCGCTCATTAATACCCAGCCTTGCGCATAATTGTTTCCTGGCTCTGCTGTGTCCTTTCCATGATCGCCGTCATCCCGTCAGAGGGAAAGAGTATACATATATACGCTGCATACGGTGTCTGTCTGGTTTTTCACCTCACCATTTGAAAAAATTGAAGCAAAATATTTAAGGCCTACCACTGGCCTTTGGCCACTTGACTGGTTCTGCCCTGTGAATTCCAGTAGCTCAGTCATACGCACCTAGGTCTCACTACAGGCTTGCGCATAATTGTTTCCTGGCTCTGCTGTGCATTCCGTAAGTAAAGTCAGCCTCCAACCACAGGCCAATAAGCGGCACATATAATTACAGCGTTCTGTTTCTGCTCTACTTGTAATACACCATGCTGAGGGGTAAGGGTAGGCCTAGAGGACGTGGACGCGGGCGAGGACGCGAAGGCCCAAGTCAGGGTGTGGGCACAGGCCGAGCTACTGGTCCAGGTGTATCGCAGCCGACTGCTGCGGGATTAGGAGAGAGGCAAGTTTCTGGGGTCCCAAGATTCATCTCACAATTAATGGGTCCACGCGGTAGACCTTTATTAGAAACTGAGCAGTGTGAGCAGGTCCTGTCGTGGATGGCAGAAAGTGCATCCAGCAATCTATCGACCACCCAGTCTTCTACGCCATCCACAGCTGCAACTCTGAATCCTCTGGCTGCTGCTCCTCCTTCCTCCCAGCCTCCTCACTCCATGAAAATGACACATTCTGAGGAGCAGGCAGACTCCCAGGAACTGTTCTCGGGCCCCTGCCCAAATTGGGCAACAATGGTTCCTCTCCCACCGGAGGAGTTTGTCGTGACCGATGCCCAACCTTTGGAAAGTTCCCAAGGTCCGGGGGATGAGACTGGGGACCTCCGGCAACGGTCTCAAGAGCTTTCAGTGGGTGAGGAGGACGATGAGACACAGTTGTCTATCAGTGAGGTAGTAGTAAGGGCAGTAAGTCCGAGGGAGGAGCGCACAGAGGATTCGGAGGAAGAGCAGCTGGACGATGAGGTGACTGATCCCACCTGGTTTGCTAAGCCTACTGAGGACAGGTATTCAGAGGGGGAGGCAAGTGCAGCAGCAGGGCAGGTTGGAAGAGGCAGTGTGGTGGCTAGGGGTAGAGGCAGGGCCAGACCGAATAATCCACCAACTGTTTCCCAAAGCGCCCCCTTGCGCCATGCCACCCTGCAGAGGCCGAGGTGCTCAAAGGTGTGGCAGTTTTTCACTGAGAGTGCAGACGACCGACGAACTGTGGTGTACAAGGTTTGTCGCGCCAAGATCAGCTGGGGAGCCACCACCACCACCAGCCTCACCACCCCCAGCATGCGCAGGCATATGATGGCCAAGCACCCCACAAGGTGGGACGAAGGCCGTTCACCGCCTCCGGTTTGCACCACTGCCTCTTCCCCTGTGCCCCAACCTGCCACTGAGATCCAACCTCCCTCTCAGGACACAGGCACGACCGTCTCCCGGCCTGCACCCACACGCTCACCTCCGCTGTCCTCGGCCCCATCCAGCAATGCCTCTCAGCGCAGCGTCCAGCCATCGCTAGCGCAACTGTTTGAGCGCAAGCGCAAGTACGCCGCCACGCACCCGCACGCTCAAGCATTAAACGTGCACATAGCCAAATTGATCAGCCTGGAGATGCTGCCGTATAGGCTTGTGGAAACGGAGGCTTTCAAAAACATGATGGCGGCGGCCCCGCACTACTCGGTTCCCAGTCGCCACTACTTTTCCCGATGTGCTGTCCCAGCCCTGCACGACCACGTCTCCTGCAACATTGTACGCGCCCTTACCAACGCGGTTACTGCCAAGGTCCACTTAACAACGGACACGTAGACAAGCACAGGCGGACAGGGCCACTATATCTCCCTGACGGCACATTGGGTGAATTTAGTGGAGGCTGGGACCGAGTCAGAGCCTGGGACCGCTCACGTCCTACCCACCCCCAGAATTGCTGGCCCCAGCTCGGTGCTGGTATCTGCGGCGGTGTATGCTTCCTCCACTAAACCACCCTCCTCCTCCTCCTCCTATGCAACCTCTGTCTCGCAATCAAGATGTGTCAGCAGCAGCACGTCGCCAGCAGTCGGTGTCGCGTGGCGTGGCAGCACAGCGGTGGGCAAGCGTCAGCAGGCCGTGCTGAAACTACTCAGCTTAGGAGAGAAGAGGCACATGGCCCATGAACTGCTGCAGGGTCTGACAGAGCAGACCGACCGCTGGCTTTCGCCGCTGAGCCTCCAACCGGGCATGGTCGTGTGAGACGATGGCCGTAACCTGGTGGCGGCTCTGCAGCTCGGCAGCCTCACGCACGTGCCATGCCTGGCCCACGTCTTTAATTTGGTGGTTCAGCGCTTTCTGAAAAGCTACCCACGCTTGTCAGACCTGCTCGGATAGGTGCGCCGGATCAGCGCACATTTCCGCAAGTCCAACACGAGCGCTGCCACCCTGCGGACCCTGCAACATCGGTTTAATCTGCCAGTGCACCGACTGCTGTGCGACGTGCCCACACGGTGGAACTCTAAGCTCCACATGTTGGCCAGGCTCTATGAGCAGCGTAGAGCTATAGTGGAATACCAACTCCAACATGGGCGGCGTAGTGGGAGTCAGCCTCCTCAATTCTTTACAGAAGAGTGGGCCTGGTTGGCAGACATCTGCCAGGTCCTTGGAAACTTTGAGGAGTCTACCCAGATGGTGAGCGGCGATGCTGCAATCATTAGTGTCACCATTCCTCTGCTATGCCTCTTGAGAAGTTCCCTGCAAAGCATAAAGGCAGACGCTTTGCGCTCGGAAATGGAGGCGGGGGAAGACAGTATGTCGCTGGATAGTCAGAGCACCCTCATGTCTATATCTCGTTTATAGCGCGTTTTGGAGGAGGAGGAGGAGGGGGAGGAGCATGAGGAGGAGGGGGAAGAGACAGCTTGGCCCACTGCTGAGGGTACCCATGCTGCTTGCCTGTCATCCTTTCAGCGTGTATGGCCTGAGGAGGAGGAGGAGGAACCTGAAAGTGATCTTCCTAGTGAGGACAGCCATGTGTTGCGTACAGGTACCCTGGCACACATGGCGGACTTCATGTTAGGATGCCTTTCTCATGACCCTCGCATTACACGCATTCTGGCCACTACGGATTACTGGGTGTACACACTGCTCGAACCACGGTATAAGGAGAACCTTTCCACTCTCATACCCGAAGAGGAAAGGGGTTCGAGAGTGATGCTATACCACAGGACCCTGGTGGACAAACTGATGGTAAAATTCCCATCCGACAGCGCTAGTGGCAGAAGGCGCAGTTCCGAGGGCCAGGTAGCAGGGGAGGCGCGGAGATCAGGCAGCATGTACAGTGCAGGCAGGGGAACACTCTCCAAGGCCTTTGCCAGCTTTATGGCTCCCCAGCAAGACTGTGTCACCGCTCCCCAGTCAAGGCTGGGTCGGCGGGAGCACTGTAAAAGGATGGTGAGGGAGTACGTAGCCGATCGCACGACCATCCTCCGTGACGCCTCTGCTCCCTACAACTACTGGGTGTCGAAGCTGGGCACGTGTCCTGAACTCGCGCTGTATGCCCTGGAGGTGCTTGCTTGCCCTGCGTTAGCGTCTTGTCAGAGAGAGTGTTTAGTGTGCCTGGGGGAATCATCACAGATAAGCGTACCCGCCTGTCAACTAACAGTGCCGACAGGCTTACACTCATAAAGATGAACAAAGCCTGGATTTCCCGAGATTTCTCTTCTCCACCAGCGGACAGCAGCGGTACCTAAACAATACGTACGCTGCACCCGCGGATGGAAGCATCGTTCTCTATCACCATAAAAAACGGGGACCTTTTAGCTTCATCAATCTGTGTATTATATTCATCCTCCTGCTCCTCCTCCTGAAACCTCACGTAATAACGCCGAACGGGCAATTTTTCTTAGGCCCACAAGGCTCAGTCATATCACTTTTGTAAACAATGTTTTTACGTTTCAATTCTCATTAAAGTGTTGAAACTTGCACCTGAACCAATTTTTATTTTAACTGGGCTGCCTCCAGGCCTAGTTACAAATTAAGCCACAGTAACCAAAGCGATTAATGGGTTTCACCTGCCTTCTTGGTTGGGCATGGGCAATTTTTCTGAGGTACATTAGTACTGTTGGTACACCAATTTTTTGGGCTCTCGCCTACAGTGTAATCCTAGTAATTTTTATGGGCTTTGCCTGCACTCATGGTACAGCAAGGTGTTTGGGGTTGGCCTACACTTTTGCTACATAAATGTAACTGGGGCCTTGTCTATACTGCAACTACTGAAATGTGAAAGAGACTGTTATCTCCCTAAACTGCTGCAACGGGAATGTTACTGTGGCCTGTCTTGACTGCTACTACTACTGAAATGGAACTAAAACTGTGCTCCCCCTATACTGCTGCTTCGGAATTACTACTGGGGCCTGTCTTGACTGCTACTACTACTGAAATGGAACTAATACTGTGCTCCCCCTATACTGTTGCTAGTGATATGTTACTGGGGCCTGTCTTGACTGCTACTATTACTGAAATGGAACTAATACTGTGTTCCCCCTATACTGCTGCTAGTGATATGTTACTGGGGCCTGTCTTGACTGCTACTACTACTGAAATGGAACTAATACTGTGCTTCCCCTATACTGCTGCCAGTGATATGTTACTGGGGCCTGTCTTGACTTCTACTATTACTGAAATGGAACTAATACTGTGCTCCCCCTATACTGCTGCTAGTGATATGTTACTGGGGCCTGTCTTGACTGCTACTATTACTGAAATGGAACTAATACTGTGCTCCCCCGATACTGCTGCTAGTCATATGTTACTGGGGCCTGTCCTAATGCTACCGCTGAAATGTTACTAATTCTGGGCTCTGCCTATGCCGCTGCTAATGCTATGTCACTGGGGTGTGGAAACGGAGGCTTCCCAAAGACATGATGGCGGCGAGGCCATTTCCCACCAACGCGGTTACTGTTAAGGTGCATATAACCACGGACACGTAGTGCCTCAAAAACATCCCCCTCCTCCTCCAACAATGAAAACATTCTTGGCAAATACCTTTGCATTGGTCCGTCTGGTGGCAGTCCAAGAATTTCACCTTTAACGACACAACAAGAGAGCCCCCCCACCATCGCCCCGCCACGGCCCACTTAATCCTGGCCACATTCCGAAAACCAACTAAATAAAACCGCGCTACTAGGTCCGCAGTCGCGACCACATTCCCACCAACGCGGTTACTGTTAAGGTACATATTACCAGTCTGACTGGGGCATGCAGTGTGGGCCGAAGCCCACCTGCATTTAATCGGACGTTACCTAAGCCGTGCTGGGCAATGCAATGGGATTTATTTATGTAACGCCGGTGGCTTCCTGGGACCCACCCATGCTGTCGGTCCACACGGAGTTGTACCTGCCTGTGTCTACTTATAAAGAACCCCAGTCTGACTGGGGCATGCAGTGTGGGCCGAAGCCCACCTGTATTTAATCTGACGTTAGCTCTGCTGTCCAGGGCACTGCAATGGGATTTGTTTATGTACCGCCGGTGGGTTCCAGGGACCCACCCATGCTGTCGGTCCACACGGAGTTGTACCTGCCTGTGTCTACTTATAAAGAACCCCAGTCTGACTGGGGCATGCAGTGTGGGCCGAAGCCCACCTGTATTTAATCTGACGTTAGCTCTACTATCCGGGGCACTGCATTGGGACAAACTACAGGAGCAATACAGCGCTAATGAGACGTGCACAGCTACGCTAGCATTGGAGTCCGCTGTAGGCACGCGATTGCTGAGGGTTTGTGCAGAGGCCTATGTCCTGGGTGCAGTGAAAGTCCGCTTCCAGCCTAGGATTGCTGAATTTGTGGGCCGAGGCCTATGCGGTGGGCGCGGTGCAAGTCTGCCATGTTTGGCCGCTCAGATCAATTTTTTGTTCATGTCTTGGGTTTCCTAGGACCCACCTATGCTGTTGGTGCAAACTTAGTTCCCATTGTGGTGTTTGACCTGTCTGGCACAAAGGCACTGACTGACTTGGGTAGGGGGCAGAGCGCTGACGGCTTTCCCCTTGCAGTGTGGATTGAGCTATGCGACACCTTGACAGAATGAATACTGTGTGGCACATGGAATCCCCATTGCTATGCCCACGTTTGCAGCTCCTGACGGAGGTGGCACAGGATTGGAGTTCTCATTGCTTCTGTACAGCATTGTGGGCTATCGCCCACCCCTTTTAAAGAGGGTCGCTGCCTGGCCCTGCCAACCCTCTGCAGTGTGTGCCTCCGACTCCTCCTCATGGCAGACGCACTTATAAATAGACATGAGGGTGGTGTGGCTATGAGGCCAGCGTGTGGCATGAGGGCAGCTGAAGGCTGCGCAGGGGCACTTTGGTGTGCGCTGTGGACACTGGGTCGTGCGGAGGGGTTGGGCAGCATGTAACCCAGGAGAGGTGGCAGCGGAGTGTCATGCAGGCAGTGATTGTGCTTTGTTGGAGGTAGTGTGGTGCTTAGCTAAGGTATGCCTTGCTAATGAGGGTTTTTCAGAAGTAAAAATTGTTGGGGGGGAGGGGCACTCTTGCCGCTATTGTGGCTTAATAGTGGGACCTGGGAACTTGAGATGCAGCCCAACATGTAGCCCCTCGCCTGCCCTATCTGTTTCTGTGTCGTTCCCATCACTTTCTTGAATTTACCAGATTTTCACAAATGAAAACCTTAGCGAGCATCGGCGATATACAAAAATGCTCGAGTCGCCCATTGACTTCAATGGGGTTCGTTACTCGAAACGAACCCTCGAGCATCGCGGGAAGTTCGACTCGAGTAACGAGCACCTGAGCATTTTGGTGCTCGCTCATCTCTAATGTTTGTACTTCAAGGAGAAAAAAACAGTATGTCCTTTGTATTTAAAGGTTGATTTTGACACAACGAGAATTGCTCAAAATGCGCTCAAAAGAATCTTATGAGCGATTCTCGTTCTGTCTAAATGCAGGAACATCATGCAGGTTTTGTGAACAAGTCGTTTATCGCTGAATTGTAGCTTGCTAGAATTGAGCAATCAGCTGTTATCAGCGGAGCAGGCTTTCATCAGCCGGCTGCACTGATAAGATTCTCCCTGCCTGTGTCCTGCTCTGAATTCACAGTGGGGCACAGGCTGTAAGCACAGAAAACACTACCGCTGTTTGTTCATGCAGAACAGCTATAGTGTTCGGTGAGAGATAGTGGCAGTGTCCCGCTGTGCCTGCACAGCTGTATAGTAACTAATTAGCTATTAGAAAGTATGCAAAGATGATCACTCAAAACTGTCATTTAAACTGTAATTTGAGTGACTTTTGAGCGATCATCTGTCCGTGTAAATCGGGTATAAGGCAGTGTAGGTGGTAAATGCGTACAAAATACATCTGCATTTTGACACCAAATACAGAGTTTAGTATACCAAATATCACCTCCAGGAAAAACAAATAATGTAAATAAATGGGGTTTTTAGTCCTCCCTATTATGCGTGTAAATTGTGATTGAATGGCTGTGATTGATTCAATCACAGCCATTCATCAAGTGCTGGCTGTGATTGGCTAAGCTTAGCCAATCACAGCCAGCGCTTCCAGAAGGCTGGGGATGCCAAAACAGAAGAAGAAGATCAGTGTCGGGACCTGGGGAGAAGATGCGGCCAGGCTGACAGCGCGTCTAAGGTGATGTATGTGTATTTATTTTTTCCTTGCAGCTAGGGCTTACTTTAGGCGTTGACAGTAGGATTTCCTACTATTAAAATTGCATCGCACTGCACGAAAACCATATATGTGATTTGTAGCATTGTAGCAACGCGACAAAATCGCAATTACTTTGTCGCCCGTATGAACAAGGCCTAATGCTGATGTGGCCTTCAGTAAAAATAAGTTTGTTACCCCTGCTCTACTGGATGACTGCTGCTGAACCAAGCACTTACAATTTGCTTGTTTTCTGTCCTGTTCCATAAGTCATGTATCTTCTCTAGGATGGCCTCTTCTTTTGGTTTCACAGTTGCAGTATCATGACTCAGAGCTGCTACAAGTTCTTCCTTGAAAGATTCATGTATGGTTTTTGCTGCTTTGGCCTCCCCTAAACTGCTCTTCAATGTTACATCAAGCTCATTAGTGCTCTTCTTCAGCTGGTTTAGCTCCTGTTTGCTAGCCTCCCAGGCTCGATGTGATGCATTTAACCTGTCTGTGAGGATTTTAATTTCCTTTTCAAGAACTTGTTTAGCATCAGTAACACTTTCTGAATCCTGAAATGAAGAACAGAATGACACAAAATCATGTAATTTCTTGTAATTTCTTATCACAGGATACACAAAAAAACTATGGGAGATATTTAAAAGAACATAGCCACACATCAAAGAAATAAATCCTCACACACAGAGTGAAGAGAGACATGCAATTTGTTTTAATTATTTTAATGCTTTTAATGGCCAATTAGGATTTATTAACACTCAGCAGATTTGCTGCAGAAATTTCTGAAAATCAAAATTTGTTCTATTCATTAGAATGGGGTTGTTGTGGCAGCAAGCAAATGGGTGCAGATTTATTAAGACGAGCAATTCATACGCCTGTCTTAATATAATGTGCGCTGGAGTAAGCTGTACCTAATTTATCAAGAAATACATAACTTCTAATAAGTTTGGTGCATGTCTTGCCTGTTTGCGCACCTGGAAGTGAAGTCTATTTGCTCTATAATTTATACCAAGCTTTGCTATATGTATGACATACAGTATGTCCCACTAAGCCCCACTCATTTATGTGCAAAAAAGGCATGCACCAAAATTTGCAGTTTCTTAACACCAGAAAACTGGCACAAATGCCTTGATAGATTTTCCCCTCTATATAAGGAAAAGAACAGTTATGGGGGGACAGTGTCTGTCCAGATGTTAGTGGGTGACCAATAGTGTTCAAAGGTGTAAGCAAAGTCTCAGATAGTGTTCTTTCCAAACTGCAGGTGATTCATAAGGACATCCATAACTTATATACCCATTATATAAGGGATATTCATAAAAGAAAAAAAAATCTACATTGAATCTGTTGCATGTGATTTCACTCTAAGGTCAGTTTCAGATGAGCATATTATGGTTACAAATGTGCCCATAAAATGCTAATCTAAAACTGTCCTACGGGTGTATTCAGACATGGCAACTGAGGTGCAGTTTATGTGGAATATGTTGGCACAATATAAATGATTATTATTATAATTAGAACATCAAAAACTGAGCCCCAAAATGCACATGCTGTTTGCTACGATTTGATTATTTTTTGATGCAACTGCAATTTTTACCAAAACTGTGATGAAAATCATAGCAAATTGCGGGAAAACCATGTGCAGTCTTTCTGGTGCAGTTTCAATACAGTGTTCAATTACACCTTGAGCACTCTTCCACAGGAGCGTATATCGGCCGCCGTTTTCACTGTTGGCCGATACACACTATGATCCAATGCATCAGATCACATGGCCGTATTTCCATGGCGTAAAAGTACCAAGCCAGACCAATATAGCGCCAGGCGCTTTTACGCTGGGCCGGAAATATGGTCCTGGAACTATCTTTCCGTCCGGAATAGGTCGGCCATTGCATGGGCTCCTATGGGAGTCAATGATAGCGGACGGAGAAGGGAGGTGGGAGGGAGTTTAGCAGCGTGACTGCTAAATTCCCCCCCCCCCCTTCTCTTCTTCTCTCCTCCCCTCTGGTTGTTTGCAATGAGAGGGGGCAGGACGGGGGGCAGAGCTCAGCTCCGCCCCAACACACCCGATCTCATTGTTTGCTACGGACAAGGGGCGGGGAGCCCAACAGTATTGTGGCCTCCGTGTATATGCAGCCGGGCTGTGCTGTCTGAAACATTAGGTTTGTGCGCCTGTTCACGCGTTTTTACGGCACCGGCGGGTGCACATAAAACCGCCTATGGCCATGTGAAAGGGACCTTGTGCGTCCATTCAGACACCACAGGCCCCTGGCGCATATACGCTGAGGCCACAATGATGTTTCCTCCCCCTCGCTGCCTCACCTCCTCTCTCCTTCCCTCCGGCTGTAGGTAATAGGAGTGGGCGGGATGGGGCTGAGCTAAGCACCCCCTCCCCTTGTCCGCAGCCAGCAAATGGAGGGGTGCAGCGGGATGGAGCTTAGTTCTGTCCCCACCCAACCCCTCCCATTGCAAACAGCTGGAGGGGAGGAGAGAGAGGAGAAGAGGGATGGAGTTTAGCAGTCACGCTGCTAAAATCCCTCCCACCTCCCTTCTCTTGCCGCTGTCATTGGGTCCCATAGGAGCCCATGAAGTGACCGACGTATTCTGGCTGGAAAGATAGTTCCAGGACTATCTTTTCAGCCTGGCGAGAAAGCGCCCGGCACTATATTGGCCTGGCTGGGTGCTTTTTCACGATCTGATGCATTGTAATCCAATGCATCAGATCGTAGCGTGTATCGGCCAGCTGTGAAAACAGTGGCCAATATACGCTCGTGTGAAAGAGCCCTTATGCATCCAGATCAGGATGGGCATGAATATTGCAGCAATACTTCCAAGCCATCCCTTTATTTGCCTTTAGTTAACCTATACTTATCTAAATATGAGAGAACATAGCGATAATATACTTAATGGAATTGCTTTCTATATGGCGGGATAATAGGTGCAGTTTATGTGGAATATGTTGGCACAACATTAACAGTTCAATGTTAGTGAATGGGGGTTGTATGCTTTTTTGAAATCCGCAGCATGCTTTATTTGTTATGGAAAATTCACTGTGGAGTCCATTCATTTCTATGTATGAGTGATAACCTGCAGCTAAATCTGCACCAAATCTGCAACAAAAACATGTGCGAACCTCCTTGCAGATTTGGGTGCAGATTTTTTCCACTGTGTGGAGTGAATTTTTGTGCCCTCTTGGTTACCTTTTCGATCAACTGGATTGGTTTTGTTTATAAATTAACAAAAGATAAGGAAAATAGGAATATATAAGGAAATTGCTGCATATACAATTGGTATGTAAATCATTGGCTGAATCCTTAAGTAGTGAAAGGAACCAAACAAAGGAACAGGTTAACAAGGGAATCTAACTTCAGAGGTGCACAAAATATCCTATTTTCTTGAGAAAGGCCTGTGGACATAAACTTTGCACTGAATCTTCATTCTAATTGCTGCAAAGTTTAATTTCATGGTATATACATCTGTGTCTACCTCTCCCTTCCCTTTTGATCTGATGCTATCTATAAACTTTTGTCCAACTCTTTGATCCTCATTGGATTTTATGATACACACAGACCTGACTTTCCTGTGCTTAGTATTTATACTTTAAGTGCTAATACGTTGATTAGCTTAATTAGCCCTAGATCTAACCACATAAGCCCTATAAATGTAAATGTTGTTTAGGAGTGTCATGTGTGGCACAAGTCATTTCTTTTGAAGTGTAATTTTCTCTAAGCGGATGAAAAGCAAAAACTGAGGCTTGGACCCAACCTGTTGGTAGGTAGGAAGATGGTGTTGATAAAAATTAAATTTAATTTAAAAAAAACAGCAGGCACCTGTTTATATATTAATGACATCTCTTTGATCTGCCCTTTTCTTAAGGCCCATTTACACTGGACGACTATCGCTAAAAATTTGCTAATCGGCGACCGTTTTAGCGATAATCGGTGCGTGTAAATGGGCATGGGGCACCCGCATTTCGGGCACTTTTTGCTGATCATTAAAATCAAGCTCACTTGATTTTAAAGATCACTTTTATCAGTAGTTCTCTACGGGGGAGTGCTGAGAGCATTCTTTCCCCTTGGAGAACAAAGGATCTTAGCACAGATAATAGCCTTGGGCTACTAGCCTGCATTCAGTGAAGGCTTCATTTACATACATAATTAGTATTTAAGTAGCTGAGTAGCTACTTAAATACCAATTTTATTTTGCAAAGTAATCACTCAAAGCTGTCGCTCAAACTATCGTTTGAGCGATCTTTGAGCGATTATCTGCTCGTGTAAATGGGCCTTTATTGTGGATACTACAAAAAAATCTCATTGTTGGCCTGAAACATTCTCAGCTTGACTACTGTAACTCACTATTGATAGGTCTTCCCCTCACTAAACTGTCCACTATTCCAATATATCCTGAATGCACAGCCAGGCTTATCTTTTTGTCCAGTCGCTACATTGATCAGTGGTTGGGACTGCCATCCTATGTGTGGCACGTTGCTAAAGGGAAGGGGGCAAATCTCGGAGGGGAGGTGTCCAACACAACGACTGTTTTAAAAGTTATTATCTTGGAACCAAATCGATATTTTCAAATTGGAAAGGGTGCATGTTACATATATGTCTGATAGAGAATTTGATGAGGAATCCAAATCTCAAGTGTGAAATACCTATATTCCTACTAAAGTTATTATTAATTTGTTCTTTGTTACAGACACAGCTATAGCTGCAAGATTAACACACAAGGAGAGGACAGAGATTGTGCTGATCTCCAGGGAGCACAGTACCTGAGTCATTGCAGTGGATTTCGACGGTCTGCACCCTAATAGATTACCTATCTGCCTAGCCACAGTTGGCAAATTGCTTGCCAAATTTTATCAAATAGGTTCTGTGTTGGGACAACAGTGGCCGTCCTGGCATCCTTCTTCAAGAGCCCACATCATAGCACTCTGCATCTGTCACAGCAGAGTGGGGTGAGTTTAATCACCATCGGGTGAATACTGCCTACACACAAATGGCACCTATACAAGATCTAGTTGCTACATCGTCTCAATGAGTATTATCCAAATTGCGGAGTTAAATTTGTGGATAGGGTGTCACAGCAATTAGAATGGAACATACATGACTGCTGCAGACAATAGAAGACCCAATAAGGACTTCATCAGTGACATTCTGTAAACCTGCCAGGGGGATTTTATATTAGAAGCCCACATAAAAGTTTTATGGGACATCTGGATCGTCAAATGGCATGGCATAGAAGTGGAGGTCCGGTGCCAAGATAAGTATATTGATTTTAGATTAGTTTTGAACGCCAATGCCCAAAACTATAATAAAAGTAACTCAGACAACCCCCTTATTAATGTATTGTATGAGTGTAGTACACAGAATGGCCTGTAATCAGACATTCCTGGAAGCTGAAGCGAGGGAAAACACCTGTGGGTGTGGCAGAAAGTAACATAAAAGAAACAGTTCCTGTCACACTCAGGGGAAAAAGAAAAACAGACAGCTCAGCAGAGCTGAAAGGGCAGCAAGCCAAGGTCAAGTGTGGACCAGTAAAGTAAAGGCCCTGAGGCTGACAGGGAGGATGCTGCTAGACTCCCACCCTGGTGGAGTTCAGATAAATTAACTTTGCTGTTGGTATGGCATTTTGATATGAAATAAATGCTGATGGAAGCCAGATTGACAAGACACTCTAAGTCTCCTGAGCCTTTTCTAAATGTGCGCCACCAATCCTAAACTTAAAGATGGCAATCTGCAAAGTGAGTAACCCCAACTTGCCACAAGTGGTGGAGGATGCGCTGGCACAGACTGGCACACAAGGCTGCAAGTGGCATTTAAAGGGCCAGGAGGCCAAAAGTGTGGTTGCCGTGGGGCAATGAAAGTTTGCAGGCTGCATTTAAAAGGCCAGCAGGCTGAAAAGGGTGGTTGCTGTGGGGCAATGAAGGTCTAGACAGAAAACACATTGGTGAAACCAAGGTGGCGGACTTGTCTTTTTTTTGTCTATGTTGGACTGTGCAGCCAAAAGGGTGGTGTCAAGAGATACCACCTAAAAGAGCTCTGCTGGGGTTTTGTGCAGGATTGCACAGTAAAGGCTGCACAATGTGAATGGACATTTAATGAAGTGTGCAATAACATGAATGTCACAAAAATTATTTCTGTCTATCATATGCCTAGAAATTGTAGAAATGTTCTCCAATCTACACAGGTGAAGACAGAGCCTGAACAGGTTGTTACAGGGAGTTCAGCCACCCCCTATGTGGGAGTAAGCTCAAATATGCCTATAGTGGTATACAGAGGGATTAATGAGAAAAACACATGTAGTACTACAAGTGTGGGAATCCTAGAGAGGAGTTGCTGCTGGAGTTTTCGGGGAAACTAAAATAGTTGCTGGCAATAACCAAAAGTTGTCAGGGGTGATAAATAGTAAAAATGCACGTAAGAAGAAAAAAAAAAGGAAGACTGCTTGTAGTAAGACAGAAGGTATAATCAGTGCAGACCCTGAAGTCCAAAGTGAAACAGAAAGTGAGCACTTCAGGAGGAACTTGCCACAATGCATGCTGTCCCTAATGCGCTGGTGAAGCAAGGATTACTGATAGAGGAGGAGACAGAGATACTCCAGAAAGAAAGAGAGAATGTTCTAAAAGAAGCCGCTTTTGAGCGATAATTGTTGTGTCTAAATGGGCCTTTAGAGATGTTGCAAGTTTGAAAGATATTCTACAGATGCCTGTAATTAAACTACATATTTGCATAATCAAGTTGCAGAGTTGAAAATGCAGTTAGTAAAGAGAAATTGTGAATTGGAGTCTCAGATATTTGAGTTCAAAGAAAACCCGGAAATAGAGAAAGCTGCCTGCAGCTGGGCAGAGAAGCAAACAAAAGTCTTGAAAAACATACTGGACTTCAGAGAAGCCCAGGAAGTACTCCATGAGCAATGGGTGACCCAGCTAAACATAAGCAAAAATGAGGAAATTGAAGTATATAAAACCCAGATCCAGAATCATGCTCTAGTTATGGGGGAACTGTCCAAACAGTTAGAGCAAACTAAAAAGGTGGAAAAGACATTGGAAAAGGTCAAACGGACTTTGGAAAGTGAATGTACTGGGCTGACCCATGAGGTGAAGGTGCTATTGCAAGACAGGCATGACTGAATGCAAGAGAAACACAGTTGAGATGCAGCTTCAAGAGCTACAAGTAAAGATCACTAAAGATGACAAAGTACAGGCAGAACTGTCCGAGAAGGTGAACAGACTGCAGGTAGAATTGGAAGCTTAGATTGAAAAGTCTCAAAAGCTGGTGCAAGAAGATATGCGGCAGAGGCTGAGCCTTAGGGCTCTCTCAAACATGCTTTTTATTGTGATTACCACAGCGTTTTGAACGCCATGGTAATTGCAGTATAACGCTCCCATTGTTTGCAATGGAGGCTCGCAGACATGCGGTTGATCGCATTTTATTTTTCCATGTTATAGTGCACCTCATCACCCATCATAATGATGGGGTGCGCTAAAAGCCGCTGTCGGATGAAAACAAAAGTAAAATCAGGGCATAATGCCACAATCGAAATTGCGGCATTTTGTCTAGCACATGTGTGAGAGTGGCTTTAGTGCATACCTGAAGAGAATGGAAGACGGGAGAAAGGTATTCCTCAAGCAGTTAGAGGAAGATGCAGAAACAAAGAAACATGGTAAAGAAGATTTTAGCACTTCAGGCTCAGCTGCCAGTTATGAAAAAGGCAATGGAGAATAATACTGCATGCTTGGATTCTGTTGAAGAGCAAAAGAGAGAAATTCAAAGACAATTAGAAGCTGCAAATCACAAGTATGAAGAAAAAGCAGCTGCATATGATAAACTTGGGAAGTTTAAAACAAGTCTTTAGCAGGAATTGGAAGTTATTACTGTGGAGCTTGGTTACTGTCAGATTATGTCCAAACTGGAGAAGAAACAAAAGATGTGTGAACATAGGCTTACTGAGGAGAAAAATCAGGACTGCGAGATGTGCCATTGAACGTGAGCGTACTGAGGAAACGGCTCGTAAGAAAGAGACCGAAGCGTTAACCTTGACACGCCCCCTGAAAGTGGTGTTAGAAGAAAAGGCGGTATTTCAAAAGTTCGCAGAGAAGTTATGCGTAAAGGTGAAACACTGGGAATCAAATAGTCGTGTTGCTGAAAAGTAGGTTTAGAGACTAGAGAGGTCTAGGACCCAGTGCAAAGAAAAGATATTGTTGAAGAATCTTAAAAATGAAATATAAGACTGGATTAGCACCAAGACAGATGCTGAAAAGAGAAGTGAAGAAAAAAATAGAGCTCACCCTCTATAGCAGGGACCCCACAGCCAGGCGATTATAATAGACGGAACCCAGACCAGAAGAAAACCGTCAGCTTTAGTGGAATAGCAATATATAAATGAAGAAAAAAGGTTTGCTTTAACATCTAAAATCTTCTGTATTTCAGGGAAGAGAGATCATATAAACAGGCATCAAAAAGTTGGACGCGTTTCGGCTAGTCCTGCAGCCTTTTTCAACAGTTGAAAAAAAATGCAACAAGGAATCCCCTGCTGCGGCTATCATAGCCGCAGCAGCGGATAGCGCTCTTTTCCCATTGCTTTCAATGAGGACGCACTATTTATGTGCGAATTTTACCATCGTGTGACTGCACAACAAGTGCGAATTAAAAACGCGTCTGAGACTTCGGTAATGCATTTTTTATTATACATGCATTCTGCAGGTTTTTCTCCCACACCTGTTGATGCGTGAAAAAAATGCTTGTCTGTCCCAGCCCTAAAGGTTCACATACTTTTGCCACTCAGACATATGATATTGGAAAAAATTTTAAAAAAACAGTATACATAACCTTAGAAGCGCTGTTATCCTGGCCGCATCTTCTCCCTGGGTCCCGACACTGCTTCTCTTCATCATCTTCTGGCTGGGGATTGAAAAATCCCAACCTCCTGGAAGCACTGACTGTGATTGGCTGATGCTTAGTCAATTACAGCCAGCGCTCGATGAACCAACCACACAGCCATTCATTGAGTGCTCACTGTGATTGGCTAAGTGTCAGCTAATCACAGCAAGCACTTACAGGAGGTGGGGATTTTTCAATCCCTGGCCAGAAGAAAAGAAGACGAACAGTGCCGGGAACCAGAAGAGGAGAATCTGCAGCAGAGCCACAGACAGCGCTTCTCGGGGATGTTTAATTTTTTTTTTTTAGTTACGGCTTATTTTGGGGGTAGGGTTTATATTTTTTTATATCGTGCTACAAAAAGTCAGGCGACTTTGTAGCACTAGAAGCGACCCTGTAGCGCTACAAATTCACGCTATCACTGTGAAAAACCGCAGCAATATCAAATGGACAAGCAATGCGATATCGCAGCAGTTTTCTCGCGGCGATTCCGTGTCGCCCGTGTGGACAAGGCCTAATGTATACCTTTTGTCACACATAGTTTTGTGTAATACATCATAAATACTCTTTACTAGCATATAGGATAGCATAGGCATTTAAGCTACAGTTGCATACTTTTTTCCTAGTGGAAGACTATAATGATTTACCAGAAAAGAAAACACATACCTATACGTAACTGTGTTTCCCTGAAAATAAGATACTTTTTTTTTTTGCAGGGCACAGTGTCTTATTTTCGGGGGGTGGGGCTTGTACTTACCTGGTCCGCGGCATCCCGATGCCTCCCGATGGTGTCTGGCGGTGGCGCGGCGTCCTTCTCTTCTCACAGATGCCTTCTGCTGGCGACCGGGCTTTGAATACCCCGCTTCCAGCAAAGCAAATGCTGTGATTGGCTAATCGAGCGCTGGCAGCCTATCACAGCCAGTGCTCAATAGGCCAATCACATCCATTCAGTGATGTCATTCACTGAATGTGATTGGCTGCCGGCGCTCGATTAGCCAATCACAGCGCTTGCTTTGCTGGAGGCGGGGTATTCAAAGCACTGTCACCAGCAGAAAGCAGCTGCAGCGCCGCCGGAGACCATGGGGACGCTGCGGGCCTTATATTCTGAGCCTCCACCGAAGCCCGGTAGGTCTTACTATCAGGGTAGGACCTATTTTTGGGGAAACACGGTACAATGCTTTATCAGAGCCATAGTGTGAGAATTTTTTTGAGAAATGCCACACTACATAAACACTGCAAAACCATCACACGGTGAGCCCTCTTTCATACAGCCATACAAAAAAAAACTGTGAAGTAATGAATGGGATCAGCCAGCAACACCATAAACATACCAATGCAGATGGGAAAAGGCCAAAATATTCCAACATGACCGATCATCTTTTCAGCAGAGGTTTTTGCGTGTCAGCAATCTCGATAATAGCAACTATTTCAGACAATTCATATCTAATGTATATTAACCCTAGGCTACAGCTTTGCCCCCTTTGGATAACACATTTAGAAATTGTAGCAGACTGAATTTGAGGGGCAGTTGTTCACCTAAAAACCTCACTACTTTTGAGGAAGGCTTATTACAGAAAAGAAGTCTTTGATAATGAGAAAGTATCAAAAGAAGGTTCCCAAGAAAGTAGCTCTTGATGCATAGAAAAGGAATAGAGATGAGCGAACGTACTCGGTAAGGCCGATTTCACAATCGAGCACCGCGATTTTCGAGTACTTCACTACTCGGGTGAAAGGATTCAGGGGTCGCCGGGGGGCGGGGCGTGGCGGAGCGGGGGGTAGCAGCACGGAACAGGGGGGAGCTCTCTCTCCCTCTCCCCCCCCCCCACTCCCCTCTGCAACCCCCCGCTCACCCACGGCGCCCCCCGAATCTTTTCACCCGAGTAGTGAAGTACTCGAAAATCGCGGTGCTCGATTGCGAAATCGGCCTTACCGAGTACGTTCACTCATCTCTAAAAAGGAACCATTTTCCAAATGGAAACCTAAAAACTGACACAAAAGTTTGCATTATAATAGCCTACAGTGAACTTCTACACAGCAAGTCCCAGATTTATACTGCATGTTCAGTGTTGTACCCTTGTTTCCTTTCCCAAAGAATAAAACAGAAAATCCCAGAGATTTTATATGCACACCTTATGGAGGGTTTTTATTTGCTGGATAAATGAGGTAATCTTCCTTTTCTCTCTGTTTACTTCAGAGACAAGCTTCATTATGGTTTCTCGGCTGGCTTTAGATTCTGTCTCATGGACATTAATGGTTTCCTCCAGAGTGGATATATTACCTTTTAATGTAGAATTCTCTTTGTAGAGTTCGCTTGCCTAAAAGGAAATGAGTAACAAGCTTATCTCTTGCTTATAAGCAGGTACTACAGTTTGCTTATACTTATTCAATCAGTGGAAAGTAAAAGGTGAACAATGCAAGTGTAGTAAATCAAAATTGCCTTTACAAGCTGGAGAAAATAATCTGTAGATTTTAAGAAGTGATGAAGATTTTCAAATCTGCTAAATGCTTTATTCATTGCGGGGTTTACTGTTAACATTTTCTGGACCATTTTAATTCAAAGGCTTAAAGGGGTTGTCTCGCGAAAGCAAGTGGGGTTAAGCACTTCTGTATGGCCATATTAATGCACTTTGTAATATACATCGTGCATTAAATATGAGCCATACAGAAGTTATTCACTTACCTTCCCTGCGCTGGCGTCCCCGTCTCCATGGCTCCGTCTAACTTCAGCGTCTAATCGCCCGATTAGACGCGCTTGCGCAGAAGAGTCTTCTGCCTTCGGCTCGGTCTGGCACGAGCAGCGTTCTGGCTCCGCCCCCTTCTATGCGTCATCGCGTAGCTCCGCCCCGTCACATGTGCCGATCCCAGCCAATCAGGAGGCTGGAATCGGCACACGTGATGGGGTGGAGCTACGCGATGACGCGTAGAAGGGGGCAGAGCCAGAACGCCGCTGCTGCCGGACAGACCCGAAGGCAGAAGACCCTTCTGCGCAAGCGCGTCTAATCGGGCGATTAGACGCTGAAGTTAGACGGAGCCATAGAGACGGGGACGCCAGCGCAGGGAAGGTAAGTGAATAACTTCTGTATGGCTCATATTTAATGCACGATGTATATTACAAAGTGCATTAATATGGCCATACAGAAGTGCTTAACCCCACTTGCTTTCGCGAGACAACCCCTTTAAATCTGCATCTGAATCCGCATGTAAATTGGCTTAAAAAAAACATATGTGGATTTACAATGCAGACATTATGTAGATGCCTGGAGGCATCTGCGCTGCATACACATAGCCCTGCAGAAAGAAGCAATCTGCAGCCACCTAAATTCCTTATGGCAGTGATAGACTGAGCGCCGGGAGATACTGACGTCTCAGCCTTGGCAGTAAAAGCACACAGATGATGTCCATCATCTTCAGATAGGGGTGACCACTTATCTTTGACACTTGTGCAGCATTCAGGCTTGAAGAGTTAGCAAATAGGTCGAATATGTGAGAGACCCTGTCCTTATGCATGTTTTTGTGATTCACATGGGCATACACAAAAATATAGTCGTAGACCAGTATTTGTCATAAATTACAAAAAAAACAACATTTTTTTATGGTTACACCCAAATGAAATGTCAAAAAATTAAATCATTTAAAATAAGCCTTGTAAATAATGAAGGATGTATGAATAAATAGAAATACATAAAGATCACATAATAAAAAATGTCAATTCAAAGTAATAAGCTATCCAAATAAATAAAACACGCTTGCAGAACAGGAGAAAAGATATGTCCAATCAATATTAACCTCTTAACGACACAGAACATACACTTACATCCTATGCGTTCGGGTATGTATGGAGGAAGATCGGGGATCGATCCTGCTCCATATAATGTGGGTGCTGGCTGTTTGTTATAGCTGACACCCGCCCGCAACAACTCCAATCAGCAGCTGTTAACCCTTTAAATGCCCCAATCGATGTTTGGGTGTCCTGTATGTCCCCCGAAATGAGGTCGTGGGGTGCCATGCAGTTGCCATGGCAGCCAGGTGCCTTCTGAGAGCCCCCAGGGGTCCCATTGCAGATTGCCTATCAAGTCATGCCTATGTTGTGGCTTGATAGTATTACATTATACCGCGATCTGACAATCTATGGTATTACATCATACTGTAAGTTCATGACCCCAATGGGGACTAAAAATGAATGTAAAAATCAGTTTCAAAAAGTTTTTTTTCAATTATTTAAAAAAAAGAAATAAGTAAAAAAAACTTTTGCCATATCTTCTATATATTTGTCAATGTCTGTTTGAGCATCACGCACAAACTGAACGACTGATTGACATGAAGTTATGCACATAGTATAATCTCAACCCAGAGAAGGTTATAGGCTTAAGAAAAAAAACTTCAGAAATGTTGTTGTCTTGGCAACCTTATTTGCATTTTTTTGCCTTTGCCTGAATTTTAATACAGCAACCCCCAAATTTGCTTTCACCAATGGATTCTAGGGACTCAATTTAGTATTCCTGGTTATTTCCAACAAGTAATTCCCACTAGAAGAGTAATACTGAGCGTTGAAAATTTGTGTTTCAGGATCGCTTTTTAGCCCCAGTCTAACCCCGGTGGAGCCACCAATCATTTGCCCATTTTGTCTTTCCTAATTCCGCCTAGGATGTCCGTGTGGATAACAGTTAGCAAAAATGATCTGTCCCAGACAGGAATACATGGAGCAAATTTATGAACATCGGCCCTAATTTATCAAAACTGTCTTACAGGAAATCAACAAACAGTAAAATACAGTTTTTGGTGCCCATAGCAACCAGAGCAGCTTTCATTTTAACTCAGCACTAAGAGGATTAAAAGCTGTAGCCTATAGCAACCAATTACGGCACAGCTTTTATTTTACCTCAGCAGTAAAATATATAGCAACCAATGACGGCACAGCTTTTATTTTATCTCAGCAGACAGGGCCGTACAAATTGAGAAGAGAAGAAAATCACTCCATCAAGCTCCAACGGAGGGGCGGTCGGAAGCACTCCAAGTGGAGAAAGTGTGTCGGCAAACAGAACCACACGGTCCAGCAACAAGAAGATCATAATACAGTAAACCTTGTGGTAAATATTTCTTCTAGACCACTTACTGATATTGAGAACAAAGTGTTGTCTAAAGGTTTATCATATTGCCCAACACCGCGGACTGACTGGTTCTCTGCTGATTTAGATCTATGAAGCTTCTTTAGGAGGCTGAGATTAAAATCCTATTTCTCCCAGCAAACGCCCACACAGGGACTTACAGTGTCTCCAGAAGCTAGCTCCGTTAATCGAGACGTTTACTCTACGTGAATGTGGTTTATATAATAAGAGTTCATTTCAACCACCTACTAACAACCACACGGTGGAGACCTATATAGCATTGGTTAATGCGGACATCAAAAAGTTACGTACTTGTAAAGAACTAGGTTATGTGAGACAGAACCTTGATCGGGACAAATGGCAACGCCTTAAAGTCACTAACACAGGATGGATCCATTACCATTAAGCTGGCCGATAAGGATGGGGTGGTAGTGGTGATGGATTCCAATAAGTATGAGGCTGAGATTTTCCGACAACTTTCTGACAGTGATGTCTATGAACTGTTGCCGGATAATCCAACTAATCGCTATCAATCCTCTGTACATTCTATTCTAGTTGATGCATTGGCTTAAGGGAATATAGATCAACCCCTTTTCAATTTTGTACCAACAATGTACGTGTTACCTAAAATTCACAAATCCTTGGTGAACCCCCCGGGACGCCCTATAGCAGTGATGGCGAACCTTTTAGAGCCCGAGTGCCCAAACTGCAAACCAAAACCCCCTTATTTATCGCAAAGTGCCAACACGTCAGGGGGCGGGGCTTAACACGACTTATGATTTTACCCCCATCGTTCTAAAAAGGACAGGGCCGCTTCAAAATAGTCCGGGTGCAGATTCTGACTGCTTTTTGGATTCTGAAATACTGCAGAACGTCCTCAGCGGAAATTTATGTGGAAAATTCTGCAGCATTTCCGCATCCAAAAAGTAGTCAAAATCTGCACCCGGTCTATTTTGAAACAGCTCCGCCCATTTCCGCCACATGTAAACATACACCAGCGGTAATAGTGACCCCCACCCCACAGCGGCCCCAGCGATAATAGTGACCCCCACCCCACAGCGGCCCCAGCGATAATAGTGACCCCACCCTACAGCGGCCCCAGCGGTAATAGTGACCCCCACCCCACAGCGGCCCCAGCGATAATTGTGACCCCACCCTACAGCGGCCCCAGAGATAATAGTGACCCCCCCACCCCACAGCGGCCCACAGTACATTAGGGACACCCCACAGCGGCCCCAGCGGTAATTGTGTCCCCCACCCCACAGTGGCCTCAGCGGTAATAGTAACCCCCACACCCCACAGTGGCCCCCAGTGCATTAGGGACCCCCCCAGCGGCCCCCAGTGCAGTAGTGACACCCCCAGTGCAGTAGTGACACCCCTAGCAGCCCCCTAGTGCAGTAGTGACACCACACAGCGGCCCCCCAGTGCAGTAGTGACACCCCACAGCGGCCCCCTAGTGCAGTAGTGACACCCCACAACGGCCCCCTAGTGCAGTAGTGACACCCCACAGTGCCCCTGCCGAGACCCACATACTTACCCCCTCCTTCTCTTCCTCCTCCTGGAAGCTCAGCTCCTCTTCTGCTCAGCGATGCTCCCGGCATGCATATTAACTTTTTCTTACCCACTTCTGCCTCAATAGGTAATTCCCAGCAACCTGATTGGTTGTTTGGTGAATCAGCCAACCCAAGCAACCAATCAGGTTGCTGGGAATTGCTGATTGCGGCAGATGTGGGCAAGAAAGAGTTAATATGCTCCCGGCACACACTCTGACTTCAGTCTGCTGCTGGACGCCTCCCCCCTCCCGGCGGAACCAAGTAGTAGGAGACGTCGGGGCAGGGGGGAGAGGGATTCCAGCTACACACTGAAGTCACAGTGTGTGCCGGGATCAGCGCGGCTACAAGTGCTGTTTATGAATGCCGGCAGGGGAGCCACGGCCCCTGCTGGTATTCACAAGTGGTGAACGGCCGATGGGGCGCGTGCCAGTAGGGAGGGCTCTGCGTGCCACCTCTGGCATGCGTGCCATAGGTTCGCCACCACTGCCCTATAGTGTCCGGACGGGGGTCACTGTTCAGTTATGTATCGATCTTTTTGGATAAAATATTGCGTAGATTTGCTACAATGTGTGAGTCATACATTAGGGATACTAGTGATTTTTTGGTAACTTTGGAGGGAATAGAGATCACTAATGATGTCATTTTGGCATCATTTGACGTGATGTCTCTATATACCTCAATAACCCATGAAAGGGGTTTGGATGCGGTGAGACAAAGGATTATAGCCTCTGATCTTTCGATAGAATGTAAACGTGATTCTGACATTGTTGGAATTTATTCTATCTAATAGCTATTTTCTGTTCTCTGGAAAGTACGACAGACAGTGCCAGGGGACCGCCATGGGGTCAAACGTAGCACCTACATGCACAAATATCTACATGGGTATATTTGAACAAGATCATGTATGTACGTCTAAGTTTTGGCCCCTGGTGGTCGCCTGGAACTGCTACATTGATGACATTTTCTTGATCTGGAAAGGTACTGAACGAGAACTCTTGGATTTTCAGATTGAGTTAAACAGTGTTTGGCCAGAACTTCAATTCACCCTAAAATACTCTCAGGAGAGCATTGAATTCTTGGATGTGCTGGTTAAAAGGGGGTTGGAAACAGATTTGTATGTAAAAAGTACAGACTGCAACAGCTTCCTTGAATACAATAGCTATCACCCTGGAACTATGGTTGACTCCTTACCATGGAGTCAGCTCCTGCGGGTAAAACGCATTACTAATGAAGATCTATTAGACACACGACTAATCCAAATGTGTAACAAATTCCATGAGAGAGGTTATCCTGAGAAGATTGTTCAGGAGGCGACTTTTAGAATTAAAAGTGTTGAGAGGACTGAACTTTTGTCCATTAAAGAGAAAAAAATAACACCAAAACGGGTCCCTATTGTATCCACGTACGGCCCCATGAGCACACGGATAGCAACCATCTTCAGAAAACATTGGCCCCTTCTTAAATTAGCGGGAAATATTGAAGAATTCACGAATTCACCTATCATGTCCTATAGGCAATGCAGGAGCCTTAGGGACAGATTGGTGCACTCAATCTATATATATAAAATTGAATGTATGTCTGCGTGTCTGTCTGTGTGCGTGTCTTTTTGTCCTTTATGCGCTACTACACCATTCATCCGATCGCCATGAAACTTTGGGAAGTTGTTGAGTACACTCCTGGGAAGATTATAGGCATAGTACAAATATTCTATGATAAATGGCGCGTGCGCGAGCGTCGTCGACGGTTACGACCCCCCACGTAGATCGTTCGATTTCCATCATTGCCACTAATTCTCTCACTTCCCGATGTCGTAGTAACATGAAATTTGGCACGAGCATTGATTATGTCATGAATAGGAAAAGTTAATGGGTCCCAACTCGATTATTCAATATTATGCGCAAAAGAATTAGCGTCCAAACTTTACGTACGGAATCTAATTTTCTCGCTTCCCAATGTCATAAAAACTCGAAATTTGGCACGAGCATTGATTATGTCATAAATAGGAAAAGTTAATAGGTCCCAACTCGATTATTCAATTTTAAGCGCAAAAGAATTAGCGTCCAAATTTTACGTACGGAATCTAATTCTCTCGCTTCCCAATGTAATAGAAACTTGAAATTTGGCACGAGCATTGATTATGTCATAAATAGGAAAAGCTAATGGGTCCAAACTCGATTATTCAATTCTAGGTGCAAAAGAATTAGCGTCCAAATTGTACGTACGGAATCTAATTTTCTCGCTTCCCAATGTCATAGAAACTTGAAATTTGGCACGAGCATTGATTATGTCATAAATAGAAAAAGTTAATGGGTCCCAAATCAATTATTCAATTCTAAGCGCCAAAGAATTAGCATCCAAATTGTACGTACGGAATCTAATTCTCTCACTTCCCAATGTAATAGAAACTTGAAATTCGGCACGAGCATTGATTATGTCATAAATAGGAAAAGTTAATGGGTCCCAGCTCGATTATTCAATTCTAAGCGTCAAGGAATTAGCGCCCAAATTTTACGTACGGAATCTAATTTTCTCACCTCCCAATGTCATAGAAACTTGAAATTTGGCACGAGCATTGATTATGTCATAAATAGGAAAAGTTAACAGGTCCCAACTCGATTATTCAATTCTAAGCGCCAAAGAATTAGCATCCAAATTTTACGTACGGAATCTAATTCTCTCACTTCCCAATTTAATAGAAACTTGAAATTTGGCACGAGCATTGATTATGTCAAAAATAGGAAAAGTGAATGTATCCAAACTCGATTATTCAATTCTAAGCGCCAAAGAATTAGCGTCCAAATTTTACAAATTTTACGTACGGAATCTAATTCTCTCACTTCCCAATGTAATAGAAACTTGAAATTTGGCACAAGCATTGATTATGTCATAAATAGGAAAAGTTAATGGGTCGCAACTCGATTATTCAATTCTAAGCGCCAAAAAATTAGCGTCCAAATTTTACGTACGGAATCTAATTTTCTCGCTCCCCAATGTCATAGAAACTTGAAATTTGGCACGAGCATTGATTATGTCATAAATAGGAAAAGTTAATGGGTCGCAACTCGATTATTCAATTCTAAGCGCCAAAAAATTAGCGTCCAAATTTTACGTACGGAATCTAATTTTCTCGCTCCCCAATGTCATAGAAACTTGAAATTTGGCACGAGCATTGATTATGTCATAAATAGGAAAAGTTAATGGGTCCCAACTCAATTATTCAATTCTAAGCGCAAAATAATTAGCGTCCAAATTTTATGTACGGAATCTAATTCTCTCACTTCCTGATGTCATCTATATATATAAAAAGGAATGTATGTCTGTCTGTCTGTCCTTTTGGCGCTACTACACCATTCATCTAATCACCATGAAACTTTGGGAAGTTGTTGAGTACACTCCTGGGAAGATTACTGGCATAGTACAACTATCCTATGATAAATGGCATGCGTGCGAGCATCGTCGACAGTTATGCCCCCCAGACAAAGATCGTTTGATTTCCATCTCAAGCACAAAAGCAAAAGGCATAACGAGCAAGCGTGTTCAACTACAAAATGATGCATCCGCCGAACGTTTCGCAAGACAATTGCTGGATATTGAGAATGCTGAGGTAAAATGAAAGCTGTGCTGTGATTGGTTGCAATTTCTTATACTGCTGAGGTAAAATGAAAGCTGTGCTCTGATTAGTTGCTATTTCTTATACTGCTGAGGTAACATGAAAGCTGTGCTGTGATTGGTTACTATATATTATACCGCTGAGGTAACATGAAAGCTGTGCTGTGATTGGTTACTATATATTATACCGCTGAGGTAACATGAAAGCTGTGCTGTGATTGGTTGTTATATATTATACCGCTGAGGTAACATGAAAGCTGTGCTGTGATTGGTTGCAATTTCTTATACTGCTGAGGTAAAATGAAAGCTGTGCTCTGATTAGTTGCTATTTCTTATACTGCTGAGGTAACATGAAAGCTGTGCTGTGATTGGTTGCTATATATTATACTGCTGAGGTAACATGAAAGCTGCTGTGCTGTGATTGGTTGTTATATATTATACCGCTGAGGTAACTTGAAAGCTGCGCTGTGATTGGTTGTTATCTAGATATTTAAAAACGAATGTATGTATGTATGTATGTCTTCGCAGCAACGAGCGACGGGTATGCTAGTGCATAATAAAAAAATGGGCTCTAAACAAATGACATTGGCCCCGTGTAGGATGGGAAACTACCCGTGTTTAGGGTGCTCATGCTGTGGTAATTTGATAAAGGGTGACAAATTTTTCCACTCTTAAACAGCAGCTCCTTACAGGATAAATGGCTACTATACATGCTCCTCGTCCTACGTGATATATCTACTAACTTGCCCGTGCGGGCTACAATACGTGGGCGAAACAACTATGGAGGTGAGGAGTAGGATAAATAAACATAAAAGTACTATTCGTACTAAAAACATGGATTTGCCAGTTTCTCGCCACTTTGTCGATAGGGGGCACTCTGTCGGTCAATTGCGTTTTCGTGTGATCGACAGCGTGCCCCCTTCGATTAGAGGGGGAGATCGGGAAAAGGCCCTTTTGAAAAAGAAGCTCCGGTGGATCTACATGCTTGATACATTGACCCCAAAAGGGTTAAATCACGAATATAACGTTACACAATTTTTTGTAGACCTGCTTGTACACTCTGTTCAGCTTCTGAGAAATTTTAATTTTGCTTTTTAATTTTTCTAGATTAATATTGTGAACATTCGCTGGAAGATCATGATGCATGTTTTGGATTACTACATGGAGTCGTGTTCCGATGATTGGATCTCCATCAGCCCTTAAGATGTCCTTCTGAATAGGTGTAACCTACTTTTGGATCTATGGTTTATTATACAATTGTATGTATATTATTTGATACAACTATTAGGTTGCGGTTAGAGATGAGCGAGCACCAAAATGCTCGGGTGCTCGTTACTCGAGATGAATTTTTCGCGATGCTCGAGGGTTCATTTCGAGTAACGAACCCCATTGAAGTCAATGGGCGACTCGAGCACTTTTGTATATCGCCGATGCTTGCTAAGGTTTTCATTTGTGAAAATCGGGGCAATTCAAGAAAGTGATGGGAACGACACAGCAACGGATAGGGCAGGCGAGGGGCTACATGTTGGGCTGCATCTCAAGTTCCCAGGTCCCACTATTAAGCCACAATAGCAGCAAGAGTGCCCCCCCCCCTCCCAACAACTTTTACATCTGAAAAGCCCTGATTAGCAATGCATACCTTAGCTAAGCACCACACTACCTCCAACAAAGCACAATCACTGCCTGCATGACACTCCGCTGCCACTTCTCCTGGGTTACATGCTGCCAAACCCCCCCCCCCCCAACGACCCAGTGTCCACAGCGCACACCAAACTGTCCCTGCCCAGCCTTCAGCTGCCCTCATGCCACGCCACCCTCATGTCTATTTATAAGTGCGTCTGCCACAGGAAAAGCAGGCATACACTGCAGAGGGTTGGCACGGCTAGGCAGCGACCCTCTTTAAAAGGGGCGGGGCGATAGCCCACAATGCTGTACAGAAGCAATGAGAAATCCAATCCTGTGCCACCTCCATCTGGAGCTGCACACGTGGGCATAGCAATGGGGAACCTATGTGCCACACACTATTCATTCTGTATAGGTGTCTGCATGCCCCAGTCAGACCGCGTTTTTTTATATATAGTCACAGGCAGGTACAACTCCGCAATGGGAATTCCGTGTGCACCCACAGCATGGGTGGCTCCCTGGAACCCACCGGCGGTACATAAATATATCCCATTGCAGTGCCCATCACAGCTGATGTAATGTCGTGCTTAATGCAGGTGGGCTTCGGCCCACACTGCATGCCCCAGTCAGACTGAGGTTCTTTAGAAGTGGAAACAGATGCATTTACAACTCCCTGTGGACCCACAGCATGGGTGGGTGCCAGGAAGCCACCGGCGGTACATAAATATATCCCATTGCATTGCCCAACACAGCTGAGGTAGTAATGTCATGTTTAATGCAGGTGGGCTTCGGCCCACACTGCATGCCCCAGTCAGACTGGGGTTCTTTAGAAGTGGAAACAGATGCATTTACAACTCCCTGTGGACCCACAGCATGAGTGGGTGCAAGGAAGCCACCGGCGGTACATAACAATATCCCATTGCATTGCCCATCACAGCTGAGGTAGTAATGTCATGTTTAATGCAGGTGGGCTTCGGCCCACACTGCATGCCCCAGTCAGACTGGGGTTCTTTAGAAGTGGAAACAGATGCATTTACAACTCCCTGTGGACCCACAGCATGGGTGGCTCCCTGGAACCCACCGGCGGTACATAAAAATATCCCATTGCATTGCCCATCACAGCTGAGGTAGTATTGTCATGTTTAATGCATGTGGGCTTCGGCCCACACTGCATGCCCCAGTCAGACTGGGGTTCTTTAGAAGTGGAAACAGATGCATTTACAACTCCCTGTGGACCCACAGCATGGGTGGCTCCCTGGAACCCACCGGCGGTACATAAATATATCCCATTGCAGTGCCCATCACAGCTGATGTTATGTCAGCTGTAATGCAGGTGGGCCAAAAATTTATTGGATTACACTGTAGGTGAGGGCCCACAAAAATTGGTGTACCAACAGTACTAATGTACCTGAGAAAAATTACCCATGCCCAACCGAGAGGGCAGGTGAAACCCATTAATGGCTTTGGTTAATGTGGCTTAATTGGTAACTAGGCCTGGAGGCAGCCCAGTTAAAATAAAAATTGGTTGAGGTGAAAGTTTCAACGCTTTAATGAGCATTGAAACGTATAAAAATTGTTTAGAAAAATTATATGACTGAGCCTTGTGGGCCTAAGAAAAATTGCACGTTCGGCGTGATTACGTGAGGTTTCAGGAGGAGGAGCAGGAGGAGGAGGATGAATATTATACACAGATTGATGAAGCAAAAAGGTCCCCGTTTTGGATGGTGATAGAGAACGATGCTTCCATCCGCGGGTGCAGCCTACGTATTGCTTAGGTATCGCTGCTGTCCGCTGGTGGAGAAGAGAAGTCTGGGGAAATCCAGGCTTTGATCATCTTGATGAGTGTAAGCCTGTCGGCACTGTCGGTTGACAGGTGGGTACGCTTATCCGTGATGATTCCCCCAGCCACACTAAACACACTCTCTGACAAGACGCTAGCCGCAGGACAAGCAAGCACCTCCAGGGCATACAGCGCGAGTTCAGGCCACGTGTCCAGCTTCAACACCCAGTAGTTGTAGGGGGCAGAGGCGTCACTGAGGACGGTGCTGCAATCGGCTACGTACTCCCTCACCATCCTTTTACAGTGTCCCCGCCAACTCAGCCTTGACTGGGGACCGGTGACACAGTCTTGCTGGGGAGCCATAAAGCTGTCAAAGGCCTTAGAGAGTGTTCCCCTGCCTGCGCTGTACATGCTGCCTGATCTCTGCGCCTCCCCTGCTACCTGGGCCGCGGAAATGCACCTTCGGCCACTAGCGCTGTCGGATGGGAAGTTTACCATCAGTTTGTCCACCAGCGCCCTGTGGTATAGCATCATTCTCGAACCCCTTTCCTCTTCGGGAATGAGAGTGCAAAGGCTCTCCTTATACCGTGGATCGAGCAGTGTGTACACCCAGTAATCCGTAGTGGCCAGAATGCGTGTAACGCGAGGGTCACGAGAAAGGCATCCTAACATGAAGTCAGCCATGTGTGCCAGGGTACCTGTACGCAACACATGGCTGTCCTCACTCGGAAGATCACTTTCAGGATCCTCCTCCTCCTCCTCCTCTGGCCATACATGCTGAAAGGATGACAGGCAAGCTGCATCTGCACCCTCAGCAGTGGGCCAAGCTGTCTCTTCCCCCTCCTCCTCATGCTCCTCCCCCTCCTCCTTCTCCTCCTCTGGCCATACACACTGAAAGGATGACAGGCAAGCAGCATCTGTCCCCTCAGCAGTGGGCCAAGCTGTCTCTTCCCCCTCCTCCTCATGCTCCTCCCCCTCCTCCTCAACGCGCTGAGATATAGACATGAGGTTGCTCTGACTATCCAGCGACATACTGTCTTCCCCCGCCTCCGTTTCTGATTCCAAAGCATCTGCCTTTATGCTTTGCAGGGAACTTCTCAAGAGGCATAGCAGAGGAATGGTGACGCTAATGATTGCAGCATCCCCGCTCACCATCTCCTCAAATTTTCCAAGGACCTGGCAGATGGCTGCCAACCAGGCCCACTCTTCTGTAAATAATTGAGGAGGCTGACTCCCACTGCGCCGCGCAAGTTGGAGTTGGTATTCCACTATAGCTCTACGCTGCTCATAGAGTCTGGCCAACATGTGGAGCGTAGAGTTCCACTGTGTGGGCACGTCGCACAGCAGTCGGTGCACTGGCAGATTAAACCGATGTTGCAGGGTCCGCAGGGTGGCAGCGTGCGTGTGGGATTTGCGGAAATGTGCGCAGAGCTGGCGCACCTTTCCGAGCAGGTATGACAAGTGGGGGTAGCTTTTCAGAAAGCGCTAAACCACCAAATTAAAGACATGGGCCAGGCATGGCACGTGCGTGAGGCTGCCGAGCTGCAGAGCCACCACCAGGTTACGGTCGTTGTCACACACGACCATGCCCGGTTGGAGGCTCAGCGGCGCAAGCCAGCGGTCGGTCTGCTCTGTCAGACCCTGCAGCAGTTCGTGGGCCGTGTGGCTCTTCTCTCCTAAGCTGAGTAGTTTCAGCACGGCCTGCTGACGCTTGCCCACCACTGTGCTGCCACGCCGCGTGACACCGACTGCTGGCGACGTGCTGCTGCTGACACATCTTGATTGCGAGACAGAGGTTGCGTAGGAGGAGGAGGAGGGTGGTTTAGTGGAGGAAGCATACACCCCCGCAGATACCACCACCGAGCTGGGGCACGCAATTCGGGGGGTGGGTAGGACGTGAGCGGTCCCAAGCTCTGACTCTGTCCCAGCCTCCACTAAATTCACCCAATGTGCCGTCAGGGAGATATAGTGGCCCTGCCCGCCTGTGCTTGTCCACGTGTCTGTTGTTAAGTTGACCTTGGCAGTAACCCCGTTGGTGAGGGCGCGTACAATGTTGCGGGAGACGTGGTCGTGCAGGCCTGGGACGGCACATCGGGAAAAGTAGTGGCAACTGGGAACCGAGTAGCGCGGGGCCGCCGCCGCCATCATGCTTTTGAAAGCCTCCGTTTCCACAAGCCTATACGGCAGCATCTCTAGGCTGATCAATTTTGCAATGTGCACGTTTAACGCTTGAGCGTGCGGGTGCGTGGCGTCGTACTTGCGCTTGCGCTCAAACTGTGGCACTAGCGACGTCTGGACGCTGCGCTGAGAGACATTGCTGGATGGGGCCGAGGACAGCGGAGGTGAGGGTGCGGGTGCAGGCCAGGAGACAGTACTGCCTGTGTCCTCAGAGGGGGGTTGGATCTCAGTGGCAGGTTGGGGCACAGGGGGAGAGGCAGTGGTGCAAACCGGAGGCGGTGAACGGGCATCGTCCCACCTTGTGGGGTGCTTGGCCATCATATGCCTGCGCATGCTGGTGGTGGTGCCTCCCCAGCTGATCTTGGCGCGACAAAGGTTGCACACCACTGTTCGTCGGTCGTCAGGCATCTCTGTGAAAAACTGCCACACCGTAGAGCACCTTGACCTCTGCAGGGTGGCATGGCGCGAGGGGGCGCTTTGGGAAACAGTTGGTGGATTATTCGGTCTGTCCCTGCCTCTACCCCTGGCCACCGCACTGGCTCGGC
The DNA here is from genome assembly GCF_035609145.1 of Eleutherodactylus coqui. Taxonomy (NCBI): domain Eukaryota; kingdom Metazoa; phylum Chordata; class Amphibia; order Anura; family Eleutherodactylidae; genus Eleutherodactylus; species Eleutherodactylus coqui. The sequence goes on along the minus strand of NC_089839.1, from coordinate 108,734,604 downwards.
CTGTGCCCACACCCTGACTTGGGCCTCCGAGTCCTCGCCCGCGTCCACGTCCTATAGGCCTACCCCTACCCCTCAGCATGGTGTATTAGCAGTAGTGCAGAAACAGAACGCTGTAATTAAATGTGCCGCTTATTGGCCTGTGGTTGGAGGCTGACTTCGTTTACGGAACCGCTATTGTGGCTTAATAGTGGGACCTGGGAACTTGAGATGCAGCCCAACATGTAGCCCCTCGCCTGCCCTATCCGTTTCTGTGTCGTTCCCATCACTTTCTTGAATTTCCCAGATTTTCACAAATGAAAACCTTAGCGAGCATTGGCGATATACAAAAATGCTCGAGTCGCCCATTGACTTTAATGGGGTTCGTTACTCGAAACGAACCCTCGAGCATCGCGGAAAGTTCGACTCGAGCAACGAGCACCCGAGCATTTTGGTGCTCGCTCATCTCTAATAATTTCGAATTACAGGGAGGATATGGCAATGGTTTAGGTTGACAGTAGATAATTTTCTTTTATATACATATGTATGTATTTTATTCTGTAATTTTTTGAAACTTATACTTGTAACTATTCTTTAACAATTATGGTTATTCACATTGCCTTTTTTTATTTCACACTTTTCCACTGTAACTGGGGCATCCATAGGAGCCCCAGTTACAGGGAAAAACATCCCCCTCGAGTTACAATAGTCACTGGCAGTACTGGTCTGGGTCTGCTAGGACCCTGCAACTCTGCTGTGGCAGTGGGCATTCAGTGGTCATGTGATCACCAGGCTGAACGGCGGAAGTGACTGATAGAGTGCTGTGTAGCCTGTAAGAGTGAAGGCGGAAGCGGTTAAAAACTCAGTGTGCTCCCTCTGTGATGTCATTAGGCCTCCGTGATGTAATCATGGAGGGCTGATTGGTTGCCCTGGCAACAGGACGCCAGATACTGGTGTCCCGGTTTGCCATTGCCTATGATCGCTATTGTAAGTGATAAGGCATTTCAATACAGAAGTCCTGCAATGCTTTATCATAGTGATCATATCTGTTCTGGCTCAAGTCCCTAACAGGGACCGAAAAAAAGTGTAGAAAAACACATTAAAAAAAAAAAACAGAAAAAAAAATCATTAAAAAAACTGAGGCAAAATTCTTATTTTAGTCTTTGTGCCTCCCAAAAATGCAATAAAAGTGATCAAAAAAGCTTTATGTACTGCAAAGTGGAACCAATAAAAACTACAGCCCATCACACAAAAAAGAAACTCTCAGAGCCCCATCCATGGAAAAATTAAAAAAGTTATGGAACTTTAAATGCAGCTATGCAAAAGAAAACTAATTTCCAAAAAATGTGGAAGGCCACGGTCAGAAGAGCGATTTTTTTAGCACATGAATAGGCATGATTAGAACCAATGCTTTCCAATGAAAGCGGTCATATGTCCGTTTTTTTTAGAGGCGGTAAATAATTTCACCTGCAAAAGATAGGACATGCAAGTGCAAATGCACCCGATCACGTGATTTTTCTGCACGCGATGTGTGATTTTTTTTCTTTTTTAAATGGCCGGCTATTCATTTGCAAAAACCAACCAAAAAAAAAAAATGCTCATCAGCTGCCAGGGCTTAGCGGCGACTTCTGCCGCTGTCCCCAGCTCTGTAGCGCTGCTGAGCTATCAGCAGACGGGGATTTAAAGTGCTTCAGCCAAATCACAATCAGAGCTACCAGCAGGCAGGGATTTTAAATCCCCAGCTGCTGATAGCTCAGAACTACAGAGCCAGCTGAGCCCCGGCAGCTGAAGGGAGGGGAGTAGAGATGAGCGAACGTACTCGGTAAGGCCGATTTTGCAATCGAGCACCGCGATTTTCGAGTACTTCACTACTCGGGTGAAAAGTACTCGGGGGCGCTGTGGGGGACCAGGGGGTTGCAGAGGGGAGAGGGAGAGAGCTCCCACCTGTTCCGCGCTGCTACCCCCCGCTCCACCACGCCACGCCACGCAGCGCCCCCGAGTACTTTTCACCCGAGTAGTGAAGTACTCGAAAATCGCGGTGCTCGATTGCGAAATCGGCCTTACCGAGTACGTTCGCTCATCTCTAGAGGGGAGTATTGTTTGTTTTTTTTATACACTTTTTTAAATGGCTTTTCAGGGAAGGGCTTATGAAGCCCTTCCCTGAAAAGCCATTGACGGGGGTGCCGGCAGCAGGATTCTCTACCGCAGCTGTCATGTGTGACAGCTGCGGTTGAGAATTGAAGAATTCCTCTGCTGCAGCAGCAGGGAATTCTTTTAACTAGCAGGGGTGAAGGAAACATCTGCTGCATGCGGCAGATGTGTTTCTCATGCCCGCGGGGGTCACGGCAGCGGCGGAGAGGTATGTTTTTTTTTTGTTTGCACCGAAATGTTTCCCTTCGTGAATTTCCTGTGGTGCACGCATGTTCTATCTTTGCAAGTACGGACATGTGAACACACCATGGGGAATGCATTGTTGTAAAAAAAGCGTGTTTTTGTGCGTGCGTATGCACGCACAAAAACGCGCTCGTGTGAACACACCCTAATGCTGTAAAAAAAAAAAAAAACGGGAGAATTGATGTTTTTTCTCCCTGCTCTCAGAAAAAAATTAATAACAGTTTTACAATAAACTATATATACACTCAAAAATGGTACCCATTAAAAAAATTAAGTTCGCCACAGAAAAAACCAAGCCCTCATATGGCCATGTCAACGGAAAATTAAAAAGGTTGTGGCTTTTGAAAATTGAAGATGAAAATCCCCAAAAATCATCGCATCCTTTGAGCCAAAATAGGCCATGTCCTTAGGGGTCAGTCACACGGGCGGTTTAGCATGCAGAACGCAAATGCACAAAAATTCACATAACCAAAGCGGGTGGCACGCAGAAAAAAACCGCACTTGGAAGCGTTTTTCCGCACATAAAGTGCGCTGCCCGCTATCCTCTGCTGCGACTGTGATAGCTACAGCGGGGGATTCCTTGGATGTTAAACCTCTGGATGCTGTCACATCCAGGGGTTTCACCTACGGTCAATGGGGCCACCGACAGCAGCCCCATTGACATACAGAGAACATCGCGATCCTCTGCTACAGCTGTGGCAGAGGATTCATTCATCTCCGCGTGGCGTTCCCTTGTCGCTGAACACTGTGACAGCATTTTCACAGTGTCCAGTGACAATGGGACTCCCCACAGAGATGAAAAAATCCTACGCCACAGCTGTAGCAGAGGATCGCGATGTGCTCCCATTGAATTCAATGGAGCCGACCCTACATCCAGGTCTATTGAAAGCAATGGGCTACGGGCAAGCCCTGCAGTGATTTTCGGGGAAGGGTTTAATTATAAGCCCTTCCCTGAAAATCATCCATAAAAAGGGGAAAATATAAAAAAATATATATATACACTCACCTCTCTGCAGCTGCCGGGGCTCAGGCACGTCTAGTCGGGTCTTCTCCTGAACTGCTATGAAGAGCTTTTCAGCAGGGCTGTCTCTGATTGGCTGAGCACTGTGACCAATCAGAGGCAGCTCTCAGCTGTCATTCAATAGCTGAGTGCTGCCTCTGATTGGTCAAAGTGCTCAGCCAATCAGAGGCAGCCCTTTCAGCAGGCGGGGATTTTAAATCCCCGCCTCCTGAAAGCTCTTCATAGCAGTTCAGGAGAAGACCTGGTTAGACGCGCCTGAGCCCCTAAGTATATATATTTTTTTTTATTTTTTACACATTTTAGGGATGATTTTTCAGGGAAGGGCTTATATTTAAAGCCCTTCCCCAAAATTCACTGCAGGGTTTGCTGCCAGCCCATTGCTTTTAAAGGAGCCAGATTCAATTGGAGAACATTGCACTCCTCTGCCACAGCTATGCCAGAGTATTGCAATCTTCACTGTATGTTCTCAATGGGGTCGGAGCTGCTGTCGCCGGTCCCATTGAGCACAAGGCGAAACCCCTGGCTGCGACAGCAGCCAGGGGTTTCACATCCAAAAACAACGGATGTCGCAGTTACCTGCGTTTTAAAATCCGCTGCCCTATATTTACCGCTGTGCATTTTTGTGCGCAGGTAAATATCGGGCATGTGACCGCCACTGCAATTGAAAAGCATTGGTTCTTTATAGATGCGGATCGCAAACGCAGGTAACATACGCACGTTAAAACGCCCGTGTAACTGAACCCTTAACGGGTAAATCCTGCATCGGTTTTTTTTGGGGGGGGGATTAAAGCCAAGGACTAAGCACTGTAAATTTACGATCCTTGGTCCTTAATAGCTTAAAAGGGTTTTCCAAGTACTTTTTGGTTTAAACCCTGCTGGCCATGCGCAAAAATAAACTAGCCTTTACTCATCTGTCCTGCATCACCACAGCTTCTACACCACCTCTCTGGTCTGTTTACAAGCTGCAGAGTCAACCTATGACTGAAATGTCACAAGCTGCCACAGCAAATCACAGACTGATTATTATCTTTTACTAAAAAATAACATGTAAACACATTAACAGAATAACATACAATAGTTCTCATAGTTAGTACCTTGGATAGTATCATTACTTCAGGATCTTCTTTACCAACAATATCTATGCTCAAACTTGACGAAAGTTGAGCCACAAAATGATCATGACTCCTGCTATTTCTAGAAGCCTTGGATTTACTATCTTCCAACTGGGCCACATGAGTTCTAGATAATGAGAAACACAAATATTTTGCTGTTAATACAATCCATAGTCATCTACAAAATATTATTCACCCATCAACTAAACAGATAGTGGCAAAGGCAAGTTTAATATGCTTACTATGTCAGGGCTGTGAGCCTGACTTCTATACTGGGTAAGATCTTTGAACAAATTATTAAACAGCATGTATGCAAGTATTTGGATAGAAAAATTGAGTAATTAACGAGAGCCAGCATGGGTTTGTAACAAACAAGTCATGCCAGACGAATCTATTTTCCTTCTATGACATAATCACCGACTGGATTGATCAGGGAAATGTGGTAGATATAGTATATCTTGACTTTAGTAAAGCATTTGACAAAGTAACTCATACCATACTTATTGAAAAAATGACCAAATATGGGATTGGCAAGGCAACTGTTAGGTGGATTCACAACTGGCTGAGTGATCATACTCAAAGAGTGGTCATAAATGGCTGAACATCCAAGTGGAAGAATGTATCGAGTGGGGTACCACAAGGCTCTGTCCTGGGCCCACTGTTGTTCAACATTTTTATAAATGATCTGGAGGAGGGAATCGATGGAAAACTCATCAAATTTACGAGACAAAGCTGAGAGGGATAGCTAATAGAGATGAGCGAGCACCAAAATGCTCGGGTGCTGGTTTTCGAGTTGAGCTTTTCGTAATATTCGAGGGCTCTATTCGAGTAACGAACCCCATTGAAGTCAATGGGAGACCCGAGCATTTTTGCAATGGACCAGCCGGGTGCCGACCTTTTTTTTCTTCTTCTCTCTCTCTCTCTCTCTCTCATTCTCAACTCTAGCTCAACTTTAATAGCTAACATTAAAGAAGAAAGAGTATTCAAAAAGATCAAGAAAAGCTTGAACAGTGGGCGGTGACTACCAGAATCTTATTTAACGAGGAGAAATGCAAAGTCCTACATCTGGGCAAAAAAAATGAAAAGAGCACATACAGAATGGGAGTAATTGGGCTAAACAGCAGCACATGTGACATAGACTTGGGTATACTAATAGATCACAGACTGAACATTGTGACAGCAAAAAAGGCAAACACAATTATGGGATGCATTAAGAGAAGCATAGAGTCTAGTTCACGTGAGGTAATTATTCCCCTTTACTCTTCCTTAATCAGACCTCATCTGGAATACTGTGTCCAGTTCCACTTTAACCCCTTCATGACGCCCCTCCTTTTTTTTTTCCCATTTTCGTTTTTTCCTCCCCCCCCCTTAAAAAAATCATAACTCCTTTATTTATCCATCGATGTCGCTGTATGAGGGCTTGTATTTTGCAGGACGAGTTGTATTTTTTAATGGTGCTATTTATTGTACCATATAATGTACTGAAAAACTTTTTAAAAAGTGGAGTAAAATAAAAAAAAAAACACATTCCACCATCTTTCAGTGCATCTTGTTTCTACGGCGCACAAACTACAACAAAAACGACATGATAACTTTATTCTATGAGTCAGTACGATTGCTACAATACCAAACTTGTATAATTTTTTTTTACTATACTACTATTTTTTTTTTCCAAAGACATTTAATTTTCTTCAATTATTTTCTAAGGTTAGTTTGTGCGCGCAATAGTTTTTTTATTTTTCCGTCGATGTAGTTCAGCGATGGCTCATTTTTTGCGGGATGTCCTGTAGTTTCCGTTAGTACTAATTCGGAATACATACGACTTTTTGATCGCTTTTTATTGCGTATTTTCTGGGAGACTGGGTGACTGAAAACGTGCATTTCTGGCGGGTTTTTTTTTTTTCAGACGACGTTCACCATGCGGGGTAAATAATGTACTACTTTGATAGATCGGACTTTTACGGACACAGCGATACCAAATATGTATTTTTATTTTATTACTTAGACTTTTTTATTATAGATATGGCAAAAGGGGGGTGATTTAAACTTTTATTACGTTTTGGTTTTTTTTTACAATTAAAAAAAACTTTATTGCTCTTTTTTTTTACTTGACTTTTAAATCCCCCTGGGGGACTACAATATGCGATACTTTGATCGCTCCTGCAGTATGACGTAATGCTGTAGCATTACGTCATACTGCATTTTGACAGGCAGCCTATCAAGCCACCCCACGGGGATGGCTTGATAGGCAGTCTCTCAAGGCAGACCTGGGGCCTTTCAGAAGGCCCCCGGCAGCCATGACACCCGCACGGCTCCCCCGATCTCACCGCGGGGGAAGGGGGGGCGTACGGGACCCCTAAACAGCGTTTGAGGGCTTTAAATGCCGCTGTCAGAATTGACAGTGGCAATTAAAGAGTTAATAGCCGTGAATGGCTGATCGCGACTATTGCCCACGGGTGTCAGCTGTAGTAAACAGCTGACGCCCGCGCTGTAGGCAGAGAGGTCGCCCCGCGACATTTACGTCCTGGAGTGGGAAGGGGTTAAGAAAGACAAAGACAAACTGGAGCAAGTTCAGAGAAGAGTCACCAAGATGGTAAGCGGTCTGTAGATCATGTCCTATGAGAAAAGGTTAAAGAATCTGGGAATGTTTAGCTTGCAAAAAAGAATGCTGAGAGGGGAATTAATAGTTGTCTACAAATATCTGAAGGGCTGTCACGGTGCAGAGGGATCAGCCCTATTCTCATTTGCACAAGGAAAGGCTGGAAGCAGTGGGATTAAACTGAAAGGGAGGAGATGCAGATTAGATATTAGAAAAAAACTTTCTGACAGTGAGGGTGATCAATGAGTGGAACAGATTACCATGGGAGGTGGTGAGTTCTCTTTCAATGGAAGTATTCAAACAAAGGCTGGACAAATATCTGTTTGGGATGATTTAGTGAATCCTGCACTGAGCAGGGGGTTGGACCCGATGACCCTGGAGGTCCCTTCCAACTTTACCATTCTATGATTCTAAACAGAATGAGTGCTTGTGGGAGAAGAGCTTAAGTGAGGCCACTCAATTTTTAGATTCAGTAGCAGCTGATTGGGCCCCAGGAATCTTTTCTATTACGTGAGCATCTATGAGCTATAGGATGCCATCCTCCTATTGCTATTTAAAGTGATTGCTTACTTTAATTTGGATTCCACTTCTTGTAGTCTTTCTTTCAGTCCTTGATTTTCCTGAATAATTCCCTGCATTGCCAATTCTGCTCTTGTTTTTGATTTTGCCAATAAACCCGACTCTTCCTCTGTTTCCTGTAACCTTGCTCTTAAAGAGGTGATCAGAGAAGATTGTCGTGCATTGTTTTCCTTGTAGTTTTCTACTTCAGCCTTTAGCTCTTGCAGACACAGTTCCTTGGAGGAAAGCTTAGACCTAAGATCCAGCAGCTAAATAAATAGATGAATTTATAAAAACATTAAGGAAGATATTCCATCGGTGAAGACACTACAACATAAGGGCTTATTCACAGGAGCGTATATCGGATGCCCTTTTCACGGCCAGCCGATATACGCTACCCTCTGAGCTGTCCTACCCCTTATTGGCTCTCTGCCTCTCTCCTCACCTCCAGCTGTTTGCAATGAGAGGGTTGAGATGGGGTGGAGCTAAGCTCTGCCTCCTCTTATTGTTGGCTGCGGACAAGGGGCAGCCCCCTACCATTGCAAACAGTCGGAGGGGAAGAGAAAGGCAGAAAGCTGGTAAGGGGGAGGACAGCTTAGCTGGTAGCGTATATTGGTCGGCCATGAAAACGGATGTCGATATACGCTTCTGTGAATAAGCCCTTCATGTCAATGTCCAAGAAACACAAAATCAGATTAACTGTAATGGCCAGTTTACATGGCGTAAGACTTTTTATATTTTGAAGGATCATAACAATAATTGCTACATTTATAAGAGGCGAATTTGTAACGACAATTATCCAGTGTAAATACAGAAAGCAATCAATGATAAAGTACAAAAATGAAAAAAAGATTCCGGAGCTGAGCCCGCTCCATTGTCAGATGATGTAAATTGTCAGTGACAGCTGACACCGGTCACAACTGGTGCAACCAGTGTTCACAATGATCGTGGCTGTTAACGCTTTAAATGCAGTGACTGGCATTCGAGGGTCCCAAATGCCCCTTCATGATGGGAGCATGAAGTGCTGTCTGTGTTTCAAGGCAGCCGGGGGTCTTTTGTATGTTCCCAATCCTGAGATTATTATTAGGCCGTATTTTCGCCTTTTAACATAGGCTTGTACTAATAGAATGCATGCAGAAACACCATATACTGCAATACTGAAGTATTGCAGTATATGGTATAAGTGTTTGTGGCAAGTGGGGCTTACTTGCTGGGATCTATAGCTTAGTTTCCCTTGCCCTGGGGTGGCAGCACTGCAATTACATCCAGAAACACCAGGTAAAGTCCAAATGCTGCTTCCTGCAGTGTTTATTTAATATCAGCACAGCAAATGTATTCAGCACACAAATACAGTCCAGCATATCCTACGCAACTTCGCACTGTTGTAGGTCACAGTGCCCACAGCATCAGCGGTTTAAACGTAACAGCAACGCATACCCCTTCTTTCAGCGTGCCTTCCAGGAAGGTGACTTCGCCCCAACAGGCAATGAGCGAGGGGCTGACTACCCCCTGTCTGCTTTGTGCTTCCAGATCCCTCACAAACTAGCAACAGGTCTACATAGACCTCAAGGCTTCACAGGACACTGAGTTTGTGAGGGCGGGGAAATGTAACCTGTGCAGCTGCACCCTTACAGGTGCAGGTTACCTAAACCAAACTCTGTAAGGGCACTCAGAGGTCCCCTACAGGCCACTCTTGCTACTGAATTACCACAGTGATCAAAAGCAAGTTAACTCCTTAGGGTACTATAAAAAAAGAAGCAAAATAAGCGGGAAAATAAATCCTATCATTGTAAATAATAAAGGATAATAAAACTTTAAACCCCCTTTTCCAAAATTATTGACAAAAAAACCCGAAAACAACAAATTACTTGGTATCGCCACATCTGTAAAAGTCTGATCTATTAAATTAAAAAAATATTTATCCCACACGGTAGATGTTGTCATAAAAAAAAATACAGAATACCAAAATTGTGCTTTTTGGTTACCCTCTGTGCAAGAAAAACGTAATAAAAGTGAGCAAAAAGTTGTACGCACGACAAAATAGTACCAATAGAAATTACAGGACATCCTGAAAAAATGAGCCCTCAAACAGTTACAGTCAGAGGGCTTAATTACACAAGCGTATATCGGTCGGCTTTCACGCCTGGCGGATATACGCTTCCATCTAAGCAGTTCCCCCCTTCCCTCCCCATCACCGGCTCTCTGCCTGTCTTCTCCAGTCCAGCGTTTGCAATGGGAGGGGCCGGAGGAGGGGTGAGCTAAGCTGTCCTGCCCACTCCTATTGCTGGCTATGAACAAGGGGCGGGGAGGGATGGGAGCTTAGCTCCACCCCATCCTGCCCACTCCCATTGCAATCCGCTCGGAGGGGAGGAGAGAGGCAGAGAGCCGGTGAGTGGAAGGGAAGGGGGAACTGCTTAGATAGAAGCGTATATCGGCCGGCTCTGATATACGCTCGTGTAAATAAGCCCAGAAGATGGCAAAAAAAAAAGAATTTTTAAATATTTTATTTTTTTTAAAGTACACCAAAAATACTATATACATTTGGCATCATCATAATCATACTGAACCACAGAATAGAGTTATCATGTTAATTTACCAGTAAACACAAGACCTCCTGCAAAGATAGTACCATTAAAAAATACAACTCGTCCTGCAAAAAACAAGCTCCTAGAGAGCTATGTTGACAGAACAATAAAAGAGTTATGATTTTTTTTGAAAGTACAGAGGAAAAAACAATAATGAAAAAAAGGGCTATGTCATTAAGGGGTTAAATATTCAGCTGTTTAAACTGGGTTTAAGAGAGCTATCTATAGCCTTCTGCTGAAAACCTTTTGCAGAATTTTTTTTGGTTAACCAATAAAGGTATTGCCTCTGTCATAGGTTTTTTTTACACAAAAGTATTTAATATCACATAGATTTTTCTGGCTAACACGGTACGATGCTATAATTGCTCTGCTTCAACTGGACTAAAAGTTTAACCAAGCATCAATGGAAGTTCAGAGTTGGAAATTAACAATGCATTTTACTTATTTTAATTTTGGGACTTGAGAAAGGAACAAATTCACATATGTAAATAGGCACTGGTCTGCAAATTACAAGTTTCTCACCACTTAGGAAAAACAAAATTCTAATACTCTTCCCACACAATCCATTAGAAAGTTCTGAACAAATTTTATTAAGAACAAAAATACTGAACTTGCTTCAGTTTGCAGTTGTTTATGGACGTTCTGTTATTCAAATTACTCCCTATATTCCCAGTTTTTAGTATTTCATGTTTCAAACTATTGTGGCGATTCAGGCTTGTATAGAAAGCCAAGTCCAGTTCCAATAGTACAATTTAACTTCATGCACAAATTCACAAAAATAGATTAAAAATATTGATAACGATATAAGTAATTATATGTGGTTTAATGGTTAAACATATGCATACATTGCAAATTTAGTTTTTTGAGAGCTTAGGAAAAGAAAAAAAAATTAATATATAATGCTGTGGCCAATACTGAGCAATAAATATCTTTCTGTAGTTTGACATTAACCTCTGTCCCTCCCTAATCATAGCTAAATTGCTCGGGGCCTGTTCCCAAATTGTTGAGATGTTTGTTACTCACTAGCATTGAGGGAATTTCCTTAGCTGGTTTTGCCTTGTAGCAGACTAGATGTAAGTCTGCTGCTGATTTTGCTGGAGATCATGTTGGCACTTTCTGCTTAGCGTTAGGCCGGTCTCACACGGCCGGATAAAACTTTGCATGCAAGAAGCCTGCAGCAAATTCCAGCTATGAGCCCAGTCGCTGATCCTGCACACGGCACTAAGCTGTACCTCATATGGCCGAATAGGCACAGAGGCGGTCATGTGCAGTACAGTTTTTTTTGTTTATATTTCCTGCGCTGTACACTTAGCGAGGACGCGGGTACCCGCAGCCCAAACGCAGTCTTAATTGCGTATGGGCTGTGGGTCGGACACCTCCATTGAAATCAGTGGAGGCTGCCTGTGTGGATTCTGTGGAAAAATAGAGCATGCAGCGATTCCACTCACGGAATACGCAATTTGGATCCATGAGTGTGAGCGAAAAATAAAAAAATACATGCCTTTTAATGCCAGCGTTTTACCGTGGATCAACTGTGCGAACGGTGATCACAGAATCCACATCACAAATCGGCCTGTGTGAGCCCGGACTAATGCATGTTCATACAGCACAGTTTTGCCATTGGCAAAGTCACTGTCAATTTTTCAGAAAATTAGGATTTTTGCCATGGATTGGCCAGTGTAGCTTCTTGGAATCACAGTGATGCAAATAATGGCACAGCACAATCTATACTGCGTGTGTGCTCAGCGCAGGCTGGAACGTCCGCAGCACAGATCCGGACAGGGAGGCAGGGTGCATTCGGCCTTTGGCAAAGTGTTCACTTCACAAATGGTGCACTTCAGGTTATCATTCATAAAAGTTTCTTGTGTCTTTGCACAGTTGTCTTTATATACCCCCTTTCATTAAAACTGCTTAGAATAAAAATATAATTTAGTAAGGAAACATTTACCTCTGATTGTAGAATTTGATATTTTACATGGAGGGCAGCCAGTTCACTGTGAGAATTTTCAGCAACCGTCCTATAATGATTCATTTGCTCCCTTGTGATAGGTATGTCCATAAATTGAGGATCGTAGTAGGAAGACTGGCATAGAAAAAAAAAAACCATCAATGTGATTTACTTTTTTAGCTTTTCTTAGTCATTTGTTTTACAGTCACTGAAGATCAAACATATAAAAATAACCTTTAATAACCTTTCGGGCTCAAAGAAATTGTCTCAAATATGGCACTGGTATTTTTCCAAAAAACACTGTCTGTGATGCCACCCTTACAGCAAATTGATATACAATTCACTCTTTCTCAGCCAGTATTATGTTTAACTTCCACTGTCTATAGGACATCCTTGATTTTGTGTGAAGTCTCTATAAATTTTGTATCAAAGTTATTTGTTCATAGGGAGAGATTGGTCAACTGGGCGGGGAGACTCTGGAGAAGAGCTGCCCCGAGTACACCTCTCTCTAAGCCCAGCAAATAAAAACTGTTACAAGCTAGTGCTTAAACTAGGCTTACTCTAAAGCTCGACAGCACATCAGGGTAAAACATAATTCATTGGGATCATGAGACCTGTCACTTAATCACATTGTCTCGTGGATAGGGCAGCGTTACACATGGTAAACACCAAAACACTGTCCTAAAACTCATGTGTCTAGAGGAGTGCAGCCACACAGTCGAAGAGCTGTTGACATCTCTGCAGGACCAGGCTAACATGTGGCTGAAGCCAGACAAGGTCATTTGTGACAATGGGACCAACCTGCTGGCAGCCCTTCGCCTTGGCAATCCCACACATGTACCTTGCCTGACCCATGTGAGAAACCTAGTAGTGCAGCACTTCCTAAACAATTACCTAGATTTACATCCAGTACTGGAAAAGTCTAGGAAACTTTAAACAGAGGAGGAGCAGGATTACAGATAAGACCTATATAAAGCAAACAAAAGTGAGTGTGTGAGCTGTAATCTAAAATGTGCTGTTTCTTAAGTGTGTGACTTGAAATTAGTAATTAACATTTATGGACTTGCCATCCACTGTACATCTTGTGCCATGTATGCAGTCCTTGAACATCAGTTCGAGTGTACATACTGCTGTATGAGATGTGAGCGTGTTGCACATTTGGAAACCCATCTAAATGTTGACCATTGGTAACCTGGCAAGGAGTTTACTGTTCATTGAGCAGGCACTCGCTGGGGCAGATGTGGGGGTGTATGGTAGTGTAAGAGTTCAGGATGAGCAGGCAGCTAGCTGGGTGACAGTTATAAGGAAGGGTAGAGGGAAGAATGTCAAGAAGGCTAACCCTGAACTGGCACACCCCAACAAGTTTGCAAAGTTGGCAGATGAAGAGAATAGCTTTACAGGATTAGCACTGCTGCAGCATGACGTGCCCTCTGACCATCAGATGTCTGCTCCAGTAAGAAGGGGAATAAGAGTGCAAGGCAGGCTAGACAGGTTCTGGTAGTGGGGGACTCAAATATTAGGGGGACAGATAGGGCAATCAGCCACAAAGACCAGGATATTTGAACAGTGTGTTGTCTTCCTAGCGCTCGAGTTTGACACATCATGGATTGGGTTGAAAGGTACTGAAAGGGGCTGGTGAGGACCCAGCGGTCATGTTGTACATTGCACCAATGACAAACTTAGAGATAGGTGGAAGATCCTTAAAATGATTTCAGGAAATTAAGCCATAAGTTTAGCGCAGGAACCTCCAAATTAGTATTGTCTGAAATTCTACCTGTAGCACAAGCCACACTAGAAAGGCAGTGAGAGATTAGGGAGGTATGCAAATAAAGGAGATGGAATAAATCCTCCACAGTGCCACCTATTGAAAGACAGCATTCCTTTAAGCCAAAGTCAGACTTTTTATATACAAGCCTTGTTACAATGACAGGGAATGAAAAGCAAAGCCAGACTCCATGTACATACAGCTGTTTCAGGGTTTTTGCCCTTCATCAGCGTACAGTAGGAGTCTGGCTTTGCTAGTGAGAGGCCTGGGACAGGGGTCAGAAACGCTATCTTTTCTCCTTAGGGAGAACAACTATACTATAAACTAAGTCAAATGGCCATGCACGCTCCTCTGGGTAATATGCAAATAAGGGAGATGGAATAAATCCTCCACAGTGCCACCTATTGAAAGTCAGCATTCCTTCAAGCCAAAGTCAGACTTTTTTGGGGGAGATTAGGGAGGTAAACAAGTGACTCTAGAGTTGGTGTAGAAGGAGGGCTTTGAGTTCCTGGAAAACTCGGCTTTGTTTGCTTTTGGCTAAAAGTTCAACTGTAATGACAGGCTCCATCTCAATGGAGAGGGTGCATCTGTGCTGGAGGAAAATATGGCTAGAAGGTTAGAGGAGTGTTAAAACTAGGGACTGGGGGGGGGGGGGGCAAAAAAAAACCAAGGGCAACCAGAAAGATATAAGAGAAGATAGTGTAGAGAGAGATCTGGGAATAAGTAATGAGAATGGAGTTGAGCGTTGTGAGGAGTTAGTATAGGTAGAACTGGCAGAACAGTTAGTAAGAATACACTGTTACTAGTGGAGTGCCACAGGGGCAGTACTGAATGGGTCATCATTACTAGTGGAGTGCCACAGGGGCAGTACTTGATGGGTCATCATTACTAGTGGAGTGCCACAAGGGGTCATTATTAGGACATTTTTGAATATATTTATTAATGATCTTGCAGAAGGACTGCACAGTAAAATAGTAATTTCAGATGATACAAGACTATGTAAAGTAATTAACACAAGTGAGGACAGCATGTGGTTGCAAATGGATCTGAATAAATTGGGGGCTTGGGCAGAAAATTAGCAAATGAGGTTTAACACTGATAAATGTAAGGTTATGCACATGGGCAGAGGAAATACATGTCACTATTATACACTAAATGGGAAAACATTGGGCAAAACTGACATGGAAAAGGACTTGGGGATTTTAGTTAAGCTTAACTGGAGCAACTAGTGTCAGGCAACTGCTGCTAAGGCAAATGGGATCATGGGGTGCATCAAAAGAGCTATAGGGGCACATGACGATAACATTGTTCTTCCTCTTTACAAGTCACTGGTCAGATCACACATGGAATACTGTGTACAGTTTTGGGCACCAGTACTCAAGGACATAGAGCTTGAGCGGGATCAAAGGTAACTAAATTAACAAATTGAATGGGCTGACTACAGTACCAAGAGAGGAATAATTTAGTTTAGAAAAAAGACATCTGAGGGGCAACCTAATAGCTATGTTACCATGCAGGGCGGCGCTGGGTCCTGCGGCCGGCGCGCACCGCTCCGATGTCGGCTCCGGCGTCCCGGAGCTCTGCAGTCGGGGCTCTCCCGGCGGCGTGGGGCAGCCAGCGTGCGGCGGCGTGTGCGTGTCCGCCCGTAGGGTGCCGTCCGCTCTCCCCCCACCTTCCTTATGCACAGTGGAAGAGTCGGCTCCTCCCACTCTCTGCCCCCGGGCAGGGGCTTGAAGTTAAAAGGCTGGCAGTGACCTGAGCTCACTGCCAGTTATTGGTTCTGCTAGCCTCTAGTCAGGTCTGTTCCAGTCTGCCCTAGTTGCTTGTCAGTATCCTTTCATTTGCCTGTGAGCTCCACCTCCAGCCTTGATTTACTTAGTAAGTTTTGTTGGTCTGTTACACCTGCCTCTTCTGTCGGCACTCTGTCCCCCGTTAGTTAGTTCCATCGTGGTAGTCGCCAGGTCCCTAGCCAGTACAGGGACCGCCGCCCAGTTGTCCGCCTGGGGTTAGCCAGGGCCGAGGCAAGTAGGCAGGGACAGTGGGGTGCGGGAAGTTCAGGGCACCCCATCTGGCGCTCAGGGGGCAGAGTGCCGTAACAAGCTATCTATAAATGTATCATTGGTCAGTACAAGAATCTCTCCCATGTTCTATTTATATTTAGGACTGTGATTGTAACAACGGGGCATCCTCCACGTCTATTAGGCTCGCTTCTCAGACTTGCCTGCGTGCTACTATTTCTGGCAGATGTGGGTGTCGTCCTGTTTTCTCTGTAACTTGAACTTCTGCACACTTTTCTCCAGCTATGCAGGGGTTATTTTCTCCAGTGCTCCCAGCTCAGTTGTAAGGCATGGGCAATTACCTTCCTATTTAGCTGAGCTGAGAATCCTCCCTCATTGCCTCAGAGTTAATGTGTGTTGTGTCAGTCACCCAACTCAGTCTCTGTATCTGAAAATACTACATGTTCTTTGCCTTGTGCTTTTGTCTGTGTTAATTTCTTCATTTCATTCCAGTCCTTGCATCATTCCCAATACTGTGGTAAGTCAGTCCTATTCTGTGTTTAGTGTGTACTTCGGTGTCCTGTGTCCAGTACACTTCTCCTGTGTCCTGACAGGGAGAGTTAGTCCCGAGGTGAAAACCACAGGACATTCTTGTCAGGACACCTACACTGCTTCTAGGCAGGGGCCTTCCCGTTTAACCTAGGGTGAGTTTTCCATCTTATATTGCCAGGTTAGTGTCATCTGTCCTAGCTTGTACTAGGTGTATCTTAGCTCTAGTCCATGCTCATACGTCTGTCTGTTTTCACTGTGCCTTGCTACAGTACCTCTGTCCATCGGGGTCAGCTACCAACCACACCAGTTCTGGTCCGTATCAAGCCGGCTGGTCGGCACCGATGGGCCAACACTCGCTGCCCATAATAATATCTAGAGGAAAGAAGGTTTCTACACCAACATAAAATGGTGGTCTTTACTGTAAGAGCAGTGAGATTATGGAACTCTCTGCCTGAGGATGCGATGATGGTGAGCTCACTTAAAAGGTTCAAGAGAGGCCTAGATGCCTTTTTTGAGTGTAACAATATTACATGTTATTGTCAGTGTTCCATGTTTTATTACTTCAGAAGGGTCGGTGATCCAGGGATTATCCTGATTACCAGAGTTGTAATCAAAAAGGAATTATTTTCCCTAAAATGAGGAAAATTGGCTTCTGCCTTATTGAGTTTTTTGCCTTTCTCTGGATCAACATTATAAAAATAGGCCGAACTGGATGGACACAAGTTTTTTTCAGCCGAAAATACTATGCTACTATGTTACGCTTTCAGCCTTCACATCCGGACACCTCTCATCTGGTGGAGGTGTACTGACAGTTCAGGTTAACAATCAACCATCTCATCTGTTATTTGCCTACATGGTGGAATTCCATGTTGTGTATGCTGCAGAGGCTAAGCTAGCAGCAGAGAGCAATCACAGAGTACCAGATGGTGTATGCCATTAGCAGATTCTGTATGTAAGTCGATCACTTGATGCCTGTGGAGAGGCTGCAAATCAAAAATGTGTGTGCCATTTTAGCCTGCTTTGAGAAAGTGACCAAAATGGTCAGTCGTGATGACTCAATGATCAGTGTGACCATCCATGTTGTCTGCCTGGTAGAATAGATGTTATAGGGCCTCAGGGACAATTACGTATTGTTGTCATAGAAGGAGGAATGAATACCAATATCCCAACTGTCTGGCCAGTCTGCCATTACTTAACACCCCAGGGATGGTGGCTTTGGGCAAGGAAGCAGGGCTTCTTCCCCAACACATTTCTCCACCCATGGGAGAAGTATGGAAGAAGAGTAGGGGATAATGTAGAAGCAGAGACAGGGGAGGGGGCTACACGACATTCTTTCCATCCATCACTAACCCCAGCTATTCTACATGGATTGTGTGCCCAGCTGAAGGAAACTCTTAGGCCTGACCCCGAGGAATGTGGCATATGATTGCTTTTATGCTGCAATGCCTGCAAAAGGGCAGTCGCATAGCCTACATTAACATATCAGATTATTACTGGGTGGCCATCCTCCTTGATCTCCGCTGCAAGGCCAAAATGACAAATATCATTCTGGCAGTAGAGAGGGATCTCAAAATACGGCACTACCAGAACAGAGTGTTAAGCAGCTTAAGCAGAGCATCTCCCCATGGCCGCGGGACTGCATCCGCAATGGATTGCAGCTCTGCTGCTTATTGCAGATGAGCAGAAAGCCGCAGCAGCAGCACCACCAGCTTTGACAAGGGAAAACTAACAGAGTTGTGACAGTTTTTTCAGTCCATCACAGCCTGCAGCAAAAAGCACAGGGTAGGACAGACTTACAAGCAGCACTTTTCCATGATGGTCCAAGAGCAAATCAGCAATTTTTACTCGTGTATGACTGAGCATAGATTTATATCTAAGACCACACTGTTCCCTCAAGGAGCTGTTGCTGCTCTCCTTCAACTGCTTCCTCCATGTTTCCTCCTCCTACTTCCCTCCCAAATGAAAAATATGTCAATATAGAAATACGGAGCTACAGTTCTCAGGTTTCCATAAGGAGCACTCTCTGCCCTCAAGGTGCTGTTGCTGCTGGTGGTGATAGTGATGGAAGTCCTACTGCTCTCCTTCTCCTGTTTCCGCCATGTTTCCTTGTCCTCCCTCTCCCAAAACAAAAATTTTTTAAGGCACAAGAAACAGCTGTAGCTCTACAGATTTGCATTTGAGAAGGCCCATGCTTGGCTGTTCGGTTCACCTGGCAGAATTTGTCCTTAGCAAACTTTATGTCATTGCTTTTAAAACAAGCAGTTCACCTGCTGTCTTCTTAAATTTATGACATTGCTTTTAAAACAAGTGACACTTCCTGTCTTTCTTGTGCAATTTTTTTTTATCTAGAACACCCTATTTGAGCCTTCTTTTTTGGGGGAGAGAACACAGTATTTCCCAGATGCGTGGGTGTATTCCTATGCAATTCTTGGGGGCTTTGGCTGCATTGGGGATCTTCTAGAGGGCAAGTTAGTGAACTTCATTTTTACTCCAATTGACTTTCATGGGAATCAAAATCAGCTGTCCAGATACATGATTGTTTTTGTGAAATCGGCCAGATACAGGAACCGAATATTCCACTAATCAGTCGTCACTAACCACAAGTAGTTAGTAGCTGAAACTTTGTAGTTAGGCAGAGTAAATCCTGATTAATTAGCTAAATGTGAGCACATGATGTACTAAAAAATGCACACTTACACATGTTCTTTTTTTTTGTAATGAAGAACACATGTTAAATTTCAAATGTAAGATCACCAGGGACTCAATGGCAATCATAAGGTATATACTGTGTTCAATTCTGGAGATCTGTTATCTGTAGAATCATATCTCTTTGAATCTCTGCCTCCCTCTCCCTTTCCCCTCCCTTCTCTAAAGATGTCAATGGACAGCATGAGTTGTCACCCTCCACTACTTCCTGTTCTCCATCTTGTCATCTGTGGACAGCAAATCAGAAGGAAGGGCGAGACCCCTGTGAAAACTCTTGAACACATTTACAAACTGCTTCATGACTATCAAGATGCAGGTTTATAGAGACCATAACTTCTATGACATTTATGGAATATTTGAAATGCCCCATACACAGTAATTCCCAGTCTTTGTTTCTCAAAGAACTTGGGGTTTTCCTCTTATACTATGGACCTTTAGTAATCATACTCTTTCTGCGCTGTGCTCATGTTTGCATTTCTCATTCTTTTATAGTCACCTTTCATCTTGTTTATAAAGCATCAGCAATAGTCTCCAAGGGAGCGTCTGTATTTTCACAACAAAACTACCCAGCAAGACACAAGAACAAATTCAATATGGCAACTGTAGTGATGATAATAGTAACCTTAAACTGATAGGACTATGTAAACACTTGAAGGGAGATTTACCAAACTTAAAACCCCCATATTTTGACAGACATTATAACTACATCATAGGTGGCATTGCAAAATTAAAACTTACTGATCTATTAGAGAGATAAATTCTCTTTCACATAGTATCAGTAAGAAAAAAAATTATTATATAATTAAGCTTGAAAAGTGGTAACTTTTAAAATATATATGAGAATAATTTGTAAACAATGACATATTTGATGCATTGCTGTGAAGTGCCTGTAGGTCTTCTGGAGTTGCAAATTCACCAGAATAGTGATTACCACTAGTATAATACATGGTACAAATATCAGGTTTGTATCACCTTTCCGGTAGATGCTACAGTGGCCCAAACCCTTGCCCAAATTTCCTTCCGCACAGAATGACAGATTTTGAGGCACCCTTCGAGCAAAGTTTTCAAGCTAGCTTTGGAACCAGGAAAGTTCACGATGGTACCATAAAACTTAGCATAAAAAGTTGTGCAGGACCTCCAATTTTTAGCTTTTATGACCACATAGATCTAAATTTATTTAAAAATGCCATTTTAATCATTGTTGTGCGCACACTTGCAGACAACCCCCTAAACGGGGGGTCGAACTCAGGAACCATTAGCAGTAGGAACCTAAAACTTTGGCAAATTTTTTTTGATACCATGGGTGTGTAATACACAAACTGTGAACAAAATCTGTGATATGAAGGTGGGGCACATTAGACCACTTGACATGGAATGAAAATAAAGTTTAGTATCAGTTTGCCCTGCATATAAATTGCATAACTGAGTTACCAGATTTACCGAGTCAGATTCCCTGAGTCATAGCTGTTATCACGCCCATTCCTCATTGAATGACGTACCCCTAGGCAACTGAAGTAAGCACTAGCTGCATTGAAATCATACCCAGTGGAATGTCGACCAAGAAGGATGAGGCGTCCCTAACCACTAAAAACAAACTTCTATCAATTCAAGCTAAAAATACAGAAGTGACTGCATGTGAAAAAAGCACTATTTGCTTAAGATAACACTGAGCTATCAAGTATGTTATGTCTGTGATTTCCTACAAGAATGCAGTATTGCAATGTATAGTGAAGGCAAATGCAAAACAAACCTCTATGTCCTCAACACTTTGTAACTTGCTTGCTAATTTCAAAACAACAACAAATATGTTGTAGCTACACCCTCATTGCTGCTGGGAATAAGCATAAACTAGACCAAACTTGTTGACAACTGAAGCGTGCAGGGCCAGGTTTAGGGATGGCAAAAGTGGAAATTGCCAGGCATCTCCATCAATGTGTTTTTTCCTTCAGTCCTTCCTACATACTTACAGTAGCAATATGGAAATTTTAAAATTCTGCTTTTTGGGCTCTGAATATAAGTAGAGACATAATTTAAAGTGGAGCTAAAACTTGACATAGTGTCAGGGAAGCTGGTTTCCAATATGTAATTTTAACTCAAACCATTACTCATTTATTGAATATTTAACAATTGAATACCGGTATCCACAACATATTATTCCTTTCCTGCCTTGCTTTCTCCGTTTCTGCCCTTTTGAATGATCATATTTGTTTGCATGAGAGATGAACAAGAGTAGGAAAAAGGTCATATTTTTGTCCCACCTTTTGCAGAGTTTATGTATGAAAGAATTCTGTTCCCTCTTAGTGAACATAATGGGGATATTTACTTACCTTCAGTCGTTCTGCTTTGTATTTGTTTCTGTAACACAACAAAATATCCATGTAAGCAATATACACAATCTTATGTGTATTGTGTACATTTATTCCTTGCAGTTTTTACATTTCTAAAAGTATCTTAAAGCACCAATCTCTTGAGTGACACTCAATAAGGAGATCTATAAGATGTCTTTAAAATGTTAAAATTTTGAAGGTGCTGAGTGGTGCTTCTGCAATCCTTCTGATAAAAAATGCATGATTGGGATGTTCCAGGGAAGCCCTGTCAGTCATTAACTTCCCTGCTAAAGCAAAGTCCACACATCCTTTCAGATGGGCCAAATATGAAACACTCAGCACCTCTTTAAAGGGAATCTGTCAGCTGAAACATGCTATCTAAACTGCACGTTGTAGGGTAGGAGGAGCTGAGAAGACTGATATATAGTTTTATGGGGAAAGATTCAGTATAATTAATTCGTTTAAACCTTTTCTCATTCTGAGGTGAACAGTTCTACAAGTGATAGACAGCTATCTGTGAATGAGAGTACATTCAGGGGTAGCTGTCAATTACTGACAGGATGACCCATTGGACTGTTCAGCTCAAAATAAGCAAAGGTTTAAATGTATAAAATACAAGTTCTACTGAATCTTTCCCCATAAAACTTTATTAGTTTGCTCAGCTCCTTCTGCTTTCTAGCATGGTGCCTGCAGTTTGGACGGCATGATCCAGATGATAGACTCCCTTTAAGAGCAATTTATAGATGCTCTTACTTTTACAAGCCCTTTTGCTTTGTGATATTGTTTCTTTTCCCCCAGCGTATCACTATTGGCAATCTAGTGTATGGGTTCTCAATATGTCAGCTTAGGTTTGTAGATTTGTGCAAGAACTAGATAAAATTTCTAATTTGTAGTATGCTCTCTCTGCAACATATTTTTTCCAGATTTGCAATGGATATCCCTTATTGACCTGCTTCATAATCTATGGCAAAAATCTTGCCACAGATTTCAGGCCACTCTGTAGCAGATAAAATCTTCAGTCTGTGTACTTGGTGAAACAGCTCACCAAGTTATCGCCTCCATCCTTTTGGCACACATCCAAGTTAGGCCGTCTGGACATGACCGGGTAGGATTCCACATGCAGGAGGCCACAGTGGAATCTGTCTCTGACCGCAGCCAGCGACCCTGCGTACCTGCTTTCTCCTGTATTGCGGATGACAGTGGCGGCTTGCCGTCGGTCATCCGCAGTACAGGTTTTTCTTTTTAATTCTTTGTTTGTACCTGCGACCTATCCGCAATGTCCATTGCCGAAGGGCCACGGGTTGTACAGCTTCCATTGACTTCAATGGAACCCATACATGCGGACCACGCTGAAAAATAGAACATGCTGCGATTTTAAATTGGTTTGCGGAAATCACGAACATGCAAATGTTCTATTCTTTTAATGGTTGCAGAATACCGTGGATCATCAGTACGGGTGATGATCGCGAATTCCACAATTCAAAACTGGATGTGTGCCAGCAGGCTTATTGCTAAAGTGTGGGATTAATCACCTTTTCCAGCTTGAATTTGTGAGTCACCAAACATGTGTTCAAAGAAAAAAGTGTCATATTTTTACAGAATGTCCATGAATTTCTGGCTGGTTGGCAACCCTGGATTCTCATTCATTTACTGAGCAACTTGTTACATGTGTAGTAAGGCTAATAAAAATCAAAGTTAAAAAAAGAGCAAAGGATGATATGAACAATGGTAAAATAGTAGAAAGCTGTAGCTAATCAGGCCATCATTTTACTTATTATTTTCAATGGTGACAATTTATTTCTATGTCTGCAGGTATGAAACTTTTGCATATTTAAGATATATGAGAATATTGCCAATTACCCAATGACAATTTCTTAATTAAAACTGTAAAGGAAATATTATCTGTTGCACAACCTGTCATTGTACCCAGAATGCTAATTTCTCTTTCCTAATCAATTATGATTAGGACCCCATGACCTCAATTAAATCTTGCAAGCCTTGCTACCATCCAAAGCTTCAGTCACTGTTCTGCATTATTTTCCATAACGAGAGTAATTGAAACATAACTTGTACAGACAGTTTAAGCAAATTACTATAACCTTGCTTTATTTTCTTTACTGTATATCTCTAAACCAGAACCAGTGGACAAGGGTTGGAATAACATATTCTTTAAAAGAGGTCACTGATTTACATGAAGGTTTCAATAAATATCATAGGCCTGTTCCAATATTAGCAGTCTTTGTGTCGGATATATGAATAATGTTTTTTTCTATTTTATTTTTCTGTACTACATACCCACCATTACTGATGTATTTAACAACACTGGATATCTATAATATGATAGAGGATAAAAGTTTTTTCAATATAAACATGAAAATAGCAGACCATCTTTTTGAAAGCTAAGCTCCAGTATATACTACTTTCATAAGGCGCTGTTTACAAGCTTCTTTTTTAGGTCGTTTTTCTACTTTATAACAAGACACCGTGAATTTCACATGCTTTTTGAAAAAGTTTTGCTGTCTTTTTCATATAAACAGATATGTTTTTCAGGAATTTCTTTTCTATAGAGGAGTCTATCAGAAAAAGCTTGAAAAAAATTAGGCCAGCCTCCGAGCATGCTCTGTTTTGGAAAACTGCTGAGGGCCAAAATTGCACCTACAGCACACAAAGTGCGGAGAAATCCTACAAAAATGTACTATTTGTATTGCCATTTCATAAGTCCCTATTGTCCCAAACCGAACATCTAGCCAGGACGTTTCTTAACGAAAAAGATAATGACAAAAACTAGCTGAAATGCAATGCAAAAAAGTTGCATTTTCTTTAAAAAGCCATTTGTGAAACGAGAACACCACAGTATTAGCAATGCTTTTTTAAATTTTGTATCTTTCTTCACTTCAACTGATGAAAAAAGACCGATGTTTTCTGCTAGTTAGTAAATTACTTTTCGCATCCAATATGTTACTTACTCAATATATAGAGAGTTTTTATGGTTCCAAACTGAAAATCCATGGCAATTTACAGTCCTAAACATTTGGATGAGGTTTTCAGTAACCCATACCTACGCAGCAAAATAAATACACCTTGAAATATGACCATGGTTTTTCACATCCGAAGCATGTTTATCATATTTTAGATTTTCACTGCTCAAATTACCCTTTGCAATGCATATAGTGAAATCCACAATTAGATCTGCACCAAAATCTAAATTTAGCAAGTGGAGATTTTGGTGCAAATTCATTGTGATTTGTTGGGAGTTAGTTGGACGTAACCTAAGGCCACTCTCACACAATTGTATGGCAATGAATGCAAGATGTCTGATCAGTAAAGTGGGTGAGCTTGAAGCGAGAATATCTGAAGAAAATTCCGACAAAGTAGGAATAACAGAAACATGGCTTGATGATAAGTGCGATTGGGTGGTGAATTTACAGGGGTACAATCTCTTGAGAAGAGACCGTGGGAACTAGAAAGGGGGAGGGGTATGTCTGTATGTTAAATTCTACTTAATACCAAGGCTACAAGAAGATATAGGGGCAGGAGATGAACGCTTGGCATCCCTGTGGGTAGAAATACAGGGAGCAAAGAATAACAAATTCCTAATAGGGGTTTTCTATAGGCCACCAAAAACAACAGAAGAAACTGAAAATTTATTATTAAGACAAATAGAAGAAGTGTCAAACCACAATGAAGTAATTATTATGGGGGACTTTAATTATCCGGATATAATATGGGAGAACGAAACCTGTAATTCTCATAAGGGCTATACGTTTTTGAGAATAATTAAAGATAACTACTTTACCCAACTTGTGCGGGAGCCAATTAGAGGAAGGGACATTCTGGACTTAGTATTAACTAACAAATCGGACCGAATATTGGGGGTGCAGGTTGAGGGGCACGTGGAAAATAGTGACCACAATATAATTAAATTCCAGTTGTTATTCAATAGGAAGCCCTACCAGGAAGCGACAAAAAACTAAAATTCATTAAAGCCAAATTTGATCAGCTCAGAATTACTCTTAGGAACATTAATTGGGACAGCAACCTCAAAAATAACAGCTCAGACGACAAATGGGAGAAGTTTAAAAATATCCTAATTACCTCATGTGAGCAGTTCATACCCTTTAAAAATAAAAGAACTATAAGTAGAAGGAAACCAATGTGGCTCGAAAAGACTGTAAGGGGGGCAATAAGCGAAAAAAAGAAAGCATTTAAACTAATAAAACAAGAAGGCAGTGAGGAAGCGCTAAAATCATACATGGAAAAAAACTAATTATGTAAGGATAAGATCAAAACTGCCAAGGAGGAGCAGAGACTGATTGCCAAAGACAGCAAAAATAATCCTAAACTTTTCTTCAGTTGTATAAACAGTAAAAGGATTTGCACTGAAAGCATGGCCCCACAACAAATAATGCAGGAAAAACCATATAAGAAGATGGGGGGAATGTAAACCTTTTAAATAGCTTTTTTCTCAAGTGAATTCACGAATGAAAAAGAAATGTCACATGAGATGCAGGGTAATAACCCCCTCCTCCCCCCACACACACACACACACACAATAAGTATTGCATACCTAACACAGGAGGAAGTGCAGATGTTAGGTTGTGCTGCTGGGACCTGTAGTACTCTCGTTTCTAGTAGCACAGACCCACATGTGTGGAATGATTTGAGCTGGCTGGGTGTGGTGATCTCTTGCCAGCCACTCCTCTGGGTCTTTGCTCACATATATACCCAGCTCCTCTCAGTGTCTGTTTGGTGTCCAGGGTGAGCAGTCATGAATCCTTGTCTGTTGCAGCTTGCTGTGTGACTTGTGTCCTGTTGGTTTGTTTATTTTCTGTCAGTTTTCTGTCAGTTTGTCTCTGCTTTGTCCTGCTGAGTTTGTTTGCCATTTCTGGGCTAGGGTGTCCCTTAGGGTCCTCTAGTAGATGTGTTTTGTTAGTGTAGGCACTGCAAGACACGAGGAGCCTTGTTGTGGCCTTGTGGCTTAAGTTCATTGGCTAATGTACAAACCAATACCTTGTACTTTTATAGATATATCATCTGTTTATGTCTACAAATATGCAAGGTGAGTGTTTTGGTCATTTGTCAGTCCCTATGTTATGTCTGTCCGTCAGTCCAGTCCGCAGTATCCAGTGCTCTCTCAAATTGGTGTTTCCGTCAGCATGTCCAGTGTGAAATCCGTATTAGGTTCCCTTGTTTGTGATACCCAGCCTGTTTTGGGCACGTTTGTGTGGGCCCTGTGCTTATTTGTCAACACGAACGTAACATAATGCCCCCCCCATCCCCAGTTACAAAAGGGGGGAATTATGCCGCTATGCATTATTGTTATGTTGCTATGGATTATGTTGGTATGTTGTTATGGAATATGTTGGATTATGTGAGTATGCATTGTGTTGGTATGTTATGGTTATGTTGTATGTTAGACTATGTTGTATGTTGCATGTGGTTGTTGAAGTGAGTTGCCCCATATTTTCCCACAGATGGTTTGTACACCTGCTGTCCCTCCCCTCCTGGCGTTCTGGGGTGGTGCACCCAGTAGTGTGTAGTATGGCGACCGCACAGGTGGATTTCACTTACAGGTTTCTCTATCCCCTTAGCAGGTGTGGCATGCATACATCTGATTTCTTGTGCGTGGTGCAGGCTAGGTGATGCCAGCCACGATTTTCCTTCCCTTTTACGGTGGGTGCGGTGGCTCCATACAGCTATGGTGGCATGTATGTCGTGTTGAGTGGTGTTCATACATATGTCTGTATTCCATCTGTCTGATCCACCCGTCCACTGGTGTTTGGATGCCCTGCTCCTGTCTCTGTTTGTTTACACGTCCGTTGGTGGTCAGACGCCCGATTTGTATTCTGTCCCCTTGTCCGTTGCTAGGCAGATATTAGGGCCCTGCCTGTCTCTCTATTCTGCCCAATCTGAATCCTGTCCCCTTTGTCCAGTGGTAGGCGGATTTTAGGGCCCTGTCTGTCTATTTCGCTCGATCCGTATCCTGTCCCCTAATCCGTTGGTAGGCAAATGTTAGGGCTTTGTCCCGTGTATCACCCTTTCAGGGATAGCAGGCCTGCGGTTCCAGCGTGGGGCCGCCTTTATTGAGGCGATTGCCCCACTTATTAGGTAGGGACCTGCCATTCTCCGTGCAGCCTAGGGTCTGTCTCCCTGTCTGTATTCTGAGTTGCAGCTATGTCCGTTATCCGTCCTGCATTTTGTAGTCTGAATTCTGTCTTTGTGTCCGTGCTGCGGCGAGGTGCGCCCAGCAGATGTAATAAATGTCCAGCCTAACCGTTTGCTGTAGACCCCTGCTATATGTACCTGTGTTTTTGGCCTTCTGCTGAACGTCCAGTAATAGGTCCATATGGATAAGTCCTGTGGGTCATTGTGTCAGTAGGAGGGTTGCCATGTTTTCCCTCTGGACTAGTGCACTTTTCTTTGCAGGCTACTGTGGCCGGTTGTGTAAGGCACAGTGGTCCTCGTTTTAGGTGCACTATTTCTTACTCTCTCCCATTTTGCCATCTTTGCCTTGGTGTCAGGGCCTTTATAGATAAATACTGTACACGTGCGGTTTGGAGGAGTTGCATAATTTTTTTATGCTTAAAGGGTCCAGAGGCCTCTTTTGTAAAGGGGAGGTACTGTTAGGTTGTGCTGCTGGGACCTGTAGTACTATGGTTTCTAGCAGCACAGCCCCACAGGTGTGGAATGATTTGAGCTGGCTGGGTGTGGTGATCTTCTGCTAGCCAATCCCCTGGGTCTTTGCTCACATATATACCCAGCTCCTCTCAGTGTCTGTTTGGTGGCCAGGGTGAGCAGTCATAAATCCTTGTCTGTTGCAGCTTGCTGTGTGACTTGTGTCCTGTTGGTTCATGTCCGTTGTTTCGCTTATTTTCTGTCAGAATTGTGATATCATCAACTTGCTTGCCTGTGGGTTTTTTGGCATTTTGAATGTGCTTTTTAGCGGACCTCATCACCCATCGCAATGATGTGGTGCGTTAAAAAGAGCGGTCACAAAACGCAGATAAAAATGGCGGCAAAAAGCAGATGCTGTGTGTGAGAATGGTTTTACTGTGCAAAATATGCAGTAAAAGTATGTGCATACTCGCACAAAAACACATAAAAGTGCAGCTCTGCAGGCTTGAGTGGTCTTAGAGTATAATTGCACATCACAGAGTAATGCCTCCTGCACACCGCAGGGCCGGATTCCGCATGCAGAATCATGCAGGGGAATCCAGCTCTGGCAGCAGCGGTGCCCGCGCTTACCTGCTCTGTCGCTGTCTTTTCTGTACTGTAGATGGACCTGGCGGCTCATTGTCGCCCAAGCACAATACAAATTTTTTTCAATTTTTTTTTCCCTGCGCCATCGCTAGGTGACAGGCCGTGGGTCAGACGGCTTCCATTGACTTAAATGGAAGCTGTCCGTGTGGAATACGATTGAAAATGGAGAATGCTGTGATTTATCCTCTCTGAGCGAAAATCGCAATTGATTTCCATTTGTGTGGTGGAAGCAGAGGATCTCCATAGAAAGTAAAGGGTGGTATTTGCTGCAGAATTGCGGTGCAGATACCGACCGAGGATTCTGCAGCAAATATCCACTCGTGGGCGGATTTTTAGATTTGCATTGCAGTCCATGAATTAAACGGTTAAAACCCACAACATTTTTGCAACAAATAGAGCACGCTACAGATTTGAAAATCCACAGCATGACTATCTTCTGCTGCAGATTTTTTTCAGCTGTAAGGCCGTTTTCATATGGCTGTGAAAATCATATGAACCCCATTCTTTGGAATGGGGTCATATACATGAACGATTTTTTCCCACATCGCATCGAATGCAAGACAAAATCACGGCATGTCCTATCTTTGGGCGTTCCCTTAAAAAGCATTGACAGTTGTTTTCAGTGGGACAGGGCGTGTGATGTGCACGTGAGTGTGTTTCAAGGTTTCCAATTTCTTACAAAAAAATGCCTCGCATCTGCTGGTACATCGAAACTCGGCCTGATATCACACTCCGTGTGTAGGAAGTCTAAGTGAATGAGATAGGTTAAAACCCTATTCAACTTACATTGTACTGTACAGTGCTACGTCATTTTGTCTCACATTCCGCAGCTAAAATCCCATAACAAATCTGCTGTGTAAACTCACCCTCAGGCCACTTTTTCACATACCGTTTGCAAAACGTCGCGATTTTGATCGCGGCGTTTTGCTGCGATTTTAATTTAGTTTTCGGCCACAGGTTCCTGCGGCCAACAACAGGTTTTAGCACACCATCACCCATTATTGTGATGGGGTGCACTAAAAGCGGAAAAATAGAGCAGACAGCGCTCGTAAATCGCGGCGCTGTATAGCGCCTTTCAGTGCCACGAACAAGCGTATGTCTGCAAGACCCCATTGAAATCAATGGGAGCATTATACAGCGATGTTAAAAACACCGTGGTAATAGCAGTAAATGCGCTTACTGCATTTTCAGCTGTGCTGACATGCGCTTTTGACAATGTTTGACTGCGTTTTCAGCACGGTTAAAAACGCAGCCAAGCAAGCTGATAATACCAGAACTCACATAACGCAGTCAAAAACGCAGCAGCGGTGGGGATGAAGGGTACCCCCGTAGTGACACAAGGCTATTTCAACTCACATACATGGTTTTCAGAAGGATTGCAAGGGCGATACTGGGCCGTGATTCACAGCCCGATACAGCCCTCGCCAGTGTGAAGGAGCACAGAGAATGGCCTCACTAAGCACAAAAAGTTTTCACATGCATCTCAAATGGTATGAAATTGATTCAGCAATACCCTTGGCGACTGTTTTCTTTTATAGATTTACGTTATCCTTACCTCTTAGTGTTCCTGGCTCCCACAGTCTCATCCGTGAGGTCAACATTTTTTCTAGAAGGATTAACGTAATCTTGTGCCTGTGGAAAAAATGTATTAAGCTTCCATGTTTAAATATAGTATTAAAGGAGTTGAAATTCATTTTCATGTAGGCATCCAGGTCTTTCATTACATTTGACTTGAACGTGAGAATTCAGTCTTTCTGGGTTCCTTAGTGGTTGGGACCTCTGGCTAACAGCTTTGCTGACTTTTAAGGTGGACATTGCAAGACAAGGTTTCAGCACTAGGTTCACATGCGAAAAGAGTTGGACATTATCCGACCAAGTTAACCCAGATCACTATAAGCCCCCAAATCTATTGTCATTGAGTCGTGTCACCTGCCTAGGTTTGCCTGATGATGAAGCCAGCTATAGGTTATAACTTCTATAAATTTAATCAAATAGGATCATTCCAGGACAAATTACCAAAGGGGTAACACCCTACCATCTCTTTTTTTTACGAAACCTTGCACATTTGTTTGTTACTAGAATGTATATTTAAAAAATCTAAATTTTCAGACCCAATGGGTCATGGAGTTAAGAAATACAAGGGGGTCAATTTTCTGAGGGTCAACAAAAACCATAATATTTGATAATTCATATCTTAGAAACTATTGAGAATATGGAGATGTGCAAGGTGTCATTTTCTATGTAATAATATGTAGATTTATAACATATTTTTTCTAACACTGTAATTCTAATGCAAGTTAAAATGAAATTGGAACAAAAATTTCAAATTTTGTTCATGGAACTGAGCTACTCCAGAGAGAAATCTGAAAAAATGTATATATATGTCCCATACTATGAAGTTTCTGACCATAAAATTAAAGGAAAGTGTGCTTTGTAGTTTTTGAGAAAAATCAAATAATACTAAAAACCATTTTAGCCGTAAGAAATATGGCCTAATACGCCTGAAAAAACTTCATATTGTGAATTACGTGAGAAATTGGCTTTTGGAAATTTGGACAATTTGTTCAGCTAAATAATCAAAGTAATCAATTAGTGAATCCCCATTACAACTAATTGTCAAGGATGGGTGAAGAGGATCCCCTTCTAAGCTTACTGCTTGACTGATGAACTCACAGGCTTGTGGCAAATCCCAATGTGAAATTCAGATGATTAGTACCTGCACAGAGCGGGGATAAATCAAAGTAGATTTATGTTATACATTTTATATATAATTAAGGTATAGATACACTTAAGCCCAATGTCCACGGGCAAATTTGAATTGCAGAATCCGCAGTTCAAGCCGCCCATAGGAAAACATGGGCGTCCGCAGCTGAATTAAAGCACGCGGATTTGTTTTCTGGACCTTTTGGTCCGGAAAATAAATTGCAGCATGCTCCATTTTGCTGTGCTTCCCGCACAGACGGCTTTTTTAAATTGAAGTCAATGTAAGCCGTCTGATGAACGGGATAGTAGGAGATAAAAAAAATCTCTATTGTGCATGTGTGCCGGCTGGCGCTTTCGCACACATCCGCAGTGAAGACCCAGACAGGTAAGCCCTGTCCTTGGCCGCGAGCTGGGTCAGATTCTGCTTTGGGCTCCCACATGCAGAATCCTACCCAGCCATAGGCATGAGGCCTTAGAATTGTCAGAATTGTATATTTATCAACTTTTTTAATGTATTTGACAGCACATATTGCTACTAACTCTATCTCCACTACCATGTATCGAAAATCGGTCACAAGCAATGCAACTTTATGCGCTGATAACTGCCATACTATTCAATCAATACCAAAAGACGAATTTATACAAGCAAGAAGAATTTGTGATACTAATAGTGCATTTAAAGGGAACCTGTCACATCCCCACAGCACCATTAACTAAGTAACGGTACTGTGAGAGACATGACAGGTATTTTTCATACTCACCTGCTCCCATGATCCACCAGTATCCACCTCTGAAGTTGACGCATGGTACAAAAATCAGACTGCTTTCAGAGTCCCGTGCGTGCGCTCTCCCATAGACTTGCAAGAGAGCGTGAACATGGGATTCTGAAAAGAGTCAGATTTTAATGCTGCGCCAACTTCAGAGGACAACTGTACTAGTTCGGGGGAGTGGGTGAATATAATAAATACATCATCTGGCTCCCTGTCACGTCCCTAAACAGCACCATAACTTAGTTTATGCTCTTGTGGTAATGTGACAGGTTACCTTTAATCAGCAGTGCACTGATATTGAGAACAGACTGAGAAAAAGGGGATATAAAAGGGAATTGTAACCTGTGTATCTTGTGTGCAGTTAAAGAGTAAATTTTTCGATGAACAGTCACTGGTTCGTCACCTGCTTTTAATCAATATCAGTTGTGTATCCTGCTAACGACAAGTAAGAACGGACAGACGGGTGTACTGTCAGAAACATGTAGGTCAAACTGTGAACATATCTGCATATTTTTTTATGTTTTTTGATAATCAATAAAGAAGTTTTGAATTTTATTCCACAGTTAAATTCGTGGATTTGTCTTCTCTTTGGGATTAGCAAGGGGGTTAATATTTTATTATAATAGTATTATAATCTGCAATAATAAAAGGGATGGGAGAGGCACAGCAGAACACCTGTCTGAATGAGCCCTATGTAGCTCTCCAGCACTGATAAAGTGTCCACATGGATTTTTTGGGATGGCAGTGCTATGTTTTTAACCAGAAGTTCTAATAAATGCCTGTTTTTAAATTTCAGTGGTTCTTGAGGACCACATACCAGTGGTATATATCTCCTGCACACATGTACATTCCATTGTGTCATCTCTGTGCACTGAGAGTTCACTGTGAGGCCTCGGTCAGACAACCGTTTTTTGCTGCGGTTTGCGGATTGCATGACGGATGCGCATCCGCAAATCACGTGACCGGGGCCGGAAAAAAAAAACGCCGGAAAAATCTGCACCTAGCCGCGTTTATCGTCGCAGCAAAACAGCCGTCAGACACGAGGAATCGCAGATCGCGCCTATCTGCGATTCCTTGTGTTTTAATATATGCGCTCAATGGGGCCGGCGGCAGCAGCGCCGGCCCCATTGAGAACATATACTACAAAGATCATTCTCCTCTGCCACAGCTGTAACAGCTGTGGCAGAAAAGAACGATGTTCGCCCATTGAATTCAATGGAGCCGGCAATACAGCCGGCTCCACTGAAAGCAATGGGCTGCCGGCGAGCGCGGGATGAATTTTCGGGAAGGGCTTAAAAATATAAGCCCTTCCCTGAAAATCATCCTGAAATGTGTAAAAAAAAAATAAAAAAAAAAATATATATATATATATATATATATATATATATTCACGTTGTCCCTGCAGACGGAGTTCAGCCGCGGCCGGCCGGTAGTTCTCCTGAACTGCTCTGTGTAGTATTCATTCATGAATGGGTGAGTGAGACCTGCCTCTGATTGGTGAGGGCTGTGACCAATCAGAGGCAGCCCATTCAGCAGGCGGGGATTTTAAATCCCCGCCTGCTAAATACTACACAGAGCAGTTCAGGAGAACTGCCGGCCGGCCGCAGCTGAACTCCGGCTGCAGGGACAAGGTGAGTATATATATTTTTTTTAGTTTTACACATTTTAGGATGATTTTCAGGGAAGGGCTTATATTTTTAAGCCCTTCCCGAAAATTCATCCCGCGCTCGCCGGCAGCCCATTCCTTGGGCAAACATTGTTCTTCTCTGCCACAGCTGTTATAGCTGTGGCGCAGAGGAGAATGATCTTTGTAGTATATGTTCTCAATGGGGGTCAGCGCTGCTGCCGCCGGCCCCATTGAGCTATATAATAGAACACAATGAATCGCAGATCGGCGCGATCTGCGATTCCTCGTGTCCTATAATTTATCGGACATCCGCATAAAAAGCGGCCATGTGTCCGATGCCATTGCGAAGCAATGGTTCTATCTATGAGCAGCTCGCATGTGCATGCACAAATCGCGCGAAAAAACGCCCGTCTGACCGAGGCCTGAGACTGGACATCTTCCTACACCAAATAGTTTCTGAAGTATGAATGATCAAAAATTATGGTTCTTGGTGATCATCAGAAAATTGATCCCCCTGTATTTCTTGACCCTATGACTCGACGGGTCATATTTAGACTTTCATATACACAGGGAACAAATGTGCAAAGTTTCGTAAAAACCAAAGATGTTCAGATGTTGCTCCCTGGTTGATTTGTCCTCATATACACAGGGAACAAATGTGCAAAGTTTCGTAAAAACCAAAGATGTTCAGATGTTGCTCCCTGGTTGATTTGTCCTGGAAGGACCTACTTCTGAAAGTGATAGATGGTGGTATTGAAAATGGCTTAACAGTATAGTCTGAATATTTTTCTATAATTTTATGGTATATTACGTATTTCATCCTCTATCGCTTACATACGTACCAACATAAAAAAAAGATATAGGTATTTTAGGTGCCAACCTCTGTTCATTTGAGAACACTTAAAAAAACAGCAATAACACCCATTTTAATACATACGAGCTGTGTACAAAAAGTATCCAACCTTAATTTTTTGTGCTTAAACAAATGAAGCCAGGGAGACGTGGTTTGGTGCATGTATTTAGGCGACCCTGATGTGCATGCTTGAAAATTTCCCCTGCCTGCAGAAGCTGACAGTCGCCGGCAGACAGACGATGAGTGAGGAAATGTAAGTGAGTGCCATCTCATGTTCTTATTTTACAAAATGAGAGAAAAACTTGAACGCTACTGTATTAAATTCTGTGTAAAGCTTAGCGATTCCCAAGTGGAAACGATCTACTAGATTCAAAAGGCCTTCAGGGACGAAGCAATGGGCACCACACAGATAAAGGGGTGGTACAACGGATTCAAAGATGGGTGCACATCAGTGGAGAGTCAGGCTTCCTACTCTCCCGACCTGACTCCATGTGACTTCTGGCTTCTCCCCAAGCTCAAAATGTCCCTGAAAGGAACCATATTTCAGCCCAAAGAAGACATCATGCAGAATGCAACGAACCAGCTACGTACATCTCAAAAGAGGTGTTTCAGCACTGCTTCCGACAGTGGCAGAAGCGTTGGGAGAAGTGTGGCTGCCCAAGGGAATTACTTTGAAGGAGCTAGTGTACGATTGTTGTATCTGAATACAATTATTTTTTTATGAATAAAGGTTGAATACTTTTTGAACACAAACATAAAACTTTCCCTTTTGCAGTCTATTCCACTTTCAGAAGGTGACAGAATTGTTGCAGATCTTTGTTGCATATGTTTTATAAGGAATCCTTAACAAAGTACAGTACAATTGTAATTTCATCCTTTATGGAAAATACAAAAATAAAAAATAACAACATTCACCTGTTAAAACCCTCACCAATCCAGTGCCGCTGCTCTGATAGTGCCCTTTGGTCACTTTGACACAGCAATTAAGGCCCCATACGTGACTTTTGCAGCTAATGGTTGGCCTCTGCGGTTTCATGCCACACAAGCAAGCAAGTATCTCTGTTGAGATCACTGATTGGCTACATTGCCTGCTGTTAGAAAAACTTTTTAACATTCCTGGACGACCACTTTAATGTTTTGTACATCTCACAGGTTGAAATCCTAAAAATTCACTAGCATTCTACTGTACTTTGTTGCATGTATTGTGTCTGGAAACTATAACGAAACTATGTAACAATTCTGCGCGTGTCTGAAGGTGGGACAGACCGCAAAGGGGTGAGGTTTATCCTAATGTATATTAAAATGGCTGTTCTTTAAAAAAATAATCATGCATTTTTTATGATCATTTTTTTAAATGTACGTATTTTAAAGGCGCTATCCCAGATCTTTTTTCCTGTAAAACGCAGCTCTCCGTGCCACTGCTCCAGCCTCTGTGTAGTGGCTGGCACCTGTAATTGCAGGCGCCGCTCCCATTTAAAATTAATGACAGTTCTTCCTGCAATTACAAGCACCAGCGACTATACATGGGTGTGAGTGAACGGCTTCCACTCCGACCCGTGACTATTGCGGGGCTGACAGCGGGCGCATGACCAACTTGGATACTTGGCTAGGGTCCACCGCTCATCAACTATTGGTGACCTGTCCTGTGGAAAGGTCAGCAATAGCATTTGCATGGAAAAACCCTTTAGGAGAGAAAGCCCTATAATTTATATATGGATTCTTGGTGTGGACCAGCTGAATATTACTTTTGTGTTTATATGTTTAGCAGAGGTAATTGTTGA
Organism: Eleutherodactylus coqui; assembly: GCF_035609145.1. NCBI lineage: Eukaryota > Metazoa > Chordata > Amphibia > Anura > Eleutherodactylidae > Eleutherodactylus > Eleutherodactylus coqui. Next base: position 108,698,070 of record NC_089839.1, on the reverse strand, counting down.
TATATTATTTCAAAGGATTCAAACCTTGTTAAAATTCATAGCAAATATTATATTAAATAAAAAGAGTGTTTTTGCTCCAAAAATATAATAAAGTCTGTTGTGGCTAAGGAGAAGCTACATCCCTGAAAGTGACTCTATAAACACTGACAGATGCAATCGTTCAATCGGAAGTTGAGAAGAACCTTGTTAACTGCAGTGTGTACACAATATATACAACATACATTTTAGGAGTACCTCAGTATCACCTTGAGACAGGCTTGGTGACGGTGAGCGAAAGGCTGCATTGCTGTTCACATCGATACGTTTGCTTCCATGGGTTGTTTCAGGTCTTCGAACACTGGATGGAGAAACAATATCACTGTTATTGCTCAGACTGCTGTTACTCATCCTCAATGGGCCTGGAATGCAAGTTTCAATGAAACAGGGTGAGAAGATGCCTGAATGTCTCTGCTGGCAGCTCAAAAGCCAAACTCTGCTGCCAGCTACACAAATGTTACCAGGAGACATGGCTGCATAGCAACCCGTATACACACACAGCCGGGCTGTGCTTCTCTACAGGAGGGGGAGTCATAGAATGGGAGGGAGTGCGTGTCACAGGTACAAGTAACCCAGCAGCACGGAAATTCATTCAAACCAGGTGTTTGTTTCATGAGGTTAAAAACCAGCAAACACTTCACAGAGACAAATTCAATTGATGCGTTTTGGATGGAACATCCTCAATAGGAAGATCACAGGATGAACGGAATATTTCTCCATCTGAACTGCTTGCTGGTTTTTAACCTGATTAAATAAACACCTGATTTTAATGAATTTTGTTGCTGCTACATTCCTTCTATCTTTGCCATTTTGTGGAAGCTTGCCTGGGAGCATCCGTGCACTCAGTGTTAGACCTCATGTCCACGTGCAGATTTAATTTATAAAATCCGTGCATGGCCCCCGCCCAGGAGATCCGTGTGTCTTGCTGCCCATAGGGATGTATCAGCATCCGTTGGGCAGCTATAAGCATGCAGATATGATTTCTTCCTGGCGTGTGGGTCGGGCGCACGGGAAGAAATCGCAGCATGCTCCATTTTCCTGCGGGTCTCCAGTATGAATGGCTCCTGCGACTTCCATTGAAGCCAATGGAAGCCATCCGTATCTGCGGCACAGCCGCAGCTGTTTTTGTGCTGTGCCACAGATACACAGGAGATTTAAAATAAAAAAGATAGCACTGCGCATGCTCGGCTGGCGCTCCTGGAAGCATTTTTCTTCCACATGCGGAATACACAGTTCGTACCTGTGAGTGTGGACGAAAAATCGAAAAGATATGCCTTTCAATGCTATGTTTTACTGTGAATCTTCTGCGCAAATGGCGATCACAACTAAAATCCGTTCGTGTGAGACCTCCCTTAGAGTGTATCTGGCCGTTAACTATACACAGGTGATCTGGCTGAAGGTTTTCTAGTGAGTGTATGTCAGTACAACACGGACACAGACATTTACAGCACACATGAAAAAAGTCTGGCAGAAAACAATATTTAAAGTATATGACAAATCCTTTTTTTAAAATGTCACCTGCATATTTAGGTTAGGGTGGTTTCACATCTGCGTCAGAACCTCCGACTGAAGTTTCTGTCGTAGAACCGGCTGCAAATACATTTTCTTCCTTCCCAAAACCATCTGCCAACTGGGCAGATCGACATTATAGTCAATGGAGTCTGCCCGGCGCTGTTCGGATATGCCCAGAGACGGAACCCTTCAGCCAGGGAGATTCCCCTTTCTTGCTCCCCAAATGGATCAGGAAAGCGGAATCCCCAGTGCAACTGTGAAAGGACTATTAAGCTCTGTTCACACTACATTTGTGACATACATAAGACTTGTATGATTTCTTTTAGAAAAAATTTATCACAGGGAGTTAATGTTTTTTTGCCTTTTTTCTTCACACAGATCTTGGACCCAACTGTTGATGACCTACCCCATCAACCAACTGTTTTACAGAGGCACTGTGCTGGTATCCAAATCCAATGTGTGCCAGAAACTCAAACTCAGTTCCATTGGGATTATCCTAAGGATACATGTATATCCTAATTATCCAATCCTAAGGATGTGTCATCAATAAAAGTAATTCCCAGAATAACCTTTAAGCAAAATGTTACCATTAGTTGTAACTCTTTAAAGCATAAATGTACAGTGTGACTATACTGTGGCTCAGAAAACAGAAAGTGATGGGAACAGCTCCCCCCAGGCCTGCCTTAGTGATGCTTTAACTTCCTTTACAGAGTATATCCTCTGAGTGCTTCAATTACAGCTTTTGTTTTCGTTTTAGTAGTATCATACAGAGAAACACAAAACCATCTGCAATAATATCCAACAGGCCTTACTGTACAAAACAAGGTGTCCAGCATTCTGCAGAATTTCCCAAAGCGGCTAGGAAGTTATCCACAATATTTGGCACTACATATTTTCATTGACCTTTTCCCCGTGCTCTAAAAACATACTTTGCTGCAGTTTTTAAAGAGTTTCTTCACAAGTTTAACTTTCAGAAGAATTCTAAGTGTATTACTTCCACTATACGAACCACGTGACCACCAGATGCCTCTGTGACAACAGAGCTGCAGGGTCCTATCAGACACTGATCAGCTCTGTTAGTAACTACTGTCACTACAGGGGGATGTTTTCCCCTGAAACTGGAACTCCTATTGATGCTCTAGCTACAGTGGAAAAGTGTCTTATAGGTCAGCATGGGGGACACAGATGTTAAAAAAAAATAGTTGCAAAAATAAGTTTAAAAAAATTACAGAATAACATAAAAAATACATACCGTATATTCCGACGTATAAGGCGACTGGGCGTATAAGACGACCACCCAACTGTCGCCTTATACGCCGGGAATATGGTGTAAAAAAAAAAAAAACAGTACTCACCTCCCCCGGGGTTCTGCGGCGCTGCTGCAGGCTATTGCTCCCTCCTCGTCCCTGACAGAGCATTGCTTTCTGGATGCGGGGCTTGAAATCCTCGCCTCCAGAAAGCTAATGCTGTGATAGGCTAACTCATGCGGTGTCAGCCAATCACAGCCATTCAATTTGTTGCCAACTCCCCGGGTAACGTCTCTTCCCTCCCTGAGCGCCAGTCACAGCTGGCCCACGGGCCATATTGGTGAAACGGTATATGGCATGGGACTGCGGGCCCCCGTTCGCTAGGGGGCAAGGTCACAATTGCAATCCCTAGCAGTATGCTGGTGTGCTTGTGTAAATAGGCTCTAAAAATACTGCAGTAATGACTGCACTGAGGACATGTCCCATGGGACCCCTATTCTTAAGATCAGCAGGGGTCTTTCAGTGATGAGACCCCGACAGATCAGCAGGTTATCTCCTATTCTGTGGATAGGAAATAACCTATAGTAAAACTACACCTCTCTATTAGCCATGGGGAAGGGGGCGACTATTTTTTTCTCACAACTCATAAACATAGGGCAGTCAGACTAGGACCCTCATGGGACCACCGCACCTGAAACAGCAGCTGTGACTCCGCACCATTGCTCTGTACTTTTCCATCACACAGCCGCAATGTGAGGAAAGCAAGGCACGCAGACGCCAGGATGGCATTGGCCTACACTCCTCCCACAACCACACATCCCGGCTGCACCAATCAGGTGGCCGGGAGTGTGACTGGCCGGTAATGCACTCAATGTGCATTATGTATACGGCGGCGAGCCTCTGACTGACCCCTAGCAGTACGCCTATGGGTTAAAGTGAACATGTCATGTTCCCACAGCACCATAAATGAAGTTTCAATGCTGTTAGGGGAGGTGACAGGGAGCTTGCTGAGTTATTTTTTATACTGAGATACTCCCACAATCGAGTTGTGTCTCCCTCTGAAGTCAGCACGTGGGACGAAAATCTCTTTTCAGGGCCCCGTGCGTGCGTTCTCCTATAGACTTGTATATGTGATATATTTGCTCTTGATGTAGTTAAGGGCTCCCTTCACTATTTTGTCAGCATTTTTAAATGTTTTGAAAAAAAAACATGCATTTCCAATGGGATTACGAAGACAGCCACACTGTTTTGAGACTGACACAAGTTTTGTTTTTCACAAAGTTTGCTGCTTCAGTTTTTATAGCAGACTTTTTATTACCTCTAGATTGTTATGAAAAGTGATCAGATCAATTGCAAAAAATTTCAGTCATTCCTTGCCATGAAAATTAACTTAATCAAGAAAAAAACAATTTCCACTGAGTTTCATTCCTGCCATAAAATGACCTGCTAACATAATTTCAGTGATCTTCTCATTAGTTCAGGAAAAACTGTTAACAAGGACAAGGCAGGTGATATCACTTTGTCATGCTGATTCAATTATAAGAGCAGAATGGTTGCTTTAAAAGGGGGATGGTGCTTGCAATGTCTTCTGTTAAACCATGGTTACCTCCAAGGCAAAACATGCAGTCATCCTTGTTTTGCATCGAAAAAGCTTTTCAAGCAAGGACATCGCTGATTGTAAGATTACCTCTAAATCAACTATTTATTGTATCATCAAGAACTACAAGGAGAGAATTTCAATTGCGGTGAAGAAGACTTCAGGGCGCCCAAGAAAGTCCAGCAAGTGCTAGGACCATCTGCTAAAAGCATGTTCATGCGGGGCGGAATGCTGCACCATGAACAGTAGATGAGATTTTTCCACACGCTGCAGAAAAAAATCAGTACATGTCCAGTGCAAAATTGACATGCAGCGCAGAATTTAAATCCACAGCATGTCAATTTTAAACTGCATACGCTGCAAAATCTACCTCTTCTACATAAGAGGCTGAATTGTAAACCAAAATTCACAGTAAAAAACGCATCAAAATCCACACCAAATGGTGTGGGTTTTGATGCAGACATTCAGCTATGGATCAGTTGCAGAAGGTCCGCTGTGGACATTCCACAGCAAATCCATCCTGTGTGAACATGGCCTAAAGCTATGGGATTGGTTCATCACCAATGCAGAGCTTGTTCAGGAATGGCAGCAGGCAGGTGTTAGTACATCTGCATGCACAGTGCGGTGAAGGTTTTTTGAAGCTCACCTGGTATCAAGAAGGGAAGCAAAAAAGCCACTTCTCTACAAGAAAAACATCAAGGACAGACTGACATTCTACAGGAAGTGCAGGGATTGGATTGCAGAGGATTGGGGTAAAGTGATTTTCTCTGATGTAGTCCCCTCTAGACTGGAAAATCTGGAAGAATGACTGTTTGGAGAAGAAAAGGTTAGCATTACCATGAGTGTGTGTCATGCCAACAGTAAAGCGTCCTGAGACCATTTATATGTGGGGTTGCTTCTCATCCAAGGCAGTGGGCTCACTCACAATTTTGCATAAGAATACTGCCATGAATAAAGAATGGTATCTAAACTTCCGCTAAGAGCAACTTCTGCCAGGTATTAGTGTGTCTTGACGCCACAGGAAGCTAGGGGTTTGACAGGAGGGACACCCCCAGCTCTCGATAGGGCCAAGGCTGACAGGTTTTGGTAGTACAGTGTGGAATACATTTCAGTGTTCCCTGCAGGCTTACCGTAGGGGTAACATTATGAGGCTTACATTAACATTTTTAAATGCTGGCATGCTTAACATGTAATAATCTAAGCCTCATAAGAAATCTTACCCTCACCCTAAGGTCCCCCGCTCACAGCTCCTGGAGTCGCCGCTTGGCCTGCGCTGCGTGCATTGTCACCTCTGTGCCCAACGCTCCCCCGCTCACAGCTGCCGGCCTCACTGCTTGTGCTCCGCAGCCATGAGTGTCAGGTCCGTGGATGACGCTCCCCGGATCAGAGATGCCGCCGTCACCGCTTCTTCTCTGCCGCCGCTGGGACTGTGAGATCTGTGCCATGCACTCCCCCACTGACAACTGGCCGCCTCATCGCTTCTGCTCTACCGCTGGTAAAGACTTTTCCAGTGGGGGGGGTGGGGGGGTGCGTCCCACCCCCTCTGCGTTTCCCCTCCCTGCAGCTGGCGGTATATGCAAGTTTCATCGCTTGGGGGTGGGTTTGACTGTTGGTTAGCGGCACCGGAAAACCTGCCTCAGGACGCTTTTGTCTCAGAGCAAAAACCCAGAGGGATGTTGCGGCTTGTGCCTCGGGGGCCAGAAAGGCGTGTGATTTCTGGCAGTGCCTTTGCACCAGGCACTGCTGGATGTATTTTTCAGCCAACTTGTAGTGCCTTTCCAGGACCTATATGGCAGGCTGCTGTGCAGCCAATCAGGTTCAGGGGGCGTCCCGGCGTCCCTCCCTTCCCCCTTAATCTTGACTCCACCAGGACTTCATGGTGGAATCAAGATACACTAATACCCTTCTGCCAACCATCCAGGAGCAATTTGGTGGTGAACAATGCTTTCTCCAGCATGTTGGAGCACCATAACAAAAGTTATTATGAAGTGGCTCAGTGAGCAAAACATTCAAATGTTAGGTCAGTGGCAAGCAAACTCCACAGATCTTACTCTCATTGAGAACCTGTGGTCCAGCCTCAAAAAGTAGGTGGACAAAACATAGAAATGATGATAAACGCTAAGCACTGATTAGGCAATATTGGGTTACCATCAGTCAGAATCAGGGTTCTTTCACATGAGCGCATATCGGCTGGACGTGAAATGGCCAGATCACATGGGCGTATTTGCATCAGATCACATGGGCGTATTTGTGAGACGTAAAAACGCCCGGCCGGCCAATATAGCGCCGGGCGTTTTTATGTCGAGCCCAAAACATAGTTCTTGAACTATGTTTGAGCCGGAATACGTCGGGCTGCTGCATGGGCTCCTGTGGGAGCCCATGGCAGCAGCCGTAGGTGGGAGTTTAGCAGCGTGCCTGCTAAACTACCTGACTCTGTTCTCCTCCCCTTCCCCATGCAGGCTTACCTCTCCTCCCCGCTCGATCTCTCCCATTGATGCTATGGACAAGGGGTGGAGCGTGGGCAGAGCTAAGCGCCCGTTTTGTCCCCACCCCTTGTTCATAGCCATCAATGGGAGGAGGCGGGGCTGACCGGCGCTTAGGTCCGCTCCCGTCCTTCTCCCTCCTCCCCCCGATTGCACAGACGGAGCGGGGAGGAAGATAGGTAAGCCTGTGATGGGGAGGGAGGGGAAATGGGCGATGGCCTGGTGAGATCGGCACATTTGCACTGGCCTCACCAGGCCATATAAACGGGCGCACAAACGTTTGATTTGTGCGCCTGTTCACCAGTTTCTTTCGCCCCCCCCCCAATTTAGCGTATAGTGGCCAGCCGTTTTCACGCTCATTTGATATGTGATATGCGCTCATGTGAAAGAAGCCTCAGGTCGGGAAGCTGATATCCAGAATGCCAGAATTGCAGAAGCCTTGAGAAAAAAAGATCAACACTCTAAATATTGAGTCTTTGCCTAAAGTGGGCTTCACACAGGTGAGAAAATCACGTGAGATTTGTGTGTTGAGAGATGCAGAAATATGAACCTAATTCTGTTAAATGGGGTCATACCACACCGCGATGCAGGAAACAAATCGTGGGATGTCCTATCTTTAGGCGTTCCATCACATCTCCCTTTGTTTTCAATTGGGCCAGTGGCAGCATCGCACCCCGTCCTAGGTGCATGTGATACAAGGTCTCTCCTTTTGAAAGCAATGGGGGAAAAAAATCCTCTGTCGTGGCTGACAGTCGTGATCCTCTGTGATGCAAGGCGATTTTTGACATAAAAATGGCCTCATATCCACTGGGAATTCACATGTTGGCAAGCACGATATCAGGCAGTGATTCACAGCCGTATTTCGTGCTCGCACGTGTGAAGTTAACCTAAAGTTGATGTATTTTTCAATAAAAGTTTAAAACTGATGAAATGCTTATAATTCAGTATACTTCAGTAACCATAGAAACATGACTAAAAGATCTAAAAATACTGATGCAGAAAACTTTGTGAAAACCCAAATTTGTGTTAATTTCAAAACTTTTGGCCACGGTTGTATACTGTTTTGCATGAAAGTGAATAGGAGGTGTGTAATCAGTATAGCATAACAAGCTATGCTGTTTCCACATCTCAAAAGTTACGCAAACAACGTAATGCGCTGTGCTACGTTGTTCACGCAACTCCCTTTCACTTCTTAGGGACTTACAAGGACAGAATAGAACAGCCAGTTCGGCTGTTTCCATAAGGGTGTGGTGCTTTGCGATTTTTGTGCGATGCGTTTTTAACATTAGAAAGTCTGGTTGACATTGCTGCGTTTAACACATGTGTAAGTGTGAAGGCACACTAAGGGCTCGGTGTATAGGTGTGATTTTTTTTTTTCTTTTTAATCGCATCTAGATAGAACCAATGGGTTCCAATGGAAGCGGTCACATGTGTGCCTACACATGCGTGAAAAAATTGCTTGTGTGGCTGAGCCCTAACCAAGGGGTTAGTTGCCATTGAAAGCAACCCTGCATTCACATCATGTTTGGCTGGGATGGTAATACCCCTCTAACCCCTTAGTGACCAAGCCTATTTGTAATTTAATGACCAACTAATTTTTCAGTTTTTGTTTTTTTTTTTATCATCACATTCCAGGAGCCATAACTTTTTTAATGGCATCAGTTTGGGGTACATATAATGTAGTGTATAGATTTTTTTAATTTTTTTAGGTGGTTTAGGGGAAAAAAAGAATTCCTGACATTTATTTTTTGGAATTCATTTTTATGGCATTCAGTGTGCAAAATAAATAATGTGATGACATTCTTCTCTGGGTCAGCATGAGTCCGGCGATACCAAGTTTATATTGTTTTTTATGTTTTGCTATTTTTGTACACTAAAAACACTTTAAAAAAAAAAGATTTGCGTTTGTGTTGCCGCATTCCAAGAGCCACAGCATTTTATTTTTCCATCGACGAAGCTCTATGAGAACTTGTTTTTTGCAGGATGAACTCTAGTCTTCATTTATCCAATTTTTGGGAACATATAACATTTTTAATGTTTTTATTGCATTTTTTACTAAGGGCAAAATTAACTAAAACTGCAAATCTAGCATGTTTTTTATTTTTAACAGTGTTCACCGTGCAGTATAAATATGTTAATTTAATCCTGCAGGCCGGTACGATTATGTCAATACCAAATTTATATACAGTTTTGGGGGGGTTTTGCAACTTTTTTGTAATAAAATATATTTTTAGTTTATTGCAGCATTCAAAGACCTCTAACATATTTTTTTTATTGCACTCAGCCAATAAGTGGCAATGCACTAAGCCATTCAGAGACAGCACTTTCAGGGGGCGGAGATTTTTAAATCTTGGGCCAGAAGAAATGCTTCAAAAGAGTGTGTATGTATGTATGTGTATATATATATATATACATATATATATATATATATATATATATATACACACACACACGCATGTATACATACACACATATGTGTGTGTATATGTGTGTGTATATATATATACACACATACATACATACGTGTGTATGTATATGTGTGTATGTATGTATATACATATATATATACACACGTGTGTGTGTACATATATAATATATACACACATACATGCGCACACACATATGTGTGTATGTGTGTATGTATATATATATATATATATATATATATATATATATATATATATATGTGTGTATATGTGTGTGTATATAGGGTGAAGTTGTGGATGGAGTATATCTCCCTCCCAGGCTCTTAGTCTGGAGAGGGTGGCGGTCTAGTCCACAACTTCAATGGTGGCATAGACAGCCGAGGCCGAGCAGGCCTTTCAAAATTTAAAGTCTGCCCTTTGCCAACAGCCAATATTGATAACGGCTGACTTCTCGAAAGAGTTTATTGTGCAGACGGATGCTTCTAATGTAGGGTTGGGTGCAGAGTTGTCCCAATCCATAAATGGGGAAGAACATCCAGTACTGTATTTAAGCCGGAAACTATCTCCTGTGGAGAAGAATTATGCTGTTGTTGAACGTGAATGTTTAGCAGTAAAATGGGCACTGGAAACGTTGATACGTGAATTACTTAAGAGAGTTCAAATTGGTGTCAGACCATGCCCCCTTGACCTGGATGAAGCAAAATTAAGAAAAGAATGCGAGGGTGACGAGGTGGTTTCTTTCACTTCAGAACTTCAAGTTCACCCTCGAATATAGACCAGGCAAGTCACAAGGTAATGCTGATGCCCTGCCTAGGGTGCATTGTCTGATCACCAAGAAGGCCCAGCCCTCCGGTCTGGAGAAGAGGGGGTGGGGGGGAGATATGTAGGTAAGTAAAGGAAGTTGTGGATGGAGTATATCTCCCTCCCAGGCTCTTAGTCTGGACAGGGTGGCTGTCCAGCCCACAACTTCAACCTAGTTCTCAGGAAGCTCAGCTGTAGGCACTGACCCCGTTACTGGAGCATAAAAGACTGCAGCTCTAGTGAGTCAGTGCCTGACAAGCTGAGGAGAGAGCCACATCCTGCTGTGTGGACCTGAGTACCCTGCGTGGTGCACCTTTTCGTTTATTACGTTGAAATGGATTTTTTCTATTTGTTTTCTGAAATAAACTGAAGTAAGCTTATCAACTCTCTAGTCCAGAACGTCTGTGACGCCCCCACCCCCTGAAGGACTGTCTCACATATGGTGCTCAGATGAGGGCATCAATCCTGACTCCTAAGGACAATGGCACAGCATATATATATATATATATATATATATATATATATATATATAATTTTATTTTTTTTTTATATTTCAAGCCCTTCCCCGAAAATTCCGGCAGAGGTAGCCAGGTGGCAGACGCGCCGGCCCCATTGAAAGCAATGGAAGAACATCGCTTTCCTCTGCCACAGCTGTGGCAGAGGATTGCGATCTTCCACGTATGTTTTCAATGGCCCCATTGACAACAAGGTGAAGCACCTGGATGTGACAGCATCCAGGGGTTTAGCATCCAAATGAAGCCGCAGTAGGGGACAGCGATTTGCGATGGGCACGGAGATTCAGTCACATGGATTTCAAACATCTGTGGAGTGTTTTGGGGTTTTTTTTGCGCACATGTGCAAAAAAAAACCCCACAAAAGGCTCATCCGACTGAGCTGTAATACACTATGTATTTGACTATAGTAGTGCATTAGAAAACCTTTGAAGCTCAGCCACAGGCTCATAGGCCACCGTAGCTGGCAGACGCGGAGGCTATATTCAAGCCTCCGGGTGCCATAACAACCCATCAGGACCCCTTGATCACATTGCATGGGTCTGATGGGTGGGAAAGGGAGCCCACTCCCTCTGTCAGCCTTTTACATGTAAAGCGTTAAACACTGGGGATCCAAGGTTTCTTCGGTCCCCGATGTTAGAGCAAGGGCCTGGTTGTCATCCGACAGCCGAGTACCCACTCTTCCTAAGGATTTATTCAGATGACCGTATATCGGCCGGGTTTTCACGTCCAGCCGAAATACGGTGTCCCTCTCTGCAGGGGGAGGAGGCTGGAACAGCTGGGAGCAGTGCACTGAGCTCCCGCCTCCTTTCCACCCCTCAGCACTATTTGCAATGGGAGGGGGCAAGACGGGACGGAGCTAAGTCATGGAACTTAGCTTAGCCCCCTCCCATTGCAAATAGTGGCGAGGGGCAGAGAGGGGGCGGGAGCTCAGTGCACTGCTCTTAGCTCTTCCAGTCTCCTCCCCCTGCAGAGAGGGACACCGTATATCGGCCGGGCGTGAAAACTTCATCTGAAGCTGCCCTAACACAGTAGACTCCGTGCCAGATTTCTAATGCAGAGCTGTTAAAAAACGTCTCTGCAGAATAAAGCCACTTAACGCACGCCATCAAAAGACGTTTGGCCGTTTAAGGGGTTAAGGTAACATGTGGCTGTAAGATTTTTGTCCTACGGAAAACGCCAGCAAAAACGCCACGAAAAATGCATTAAAATGCTCTGTGTAGATACACTCTTAAATCAGCTAGCTCATTAACAACATTTAGCATCTATTCACAGGATAAATGTATGATTGCTGAGTGTCTGACCGCTGGGAGCACAGAGTGTTCCAGGGTTCCCGATTTGAATGGAGTGGCAGTTAAGCATCTGCACTAACGTTCTAATCACTGTCTACGGGACTGACGGATCCAGCTGAGTACAATGCAAATTGATAGGATTTGGGGTATATACAAATTTGCACCATGCTCTGCTCTGCTGTAAAATCTATAGTGATCCAAGTTTAGTTCAGTAAAACTGCAGCTATTAGTCAGGCTTCACACACACGCCAGAAATTCTACGGAAATTGCTGAGAATATTCTACAGCCTTTATAGTATAAGCCATATGGAATCTGCACAGATTTAACAACTGTGGTTTTTCAAGCATATTTGCTGTGTGTTTTTTGCTGCAGAAAGCTCACAGCAATTATGCTACTCTACCCTTAGGCCTCCTTCCCACGAGCGTGACGGGGTCCGCCGCGTAATATTACGCAGTGAAGCCCGTCACGGCGCCCCCCAGAGCCCCTATACTTACCTGCGGGAGATAGCGTGAAATCGCTTCCCCGCCCACCACCGCCACGTCACCGCCCGTCACCGCCCACCACCGCCGCGTCACCGAGCGTGTCACGTGACGCGGCCGGCCGCGTCATTTGGCGTCAGATGACGCGCGGCGGTGGGCGGGAAAGCGTTTTTTCACGCTATCTCCCGCTGGTTACAGCGGGAGATAGCGTGAACGGACGGCTTCCATTGACTGCAATGGAAGCCGTCAGTGCGTACAGCCCGTCCTCACCCGCAGAAAATAGAGCATGCTGCGGGTGAGGACGGGAGAAATCGCGGTGCGTAATTCCGCGCTGGAATTACGCATCGTGAGCATTGTGCTATTAGGTTCAATAGAACCTAATAGCTGCGGGCAACGCAGCGGATTTTCGCCGCGAATTACGCGGCGGAAATCCGTTCGTGGGAAGGAGGCCTTAGAGTGGTCTCACATGCAGTTTATTTCATAAACTTTTCTGAGCTAAAGACAGAAGTGGACTCCTAAGCTATGGGAAATATGAAGAAAGGACCTAAGGTCCCTTTACACGGGACGCCTGTCGGGCAAATGATGCCCGACGCTCGTCCCTGTGTCTCCGTGCTCCTGCATGGGAGCTAGCAGAGCTGTCTCACTCACGGAGCGGCCAGCAGGGGGGTGGGGCAGTGCAGGAGATTTCTCTCCTCTCGATTACCCCACTCCCCTCCATTCACATAACACAGCGGCCGATCACTACTGCACGGCCGCTGTAGTGAAACTGAACGATGAGGTTCATCGCTAATCATTTATGCTCCATAAAACATTACAAAAATGAAGCTCATCGTTCAGCTTAAATAGTGGACGTTCAGTAGCGAACGGCCGCTGTGTTATGTGAATGGAGGGGGGTGGGGGAGCGAGAGAAGAGAAATCTCCTGCACTGCCCCGCCCCCCTGCTGGGCGCTCCATGAGCGAGACAGTTCTGCTAGCTCCTGTGCAGGAGCACGGGAGCGCAGAGACACAGGGACGAGTATCGGGCATCGTTTGCCCGACAGTCGTCCTGTGTAAAGGGACCTTTATACTTCATCTTCCTTCTTCCTTTATACTAGATCTTCCTGTCTGAATTTGGCCATAAGGCATGTGCCTCTGGGGATGGATTACTGCAAATTCTCTGTAGCAGAAAATCCACAATGGCAAATGAAACGCAGATGTGTCACAGATTTCAGTGTGGAAATACACTCAAGTTAGGGCTCATGCCCACTGCCGGGTCGGATTCCACCTGCAAAATATCACAGCAGAATCGGACCCGGCGCCCGCCAGAGACCCTATACTCACCTATCCGGATCCGCCGCGAGTGTTGCATTGTACTGTAAATGCTGTGGATTTTCTGTGTGGAAAATTTGCAGTATTTCCGCTATGAGGGTACAGATCTTAGTTTGCCTATACATTCTGCAGTTGATCCACTGTAACCGTATATAGATCAAACACTAATTGCCGAGTAGCACCTGGACTTTCTATTAGGCCTCGTTCACACTAGCGTGGTTGTAGTGCAGTATAGGCGTGTGCAAAGATCCGGCTATACTGCACGAAAAATGGCATGAACGGGTGATTTACAGCTATTAAGTCTCAAGCTTAATTAGCGGTGAAATTGCCCGTTCACACGATCCGGAGCTGCATGTTATCCAGCTCTCATAGAAGTCTATAGAAACTCCTGCGCAGCATGCACCAAAGATAGGTCAGGTCCATATCTTTTCTCGCAGCACGGACCTTAGGTGGCAGTTTTTTGCGCTTGTAAAATTCCTTCATGTGAACGTTTCTACAGGAAACTATTGGTCCTATTAAACGCAATCTTTTCAAGCGCCTATACTGCACTAAACCACGCTTGTGTGAACGAGCCCTTAAAGAGACCCTTCAGTCCCCAAGGCAAAATTTGTCCTGTAGTTGAGGAGTGGTATAGTATTACCTGTTGAACTCTGCCACAAATCTGCTGGTTCCCAGGCCGATCTTCGGCCGTCCAAGATGGCTGCACCACTATTCTGACCATCTGGTATAAACTGTCCATAGGCAGAGTCTTGGGCCCCCTGTCCACGGCAGTGTATTCGCTAGCGGTAAACCGCCGGCGAATCACGCCGGCTGGCGCTACCCATAGCATTGCTATGGAAAGCGTCGGCACCTGTCCACGAGCGGAGACTCATTGCGATTCTCCGCTCGCGGCAATCAATTCGCAGCATGCTCTGAATTGCCTCGATTCTCCGCGGTCAGCCTATGTATTAGATAGGGCTGACCGGCGGAGATTCGGCGGCGGCTCCTGCTCCCGGGCGGAGATTTGGCGGCAGCTCCTGGTTCTACGGCGCATCGCCCGTGGACAGCCAGACTTAGTCTATCAATGCAGTACACCAGTTATCTGATTAGTTGACTTGAGCAGCATGAAGTGTTTCAGACCACGGGCTCTTTTACACGAGGGACCTACGCGCACACAAATTCAGCGCATCAAAAAAAACCGCAGCTAACTGCGCATAAACACGCATGCATGGGTGATTTTTGCGCGCATAAATCCCGAGCTTAATTAGCACTAAATTCACCAATTCAGAGGGCTGCTGTTCTGAAGTTCGAGGACGAGAGAGAGAGGTTGCGGCGGCGGCGGCCCCAACAGCAATTAGTACCCGCAGGGCTAGAAGGAAACCCGCCATAGTAGGGAGAGAGAGAGGGCGGGGCCAAAGGGGATTGGCCGAGGAAATCCACCATAGCAGGGAGAGAGGCCGGGGGCTAGACGTGTGCTCTGCCTACTCTTTCTTCTTGCTATGGGGGATTCCCTCAAGGAGTCCCCTGCAGCCTCGCTCTCTCCTCTGCTATGGAGGATTCGCTTGGGGGAACCCCTCCAGCCCTGCTCTCTCTCTCTCCAGTCTGTGGGGGAATTCCCTTTAGGCTGCATTCACACGAACGTATATCGGCTCGGTTTTCACGCCGAGCCGATATACGTCGTTCTCCTCTGCAGGGGGGGGGGGGGGGGGGAGGATGGAAGAGCCAGGAGCAGGAACTGAGCTCCCGCCCCCTTTCTGCCTCCTCTCCGCCCCTCTGCACTATTTGCAATGGGGAGAGGCAGGACGGGGGCGGGGCTAAGTTGTGGAACATAGCCCCACCGCCATCCCGCCTCCTTTCATTGCAAATAGTGCAGAGGGGCGGAGAGGAGGCAGAGAGGGGGCGGGAGCTCAGTTCCTGCTCCTGGCTCTTCCATCCTCCCCCTCTCCCCCCTGCAGAGGAGAACGACGTATATCGGCTCGGCGTGAAAACCGAGCCGATATACGTTCGTGTGAATGCAGCCTGAGGGAAAGAGAAAGGTTACCCTGCAGGAGGTAATTACACTAACTGTTATTAAAACATCTGTGCCACTACTGAGTAGTTTAAGGGCTAAGAGGCATAATAACAGTCAGTGTAATTACCTCTTGCAGGGTGACCCTTCTCTCCCAGCTACAGGGAATTCCTTTCTCCATTTTCAGGCTGGCTTGCATAGTCTCCCATAGGAGTCTATGGACACTGTGCGCAGGGCATACCACAGATAGGTCTGGTCCTTTCTTTTTGTGCAGCAGAGGATTTGAGTTACTGAATTTCAGTCACTGAGGTCCTTTTTCTGGTGGCGCACTTTCTGTGTGCAGCTAAAATTCCTCTGCCTACATGTTTCCATAGGAAACCATTGGTTCTAATAGGCACTTTTTTATGGAACACCTACACTGCATCAAAAGGACGCTCATGTAAAACAGCCCTACTGATACACAATTTACACCTGATATTGAGAAGACAGCCACAGCCATTTTGGTAGATTGAGGAGAGGCTCATAAACCGGCAGATCTGTGGCAGAAAGCTGAAAACGCAGTAAGTCAGTAGGTCAATTAATATTTCTCCCCCATTTCGGCACCAAAGAGTGCAGGGATAAGTGGTGATCCTCACAGGCATCCTTTATCTTTATTCTCATGTGGTGCCATTTTTACACTACAAAATGTATGTGCGGATGTTGATGTGGATTTGCAGCAGATTTTGGTCTTTGCAATACAAAGGGCGTAATCCACAGTTAGGCCTCCCTCACAAAGGCGCTTTTAACTGCAATTAGCGTGGCGTTTTCAGCGCCACGCTAATCGAAGTAGAACGCTCCCATTATTTTCAATGGAGCCTCTCAGACAACTGCTCAATCGTGGCGCTTTCTGTGAGGGAGGCCTTACAGGGCAAATACGCATTAAAATCTGCACATCGGACACACAGGTTTTGCAGTGGATTTGTCTGTGGCATAAAACTATTCCACATTGAATGTGCCCTGATACAGACTATAAAATAGAACAATATGGACATTTTAAACTGGCCTAAGGGTCTACTCATTATGTAATTGCAGTCTACATTTGGCATATACAACACATGCATACATAGACTACTACTGATTGACTAACGGCAAAGAAATGCCCTCTTGGTAACTGACAGACAGATGTAAGTTACCATTTTTACCTTTACTGTATAGAGAACCTACTGCACTTCTCTACACAGGGAGGCACCATAAATAAAAATGTGTATGTATCACCCACACAACAGCTGCGATCAGCGCTCATGCTAATTGCGGCTTTTAAGCCTTTAAATGCCCGAGAGTTCTGGAGGCCCAGCCAGGGGCGTTCTGAAGGCCTCCAGGGCTGTCATTGCAGAATGCCTAAGCTTTGCCTACGGTGTGGCTTGATAGACTGCCTGTCAGATCGTGGTATAATGTAATACTATGGTAATACATCATACTATATTGAGCCTTGTGTGGCGCAGAGTGTAAGCTCTCACCTACAACCTGTAGGTTGTAGGTGAGAGCTTACACTCTGCGCCACACAAGGCTCAATATAGTATGTTGTAGGTGAGAGCTTACATTGGAAGTTCAATCTGTAGGCTCAATCTGTAGGTTGTAGGTGAGAGTTTACATTACAAGTTCAATCCCTGCAGGATTCAGGTAGCCGGCTCAAGGTTGACTCAGCCTTCCATCCTTCCGAGGTCGGTAAAATGAGTACCCAACTTGGTGGGGGTAATAAATAAATAATAATTACCTGAAAGCGCTGCAGAATAAGTTGGCGCTATACAAATAACAAGCTTTTTTATATATATACTGCAGGAGCGATCCAACCATCAAAAGTTCATGTCCTCTATGGGAGCTAAAACGAAATGTAAAAATGAGTAAAAAAACAAACAATAGGTAATAAAAGTTTAACCCCCCCCCCCCCCATATTTATAATAAAAAAAAGTTAAAGTAAATAAAAAAACATATTTGGTATCATTCACTCTGTATAAGTCCAATCTATCAAACACATTTTTTATCAGGCATGGTGAATGTTGTCAGGAAAAAAATTCACAACGTCAGAACATAAGGCCTCCCTCACACAGGGCGTTTTTCTAGAGTTTGGGTGCCTGCACACGGGCGGAATTTCTGCCACAGTATTTTAAGCACATTGTCCGCCCCTGACCGCAGCCAATATACTTCTATGGGGATCCGCAGTTGTCCCCAGACGGACGGATTGGCATCGCGGATTTTCACTCGCTAGAAAAAAAACGCGGCATGTCCTAATTTGGGTCGGATTCTGTGCGTGGAGACTCCAATACAAGTGGACGCGTTTTTTCACGCAGTACATCCGCGGTGCAGCTGCGGATGAAGGCCCTGGTTGCTATGACATTAGAGGAAGTAGGCGTGGTAGGAGGCTGCGGTTTTTTCCGCAGCACATCTGTATATATCCGCGCGTCATTTTTCACACATCCGCACCTATCCGCAAGCACATTTAGATGCCATACGCAGGTCTCCCGCGCGTAAAAATCTGCTGGCGTAATCTGGAACGCTCGTGTGCAGGCGGCCTTTAGCGCTGCGTTTTCAGCACTTCACTAAACGCTGTACAACGCTCCCATTCATTTCAATGGGGCTGCTGACACAAGAGTCAAAACGCAGCATCTACAACACTGTGCTTAGAACATGCATTGCTGACAATCTTTGCCCATTTTCAGCTGTGTGCCGCCCATTGAATTGAATGAGCAGTGGTTTCAGCGCTGCTGAAAACGTGACACAACTTGGTACCACATTTTTGACAGTGCTAAACGTTAGCTGCACTACCTAAAAAAACGAATACTCACCTAGCTGGCGCCGTCCAACTCCCTGCCGCTGCTCTCCGGAGCTCCAGGTACCTGTTATCGCCGACAGAGCATCTTTTGCTAGTGATGGGGTTTGAAGACCCCGCTTCCAGCAAGAGATTGGTCTGATTGGCTGAGCCAGCACTAGATGCACCAATCACAGCCATTCAATGAATGGCTGTGATTGGTGCATCCAGCGCTGGCTGTGATTGGCTGAGCCATCTGGCTTAGCCAATCAGAGCAATCTCTTGCTGGAGGCGGGAGTATACATGTACATGTGTATGTATAGGGTATATATGTATTCCATGATGGCCGCAGCACTAATGGGGTCCCCTGTGGTGGCCTCAGTAGTAATACAATCCTGCCCCTCCGCTATTGGACTCTGGCCAAGCAGCATCCCTGCAGGCGCTCCACTCGCCCAGCACATGTATAACCTATACATACAAGCACATGTATACCGTAATACAAGGTGTATATACACACTCCCATATATACCATAATACAGGCTGTATATATTCACACGCACATGTAAACCATAATACAAGGCGTATATACTTCCATATTGAAGCATGAGGTGATTTTTCCCTCACAAACCTCTGGCAGCCATATTAGGCCCAATGCACACAGGTGTGTTGGTACTGCAGGATCCGGAGTGTCCGCCTCCGAATTCCGCAGCAAATACTGTCCATGGACATGCTATGGAAAATGGCTTTTCCGTGTCCACGTGCGGAAATCAATTGGGATTTTTCTGCTCACGGAAGGAAAAAATCTCAGCATGTGCTATTCCAGTGAGGATGGCTTCCATTGAAGTCAATATAAGTTGTCTGATCCGCAGCTTTTCCGTAATAACATTGCGGAAGGGTTGTGGATTCCGCGTCATCACCTAGCAACAGCGCGGCATTCTGTACTGCGCCGGCCGGCACAGCCGCAGTACAGCAAAGAACCATCTGGACCGGTATGCCGGGGTCACCGGGTTGGATTCCGCTGCAGGATACTCACTGTATTATGGTATATATGTGCGTATATAGAATGGAGTAATTTTACCTCATGCACATATATACCGTGCGTGCGTGTTACACCTTGTATTATGGTATATCTGTGTAAGGCTTTATCACATGAGCATATATGTACATGCATTTACACGTGTAAATACGCCAGGCAGCTGAATGAATCATTGAATGAATTGAAGCCAGTACATTCTCTCTGATGGCCGGCGTATTTACACGGGTAAATAACTGCATCTATATATACGCTCGTGTGAATAAAGCCGAAAACTGTAAAATGGCTCCTAGCGGTAACCACAGAGGTTTGTGAGGTAAAATTACTTCATGCTTTTATATAAACCATAATACAAGGTGTATATTATATATGTAATACACCGTAATACAAGGTGTATATTATATATGTAATACACCATAAAACAAGGTGTATATTATATATGTAATACACATATAAGGTGTATATTATATATGTAATACACTATAATACAAGGTGTATATTACATATGTAATACACGTACAAGGTGTATATTATATATGTAATTCACCATAATACAAGGTGTATATTATATATGTAATACACTATAATACAAGGTATATATTATATATGTAATTCACCATAATACAAGGTGTATATTATATATGTAATTCACCATAATACAAGGTGTATATTATATATGTAATTCACCATAATACAAGGTGTATATATGTAATTCACCATAATACAAGGTGTATATTATATATGTAATTCACTATAATGCAAGGTGTATATTACATATGTAATACACATATAAGGTGTATATTACATATGTAATACACTATAATACAAGGTGTATATCACATATGTAATACACATACAAGGTGTATATTATATATGTAATACACATACAAGGTGTATATTATATATGTAATACACCATAATACACGGTGTATATTATATATGTAATACACTATAATACACGGTGTATATTATATATGTAATACACTATAATACAAGGTGTATATTATATATGTAATACACCATAATACAAGGTGTATATTATATATGTAATACACCATAATACAAGGTGTATATTATATATGTAATACACCATAATACAAGGTGTATATTATATATGTAATACACATACAAGGTGTATATTATATATGTAATACACCATAATACACGGTGTATATTATATATGTAATACACTATAATACAAGGTGTATATTATATATGTAATATACTATAATACAAGGTGTATATTATATATGTAATACACTATAATACATGGTGTATATCACATATGTAATACACATACAAGGTGTATATTATATATGTAATACACCATAATACACGGTGTATATTATATATGTAATACACTATAATACAAGGTGTATATACACACACAGTGTATTATGGCCTATTAATGTGTGTAAGGCTGTTTAGTGTCCCCCACAGGTCGGGGAGGTAAGCATCCCTCGGTATGCCCCTGTCCCGGGACTCCCCCCATGAGGTGAGCAGACCATTGTGTGCAGCACGTGTGCTGACGGTGTAGCCGAGGGCCCGCCCGGTGTACGGCGCTCTCAGGCGGCTGCCTGCTGCCATTATCGCATTGGTTGTCTTTATTATTGGAGCCCTCTGCTTTGCCGTCACCCTGGTTGTGGTTGGCCGCATTCAGCCATGAAACTCGTTGTCACAGGCCAATAAAACCCCATGGACGAGCGGCGCCGGCCTGCCGGGGTATGACGACACTAACGGCCTGAAACATGAGGCTCGGCGGGAGGAGACCGACATGGCAGCGGCTGGCGGGGCCGTGCTGTGGGCTGCCTCCCTCGCCAGAGGAAACGAGACATTACACACAGAGCGCAGGGAAAGGGGGAGGGCGGCTCTCGCCTCACACTCCCGGCGGGAGAGCTGTACAAGCTTCACTGCACGACTGCCCCCCGCTGCCGGTCATGTGACCTTAACGTAACCGGACAGGAAAGCACCGACAGTTTTTTTTCTCTCCCCTCTATTACCGCCCGCCTCTCGGAGAGGAGCACAAGACGCCGGAGGAGGAGGAGGCAGCAGGAGGCACCGAGCACGGGCTCTGGGATCCGCACGACACGCACGGCAGAGGTGAGCGCACCACGTGTAACGTTATTCCAGCGGGCCGCGACCTCCGTCACGTCAGCGCGGCCCGGAGGAGAAGCCCGTCTAATGGCAGCTCCTCCACAGAGGGGTGAGGGAGGTGACGCACGGAGCGGCCTGCAGGCAGGGCCTCGCTGCACACACTCGCTTCTTGGAGCCGCGCGCCTTTTCCCGCCGCTATAACGTGACCCGCTGGCTTCGTTTTAGCGTCACCCGCAACGGGCGCCGGCCGGACAAAAGAGTTGTAGCAGCTGCGGCCATAGGCTTCCCATCCCCCTCTGTGCCGCCGCCATGTATGTGCGCGCTCCTCCACACACCCCGCCTCCTCTCCCACCGCTTAGGCGACAACCCAAGCCGGAGCCATCTTTGTTCGTTATGCTATTCTCCCCCCTCCCCCCCTCGGCGGCTTCATCTCCCCACAGCTGCGCGGAAGTGGCTGCGCCTCCTGGCTCCTCCTCTGGCCTCACCACTTGGCGCATCCGGTCGGGCAGGGCAGCGTGCTCTCGGCTGCAGGCCGCCTCCATAGCAGTAGCGGACGAGCCACCACAGGCTTCCGTGGGACGGGCGGAGGAGGAGGAGGCAGAGCCGCAGCAGGCCTCTAGAGGTGGCAGCTTGCTGGCTCTGACCCGGCGCCACCCGCCGAGCAGTGGTTCAGTCCACAGCGCTGGCGTTCTGAGTTCGAATCCCGCGGACTGCTGTGTGCAGCATGTGCTTCATCAGCCGGGAAGGAGCTTTTTTGGGAATTTCTATATTAAAATCAATTTAGTGTTTTAAAATCAATACAGAACGGTACTGCTCCAATCGGGGGGGGAGACCTCAAAGTGGAGGAGGTTTTAGCCCCTGAAAACCACTCTAAAGTGCTCTATCTAGTATATCCTCTGCTGTCGGTTGACTCCTTAAACCCAGTGTTCATCCAGTAGTTTGGGGTTGTAGTAACTTAGCACCACTTTTTTCCCCTTGGCAAGACATGCACTTTGCAACTTGGTACAACTCTATGGGCTATACAGAAAGCTGAGTGACATGTCTTAGTTTTCCACCTACAACAGGATTATCCGACTTGCCAAGGGCCACATCAGCCTCAGGCGGACGTAAAATGTGGCGCAACACCCACAGAAAGTACAAAATGACGTTGC
The DNA here is from genome assembly GCF_035609145.1 of Eleutherodactylus coqui. NCBI lineage: Eukaryota > Metazoa > Chordata > Amphibia > Anura > Eleutherodactylidae > Eleutherodactylus > Eleutherodactylus coqui. The sequence goes on along the minus strand of NC_089839.1, from coordinate 108,675,327 downwards.
GTACTTGTTACATGCCACCCATTGGCGTGTATGCGCTCCAAGACAGAACATGCTGTGATTTTTGTTTGCCGCCAACGGGAGATTGGTACAGCGTATTCTGCCCGGAAAACCCACATGCGGAATATACTATACTAACACAGATGTGTGGCCGACAGCTGCTTTTACCATACCTCATCTATGAGGGGCGCTAACGCTGAAAAATAGAACAGACAATGGGAGCATTATACCGCGATTAGCTTGCTGAAAACGCCGCATTAATCGTAAAAGGCGCCTGTGTGAGGGAGGCCTCATGGTTGCCTTGAAAGGGCTGATAGTATACAGTCTTACAATTACAAACAGGGTCTCCCATGGTGGCCGCAGCACTGATGGGGTCCCCTGTGGTGGCCGCAGTAGTAATACAATCCCACCCCTTTCCTATTGGGCTCTGGCCAGGCAGCATCCCTGCTGGCGCTCCACTCGCCCAGCTTGCAGCCGCGCTTCGGCGGCGGCCACTGCTGATTTTTTAACTTCCATTCTCTCCCCTTGCGTCTGTGCTGCGTACAGGACGGTGCACGCATAAACGGGGGGAAGGTCCGCTGTCAGACTGTTCAGTGCCACTGCAAGCTGAGTAAGTGGAATGCCGGTTAGGTTGTTGCATGGCCAACGGGCCACACAAAATGAGGTGGTGGGCTGGATTTGGCCTGCGGGACTTAACTTTGACACGTGTGTCCTGTAGTTTTGAATGGAGTGTTAGCCTGAATGCTCACTGATCACTTCGGTTGTGAGGAAGGAGATGGGCGAAAGTTCTAGTTGTCCAACACCCACGGATCTAAAGCCCCACCCCCCCCCACCCCATAGCATTTGCTATAAGGGGTATTCATTTAATTTTGAGCATGCTTGGAGTGCAGAAAACATGCTCTGCCTGTTCATCTGAGAACCCGCAGCAGCAACCAACTCTGTGCCCGGCCAGTGACCTCACATACCTTTCAGTGGTCTTCTCTATCTGTACTGCGGATGGTCCAGATGGCTCAGTACAGACTTTCCCGCATCGTCGCTAGGTGATGACGCGACCTTTCTGTAATGTCAATTGCGAAAGGGCTGTGGGTCGAATGGCTTCTATTGACTTCTATGGAAGCCGTTCATGCGAACACTGCACAAAAATAGAGCATGCTGCGATTTATTTTTTTCCTTCGTGAGCAGAAAATCGCAATTTATTTCCGCTCATGTGCAGGAAAAGGCGCTTTTCTATAGCATACTATAGATGGTATTGGCTGCTGAATCCGGGAGCGGATGCTCACATGCTCACCCCTGGATTCTGCAATACAAATATGCCCATGTGTAGGTGGCCTAAAGTAGGGTTGAAAGCAGAGCATCAAAAAGGTGGCACCCAGTGCAATAGATCTGATCCCGCTTACAAGACGGGGAACAGAAACAAAACCATGGTTACATGTACCCTGTTTCCCCGAAAATAAGACGCCTCTTATATTAATGTTTGCTCCCAAATATGCGCTACGTCTTATTTTCAGGGGGTGTTTTATTTCTCTGTGGCAAATCCGTCTGTGGCCGCTAATCCCTCAATTGGCCAGCTTTGTGGACGAAATTTCTCAGAAATCTCGTCCACATGGGATAGCAAATCTGTCACGGCAAAGCAGGGAGAAGCCGGTGTTGTGGTGCGGATTCACTGGCCACAGAAACTGAAAAGCGTGCAGCCAGGTCGCTTCAAAACAAGCGGCTGAGTGCCGTGGGTTTTGAAGCAGCGCTTTCCCGGCGGAAATCTCGCTGTTTATCGCTGTGGCCAAACTGCGAGATTTCTTCTGGAAATACGCTCTGTGAGAACCCAGCTTTAAGAATCACACACAGGGTGCTTGACTCACACACAGAGCCATAAAAAAAATAAGGGCTGTAAAGTAACGTACCTGTCTGCAGACAGAAGTTCCTGTACCACTTGTAAGCAGGGATGGTATTGCAGCTTCCGGCCACCAGGGGGAGCTTATCACAGCAGACTTGTACAGCAGGAACAGAACGTACAGTATGGACTTTTCCAGCCAGCAAGGGGAGCTCACAACAGCACACTCGTACAGCACAGCAGGGACAGGATAACAGCAGACTGTCTGCAGATCTACCTATACATCTGGAGGTAGGAGACAACAGGGATGACAGCAGGGGACAGGCCTCTTGACTTGCCTGCACACTTTACTATGTCTTACTATCGGAGGAGGAGGGGGGTGCCTTATATTTGGGACTTCTGCAAATTTTGGGGGAAGGGGGGTGTCTTATTTTCAGGGAAACACAGTAGTAATCAGTTGATGGAGACAGTAGGTGTGAGGGTCCTGCTCCAACAAGCTTATATACTACTAGTAATGGGGTGATACAAAAGGTAAAGGGGCTGGAGATGTGCAAGGTGGAGAGTGTGGAATGCTATACACAGACAATGGTGAAAACTGAGCCGTGTGGTGGCTGGGTGCACATGCGATGGAATTGCTGCGGCAATTCTGGCCGCAGCTCCTAATCCCGGGATTAGCCAGCAAAGTCGACGAGATTTTTACAAAATCTCCACACACTGGCAAAGCTGCACGAAAACTGACATGCAGCGCAGAATTCAATTCTTTTCTCTTTTTCGCAGTGGCCTCTCTCCTCTCTATGGGGAGAGATGGCCGCAGTGGAATGCCGACAGTGAAACCGCTACTAAACACGCGGCTATAGGCCACGGGATTTGAAGCTGCACTTTTCCAACGGAATTCTCACTTTTTGGTGTGACCATTCTTCGAGAATTCCGTCCCGCGTGACCCCAGCCATAATGTTTTTCCAGCATCTTGTACCTTTTCAAAATTAAAAAAATCATACCCACCTCTTTTCAGACCCCTGATGCGAAGCTGAGCAGCTCATATTGCCCAGGTTTCTGGGTAGATGGCTGTGTGTAAGCACATGGCTGCTACGGCTAATCAGAGGCCACAGTGTCACTGTTGGTGTTACTGGCATCAGTGCACATATCCTGGACAACTTGATGCCAGGAGTTTGGGGGCGTGGAGCTTCAGCAGTTACATGCTTCTACCCGGCAGCTGGGACAATGTGAGCTGCTCCACTTCCCACTTCGGGGGTCCAAGGAGAGGAATATCTTTTTAAAAAAGGATTTTTTTCATATTTGGTTTTCCTCCCCACTTTAAAATAAAATCATGTTCAACTTTCAAGAAAAAGTATTGTCAGCAGCACTCAAATCAACCCTGGGTGAACAAGTCAAACCAGAGGAGGAGAAAGAAATTGCGTCAAATGCGCATAAAGCATGCCAAGCCAACCTCCAGGTTGTAGACCTTCAACCCTTAAGACTAGAGATGAGTGAGCGTACTCGGAAAAGCACTACTCGCTCGAGTAATTTGCTTTATCCGAGTATCGCTGTGCTCGTCCCTGAAGATTCGGGTGCCGGCACCGAGCGGGGAGCTGCAGGGGAGAGCGGGGAGGAACGGAGGGGAGATCTCTCTCTCTCCCTCTCTCCCTCCCCTGCTCCCCGCTGCGACTCACCTGTCAGCCGCAGCGGCACCCGAATCTTCAGGGACGAGCACAGCGATACTCGGATAAAGCAAATTACTCGAGCGAGTAGTGCTTTTCCGAGTACGCTCGCTCATCTCTACTTAAGACCAATCAGACATATAGAGAAGAGGTGGCAGCATAAAAAGGTGCTTCAAAGTATTATGAAAATAAGACTTTTATTGTTTCATCTTATACATAGAGGCAACGTTTCAACCTGTTATGGTCTTTATCAAGCCGCTGATGATATGAAACAAGGAACATGGATTCACCTCCTTGTTTCATAATATCAGCGGCTTGATAAAGACCATAACAGGTCGAAACGTTGCCTCTATGTATAAGATGAAACAATAAAAGTCTTATTTTTATAATACTTTGAAGCACCTTTTTATGCTGCCGCCTCTTCTCTATATGTTTTTAAAAAAATCATAATTTTTATTTATCCATCGAAGTAGCTGTCTGAGGGCTTGTTTTTTGCAGGAAGAATTGTGTTTTTCAATTGGTACTATTTAGGCCTCATATCCACGGGCCCACACTGTTTCCCTGTGCAGAATCCTTGCGTGGATTCCACCGGGCCCGCAGACATGAGGCCAAAAAATACATAATGCTCACCTGTCCGGACACTGCAGGGCTCTCCTCCACAGCGGCTGGATCTCTCCCTCTCCCCCCCCCCCCCCCCCCCACTCCCCTCTGCAACCCCCCGCTCACCCACAGCGCCCCCGAGTACTTTTCACCCGAGTAGTGAAGTACTCGAAAATTGCGGTGCTCGATTGCGAAATCGGCCTTACCGAGTACGTTCGCTCATCTCTAGTCTTAATGTTTCATACAGTGTGAAGTGAAATGGGGGGAAAATTCTGCCATCTTTGGTGTACCCAGTGCAGGAAAAATGAAGTGATAACTTTATCCTATGGGTCAGTATAATTATTACAATACCAAATTTTATTTATACATAATTTTATTATCTTTTTGTTGCTGTACTACTTATAAAATATCTGTAAAAAAAAAAGTAAATTATTTTTTGCTGCCATCTTCTGACAGTTGTAACTTTTTTTTTATTTTTTAAAACAACGGTTGTACGAGGGCTTGTTTTTTTTGCGTGATGTCCTGTATTTTCTATTGGTACGATTTTGGAGTGCATATGACTTTTTGATTGCTTTTTATGCCATTTTTTTTCTTCTAGACAGAGTGACCAAAAAAAAGCACCGTTCTGCCTTTTTTTTTTTTTCGGACATTCAGCGTGTGGGGTACATAATGCGTTACTTTGATCAAACTTTTATGTTTTTCAGTTTAGTTGTTTTTTGTTTTTTTTTAATTTATAGACTGATAAAAAGAAACATGTAAAATTTAAAGTATATTGTTGGTTCACTGTAGATTTTTTAATTTAACAAGTGAACATTAATGTTCAGCTCGTTACTATTAATAAACATAACACTAGTCAACAAATAAAAAAAAAATTCTGTATCTGGGTTGAAAACAGGTTGGTGTAACTAATTTTGGGGTGCTGAATTCAGTGGAAGAATCAGATTGTATCTATCACGTCACATTTCTGAGATGCATACCACTATTACTAGACAATAATACAGTTCTGCCAAATATTGTCTGGTTTTAAATACAAAAAAAGTAAGACTTAGAATTCAATGTATTTGAAGCTCAAAAAATATCAATATGCTGAGGTAAGAATGAAGAGAAGTGCTTCATGCAGATTACAACAAACACTGAATAGCAGTATAGATAGGCTCATGTCAGTAACCTTCCTGCTCAACTACATAATTCTGCCATCTAGTGACCATTTTTAAAACTTCATCCACTGTGAAACATTTACATTCAAATAAGAGTTTAGCTTAGTCACTGATTTAATTTTATATAAATAATTCACCAGAAAATGAGCACAAACACCAATACCTTTTTTTTTTTTTTTTTAAATCTAAATTACATAAAAAACTTATGTGATACATCATTTCTAAGGGCAAATTCAGATTCTACACCCAAAATTCCATAAGAATTGATATATTGCACAGCAGATGCAAAAATGCTGTTGAGCAGTGTAATTCATAATAACGAGTTACATCTGCTTAAAACTTCTGGTCACATGATGTGTGATCTGGTTGCTGGGGCTCGATTTGCATCTGCCAGAGCTTGAGCACTCCAGCAGGTCACATGATGCACTCTGATACCATAGATTACTCAGGGAGTAATCCAAGAGTCTATTGTGTATATACTTTTAGGGGCCATTTTACACAGGGTGACCTGTTGTCCCAGCGATAATCACTCTAGTGCTTTTACACATGAATAATCAAAATTAGTGAATGGAGGCTTGAGTGAGACTGGGGATTTGTTCCGGCCAGCCCTCCTCCAGTCACAATAAACAGGCATTATATAAGTAGACAACTGCCTGTTCTAACGGGCCAATCCATCAAACTAAATGAGAAGAGAACAAATTCTCATTCGTCATCCAGTTGGGGCTGCATTTACACTGAACCATAATCCTTCAGCTTCCCGCTGAATGCAGAAATCTGAACGATTTATCAGCCCATGTAAAAGGACTGAGTCGTTGGGATCAGTAGACCATCAGGTGTGAAAGGGGGGGCTCTCAACTCTCCCCGTACAGATGGGGAAGGTTGGGCACGTTAAACTTAAAGGGGTTGTCCGGCCATAAACATCATATCTCATTACTTCCGTTTGCACATTTCCATGCACTTTGTAATGTACATTGTGCATTGAAAATGTTGCAAACAGAAGTTATTCACTTACCTTTAGGGTGGCCCCCCCCCCCCCCCCCCCTGTGTTGACCCTCGGTCGTCCGTGGTTACGACAAGAAATCGTCTGGTTTTCTTGTCGGGCCGGCAGCTATCGTCGGCGCGGGAACGCACCTCTTCCCCTCTGCGCATGCGCAGTCCTTTGTTCTTCCGCCGGGACCGCGCTCTTTACCTAATCATTGCAGGGGACGCGCGCCGCCGGTCGGCGCATGCGCAGTACACTCACTTCCTGGTTTCATATACCAGAGCGGAGTGAGTGACTGCCTGCCGCTGCTGCTTGGAGAAGAGCCAAGGAGACACCATTGGGACTTGAAAAGTATGTGGAAGGGGAGAAATGTTGGAGAGGAGGAGTTGGAGGGGTGGAGAGGGAGAGATGGATGGATGTGTGCAGGGGGGGGGGGGGTGCAGTGATGTGTGTGTGTGTGCATGGACCCGGCTGACAGAAGTGGGGGGGGGGGGGGGGGGGGGTCATTGTGAGAGGGGCACTATGAGGGCATGTGTGTGGGGAAATGTTTTACTTTACTTTAGCAGGGGGCGGGGCCTGGGCGGGGAGAGACTGTAGAGCAGTTCAATAGAGGTGGGCGGGGCTAGGACGTGAGCTGAGGGAAATCCTGCCTTTTCATGCCTCTTACTACCATCGGGAGAGCGCACACAGAAGAGGGAGAGCGCAGAGCATTGTGGGAAGGCAGCACAGAGGCGCCATCTTTGAAAGCTGCAGTGAAGATCAGAATCTAAGGTAAGAAACTGACATTGCAGCTGATCTGCCGGCCGGTTTGAGCCCCTGTATGCTGTCTGTTACTATCCTTACTGAAAGGAAAGCAGCAGCATTATAAAAATTTTTACCCTGTGTGGCCGGACAACCCCTTTAAATGCCCGCTCCTTTTGTTTCCCCTGGAGAGAAGTCATCTGGGCAGTGGCCTACCTCCTGCCCATGGAAATGCTCAGCTAAACCAAGCCTTAGTGTGCATGGGGGTGAGGAGAAATGGCATTTGGCACACACTTATTGAAGGTGTGTGCAACATCCGTAGCTTTTTCACAAAAGCGAAGACCTTTTGTATTTTACTCAGCTTTTTGGTGATGTGTAAGCGATCTTCAGCCCCTTCAGTGTGGGAAAAGTCTAATAGCTGTGACTGTGGGTAGCAGGAAGTCTGTTGCGTGCCGGAAACTATCCCCCACAGTCATGTTGTTATCACAACTAACTTCAGCTTTGGATACATTTAAAGTTTCTCTGTTTGAAAGTCTTGGTTGGTGTGTGTGTGTGTGTGTATATGTGTATGTGTATATGTGTATATATATATGTATGTGTATATATATATATGTATGTATATATAAAGCTAGTTCCTACACAACTCGTACAGCCAGCGCCTTTACATTTTTGACAGATAATGAAGCTTTTGACGTTTACATGAGATAAAATGGGTCAGGCTGCTTTCACATCTGCAGTGGGGGTTGTGTTTTTTTGGTCCGTTAAGTGTGAATGATCCATCTTACGACGGAATCAAGCAGACCCCATTGACTATAATGGGGTCCCTTCGGTTTCCATACAGCTACCCGGCATTTTACCCGAAGAAAAAGTGCTGCATGAATGCTATTCTGGTATTTTGTGGCATATCTGCAACAGAACCTCAGAACGAAGGTCTCTAGCGCAGATGTGAAACCACCCTTACGTATTTGATAGCTCATAAGCTCACATTATGTGTATTTTAAAGGCTGTTGGCACCTTTTTATTTTTTTGGGGGGGAAAGGTGGCGTATGTTTTATGGGCTAAAATCACTTTTGCATAGTGTTTGTTCTGCAGCTTGTATGCATTAGGCCCAATGTCCACAGGTGGACTAGAATTGCGGAATCCACGCGGACAATCTGCAGTTCAAGCCGTCCATAGGAAACTTGGGCTTCTGCAGCTGAATTAAAGCATGCAGATTTGTTTTGCATACCTTCTGGTCCGGAAAACAAATCGCAGCATGCTCTATTTCTGTGCGATTCCCACTAGGATGGCTTCCATTGAAGTCAATGGAAGTCAACCGATTCATGGCTCGTCCACAATTGACATTCCACAGGAAATCAGGAGTTTAAAAAACAAAAAACACACCTTTACTGCGCTTCTGCACACATCTACAGTGATGACCCGGACAGGTAAGCAGGGTCCTCGGCCGCAGGCAGGGTCGGATTCTGCTGCAAGCACTCACATGTAGAATCCGATCCACCTGTGGACATGAGGCCTTAGGCCTCATGTCCACGGGGAAAATCAGGCCCGCTGCGGATTCTCCATGGAGAATCCGTAGCGGGTCCCTCCTGCCCCGCGGACATGAGCGTTTAAAATAAGAATTAACTTACCTTTCACCCGCTCCGGATCTTCCCTTCGCCGCGGCGTCATCTTCCTGCGTCGCGGCCGGATCTTCTTTTTTTGGCCCGGCGGATGCGCAGGGTGACGTCGGTGACGTGACCCGCGCATGTGCTGGCCCAAAGAAAAAAGATCCGGCCGCGACGGAGAGAAGATGGAGCCGCGGCGAAGGGAAGAATCGGAGCGGGTGAGTAAATTCCGATTTTTGTCTCCCGCGGATCTGGACGGCTTCCATAGGCTTCAATAGAAGCCCGCGGGAGACCCGCACGAAAATGGAGCATGGTCCAGATTTTTTTCATGCTCCATTTTTTTTAAAATCACTTATTGACCATCCGTGGGTATTTATCTACCCGCGGGTGGTCAATGCATCCCTATGGGATGCGGATCCGCGGGCAGGAGAAGAGTTAAAATCCGCTGCGGATTTTAATTTTTTTGCCCGTGGACATGAGGCCTTACAGTACACGGTAAGCTGCTTAAACCTCTGCTCGTTCATGTGGGGGCGTTCAGGGTGCAGCAAAAACCACATGCGCTTTTGTTGCACTCAAAACTGCAACGGCATTGAAAACCACATAAAAAAACTTGTGACTCTGACTCACTCTTCGGCTGCTTCTGTGTTTTTGACTTCCATCTAAACTCCATTCTGTGTTTTTGAAATTCCATCTAAACTCCATTCTGAACAAATCAACTTGACATGTAAAATGCAGCCACATTAGTCATCTGAGTCCTAAATGTATTCCTATCATGCTTTAGGGAGGTGTCACACTTGCATTGGGGGATTCCGCGTTCCTGCTCTGTTTTGGGAACAGGAAACCGGGCTTTTCACGGCGGAACTGAAAAGCACTGGGCGGACTGCATTGACTATAATGGGGTTCGCCCTCTATCCACTCAGCTTTCAGACAGTATTATAAGCTGAACCTAAGGCTGCATTCACACGAACGTATATCGGCTCGGTTTTCACGCCGAGCCGATATACGTCGTCCTCATCTGCAGGGGGAGGGGGGGGGGGTGGAAGAGCCAGGAGCAGGAACTGAGCTCCTGGCTCTTTCTCCCCCTCTCTGCCCCTCTGCACTATTTGCAATGAAAGGAGGCGGGATAGGGGTGGGGCTAAGTTTCGAGAATTACCCTGCCCCCGTCCCGCCTCTCCCCATTGCAGATGTAAACCGAGCCGATAGACGTTCGTGTGAATGCAGCCTAAGACGGTTCCAACGCAGATGTGAAACAGCCCTAACTCCTTCTAGTACCGTATATGCACTGGCGGGATGTAGTTCTCGTGTGGAGCCTAAATGTATGATGAAAACTTGGGGGCTGTGCTTATAGTATGCTGACAACTCCAATCCCAGCTTTTTAGTAGGAGGGTAAAACTCTGGTGTCTGCTGTTCAACCCTCAGATGCTGCAGTGGCTTGGTGCTCCCTCTTAAAGGTCACTTGATTGTGGGTTTCTATAAGGCCTAAAGGGCCATTTACACGGAGCGATGATCGCTCAAACAACAGTTTGACAGCTTCAACCCATCATTTTGCATAAACTATTCAGTAACTACTCTGCTACTTTTTTTTTTTAAGCGATTATCGCTCTGTGTAAATGGGCCTTAACAAAGCCCGGCCCCCCCCCCCCCCCCCCCAGGTCAGCCATGTATGAGGACCAAATAGGATGCCTGTCAGTGTTCTTAATAGACAAATATTGCAGTGTTTTCTGTTTTTTTTGTTTTTTTTGTTTTTTTTTGTATCTAATCAAACTATTTCAGTCTTCTGGTGGGACATGAAATTAGAGTTTACATAAGTATTGCCTCAACCTTAATGACTTGTAGTATAAGATTTTTGTCCACTGTCACATTGCAGCGTTGCATCTAATGACTGTCAGCGGGGTTGTTTGCAACATGACGGTCACAGGAAATCAAAACTTGTTGTTTTGGTAGCTGATCACAAGTCATATGTGACTTTTGCCATCATAGACTGCAATGCAAGTTACATGTGACATGCCTTCACCTTGGCTATTTTGTGGTTTGTATGGTTTTTGTTTTTTTTTAACAGCCACATCACAGCTCTAAAACAATTGCGCACATTTTTTGAGACTTGATGCCACGTGATCAAACCGTGTAGCTTTAGTCTTCTGGACTTGCACACAGCGAATTCTCGGCCCGGTGTGATAATCGTCAGTCCGCACGCGGTTCATTCGCGAGTAGATGTACGGTCAATTAGCGAGCAATTTTATGCTCGTATGAAGCAGCAGAATGCTCGTTTGTCGGCTGATCTTTGGCCTATTAACCTCGCCTGATTGTCAGGTGGATGAGAGTTCTCTTGTATGTTTGGGCCCAATAATCAGCTGGTGTGAATGGACATGTTGTTTATCGTGGAGAAGGAAGGCATAAAACAAAGAAAATACAAGAATAGTCTTTTTTTTTTTTTTTCTTTTTTTTTGTTTTTGTTTTTTTTTGTTCCAAGTTTCTAAAAGCAGGCATAAGAGTTGGAAGAAAGTCATGCACGCCAAAGAGGTATCACATGAGCAGACAGCGACTGCAATTTCAGCTTGTGAAAATAAAATTGCAGCATGCTCTATTGTTGTGCGGATTCCACACGCACGGATTCTATTGAGGTCAATGGAAGCCGTCCGACCCGCAGCCTATCCGCAATTGACATTGCGAATAAGTCACGGTTACCTGATTCATCACCTAGCAATAGCGCTGTGGAAGAAATGTTCTATTAAATCAAGTATTTTTTAAAACATATTTTTTTGTCTGTAATTTTCTATGTTGCTATATTTAAAGGGAACTTGTCACGCCCCCACAGCACCATAGACTTGTATAGGAGAGCGTGCACACAGGACTCTGAAAAGAGTTGGATTATCCTGTGTCTTGCGATCTTTTGGGGGCAACTGCACTGGTTTGTGGGAGCGGGTGAGTATGAAAAATCTTGCAGTTTTCACTCTGGTTTACTAAGCACAATAGGGTTGACCCTTTCTATTCTGTAGAGAACTAACAGAAGTTATCTTAAGCATGGTTTAGACACCGATTATCGCTCAAAAAATCTTTTGAGCATTAATCGTTGTGTGCTTTTTTTTCTTACAAACGTTGAGCAATCACCTTGCGCACTGAGCAGGGGATGCAAAAGACAAGCCGGGCCGCTTGTCTTCTGCATCCAGCTGTTCCCTGCCTGGCACACCCAGCTGTTATACAGCCGAACGCTCAGAGCGAGGGATGCAGAAGACAAGCCGGGCCGCTTGTCTTCTGCATCCAGCTGTTCCCTGCCCGGCACGCTCAGCTGTTATGCGGCCGAACGCTCAGAGCGAGGGATGCAGAAGACAAGCCGGGCTGCTTGTCTTTTGCATCCAGCTGTTCCCTGCCTGGCACACCCAGCTGTTATACAGCCGAACGCTCAGAGCGAGGGATGCAGAAGACAAGCCGGGCCGCTTGTCTTCTGCATCCAGCTGTTCCCTGCCCGGCACGCTCAGCTGTTATGCGGCCGAACGCTCAGAGCGAGGGATGCAGAAGACAAGCCGGGCTGCTTGTCTTCTGCATCCAGCTGTTCCCTGCCTGGCACACCCAGCTGTTATACAGCCGAACGCTCTGAGCGAGGGATGCAGAAGACAAGCCGGGCCGCTTGTCTTCTGCATCCAGCTGTTCCCTGCTCGGAGCGCCCGGCTGTTATACTGAGTCATGCTTCAGCATGCTTAATGAAAACTGCACGATGTCAGTGCAGTTAGACACAACGATTATTGCTCAAAATATGGCTTTGAGTGAAAACCGTTGTCTAAAGGGCCTTTATTATGGACAGGATTGCAATGAAAGGGTAATATAGATAGATATGATAATCTATCTATATATCCCAGGATCCACAATAGGTGATGTCACATCCTCCCCCTTCCTGCACAACGACCCAAGTCACCTTTAGTCTATTGTTTCTCTGCTCCTTGTGGCTGTTGTAAAGCATAACTGCTGTTAAAAGGATTGTTTGCTCACAATTAAGTTGTTTTTTTGTTTTTTTTTCCTTTTTTTTTTAAAATTGGAGCCAGATGGGTGAAAACCGTAAAACAAATAAGTACTTACCTGCCTCAGCCCCAGTAATCCAGCGCTGCAGCATCACAATTCTCCTGCTCTGTTGACAGCGGAAGTCGGGTAACTGCTGGCAGCCAATAAGAGGCCAGAGCGTCATTGTTTGGAACTCCTGACATCATGGCACCCGGTGATGCCATGGCCTCTGGTTGGCAGACTGCGGTCAGGTGACTTCCGCTGACGAGAAAGCCCGGAGGCATCGCTGGATCGCCGGGGGTGAGGACCAGATAAGTACCCTTTGTTTCAATAATTTTAGTCATTCGGCACAAATTTTACTTTACTTTTACTAGACTTTGTAACTGGAGACCCCCCCCCCCTGTAAAGAGGATCTGTTACCTGTACTGATATGCCTATTTTAATGAATACTTGCATTCCTCGTGAAGTGAGAATTCTGGAGTATCTTTTCTTATAGCTCTTTGTTGTGGTGTTCCTCTTCTTCCTCTTCAAAATTTAAGTAACTTGACAACTGGGTGTTACCATACATTCTAACAAGGGAGATGAAACCATACCTCTACAGTGCCACCTATTGGAAGGCAGCAATCCCAAAAGTCAATGTTAGACTCTTTCTTTATACATTCTAATACAGTTGTCCCTCATTGGAGAATGTGAGTGTACTGGGATCCCCAACTGGTAACACCCAGATGACAATTTACTAGGAGAATAACACTGATACGGGTCAAGACAGTCAGATACTTCAGAATTGCTATGGGGAATACAAGTATTCACTGAAACAGACGTGTGAAGATGGTGAAAGGTCTTCCTTCAAATCTACACTGCAAGTTAATTTACTTTGTAAGTCCACCACCCCAAGTGATGGGGGTGGAGATGAGACTTTTTGAAATCTCTGATTGACTTGGCTTGAACTGCAAGAAGATGCACAGCACACATGCCACATCTGAACTTGCCCTAAGGAATGTTTCTTGTATATTTTTTTTTGTTTTGTTCTTTACGCCACCATTTTTGATGCAGTTTTAAGTCAGTCAGAAGTGCATTTAGAAAGGATTCCTGCTGGATGCACTTATGGTTTTGGCTCAGAAAACTGATTAAGTTGAGTTTAAAAACCAAAAACACTGTTAAACCACACTTTTAAGTTGGAGAATTTCATGAAATACGATGCTATGGGGAACTTTTTGGGGACTTTATGCCAATTTTCTGGCGGAAATAAATCTCGCAAGTAATGGCACACAATGAAATTACATTTTATATTTCTCTGTTTTTGCCATTTGTGAAAGAAGTAGATAACTAGGAGGAGCGGACCGGTGGAATTATTTTGCTTTGTGCCCGAGAAAGTGGTAGGAATCTATCTGCTCGTAGCCGGCCTTAGATGTGTGTGCGTCTTCTCAATGTGCTTTGGTTTGGACTGGCAAATGCCAGTCTTAAGTAAATCTGTGCCCTTATTTCATGTTGTTGGATAAAGGTGTACATATTCCAGAAAACACTCTTTTGTTGTTGTTTTGCAGGCTTCAGTGAGAAGATGGATTTGGCCAACCACGGACTTATACTTCTGCAGCAGCTAAATGCCCAGAGAGAATTTGGATTCTTGTGTGACTGCACTGTTGCCATCGGTGATGTCTACTTTAAGGCGCACAAATCAGTCCTTGCATCCTTTTCCAACTACTTCAAGATGCTCTTTGTACACCAGACAAGGTAAACATAAACTTGCCTATCTAGCACAGATTTATCATGCCATTGAAGTCTGTCACCTCATCACTATGGAGAAAGGTGTTGCATGCAAATTACAAAAATAACTTCAGAGAATCGCGGTAAATTTGCAGCATGCTACAAATTGCCAGCCGCGAGCAGAGAATCGCAGTGATTCTCGATTTGTAAACAGGGGGGAAGCGCTCTCTATGGCAACGTTATGGAGAGCTTTCACTGCGTTCCCTGCGGCCGGATTATTGCCGCGGGGAACGCAATGAAAACAAGGCAGCCTTAAGGACCAGGCTGTTTTGTGACTTATCAACCAGACACTTTTTGTTGATTTTACCCATGTGGTGGTTTAACTGCCCTATTTTTTTTTTCCCCTTCAGAAACTAAAATTATTTTTGTTGCATCTTTTTTTTTCCGGTGATACATAGGGCTATTTTTTTTAAAAACGTCTTCACTGGCTTTTTTTTTTTTTTTAACATTTAGGGCTTATTCAGACGTCTGTATATCGGCCGGGTTTTCACGCCTGGCTGATATACGCTGTTCCTTTCTGCAGGCGGAGGAGGCGGGATGGGCCGGGAGCAGAGCACTGAGCTCCCGCCTCTCGCCAATGTTTGCAACGAGAGTGGTGGAACGGGGGCGGAGCCAAGTTCCGTCCCACACCCTCCCATTGCAAATAGTGGTGAGGGGCGGGAGGTCAGTGCACTGCTCCCGGCCCGCCTCCTCTCCCTGCAGAAAGAGACACCGTATATCGGCGGGGCATGAAAACCTGGCCGATACACAGACATCTGAATAAGCCCTCATAGTGGTGTGTGGTTTTTTTTTTGGGGGGGGGGGGGGGGGGGGGGAGTTTAATTAGTATATTTATGCTAAAGTAAAGTATGGGAGTGGGTTCCTAATTTTGTTTCAAAAGTTTTGATATATAATATGTACGGTTTTGGATTACAGGGCGCATACAGTGACTGTTTTGGTTGGTGTTGGCTTTGGGTTATTTTATTTATTTATAGATTTTTATTTTATTCTGTAATTTTGTTTTACGTGTGTGTGCGTGCGTGCGTGCGTCCGTCCGTCCGTCCGTCCCCTGGCACAGCTACAGGGTCCTAGCAGATCCTAATCACTACAGGGGATGGTTTCCCCTGTAACTGAGGCCCTTTATAAATATTCACCCCAGAGGTCTTGTATGACGTCATGGGGACATAAGATAGTCTTCTGCTGTAGTCTTGTCCCCGGTTTGCTTTTGAAATCCCTGCAGTCAGCGCTGTGATTGGATCGAGCACCGTCCCCGGTTTGCTTTTGAAATCCCTGCAGTCAGCGCTGTGATTGGATCGAGCACCGGCCTATCACAGCCAGCACTCGATAAACCAATCACAGCCATTCAGTGATGTCATTCTGAATGGCTGTGATTGGTTTATTGAGCGCCGGCTGTGATTGGCTGGCGCTCGATCCAATCACAGCGCTGACGGCGGGGATTTCAAAAGCAAGGCGGGGACAAGACTACAGCAGTTGTCTGCACCACCGGGGACACGGATGCCAGCTGATAGGTGAGTATTGTTTTGGTTTTTTTTTTTCATTTTTTTGTTTTTTTTAAACTCAAGTATAAGCCGAGGAAAAACTCTGCTTATACTCGAGTATATACGGTGTATATATATTTTTATTTTATTCTGTAATTTTTTATTTATGTAACTATATATATATATATATATATATATATATATATATATATATATATATATATATATATATACATTTTTTTTTTTATTTTTTTTTTTACATCTGTCATCCTTTTTTTTTTATTTTTTTTTTTTTTTAATTTTAATTGCATACTTTGTACCTGGGGCATCCATAGGAGCCCCAGTTACAGGGGAAATATTCCCCTGTAGTGACATTAATCACTAACAGAGCTGATCCAGGACAGCTGCTTTGCTGTGTCAGGGGGACTCCCAGCAGTCACATGATCGCCAACTCACGTAGTATGTAGTTTTTGGTACATAGCGCTTATTGAGTGCTATGTACCCCATAAAGGGAAAGATAGAAGTGGTTAAAAACTGCTTCTCCCTTCTCTGGGTCCATAACTGTTGCTAACAGCTAAGCACCCATCCTGCTCCTGCTTGATTGCTACAGCTGAGGCCTTATTCCTGTGCCGTATTTTTGCTTTCAGCCAGGATTAAAGCCCAGGACCAAGTGCCGTAAATTTATAGCACTTGGTCCCTAAGGGGTTAAAGAGGAAAATAAAACTCACTCGTAGTCCTATTTTGAAAATTCCCCCTGCTTGTAAAATCCTTTTTCCGTAGGATACAGCTTGTTTCCAGGGGAGAACCAACCAACTCTGCTAAGTCCCAATGTGATCATCTTCTGGGTGGCTGGCATCTGCACTGCATGCGCACCAGCGCCCAGCCACAGCTGCGCTCTGCTTTTGGATAGAAGGGCTTTCAATGCAAAGAAGTAGCAGAGCGCAACGGTAGCCCAGAACTAGTGCTCATGTACTGCAGATGCCGGACACCCAGATGATCACCATTTGGAGACCTATAAGTGCACAGGAGCTGGCGATCTAGTGGAGATGGTTGGTTTCTCTAGCAATAAGCTGTAAACTACAGGAAGAAAGAATGGGGAATTTTTTAAATAGAACTATATGAGAGCCTTATTTTCCGGTTTAGAACAGATTGTATGGGAATATTCCTTTTAACGGGATTGCGCCAAGATTAGAGATAGTTTCCCGTATCTACGTCATAGGTCATTATCTGATCAGTGTACTTCTACATGAATAGAGCAGCAGTCAAACATTCATTTCAGCGGGACTGCTGGGGATGACAAAAACAAGGTGTTACTTTATAACTTCTCTAAATGATTGATTTTATATTTTTTAACTCTTACCACTTTTATGTTTTTATAACGTTTTGTCTTTTAGCTTTATTTATTTTTTTCATGCATACTTTTCCACATCCTTTATTTATTTTTTTACTTTTTTTTTCCTACAGTGAATGTGTCCGCTTGAAATCAACAGACATCCAGCCTGATATTTTCAGTTATCTCTTACATCTGATGTACACTGGAAAAATGGCTCCACAACTCATTGATCCCGTACGCCTCGAACAGGGCATAAAATTTTTGCATGCCTTTCCTCTAATTCAGGAGGCCAGTATTGCAAGTCATGGTGGGTTTTCTCACCCAGATCAGGTATTCCCTCTTGCATCCTCTCTTTATGGAATTCAGATAGCAGATCATCAGATAAGACCTCCAGCAAAAGTAACCCCCACGTCTGAGAAAACTAACCGCGAGAGTCGACCACAGACCACCAGGATAAATCAGGAAACCTCGTCGGATAACGTGCCATTATCTCAGCTCCCATCATCACTGCCTGCAGCAAATCGGACGAACTTAACATTCTCTGAGCCCGTACAAGCACCTTTGTCTCCGGAGCCAACATCTTCTGTCCTTCCTGCAGCTTCTACTCTTGAAGAAAACAGCATGGAAGAGTCTCCAAGTGAAGAACAAAACTCATCCCTAACAATTGCTCATGTGAAGCCAAGCATCATGAAGAGGAATGGAAGTTTCCCAAAGTATTATGCTTGTCATTTGTGCGGCAGGCGCTTTAATTTGAGAAGCAGTCTACGTGAACACCTCCAGCTCCACACAGGAATACCATTTAGCACCTCTACTGGCCAGACCGAAAGCAGCATTTCTCCTTCTTTCTGCAACAATGGAACAGAAATGGGAAAAGAATCAATGGAAGCTACTGAGACCGGCATAATCAGTGACAGTGAGATGCCACAGATCTCAGATTCTCCCATCATCGATGGGCAACAGCAGGCTGAGACGCCACCTCCTACAGATATCGCGGATATAGATAATTTGGAACAAGCCGATCAGGAAAGAGAAGTCAAACGTCGAAAGTATGAGTGCACTATTTGTGGTCGTAAGTTCATCCAGAAGAGCCACTGGCGGGAGCATATGTACATCCACACAGGCAAGCCGTTCAAATGCAGTACCTGCGACAAGAGCTTTTGCAGGGCAAATCAAGCTGCGAGGCACGTGTGCCTAAAGAGTTCCGACACCTACACGGTGGTGGATAAGCAGACTCTAGAGCTATGTTCCTTCGATGAAAGTAGCCAAATGGACAACATGTTAGTTCAAACAAATAAACGTTATAAGTGTAACTTGTGTGACAAAACGTTTTCCACACCCAATGAGGTGGTCAAACATACGTGCCAAGCCCAAAATTCAGACGTCTTTGCTCTAGAAGATGATGGGAAGCCTATGTTGTTAAGTAGTGGGGACTCAGAACCTGCAGAAAATGAGCACACTATGCTAACGACCATTAAAAAAGAGCAAGAAAATGTACTAGACTAGTTTTGATGGTTGTGTATATTCTTGATTTCCTACATTTTATAAATATATATATTTTTGTTTTAATAATTTTTTTTTTTTTTTTTTTTTTTTTTTTTTTTTACCTAGAGCATCTTTTCGTTTCTATTTCTTCCGTCCCTTTTACCCTTCTGCAGTGCGGCAGTGAGTTCTAATTCAAGCCTTGAGGACTTTTATTTTTTTTTTAAGATTTTCTTTTTTTTTTTTTCTTCTAATGGAACTGGAAAAAAATGTAATGGCCTCCCTAATATCAGTAGAACTACTGAAGTTTAGAAGAACTGTGTTTTTGTAGATGAAACATGTTTGAAATGTATTTGTGCATATTGGGGGAGCAAGTATTTTTTGGCTCAGAGAAATTTAAATAAATCTAAATGCATACACATTTTAATATATCATGTTTGTTCTCCTCAGTGCATATCCTTGACAACGTGATGTTGGGCAAGCAATGACTGACACTATATATAAATTGAAGCTGAGTTGGTAATCTTGTAGCGTATTTGAATGATATTTTTATTTTGTTCAATTCCTCTTTTTAGATTATTATATAGAGTTGTTTAGCCTATTTGATATTTTTAATAAATTTATTTTCTAATACTTTACCTGTTGGGAACTAGTACTACATAGAAAATGCCTCCGTTTGTTTTACAGCTGTCATTAGATAAAAATAATATAAAATTGTATATTTTTGTAGTTGAAGCATACGGTAGGCTTTACTTAAAGGGGTTGTCTCGCGGCGAAAGCGTTTTTGTTTTTTCTTAAATGGACCCCTGCATTATGCCCTGTGAAAAAGAAAGCATGTGTTAGTTTTTAACAAGCACATTGCACTTACCTGCATCAGCGTTCTGCAGCTTCTTCATTTCTTCTCTTAAAGATGGCGCCGCTGGTCTTCTCCCACGGTGCACCGCGGGTCTTCCCATGGTGCACCGTGGAGTTTCTTCTTCTGTCTTCCGCGTTCCACTGCCGATACAGCCACCTCATTGGCTGATCGGCACCACGTTACGGAGGCGGAGCTAGGATGACGACGCGGTGACCAGCTCTCCGGCACGAGCGGCCCCATTCACCAGGCAGAAGACCGCACAGCGCAAGCGCGTCTAAAAAAGCAAGAAGCCAGCGAAATTAGACGGAGCCATGGAGACGGGGACGCTAGCCTCGGAGCAGGTAAGTGAATAACTTCTGTATGGCTCATATTTAATGCACGATGTATATTACAAAGTGCATTAATATGGCCATACAGAAGTGTATAACCCCACTTGCTTTCGCGAGACAACCCCTTTAACTACATGCCAAGAGGATTTTTTTTTTTAACAGAACGAGTCATCAAAAATCCATAACACCTCGTATAGGTAAATATGAAGTTGCTGTTAAAAAAAATTTCCAATTATTTAATACACTGTGAAATTAACATTGCGACCTACATGCCTTACTGCTTACATTAGTGATAATCCATCAGTACTACCTGCAGTGCAACTTTTAATTTATTTTCGAACCAAGGTAGTCCTAATAAATCTCTTACCCTCTTAAGGATTGGCACCCTTTTTTTTTTTTTTTCTTCTATTCAGTTTTTCCTCCCCACCTTCCAAAAAAAATCATAACACTTTTATTTATTCATCAACGTACTGCGTTTCCCCGAAAATAAGACATTTCTCTCGGCCCCCTGTCAACTGCCGTGACAGAATATTGCTAGTGATATTCCGCCGCAGGGGGAAGAAATAACAGGTCTCCGCGGTGAGCCTTTCTAATAAATAGATAGGCTTACCGCGGAAAATCGCGGTAAGTTGCAGCATGCCGCGATTTGAATCACGCAAGCGGAGAATTGCTATGATTTTCCGTTTGTGGATGTCAAGCTGTGCTTTCCATAGTTAAGTCTATGGAAAACATTCACTGCGTTACCTGCGGCTGGATTATTGCCGCAGGTAATGGAGTGACCTATCGCCCGTGGACAGGAGCTTATATATATATAAATTTTTGCCTCAAAAGAGGCACAGTGTCTTATTTTCGAGGGGTGTCTTATAATACTTACCTAGCAGCTGGCATTCGGGTTCCTTGTGTTAGTCTGCGTTGTTACTGCAGGCTTCCGTGTCCTTTGCACTCCAACAGTGCGGGGCTTTAATACCCCGCCTCAAACAAGCTAATGTTCTGATTGGTTAATCGAGCGCCACGTCAGCCAATGAGAGCCGGCGCTTGATTAACCAGTCACAGCCATTTATTGCTCTGCGCGAGGGACCCGAACGCCGGCTCCTAGGTGAGTATTGTGTTTTTCCCTCCGACATCATGACAGCATACACTTGGAGGTTGCTCCCCTGCTGACCTGAAGGGACAGAAAAAGGCACCTACCATCCACCAACACCAGTGCTTTTCCTGTCCCTTACAGGACAGCAGCGCAGAGCTCCAGTAATGCTGTCACATGACGGAGGACTTAACAGACGCAGGGGCAGCATCTACTTTGGGCAGCCCTGGTTACCCCAGTGGGAAGGACCTCATCTGGGTGCTACCTGGGACTGCGTGGGCTGGGGTTCAAGGACGGACTGCTCGGTTCCACAGCGGCGGACGCCATCTCTGGGTCTCCCGACGGCGCGGTGACGTCAGATGCGCTGCAAGGGGGCGTGGCCTCGGATGACCCGCTTGGGGGCGTGGTGCCAAACTCAAAATTTTAAAGCTCCCTGCAGCAGGCAAGACGCTGGTGCTTCTCTACATCCTGGAGATTGATCCTAAGGACATGACTCCATCTCACAAGCGCAGGATGTCGGCCAGAGAGGACCCAGAGAATCTTCCAACTGTAAGTGGTCCTATGGGCCAACCTACAGACACCTGCCCTACATACACTTCCCTACTAACAGAGTTCTCCCTTGTCATTTCAGGACAGGGATACTCAAAAACCTAGGGAGGCTAGGAGGAGAACTAGGAAGTGTCCAGTATGCTTAGCAAAACTGGACGACTCCTATACCAAAACTTTATGCACTTCCTGTTCAGCGAAAATCCTGCAGGAAGAAAAAACTTCCCTAATGTCTGAGATTCGGTCGGTCATCTGGGAAGTAGTGCAGTCCTCCCTTTCAGACCTCCAAGCAGGACCCTCCGGGGTTACAAGAAGGTCTGCTCCGACAGTGTCAGAGTCAGACTCTGAAATGGCGGATGAATTTCAGTTCGAAGATCTTGGGGAAGTGTTGCAGGAGGAGAAAAAATACCTTTTTTCCACCACTAACATGGATCTGCTACTAAAAGCAGTGCGCAGAACCATGCAAGTGGAGGAAGAAGTTCAGCAACCCCGCACAGCGCGGGACGACATGTTTGCGGGCTTGCTTCCAAAACGGAAATCTACATTTCCTGTGAACGCCAAACTAAAACAATTGAACCTGAATGAGTGGTGTTGTGTGGATCAGGCTCCGCTAATTTCCAAGGAGTTTAAGGAGCGCCTTCTATTTTCGGACGATGAGGCGGCTATCTTTAAGGAGACGCCTAAAGTGGACTACCATTTGAGGAAACGTCCCATTTAAAGGACTCTATGGATAATAAAGTGGATACGACCATGCGCAGGGCTTGGTCCACATCCACCCTCATCATAAAGTCTAACATCGCGCCCACTTCGGCGGCTCGCTCCATGGTGGTCTGGCTGGACCAGCTTGCGTCTTTGATCGACCAGAAAGCTTCCAGAGAATAGATTGCAACAGGATTTTTGGCGGATGCTTCTATGGACACGGTCCGCTTTGGAGCCCGCATGGCAGCCCTATCCAATACTGCGAGAAGAGCAGTTTGGGGAAAGGAGTGATCTGGAGACATAACCTCCAAGAACAAGTTATGTGCCTTACCCTGTCGGGGTTAGCGCATTTTTTGGACCAGACCTGGATCGCCTGCTAGAGAAGGTAGAGGACAAAAAACAGGGACTGCCAGCCATCAGACCACCTAAAAGACCCTTCACTCCACGTTCCTCGTCTACAATCTACGCTGGGAAAGGAAAGACTGGAAGGTGGTCTTATCCGAAGGGAGGAAGGGGTAAGATTCTTACCATTGTCCCTCAACCCGCATTTTCGTGCGCGGTAGGTGGAAGATTAGCTCATTTTTCTGCTAGCTGGCGAAACATAACCAGTAATGAATGGGCTTTGCACCTGGTAGCGGAGGCGTACAAGATTGAACTAGAATCTCGCCTCCCTGATAAATTTATTTTAACCTCGATACAGTCCCCAACCCTGGAACAGGCTCTACTGAAGGGCGTACAAAACCTGGTAGATCTTGGCGCGGTTATCCTGGTCCCCAAAAGCGAATGGGGGGAAAGGCGTTTATTCCCCCCTTTTTTCTGGTTCCCAAACCAGACGGTTTCCACCGCACAATAATTAACCTCAAAGAACTGAATAAATTTATTCAGTATAGAAAATTTAAAATGGAAACTATTAAAACTGCAACACCCCTGATTGCCAGGGATAATGTAATGCCCATGATTGACTTAGCTTATTTTCACATCCCCATTCACGTCAACTCGCAAAGATTCCTGAGATTTGCGCTGAGAGTGGAAGGGGAAATCCGTCACTTCCAGTTTATCTGCCTCCCATTTGGAATCTCCTCAGCCCCTCGGATCTTTTCCAAAGTGGTGATCGAGATGGTAGCCTTTTTACGCAATTACGGGATCATTATCGTCCCTTATCTGGATGACTTTCTGCTAGTGGCGGATTCCCCAACTATTCTGAGATCACACTTGGGTTCCACGGTTCAGGTTTTTAAGGACCTGGGTTGGATCATTAATGATCCAAAATCCAACTTGGAACCAAAAACCCAGAAGAAATTCCTGGGAGTCATTTTGGATTCCCATCTCCAAAGTTCGTGCCTTCCTCCTCTAAGGAAACAGCTCATTTTAGATGAATCCACTCTATATAAAAAAAATCTAGAGTTACAATAAGAGAGGCAATGTGGCTCCTGGGGATAATGACTTCGTGTATTGGTGTAGTTCCCTGGGCCCAATTTCACAGCCGTGATCTCCAATCACTTATCCTTCAAAATTGGGATAAGTTACAGTCCTCACTAGACCAGACAATCCCTATTTTCGCTAGGGCCAGAACCTCACTCCACTGGTGGTTGTCCTCAGATAACCTTTCGCGGGCGCCAAAGGGTGGGGGGCCCACTTTGAAGGCGGTCACATACAGGGTACATGGGACCCTCAGGAGAGATCCAGTTCCTCTAACTTTAGAGAGCCTAGCACGGTATGGAAATCCCTACGTAGCCTGCAATCGCTTTTAGGGATGAAGCATGTGATGATCTTTTCCGATAACATGACGGCAGTGTCACTCATTCACCACCAGGTTAGCACCAGGAATCCTCTTCTTCCGCACCTGGGAAGGATCCTTCAGTGGGCAGAATTCACAACCTGGTCACTGTCTGCCTTCCACATAAAAGGAGCCAAAAATTCAGCCGTGGACTTTCTAAGCAGGAAGAAAGTGGACCCAACAGAGTGGTAACTCCATCCTGAGGTGTTCAACCTTCTCGTGACAAAATGGGGGGTACCCGAAATCGACCTGTTGGCACTCGGTGTTTGTGCTTGATGCAGTCTTTTTTTTTTTTTTCCGAGGCTTGGAGAAACAAGCCTTAGGCACGGACGCCCTCTCTCACCCTTGGGACTGGGACTTGGCGTACGCTTTTCCTCCTTAACCGCTGATCCTGCTCGTTCTAAGGAAATTGCTACGGTCAGACCTGTTAGTAATTTTAATAGCACCTTATTGGCCCAAAAGACCTTGGTTTTTTTTCTCCTGAGATCTGTCAGTGGGAGAGCCCTTCCATCATCTGCAGAGACCGGAATTTTCAGAATGGATAGGTCAGGACATCCAGCAGTTAGACCAGCCAGACATCCATAAAATTTTAGATTTCCTCCAGGCGGGCCTGAATAAAGGGTTGAGTCCGGATACCCTTAAAGTCTGAGTGGCGGCTTTGGGGGAATTCTTTGATCTCGTGCTTGCCGAGCATAGGTGGATTTGAAGGTTTCTTAGAGGGGTGACTAGATTGCATCCATTTACAAGGCATACAGTGCCCCCCTGGGATCTGACCATAGTCCTTCCGGCCTTCTGCGATCCTCCGTTCGAACAAATTAGAGACCTATCAATCGCCTTGCTGACATAAGGTAGCCCTGCTTGTGGCGGTGACGTCAGCTAGGCGTGTGGGTGAAATCCAGGCTCTTTCACAGAGACCCCCATACATGACTATTCACCCCAACAAGATTGTATTCTCTTTAGACCCTTCCTTCCTACCTAAAGTCTTGTCTGATTTCCACAGACGCCAACCACTAGTCATTCCAGCCTTCTGCCAAAATTTTAAAAACGAAAAGCAGAGGCTCCATAATCTTGATGTTAAAAGAGCTGTACTAGCGTACCTCAAAGCGATGGAAAGTTTTAGGAAAACTGATAAACTATTCGTTCAATTTCAGGGGCAGGCCAAAGAAAGGGCCGCTTTTAGAGATGCGATAGGTGGCTCAGGAGAGCCGTTCAGGAGGCTTACAAGGCCAAGGGCATCCCTCCCCCAGAAGGATTAAAGGCCCACTCTACACGAGCGGTGGCATCTTCCTGGGCAGAAAGAACGCATGCCTCGATCGAACAAATCTGTAACGCAGCCACGTGGACTTCTAGTCATACGTTTATTAGACCCTACAGGCTGGACTTTAAATCTAGTCAGGATGCAACCTTTGGGAGAAAGGTGCTTCAAGCAGTAATCCCTCCCTAAAAAAGCCCATGCCAGTTATCTGTTATTTCTCCAAGTGTATGCTGTCATGATGGAGGGAAAGCGGGAATTTTTCTTAATAATTCCCTTTCTTGAAGGCATCATGACAGCATACGGGCTCCCCCCACCCCTACCAACATGGTTATCTTTGGTTTGTTTAACACATAATGTAATGTGTATGCTTATGATTTCCTTATCTGAGGTGTGTGATGCCAATAAAACACACCTGGTTAAGTATTCTGTCACTGTGGTTATTTGGAACGCACTGGTGATGGTGGAGGGCAGGTGCCTTTTATGCTTTGCCTTTTCCTGTCCCTTCAGGTCAGCAGGGAAGCAACCTCCAAGTGTATGCTGTCATATTGCCTTCAAGAAAGGGAATTATCAATAAGAAAAATTCCCTTTTTTTCCCCATACATAGTGTAGCTAGGGGTTATTTTCAGGGAAGGCTTATATTTCAGTTTTTGTTTTTTTTGACTCCTGGAAAACCTTTTTAACATTAAAGTCACACATTAATTTTTTATTTTCCTTCTAAATGGAAGCACTCATTAGGAAAGGGCCACATGAAAATGTAGTTCCTACAATACCGACAGTTTGTATTATATGAAGTGTAATGTGGTATTTGCAAGTGTCAGTTCACGTTTCTTTGACAACACATTAAGGTAAATGCCACAGTACCACTGACCAAGACACTTAAGAATTTGAATTAGTAGTGCATATTTTTATTTTATTTTTTTTGCATAATGGTAATTTTGGGGTTGGATTTTATTTTTTTAAGCTTAATTTTTTTTTTCTTCTTCATACACTTCATTTTCAAACATCTGAAGTGTAAAAAAATGTGTGACTATATATGAATGCACTGCCACTTCACTCACTGCAGCTCCTGCAGCAGTCTTGTTCACGTGACTGCTGCAACCAATCTCAGTTATCATCTACCATTCATGCTATCAAGACCAGTGATTGGCTGCAGTGGTCATGTAAGTGATGGCTGGCACATGATGGCTGCAGGAGCTTTCAGGACCAGAGCAGCAGGACATTCAAAAGATATGTAATACGTGTTAGGATTTTTTTTTTTTTTAAATCAACCTGTTCTCCCCTTAACAATTTTTAAAAGTTTCAGAAAACCCCTTTAATAATCTTGCATAGCTCCAGTCAAACTGTGGCAGGACAGCTGTAGCACTCTCTCTTTAAGGCCTCCTTCCCACGAACGGATTTCCGCCGCGTAATTCGCGGCGAAAATCCGCTGCGTTGCACGCAGCTATTAGGTTCTATTGAACCTAATAGCTCCATGCTCACGATGCGTAATTCCACCGCGGAATTACGCACCGCGATTTCTCCCGTCCTCACCCGCAGCATGCTCTATTTTCTGCGGGTGAGGACGGGCTGTACGCACTGACGGCTTCCATTGCAGTCAATGGAAGCCGTCCATTCACGCTATCTTCCGCTGTAACCAGCGGGAGATAGCGTGAAAAAACGCTTTCCCGCCCACCGCCGAGCGTCATATGACGCCAAATGACGCGGTCCGGCCGCGTCACGTGACACGGCTGGTGACGCGAGAGCGGTGGGCGGTGACGAGCGGTGACGAGCGGTGACGCGGCGGTGGTGGGCGGGGAAGCGATTTCACGCTATCTCCCGCAGGTAAGTATAGGGGCTCTGGGGGGCGCCGTGACGGGCTTCACAGCGGAATATTACGCTGCGGAGCCCGTCACGCTCGTGGGAAGGAGGCCTTAGGGCTCCCTCACACAGACATTTTTGTACAGCGCTTAGCACTGCCTTTTCAGCGATCAAACCATCAAAAGTTTATGTCCTCTATGGGGACTAAAACGAAATGTAAAAATGAATAAACACGTTTTATTTAAAAAAAAAAAAAAAAAGGGTTATAAAAGTTTAACCTATTTTTTTTTTTCCAGCTTCCATGGCTGCGTTTTCAGCCAAATCGTTAGTAAAATGCATGCCAGTGCTGCTGAAGCCGCAGTAAATGCTGTGTTTCTGCTAATGCCTGTGTGAATGAGGCCTAACAAATATTTTACTGGGTTTTGTACAGAAAAGCATACGTAGATGTATTAATAAACAAACATGAAATAACTTTTGTCCGCACTGTAGATTTATATTGAAGCCAAGATCCAAGATGGTATGAGATGCTTGCCATGTCCATACTTAATATTGGTAGTCCTGTCATGCAAACAGCCAGAATGAAGGAAAATGTCCACTGTGACTTGCAATGAAGCTTGTAGTAGGTTATTGGAGAAGATTAGTGGCAGAGATCTACATGAGTACTGAGTTTTTGCGGTAGCCTCCGTGTCGATTATTGGTGGCTTTCATCAGTTGGTAATGGGCTATCTCCCCTTTCTCTCCCAGGGGGGAAAAAAGAGAAGAAAGTAAGATTACACGCAGCTTGGCTGTGCTGCTGGGAGGGATTAACTCATTAGTACGCTCAATGAACCATCTGAGTCTGCTCAACTTTTCATATCCCTAATGCTTATTGACGAGCGGAATCGGCACATGTAACCAAAAAAAAAACTAAGCTATCTCACCCCAAATATCTCAAGATGAGCTAATCGGGATGCGATTAAAAATGTACTATCGATCAGCTATGTTGTACTCTCAAGAATATCTCTATTAAGAAAGCTATCGATGTCCTGTTGCTAATAGCTTATGCAAGGTAATAAGGAGAGCAGTAGCGTTATCTGTCCCCAATGATAAAAGCACTACACCTGCGCCCCAACTGAGATTAGCCTGTAGTATTGAGCATAGTGCTTAGTCCCACACCAGCTTAATGCGATCACATGACCACCAGGTGTGTATCATTGATCCAGTCGGTGTATGGCATCTTCAGCAAATATTGGAGTGTTGTGCTGACGTCTTAGCAAGGCAGTATGGGGTCAAATGCCATCTATATAGAAGCTTCCTGTTTTGTCTCTAAGTGATTTATACAATGTGAGGATGTGATCTGATAATAAAGTTCTGGAGATGCCCACCTTCCATGTCCTGTGCTCAACCAGGAAAGATTCATATTTTGAAATTCTCTAGAATTCTTTGAGGTAGTTGGAGTAAGTTATGTAGACCAGTCTGACCTTCAAGTAAATCCTCTACTTGGAGATATCCTTGACATGCCAGGCATCAAAATCTGTTTCTGGGATTAGTATAGTAATTGTATCACCTCCAAGGGTATTTTGGAAATTGCAGGGGAAAGAACCTTTGGTGTTAGAATCCTTTCACTAGAAGTCTTCAGAGACTGGACAGGCATCTGTCTGGGATGATTTAGTGAATCCTGCACTGAGCAGGGGGATGGAAGTGATGACTCTGGAGGTCCCTTCCAACTCTACCATTCCAAGATTCCATAAAAATAGGATGGCTTGTATTGCAGGAGATGTAAATGTAGGAAATGTTTTATTTCATCTGCAGATTTGACAGTTTAGGATATCCATTAACACTGGATTCAATTTGAACCCAGTGTTTAGAAGGGTCACCTGTTGACCAAATTTTCAGTTAGTCAAGAAGTGTAATTCTTTATAAAGGGACAGCCCAAGCCACTTAGCGAGGATTGGAGAAACAGTACCTGGGACTAGATCCGCGTTCTTTGATTCCGCCCTATTAAATGCATTAGTAGGCCTTGAATTCTATTTAAAATAGTATTGGATAGTGTTTGAGGGAGTAACATTTTAATAAGTTATATAATTTTTAATGTCCTTCTAGTTTGTCAATAGAGCTTTTGAAATTAACAGTTCCCAATTTAGATATGGGGAAAGTTAATGTGATTCCCACATATGAAATACTAGCTGATATACCTGGCTTCGCCCGTGTTAATTTGGTACTGGTGTTTATCTGGTGTTCACACGGAAAATCTTATGAAGTCATGGTTACTTTAGAGATACCAAGGAAAAAAATATGTTCACCATTTTGCATGGTTCTTTGCCTTAACTAGGAAGCACCACGTGGAGGTAACTATGCGACGTCTTCTTTATATAAAATGACATCAGGAAGTGAGAGAAATAGATTACATATGTAAAATTTAGACACTAATTCTTTTGCGCGTTGTTAGGGAAAAACTCCCGTTAGTATGTCATCTGGCGTCCAAATTGAAATGAGTACTCATCATTGTTTAAGTAATACCGATCGGCAGAGAGAATGAAAATGTGTACAGCTGCATTTAGTGTACAATTCATCTCCGAACTTTATTGCGGATATGAGCCCTTTTTATAAACATATCATATAATTAAAGTTACGTTGATTCTGAGCCAAACATTACATATTTTGTTTACATCATTCAGTAATGCCACATGTTCAATCAAAGTCCATTCGTAATACCTAAAATTTTCCATGCTTCAGCGGTTTAGTGTGTTTACTTTAAGTTTTTTTACTTAGCGTGATAACATAATTTCTTAGGGTGCCATACTGCAGTTGTTGTGGAAAACTTCCAAACAAAATTTCATAAGGAGACAGGCCTGTTTTCTTGTTAGGGACATATCTTACAGAGAAAAGGGCCAAAGGCAAACAGTCCAGGGTTTGCCAGTCTCCCTCATGGCATTCTGTATTTTTAATTTCAGGGTGCCATTCAGCCTTTCCACTTTACCACTACTCTGTGGGTGGTATGGAGTGTGAAAGGCCTGAGTGATGCCCAAAGCTGACATTATGTGTTTCATTAATTCTTCTGTGAAATGGGTACCTCTATATGATTCGATCACCTCAGGTACCCCATATCTTACAGATTATCTCGTTCATCAGTTTCTTTGCGGTCAGATGGGCAGTTGCCGAATTGACCGGATAGCCTCACACCACCCCAACATGTCCACACATACCAACACAAATTCATACTTGCCTTTGCGGGGCAGTTGAATGTAGTCAATTTGCAGTCTCTGAAACGGGTAGAGTGGTCAAGGTGCGTATTTCTGGGGTACTTTGCCTTTTTGTCCAGGATTGCTTTACGGCACAAATCATATAAAATTGGACAAATGGTGCGGCAGCTAAAGAAAAACCAGGGGCCAACCAGGATTTCTCTAACGTTGCGACCATTGCTGTTCTTGATAGATGCGTTCTTCCATGAATCAGCTGGGCCATCATAGGGAACAAGGCACGTGGGAGGCAAGTTCTGGTAACAGTTCTCCATATGCCGTCATCTTCCTTGGCCCCAGCTTTCGTCCACTTGTCTTTTTTCTTCTTTGCTGGCTTGTATTGAGAAAGTCTTAATAATGTCCATATCAGGTGAAACAGGTTTCCCTGTGTCTGCTATAGAACAAAATGTCTCTGTATCTGTATCAGAACAAAATGTCTCTCTTGTAACTGGGTCGGGGGTCTGTATGCTGCGTAGCAAAAACCCCCTTTTCTTCTTTCTTTTTCCATGGTTGCATTGCAGCACTCTTTGCCGTTGCGTCCGCGAAGGCATTTCCTTTAGCTTCCATCGTTGTTTCTTTTGTATGTACTTTGGTCTTTAGTACCGCTATCTTATCTGGCCATAGCAGGGCCTCCATTAATTCTTTCACTGCAGCACCATTTTTAATAGGTTGTCTAGCAGAAGTAAAAAAAAAAAATTGTCTGGCCTTCCATATGGGGCCGTAATCATGGGCAATGCCGAAAGCATACCTGGAGTCAGTGTACACGTTAGCTGTCTTACCTGTAGCCACTCTACACGCTTCTGTGAGTGCTTTTTATTCCGCTTCTTGTGCTGAGACATGCGGAGGCAGAGACTCTGCTTTTACCGTGTCATGTTGTGTAACGACTGCATACCCGGAGTGGTATCAGCCATCTTCACCCTGATAACGAGAACCGTCTACAAAAAGTTCAAAATCAGGATTATCTAATGGTTTTTGCAACAACATTTTCAAAACCTGCCGTTTCTTGTTGCATCAATTCTATGCAATCATGCTCGTGTGTGTATCATCAAATGTGTCATCATCAGTTTCTATACTTTCATCATGGTTTTTCCCCTCCTTCCCCTCCTCCCTCCCCCCTTTTAGAATTCGGATAATCCATTGGCAATAGAGTAGCCGGATTCAATGTTAGGAGGCATGAGGAGTGCACATTGCAAGCAGATCTGTCTGGCTGAATAGTAGGCCACAGGCCGTGGCCTGCCGCCATGTTGTTCGCAAAGTACTGCTGTATCATGTCCAGACAGTTCTGTACAGTAAAGTTGGAAAGGAAGTTGATAGTTGGGTAGACCCAGTGCAGGAGAAGAAGTGATAGCCTGTTTTAGCAAATGAAAGTTAGTGATTGCTTCTTCAGAAAAAGATGAAGGGAGTGGTAGTAAGAGCCTAAAAAGGTTCGAAGCTTTGCAGCAAACTTTGAGAGCGGCACATTTTGAATAGCTTTTTTCCTTTCTTCCGTCAAATGACTGGCTCCTTGTAACAGGCAGTGACCAAGAAAGATTACCTTCTACTTACAGAACTGAAGCTTGTCTTTTAAAGCTCTACATCTACTGTCTGCTAGAAACTGAAGCAGCGAGAGAGATGCCTGGTGGCAGATTTAGAGATTGTCAGTACATAGTAACAAATCATCCACATATTGTAGCAAGACCACCCCTTGTGGCCAGGGCCAGGCCTGCAGAAAAGTTTGTAGGGCCTGTGTGTGCATATTTGGAGAATTCTGCGCTCCTTGTGGCAGAACTGTCCAAGTGTACTGTTTTCCCCTGAAAGTGAATGCAAAAAGATATTGTGAATCGGGGTGCAATGCAACTGACATAAAGGCTGACATAAATTGCTATGGTTAATCACTGTAAAATAGGTGGCGCTAGCGGGTACTTGTGCCTTGAGGCTTTTCCTTTAAAACCCCTGTCTCTGCATTGACAGCTCTAGGGTCTGTAACCCATTCAGATCTTTCATTTAATTCTATTCCTTTTTCTGCCTGCAACAGATTCTTATATTCAGTCTGCCGCCATTTAGGCTTGCATTCCTGTAATTTCTTGCGAATGGAGGGTTTAAGACCTTCCACAAAAGATAATGCTAACACAGACGTCCCAATGTTACCATCAGTTATGCCGCTATACCCAAGGTCTGCCCACCTATTATGTAATTTTGCCGCATAAGTTTCTACATTCTCCCCCTTTTCCTGTATCACAGTGAACAGGGAAAGGGAAGATTCCCGTAGCCTATCACTAGCCCACTTTTGGAGACCCTCACAGTATTCTTTCCCGGACTGTATACTTTTTCTATCTCCATAGACTACACCATTTAAAACCACTGCTTCAATAATGATTTTTCCCGTAGCAGCTTCCTTTAGATTTGATTCTGCTAGTAATCACAGGGTAAAGTCCTTTAGGCATAGGGGCCAAAGGTTCTTCACCTGCTACTTCCTGCTTACAGACGCGCTAAGAAAGAAAAAAAAAAAATTATTGCTGTGCTTTTGAGACAGCCGTCTGCCAGTCCAGTAAGGACCTTTTTCTTCTGTAACTTTTTATTAGAATCATAGGCTGGTGGATTTTGTATTTTAAGAGCGTAATACATTATACCTTTGTACTCTTATTATTGATAACTTATATCTTCGCTTGTTTTACTTATTTTTATCCTGCTGTTTATTTTCCCATACATGTTTTTAGCTGCAATCCACCCTCCCCCCCCCCCACCCCCCCTGGCAATTCCTGAATTCTTTCCAAAAGGAGGATTCAAGAATTCCAGCTTCTCCTAAACCTGCTGCTCTTAGCAACTGAATATATCTACATTTTCCCACTGCCCTTTGTCCTTTTCCTATTTTCCTAGCGGTTTTCCATTTATTACCGCTTATTTGGGTGTGTGTTTTCCGCTTTATTTTTGCCTGTACTTCCTCCCGCTTTTTATTCCTCTGGCCTTAATTCCTACCCTTTACCTTAAAAAGGGTGCTTCCCCGACCAAGATATATAAAAATATATATATATATAGTCTATATAAAATAGCCTTTTTGCTATTTTATTTCCCAAGGCGCAGTTTAAAGGGGATCTTTGTAACAATGCGTTTATAAAACTCTTCCTGTCTACAGGATTCCGTAATCATACACACCCAAATTAAGAGGACAAATTACAGTAGTAAGCTTAGCAGCGCTCTAGTATATGCTGAAGGGAATCATTATAAAACATAAAACATGGGCCGCAACATTCTCACCCTCCAAAATGACATACCAGATCCCTTTTACTGGTTCTTTAAAAATCAGGCTTTTAAAAGAGATAAAAACACTTACCCACTTAGCTCCGGACGGAAAGAGGAGAATTCCAGAAAAGCACAGATTTTATGGTAAGATAAAAAAATCTCTTACCTTGTACAGTGCTGTTTTTAAACCTGTGGTTGCTTGGTATCCTCGCTCTTCCACTGCTAGGTCCGGGGTCCAAGGGGAAAGATCTCCTGCCTTGATAAGGGTTTTCGGCACCAAGTTTGTTAGGGAAAAACTCCCGTTAGTATGTCATCCGGCGTCCAAATTGAAATGAGTACTCATCATTGTTTAAGTAATACCGATCGGCAGAAAGAATGAAAATGTGTACAGCTGCATTTAGTGTACAATTCATCTCCGAACCTTATTGCGGATATGAGCCCTTTTTATAAACATATCATATAATTAAAGTTACATTGATTCTGAGCCAAACATTACATATTTTGTTTACATCATTCAGTAATGCCACATGTTCAATCAGAGTCCATTCGTAATACCTAAAATTTTCCATTCTTCAGCGGTTTAGTGTGTTTACTTTTATGACTTTATTTTAAGGTAAATTTATTGGTTATATCAGATGCAACCTGGTCTGATTTTGCTTCTTATCAATTTATGTCTGTACTTTCAACAATCTCCTGACTAGTCACCAGTTATGGTTTATTGCTGGTTAAGTCAAGCTGACATTCTAGCAAGGCCTAAGGCAATGAAATGATTTCTCTGAAACAGTAGAATCTAAAATAATATCACAAAGCTGGGGTCCTGGGTAATTTCCCCCACACGCTTAGAATTGAATAATCGAGTTGGGACCGATTAGCTTTTCCTATATATGACAATCGATGCTCGTGCCAAATTTCAAATTTCTATGACATCGAGAAGTGAGAGAATTAGATTACGTACCTAAAATTTGGACGCTAATTCTTTTGCGCTTAGAATTAAATGATCGAGTTAGGACCCATTAACTTTTCCTATTTTGGACATAATCTATGCTTGTGCCAAATTTCATGTTTCTACGACATCGGAAAGTTGGAGAATTAGGGGCCAGTGAGTCAGTCAGTCAGTCAGTTAGTCAGTCAGTAAGGGCTTTCGCCTTTATATATCTATAGATGTTCATCGCACCATTTGTATGGGTAGTGAGATTATAAATATGTTTGGACAGGTTTAGGGATGCTCATCCTGAGAATAGTGGATTTAGATGCATTTATCTTGTAATAACTTACCAGGCCAAAGTTCTTAATAAATCTTGATTGCAGGGAGGATTCTGGGAAAGTCATGCTAAGAATTATGTCATCCGCAAACAGCCCAATTTGGTGTTCAATGTTGCCTATAACGCCCCTGTGCACATCAAAAGATGAGTGAAGTCTTCCGGGTCTGGCGCCATGGAGTGAGGGAGCAGAGCGATCCAGCTCCGTACTCACCGCTCCGAAAACAAGCAAATACAGCCACCGGACGGACTTCACACACGCTCTCCCCGCTGTCAATCAAACCCGAGCATATCGGAGGAGCGGGGAGACCCGAGGGAAGGCTGTACGAGCGACGCTAACCACTGCAAGTGCCCCACAAAACTCAGCCGGCCGGCTGCAGGGCCCGAAGGAGACGGCAAGCTACACCAGGATCCCCTCTGACAGGAGCTGCTGCCGTGGGGTAGGTGACTTGTGGGCTCAAGCTGGGCTTTGCATGAAGCACTACACTGAAAAGCTGTAGTGCAGGGGAGAAGACTCTGCTATACATCGCAGGGCAGGCACCACATTGGGACAGCTGCAGCGCGGGAACCCTGCACTCAGTGAGGAGAGAGCTCAGCATACAACACCATAAGGCTGTAGCCACCCAGTGGTGAAATATAGGAACTGCAACCCCCAGCCCAGGAAAACCACCTAATAGACATGCTGGAATATATGTATATATATATACATAAAATATAACAATAAAAAAAAAAAGAGCCCAGCAGCAAGACTACCTTCAACTCCCCTGAGACAGCTGACTGGGAGATCCAGTGACTTCCAAATACATAACACCCCACGCCGAGACCCTGCTAAGATATATAGACTTATCCTAAAATCTACAACCAACCTGATGTAGAAGCAGCACCATAATAAGAGACCACACTGGTGTCCTTTCACGGAAACCGCACAATAAGTCCCGTCCTAGTGCGAAATACAGCTGTCTATTACTATACTGTATGGAGGAATTTATCCAGAAAATGAGCCGCTCTAAAACAAGACAACCCGAATTAAACGCAAAAACAGCCCCAAAGCAAAATTCAAGCACTGGAACCATGAATAAGACAACCAAGTCGCCCACTATACCACCTACATCCCCTACAACATTAGAGAGTGAAAACTCCTTGGGAGATGAAGGAACAACGATGGATTATAAAAAGCTGGCAATTGAGGTGGCAAAGATAATATCCCCTGATATCCAGGAAACATTAGCGAATACAGTCGCAAGCTCTCTACGTCAACTTCAAGAGGTGGTAACAGCACGGCAACCGCCTAGATGCCCTAGAACAAGAAATTGAAGAGGTATCATCAGAATGTAATGTAACATCCCAACATATAGAGAACCTCACGAGAGAAAACAAAAAACTCTGGGAACGCATGGAAGATCTGGAGAACAGATCCAGACGAAACAATCTCCGTATTATAGGGGTACCAGAGTCATATCTACAAAAAGACCTACGTCTACTCTGCGAGACTACAATTCCAAACGCCCTGGGCATCCCTTCCAACTGCAAAACGGAACGCGCACACCGCCTAGGCCCAGATGACAGAGCCTCAATAGCTAACCCACCTTCAGCGATAAACATGCGACCTAGGCCAGTTATAGTAAAATATCTGGACTATACAGATAGAGCCCTAATTCTGCGAAACTTCAAGGGCCGACAGAATGCGCTGGAGATCGAAGGACACAGAATCCTAATCTTTGCTGATTTCTCTGCAGAAGTCCAACGCAAACGAAAGGCTTTCTCCCCAATTTGCTCAGCACTCTTTAGAAAACAACTTAAATTCGCACTCATGTACCCAGCGGTCTTGAAAGTGTACAAGAAGGACGGAACCACACTAACATTTTACGATCCAGAAAAGGCGGAGAGCGAGCTCCGTTTAACATCACCTCAATCCTCCCCGGCCAGACAAAGAGACGAACCTTCTCAAGAGAACACGACAAGCAACAACAAACAGAAGGCGGATCGAGTCCCTCCGGTGGCACCAAAAGAACAACGCCAAAAGCCTACAGCCCCACCAACACCAACAGCTTAAACAATTGGGAGGCGAACCGTGAGTGTGATATAATGAGGGAAAGGACTGTGTTGTGGGGGGACTGTTGAGAGACACTAGAAGAGAACTCTCGGTTTACAAGAATCGTATAGATACTGAATGTAAAAATGTAGAAAGTAAGGATAGAAATGCTGTTTGAAAAGATTAGAGATACTATAGGGGGCACATAAAAGGTACTAAGAGTAAGGGTCTGGAGCGGAATCCCTAGATAGTTTGTTAACGCGACTCACAAAGTGGAATTGAGGGAAGTCGCTTATGCATTCTCTTTTTGGGTACAGGCAATACATCTCCCCCCAAAAGAGACCGCATTTTCATTTCTTTTATATCACCACGCCGTGTTAGCAGCGGAGTGATACTTTATTAGCTGATAGCTCTGGTTTTGTTTTTTGTTTTGTCTTCTCTTTTTTTTTTTTCCTTTGTTTCTATATATACATATAGAGCTCTCATTTGGTGTTAAAAGTTTGATTTGAAATTGATAAATATATAGGTGAACTACAGTACAAGCATAATATAAATTTAAATAGATAATATGCAAATCATTTCCTGGAACGTGAAGGGACTTAGATCCCCACAAAAACGGTCGCTAGTCTTGCGACACTTAAAGCGCCTAAAAGTTGATATTGCACTACTCCAGGAGACACACGTAACCGAAAAAGAATATTTTCGCATGCGAAAATTATGGGTAGGGAAATCTATGGATCACCTGCGGTGCATTCAAAGGCGGGAGTACTATTACTAATTAGGAGGGGGGCAGGCCTAACGGTAGAAGATCAGTGGCACGATTCAAATGGAAGGATCTTACACGTCCACCTGAAAAATATTGTAGAGAATCTGAGTATCTATAATGTATACGGCCCTAATGGCAATAACAAACAATTCTTTAGAGAACTGACAGACAGACTTACGATGGACCCGGTGGAACTTAAAATACTGGGAGGTGATTTTAACTCTGTGCTTAATGCAGCCGAAGACCGACACAGCGACGCGACCAGCGGAAACTCCCAAAAACACCAAGACGCCATGTTCTATAATTTCACCAATACACAACAATTAAGAGATGTGTGGAGGGAGATCAACCCAGAAGGACGGGAATTCACACACTACTCCCATGCACACGACTCCGGGTCGAGAATCGATTATATACTAATGGCCCCTAGCTTACTACCCAGAGTTACTAACACAGACATAGCAGAGCTTATGATTTCAGACCATGCCCCGGTGCTGTTGACACTACAAGATAAAATCCCCAGGGGCACAGACTACCTATGGAAATTCCCTACATTCCTGGCTGAAGACGAGACATTTCAGGGGTTGTTGCGGGGGTGGTGGCTAGAATTCATATCAGATAACGAGACACACTCAGATAATCCCCAACTTTTATGGGACACAGCGAAGGCGGTCATTAGAGGTAAACTGATTGCTTATACAATATCACTAAAAAGGAAAATTAAAGACAATATCAGACATTACAGCTCCCTCCTACGAGTGGCATACACAACTTTTCAATCCAAACCAAACTTGGAAAACAAACAGAAATGGACAGAATCTAAAGAATCATATGAAACATGGCTACATGAACAAGAACAACTGTCATACTCCTATAACGAAGCGCGATTATTCAAATTCGGGAATAAAGCAGGCAAATTAATGGCTAAACTAGCAAACGGACCTTTCGCGGTATCAAATATTTCGGGTCTGAAAGACCAATCTGGTAAAGTACAATCCCATCCGGCAAAAATAAATGAGATTTTTTATAAATTTTATTCACAACTCTACGCAAAAACCCCAATGCATCCAGACGTTCCATTAACCCTCCCCCCCCCCCCCCCCGACATCCCGTTGACCGCGTTGAATGAAGAACAATGCTCTTTCTTAGGGGTCCCTATCACACAAACAGAAGTACAGGAAGCCATATCAAATTTAAAAAACAACAAGGCTCCAGGCCCGGACGGATACACAGGAGAGTTCTTTAAAATACTAAAAGACCAGATGACACCATTAATAGAAAAGCTATTCAACAGCTACATGCAGGGGACTCCTATCCTATCAGATATGAACACGGCCCACATTAAACTTCTCCCCAAACCGGGTAAAGACCCTATGGACGCAACAATGTACCGTCCAATTTCCTTAATTAATACAGACCTAAAACTGATGGCAAAAATCATGGCAGACCGCCTGGCCACCCTGTTGCCCCATCTGATTTCCCCACTTCAGAGCGGCTTTGTAAAGAACAGATCCGCGACAACTAATATAAGGAAAATATTAACAATCCTGGATGATATAAAAATGAACCCAGCAGATCACCCTCAATCGGCACTCTTGACAATAGATGCCGAAAAAGCGTTCGATAATGTCTCGTGGAGGTGGTTGGAGACAGTGATGGACAAAATGGGCTTTAAAGGCCCTTTTCACACTTATATATGGAATGTATACGCCTCCCCGCTGGCTCAAATTTATACTCCAGGCTTCCTGTCCCCAAGGTTCCCATTACAAAAAGGCACCAGACAAGGGTGTCCACTGTCCCCGCTCCTTTTTAACCTTGCGATAGAACCACTGATACACATATTGGAGGGAAATAAAAACATAGAGGGAATTAAAATCCGAAACAAGACTATCAAATCTATGCTCTTCGCAGACGACATTCTGTTAGCCCTAGCATCTCCGCATACAGATCTGCCACAGGTATTTGCCCTCCTAGAATCATTCGGGAAGCAATCAGGATTTAAGGTCAACACCACAAAGTGTGAGTTGCTTGACATTTCTCCTCGAAGCAATCTACACATCGACACTAAAAAAAACTCCTGTCACCATGACGGGGAACTCTATTAAATACCTAGGCATAAATATAGGAAGGGTACCCGAGAGCCTATACAAGCTAAACTACCCCCCAATAATACAAAAAATCATAAACAAACTTCAAAGATGGAATAACCTCCCGCTAACATTTATGGGGAGATGGCACCTAATTAAAATGATCAACTTTCCAAAACTACTATACCAACTACAGACTATCCCACTCTTACTAAAAAGACAAGACATAGGAAAATTATATGCAGCATTCTCTACGTTTATCTGGTCACGCAAACAACCTCGTATTGCCATGTAAAAACTAATGATGTCTAAAAATAGAGGGGGGGGGGGTTGAACCTACCAGACATACACACATATAATGTGGCCAGCTTGGTGAGACATTCGTTAGACTGGCTCCAGGGATCGGATCACTTTTCAAACTACACACTTGAGAAGGAACTACTACATCCATGGAATTTAAACACCCTATTACACACAGGCTTTGCTAAGCTCCCACCTGAGGTTAAACACTCAAACATGGCAAGAGACACTATCGCAGCTTGGAAAACTGCACGCAAGGCATATAAACTATCATTCAAGCTCTCAAAGCATATGGAGTTATGGGGGCACCCTGAATTTAGAGAAGAAAGGACAAACAAAATGTTTAAAGAGTGGCGTAGTAAGGGTATTGGAAGAGTTCAACACCTTCTCCACCATAAAGAGCCTAGGTATAAAACATTCAAGGAGATGCAGGAAACATATGACTTATCTCCATCACACTTCCTACCATATGCGCAAATGCGGGGATTCCTGCGGACAAGGCTAATTGAGATCTCAAAAGAAGCAATAAATAACCCAGTGGATCTACTTATAGGGAACCCTCCCCCAAGACATTCCATATCTGACCTATACCACCGATTCAGGGAAGGATGGGCTTTATCAGACAATAACCAAATGTTTAAAAGATGGGCACGAGAATTACAAGACCCCGAGATAACCCAAAAAATCATCCAAAGCTGGGACGCAGTGAGAAAGACCATAACAAACGAAAGATGGCGCGAAACTTTCTTCAAAATAATACATGGCGCAATATACGGCTTTAACATCCCCCCACACCAGAGAAATCCAGACAGATTACAGGCATGCCCCAAATGCTCCCAACCAAATTCTGATCTACTACACGGACTCTGGCACTGCTCCAAAATTAAAATGTATTGGGAGCAGGTACAAGTGTTGATACAGGAGATAGGGGAGATACTTATCCCCTTGACTCCACAGGCCTACGTATTCCATGTCCTAACCAGCCTCGGTATTCACACTAAGATCATTCATACTATCCTTATAATAAGCAAAAGATGTCTCTTGTCAAACTGGCTACAAGCAACTCCACCGACAACCCTAGATATAATAAGACAACTAAAATACCTACTAAAAATGGAGAGACTGGAAATAGAAAGAAGCGCAGAAGCCCAGGCACCAAAGTTTTTTGCAAAATGGCAAATCTTTATAGAAAAATTTCTAGACCCTGAAGAGATCACTACATGTGTAAAGCCATTTAGAAATACATCTTGGTACTATATCCAGACAGACACCAATCGTCTGGGGAGACTTAAATTAGATTAACATAAACTAATAACGCCACAGCAGATGGGAGAGGAAGTAGACAGAAATGAAGGATAGCTATAAAGTTAGACCTAAGCCCGACCCAGGTTTCAGTCCCAAATCTAATCTAATCCTAAGAATAATAGAAAGATCAGGAAAAAGCATAAGATATTAACACAAAGTTCACATATGGAAGGAAATGATAACCACCACGATCTTTGTTATTGATGATTTATTTGTATATGTATATGTATATACAAGTATGTGGAAACGTACATATATATTTTCTTCTCTATTTCTATTTTTTTCCCCTTTCTCTCCCTTTTCTTTTTCACTATTATTCTACTTTCTTTTCTTATTCAATTATTATACTTTATACAATATGTTGATACCAGCCGAATGAACACAAGCAGAAACCTTTGAGATACACCAAGGACTTTTCGACTGGAAAATGTTATGTTGTATATTATACTATGCTGTTTAAACATATGAAAAATCTCAATAAAAAAGAGTTTATAAAAAAAAAAAAAAAAAAAAAGATGAGTGAATCTACTGGGCAAAGAGTTCCATTACCAAGGCAAATGTAATCTGTGAGAGAGATCAACCCTGGCACTTCTCATTTCAGATGTTGAATGAGTGAGTCTGAGACTGAACCAGATGAATACACCTGAGCCGCTGGGCTAGAATATAGTGGTACTATAGAAGAAACCAAGGGGTCATCAAAGCCAAACCTCAGCATCTAAGAAGCAGAGAAGGTGTCAATGAATCTGTGATGTCAATGGTCTGGCGTCCGTTGATGAACCCCATCTGGTCTTTGTTAATGAGATTTGGCAAAACCTGCAAGAGCCTATTTGCTAATATTCTAGCGTATAATTTTATATCCACGTTCAAAAGGGAGATGGGTTTAAAGTTAGGAGGACAATCCAGGCTTGGGGATAGTTATAAGTGTTTTCGAGATTTCCCTTGGAAGCTATTTTCTGGAACAATCTAAATAGGGGGCCAGAGTAAGTCTATGGGCTTTATAGTATTTGATTGGAAGTCCATCAGTGGGGGATTTGTTAGGCTTGAGGGATTTAATAGCCACTAGGTAGAGTGGTTGCGATGGTTGAGAGAAGGAGTTGTTTTTTTTAAGATTATGTAAAAATTTATAGTAATCCGCTAGTACATTGACAATATCCTGAGGATCAATAGTACATTGAAAATACCTTGAGGGTCAAAGATTTTATTTTCTTTGGCATCACAGATACGGGGTATGCAGGATTTGTTTGTTCTCGATTTTTGCCTGTCTCGCAAGCATGGCTACTGGTTTATTACCTTGCAAGTAATTAGAGATGAGCGAGCACCAAAATGCTCGGGTGCTCATTACTCGGAACGAACTTTTCGCGATGCTCGAGGGTTCGTTTCGAATAACGAACCCCATTGAAGTCAATGGGCGACCCGAGCATTTTTGTATTTCGCCGATGCTCGCTAAGGTTTTCATGTGTGAAAATCTGGGCAATTCAAGAAAGTGATGGGAACGACACAGCAACGGATAGGGCAGGCGAGGGGCTACGTGTTGGGCTGCATCTCAAGTTCACAGGTCCCACTATTAAGCCACAATAGCGGCAAGAGTGGGCCCCCCCCCCCTCCCAAAAACTTTTACTTCTGAAAAGCCCTCATTAGCATGGCATACCTTTGCTAAGCACCACACTAGCTACAACAAAGCACAATCACTGCCTGGATGACACTCCGCTGCCACTTCTCCTGGGTTGCATGCTGACCAACCGCCCCCCCTCCCCCCCACAGCGCACACCAAAGTGTCCCTGCGCAGCCTTCAGCTGCCCTAATGCCACACCACCCTCATGTCTATTTAGAAGTGCGTCTGCCATGAGGAGGAACCGCAGGCACACACTGCAGAGGGGTTGGCACGGCTAGGCAGCGACCCTCTTTAAAAGGGGCGGGGTGATAGCCCACAATGCTGTACAGAAGCAATGAGAAATATAATCCTGTGCCACCGCCATCAGGAGCTGCACACGTGGGCATAGCAATGGGGAACCTATGTGCCACACACTATTCATTCTGTCAAGGTGTCTGCATGCCCCAGTCAGACTGGTAATATGTACCTTAACAGTAACCGCGTTGGTGGTAATGTGGTGGTGACTGCGGACCTAGTAGCGCGGTTTTATTTTGTTGGTTTTCGGAATGTGGCCAGGATTAAGTGGGCCGTGGCAGGGGGATGTTTTTGAGGCACTACGTGTCCTCTCCACGTGTCCGTGGTTATATGCACCTTAACAGTAACCGCGTTGGTGGTAATGTGGTGGTGACTGCGGACCTAGTAGCGCGGTTTTATTTTGTTGGTTTTCGGAATGTGGCCAGGATTAAGTGGGCCGTGGCGGGGGGATGGTGGGGGGGCTCTCTTGTAGTGTCGGTAAAGGTGAAATTCTTGGACTGGCACCAGACGAACCAATGCAAAGGCATTTGCCAAGAATGTTTTCCCTGTTGGAGGAGGAGGGGGATGTTTTTGAGGCACTACGTGTCCTCTCCACGTGTCCGTGGTTATATGCAGCTTAACAGTAACCGCGTTGGTGGGAAATGGCCTCGCCGCCATCATGTCTTTGGGAAGCCTCTATTTCCACACCCCAGAGACATACCATTAGCAGCGGTATAGGCAGAGCCCAGAATTCGTAACATTTCAGCCGTAGCATTAGGACAGGCCCCACTAACATATCACTAGCAGCATTATAGCGGGAGCGCAGTCTTCGTTCCATGTCAGCAATAGTAGCACTCAAGACAGGCCCCAGTAACAATTCCGAAGCAGCAGTATAGCGGGAGCGCAGTCTTCGTTCCATGTCAGTAATAGTAGCACTCAAGACAGGCCCCAGTAACAATTCCGAAGCAGCAGTATAGCGGGAGCGCAGTCTTCGTTCCATGTCAGTAATAGTAGCACTCAAGACAGGCCCCAGTAACAATTCCGAAGCAGCAGTATAGCGGGAGCGCAGTCTTCATTCCATGTCAGTAATAGTAGCACTCAAGACAGGCCCCAGTAACAATTCCGAAGCAGCAGTATAGCGGGAGCGCAGTCTTCGTTCCATGTCAGTAATAGTAGCACTCAAGACAGGCCCCAGTAACAATTTTGAAGCAGCAGTATAGTGGGAGCGCAGTCTTAGTTCCATTTCAGTAGCTGCAGTATAGCCAAGGCCCAAGTAACATTTATGTAGCTAAAGTGTAGGCCAACCCCACACACACTTCTGTACCATGAGTGCAGGCGAAGAACATACAAGTTGCTATGATTACACTGTAGGTGAGGGCCCCAAAAAATTGGTGTACCAACAGTACTAATGTACCTCAGTAAAAATTGGCCATGCCCAACCAAGATGGCAGGTGAAACCCATTAATCGCTTTGGTTAATGTGGCTTAAGTGGTAACTAGGCCTGGAGGCAGCCCAGTTTAACGAAACATTGGTTCAAGTTAAAGTTTCAACACTTTTAAGAGCATTGAAACATTGATGAGTGAGCCTTGTGGCCCTAAGAAAAATTGCCCGTTCAGCGTGATTACGTGAGGTTTCAGGAGGAGGAGCAGGAGGAGGAGCAGGAGGAGGAGGAGGAATATTAGACACAGATTGATGAAGCAGAAATGTCCCCGTTTTGGATGGTGAGAGAGAACGTAGCTTCCATCCGCGGGTGCAGCCTACGTATTGCTTACGTATCGCTGCTGTCCGCTGGTGGAGAAGAGAAGTCTGGGGAAATCCAGGCTTTGTTCACCTTGATGAGTGTTAGCCTGTCGGCACTGTC
This sequence comes from Eleutherodactylus coqui, assembly GCF_035609145.1. Taxonomy (NCBI): domain Eukaryota; kingdom Metazoa; phylum Chordata; class Amphibia; order Anura; family Eleutherodactylidae; genus Eleutherodactylus; species Eleutherodactylus coqui. The sequence goes on along the minus strand of NC_089839.1, from coordinate 108,630,441 downwards.
GGTTGACAGGCGGGTACGCTTATCTGTGATGATTCCCCCAGCCGCACTAAACACCCTCTCCGACAAGACGCTAGCCGCAGGACAAGCAAGCACCTCCAGGGCATACAGCGCGAGTTCAGGCCACGTGTCCAGCTTCGACACCCAGTAGTTGTAGGTGGCAGAGGCGTCACGGAGGACGGTCGTGCGATCCGCTACGTACTCCCTCACCATCCTTTTACAGTGCTCCCGCCGACTCAGCCTTGACTGGGGAGCGGTGACACAGTCTTGGTGGGGAGCCATAAAGCTGTCCAGGCCCTTAAAGACTGTTGCACTGCCTGGGCTGTACATGCTGCTCGATCTCCGCACCTCCCCTGCTACCTGGCCCTCGGAAATGCGCCTTCTGCCACTAGCGCTGTCGGATGGGAATTTTACCATCAGCTTGTCCGCCAGGGTCCTGTGGTATAGCAACACTCTCGAACCCCTTTCCTCTTCGGGAATGAGACTGGTAAGGTTCTCCTTATAGCGTGGGTCGAGCAGTGTGTACACCCAGTAATCCGTAGTGGCCAGAATGCGTGCAACGCGAGGGTCACGAGAAAGGCATCCTAACATGAAGTCAGCCATGTGTGCCAGGGTACCCGTACGCAACACATGGCTGTCTTCACTAGGAAGATCACTTTCAGGATCCTCCTCCTCCTCATCCTCCTCAGGCCATACACGCTGAAAGGATGACAGGCAAGCAGCAGGGGCACCGTCAGCAGTGGGCCAAGCTGTCTCTTCCCCCTCCTCATCCTCCTCATGCTCCTCCTCCTCCTCCTCCTCCTCCTGAATGCGCTGAGATATAGACAGGAGGGTGCTCTGACTATCCAGCGACATACTGTCTTCCCCCGCCTCCGTTTCCGAGCGCAAAGCGGCTGCCTTTATGGTTTGCAGGGAACTTCTCAAGATGCATAGCAGAGGAATGGTGACGCTAATGATTGCAGCATCCCCGCTCACCACCTGGGTAGACTGCGCAAAGTTTCCAAGGACCTGGCAGATGTCTGCCAACCAGGCCCACTCTTCTGAAAAGAATTGAGGAGGCTGACTCCCACTGCGCCGCCCATGTTGGAGTTGGTATTCCACGATAGCTCTACACTGCTCATAGAGCCTGGCCAACATGTGGAGCGTAGAGTTCCACCGTGTGGGCACGTCGCACAGCAGTCGGTGCACTGGCAGATTAAAGCGATGTTGCAGGGTGCGCAGGGTGGCAGCGTCCGTGTGGGACTTGCGGAAATGTGCGCAGAGCCGGCGCACCTTTACGAGCAGGTCTGACAAGCGTGGGTAGCTTTTCAGAAAGCGCTGAACCACCAAATTAAAGACGTGGGCCAGGCATGGCACGTGCGTGAGGCTGCCGAGCTGCAGAGCCGCCACCAGGTTACGGCCGTTGTCACACACGACCATGCCCGGTTGGAGGCTCAGCGGCGCAAGCGAACGGTCGGTCTGCTCTGTCAGACCCTGCAGCAGTTCGTGGGCCGTGTGCCTCCTATCTCCTAAGCTGAGTAGTTTCAGCACGGCCTGCTGACGCTTGCCCACCGCTGTGCTGCCACGCCGCGCGACACCGACTGCTGGCGACGTGCTGCTGCTGACACATCTTGATTGCGAGACAGAGGTTGCGTAGGAGGAGGAGGAGGAGGGTGGTTTAGTGGAGGAAGCATACACCGCCGCAGATACCACCACCGAGCTGGGGCCCGCAATTCTGGGGGTGGGTAGGACGTGAGCGGTCCCAGGCTCTGACTCTGTCCCAGCCTCCACTAAATTCACCCAATGTGCCGTCAGGGAGATGTAGTGGCCCTGCCCGCCTGTGCTTGTCCACGTGTCCGTAGTTAAGTGGACCTTGCCACTAACCGCATTGGTGAGGGCGCGTACAATGTTGCGGGAGACGTGGTCGTGCAGGGCTGGGACGGCACATCGGGAAAAGTAGTGGCGACTGGGAACTGAGTAGCGCGGGGCCGCCGCCGCCATCATAGCTTTGAAAACCTCCGTTTCCACAACCCTATACGGCAGCATCTCAAGGCTGATAAATTTGGCGATGTGGACGGTTAACGATTGAGCGTGCGGGTGCGTGGCGGCGTACTTGCGCTTGCGCTCCAACACTTGCGCTAGCGACGGCTGGACTGTGCGGTGCGAGACATTGGTGGATGGGGCCGAGGACAGCGGAGGTGAGGGTGTGGGTGCAGGCCATGAGACGGTTGTGCCTGTGTCCTGAGAGGGGGGTTGTATCTCAGTGGCAGGTTGGGGCACAGGGGGAGAGGCAGCGGTGCAAACCGGAGGCAGTGAACGGCCTTCGTCCCACCTTGTGGGGTGCTTGGCCATCATATGTCTGCGCATGCTGGTGGTGGTGAGGCTGTTGGTGGTGGCTCCCCGGCTGATCTTGGCGCGACAAAGGTTGCACACCACTGTTCGTCGGTCCTCAGGCGTCTCTGTGAAAAACTACCAGACCTTTGAGCACCTCGGCCTCTGCAGGGTGGCATGGCGCGAGGGGGCGCTTTGGGAAACAGTTGGTGGATTATTCAGTCTGGCCCTGCCTCTACCCCTGGACACTGCACTGCCTCTTGCAACCTGCCCTGCTGCTGCCTCCCCCTCTGAAGACCTGTCCTGAGTAGGCGTTGCACACCAGGTGGGGTCAGTCACCTCATTGTCCAGCTGCTCTTCCTCCGAATCCTCTGTGCGCTCCTCCCTCGCACTTACTGCCCTTACTACTACCTCACTGCAAGACAACTGTGTCTCATCGTCATCGTCCTCCTCACCCACTGAAAGGTCTTGAGACAGTTGGCAGAAGTCCCCAGCCTCATCCCCCGGACCCCGGGAACTTTCCAATGGTTGGGCATCAGTGACGATAAACTCCTCTGGTGGGAGAGGAACCACTGCTGCCCAATCTGAGCAGGGGCCCGAGAACAGTTCCTGAGAGTCTTCCCGCTCCTGAGCATGTGTCATTGTAGTGGAGTGAGGAGGCTGGGAGGAAGGAGGAGCAGCAGACAGAGGATTCGGATTTGCAGCACTGGACGGCGCAGAACTCTGGGTGGATGATAGCTTGCTCGAAGCACTTTCTGCCATCCAGGACAGGACCTGCTCACACTGCTCATTTTCTAATAAAGGTCTCCTGCGTGGACCCATTAATTGTGCGATGAATGTGGGGACGCCAGAAACGTGCCTCTCTCCTAATCGCGCAGCAGTCGGCTGCGACACACCTGGATCAGGAGCTCGGCCTGTGCTCACACCCTCACTTGGGCCTACGCGTCCTCGGCCGCGTCCACGTCCTCTAGCCCTACCCCTACCCCTCAGCATGCTGTATTACCAGTGATTTCACAGCCAGGAAATAAATTGGCGCAAGCCTGCAGGCCAAATAGAATTTTTTCCCTGCTTTTTACAAGGAACACCCACACTGCGTGTATTCAATGAATACTAAGTTTAATAAGTGTGTTGTGGCCCTGCCAATTTGTCCCAGAACTGCAGTGATGCAAAGTAATTCGCTACCTACAGCAGATCAGGGATTTCCCATGCAGGAAAAAAATTGCCGCACGCCTGCGGTAAAACGTAGCTGACTGCGTCTGATTTTTTCTGAACGTTCAGCGCACAGCACACACGTACACAGAGCCCTGAGTACTGTAAGAGGCAGGCCAAATAGAATTTTTTCCCTGCTTTTTACAAGGAACACCCACACTGCGTGTATTCAATGAATAATGTATGTCTTCTGGCCCTGCCTACACAATTCTATCCCTGTAGTATTAATGCCGGGTGCAATGCTCTGCACAGCTGGTTTTGAGAAAAAAAAAATAAAATGCAACACTGCTAACAGCAGCCTGGACAGTACTGCACACGGATAGATGTGGCCCTAGAAAGGACCGTTGGGGTTCTTGAAGCCTACACTAACTCCTAACACTCTACCTGCCTAACCCCCACTTCTGTCCCTATTGCAGGGCGCAATGCTCTGCAGATCCAATTTTGGAAAAAAAAAAATAAAATACTGTGCTAACACAGTACTGCACACTAGTAGATGTGGCCCTAAGAAGGGCCGTTGGGGTTCTTGAAACCTACACTAACTCCTAACGCTCTCCCTACAGCAGCTCCAGCACGATAGTACTTTCCCTCAGCTAAGTCACAAGGCATGTGTGGCGAGCCGCGGGAGGGGCCGATTTTTATACTCGGGTGACATCAGATCTCCCCAGCCACTCACAGCAGGGGGGTGGTATAGGGCTTGAACGTCACAGGGGGAAGTTGTAATGCCTTCCCTGTCTTTCAATTGGCCAGAAAAGCGCGCTAACGTCTCAGAGAGGAAACTGAAAGTAACCGGAACACCGCGTGGTACTCGTTACGAGTAACGAGCATCCCGAACACCCTAATATTTGCACGAATATCAAGCTCGGACGAGTACGTTTCACTCATCTCTACAAGTAATATGTTTCCACAAAGCTAGGTCATAGTTAGAGATGAGCGAGCACACTCGTCCGAGCTTGATGCTCGTTCGAGTATTGGGGTACTCGAGATGCTCGTTACTCAAGTCAATTGCTTTTCCTTTCCTGCACGTTTAGCGCCATTTTCTAGCCAATAGACATGCGGGGAAGGCATTACCACTTCCTGCAGTGAAGTGCCAGCTTCAGGGGGAGAGACAAGTGCAGCAGCAGGACAGGTTGGAAGAGGCAGGGCCAGAGCGAAGAATCCCCCAACTGTTTCCCAAAGCACCCCCTCGCGGCAAGCCTCTGTGCGGAGGGCTAGGTGTTCAAAGGTGTGGATGTTTTTTAGTGGGAGCGCGGACGGCCGACAACCAGTGGTGTGCAACCTGTGTCGCACCAAGATCAGCCGGGGAGCCACCAGTACCAGCCTCACCACCACCAGCATGCGCAGGCATATGATGGCCAAGCACCCCACAAGGTGGGACGAAGGCCATTCACCGCCTCCGGGTCACACCACTGCCTCTTCCCCTGTGCCTCTACCTGGCACACAGATCCAATCCCCCTTCCAGGACACAGGCTCTAGCACCTCCCGGCCTGCACCCACACCCTCACCTCCACTCCATCCAGCAATGTCTCTCAGTGCAGCGTTCAGCTGTCGCTAACACAAGCGTTGGAGCGAAAGCGCAAATACGCCGGCACCCACCCACATGCACAAGCTTTAAACGTGCACATTGCCAAATTAATCAGCCTGGAGATGCTTCTGTACAGCCTTGTGGAAACTGAGGCTTTCAAAAACATGATGGCGGCGGCAGTCCCGCACTACTCGGTCCCCAGTCGCCACTATTTTTCCCGGTGTACCATCCCCGCCCTACACCACCACATCTTTTGCAACATAAATCGTGCACTCACCAACGCGGGAGGCACGGGCAGGGCCACTATATCTCCCTGACGGCACATTGGGTGAACTTAGAGGCTGGAACCGAATCAGAGCCTGAGACCGCTCTCACGTCCTACCCACACGCAGAATAGCGGGTCCTACCTCGGTGCTTGTATCTGCGGCATTTTATGCCACCTCCTCCAAACCCTCCCCCTCCTCCTCCCTCTCTGCCACCTCTACCACCTCTACCTCTCAATTAAGAAGTGTGAGCACGTCGCCAGCAGTCGGTACCACGCGACAGCACAACGGTGGGCAAGCGTCAGCAAGCTGTGCTGAAACTAATCAGCTTAGGTGACGAGGCACATGGCCCCCGAGCTGCTGCAGGGTCTGCAGAGCAGACCAGCCTCTGGCTTTCGCCACTGAGCCTCCAACTGGGCATGGTTGTGTGTGACAACGGCCGTAACCTGGTGGCAGCTCGGCAGCCTCACACACGTGCCATGCCTGGCCCACGTCTTCAATCTGGTGGTTCAGTGGTTTCTGAAAAACTACCCCCACTTGTCTGACCTGCTCGGCAAGGTGCGCCGCGTCTGTGCACATTTCTGCAAGTCCACCATGGACACTGCCACCCTGAGGACCCTGCAACGTCGGTTTCAGCTGCCAGAGCACCGACTGCTGTGCGACATCCCCACACGCTGGAATTGTATGCTGCACATGTTGGCCAGGCTGTACGAGCAGCGTAGAGCAATAGTGGGCGGCAACATGGGTGGCGGAGTGGTAGTCAGCCTCCGCAATTCTTTACTGAGGAGTGGGCATGGATGGCAGATATCTGCCAGGTCCTTGGAAACTTTGAGGAGTCTACCCAGATGGTGAGCGGCGATGCGGCAATCATTAGCGTTACCATCCTGCTGCTTTGCCTGCTGAGAAGTTCACTGCTAAGCATAAAGGCCGACGCTTTGCGGTTGGAACAGGAGACGGGGATGACAGTATGTCGCTTGATAGCCAGACCACCCTCATGTCTATATCTCAGCGCATTTTGGATGAGGAGGAGGGGCAGGAGACAGCTGGCCACACTGCAGAGGGTACCCATACCGCTTGCCTCTCATCTGTTCAGCGTGTATGGGCTGAAGAGGAGGAGGAGGATCCTGAAAGTCATCTTCCTAGTGAGGACAGCAATGTGTTGCATACTGGGACCCTGTCACACATGGCTGACTTCATGTTAGGCTGCCTTTCCCGTGACCCTCACGTTAGACGCATTCTGGCCAACACGGATTACTGGGTGTACACCCTTCTCGACCCACGTTATAAGGAGAACCTTTCCACTCTCATTCCTGAAGAGGTAAGGGGTACGAGAGTGATGCAATACCACAGGGCCCTGGTGGAAAAGGTGATGCTAAAGTTCCCATCTGACAGCGCTAGTGGCAGAAGACGCAGTTCAGAGGGCCAAGTAGCAGGGAAGGAGCGAGGATCAGGCAGCATGTCCAGCGCAGGCAGGGGAACACTCTCCAAGGCCTTTGCCAGCTTTATGGCTCCCCAGCAAGACTGCGTCACCATTCCCCAGTCATGCCGGAGTCGGAGGGAGCACGTAGCCGATCGTACCACCATCCTCCGTGATGCCTCTGCTCCATACAACTATTGGGTGTCAAAGCTGGACACGTGGCACGAGCCCTGGAGGTGCTGGCCTGCCCTGCTGCTAGTGTCTTGTCAGAGTGCAGCTGGGGGAATCATCACGGATAAGCGTACCCGCCTGTCGACTGCCAGTGCCGACATGCTTACACTCATAAAGATGAACAAAGGCTGGATTTCCCCAGACTTCTCTTCTCCACTGGCGGAAAGAAGTGGAACCTAATGATTCTTTTCGCTGCAACGGGAGAAAAATGCATCATCTATCACCACAAAAAAGGGGGAATTAGCTTTGTCAATCACTCCTCCTCCTAAAACAGCATGTCATCACGCTGAACTGCCAATTTTTCTGTATCCCAAAAGGCTCTGTTTAAAAGTTTTTTTAATAATTTTTCAAAGTTTCAAAAGTATTGATACTTTAACACAAACTAATTTCTTTCACAGGGCTGCCTCCAGGCTCTGTTACAAATTAAGCAACAGCGAGCTGTATCTTTAAAAAATGTTTATGGGTTTCACCTGCCCTCGCGGTTGAGCAATTTTTCAGGGGTGCACTTGTACTCTTGGTACACCAATTTTTCTGGCCCTCGCCTATACTGGTATCTAACTAATTTTACCGGCCTTCGCCTATACTCTTGGTACACCAATGTTTCAGGGGTTCACCTACACTCTTGCTATAGAAATGTTACTGGGGTCCGCCTATGCAGTTTCTACTGAATGGTTTGAGGGGTTCACCTATACTCTTGCTACAGAAATGTTACTGGGGTCTGCCTATACTCTTGCCACAGAAATGTTACTGGGGTCTGCCTATACTTTTGCTACAGAAATGTTACTGGGGTCCACCTATGCAGTTTCTACTGAATGGTTTGAGGGGTTCAACTATACTTTTGCTACAGAAATGTTACTGGAGTCTCCCTATACTCTTGCTGCAGAAATGTTACTGGGGTCCGCCTATACTTTTTCTACAGAAATGTTACTGGGGTCCGCCTATACTTTTGCTACAGAAATGTTACTGGGGTCCGCCTATACTCTTGCTACAGAAATGTTACTGGGGTCTGCCTATATTTTTGCTACAGAAATGATACTGGGGTCCACCTATGCAGTTTCTACTGAATGGTTTGAGGGGTTCGCCTATACTTTTGCTACAGAAATGTTACTGGGGTCTCCCTACACTCTTGCTACAGAAATGTTACTGGGGTCTGCCTATACTTTTGCTACAGAAATGTTACTGGGGTCCGCCTATACTCTTGCTACAGAAATGTTACTGGGGTCTCCCTATACTCTTGCTACTGAAGTGTTACTGGGGTCTGCCTATACTTTTGCTACAGAAATGATACTGGGGTCCGCCCATGCAGTTTCTACTGAATGTTTTGAGGGGTTCGCCTATACTTTTGCTACACAAATATTACTGGGGTCTGCCTCTACTCTTGCTATAGAAATGTTACTGGGGTCCGCCTATACTCTTACTACAAAAATGTTACTGGGGTCTGTCTATGCTGTGGGTGCACAAAGACTTCCCATCGCGGTGTTTTACCTATCTGGCACAAATACACTGGCTGACTTGGGCAGAAATGTGGGTCAAGGCCGAGGTCCTTGGCGGGGTGAAACTCTGCCATGTTTGGGCACTCTGATTTCTTCCTGTGTAATACCATCTTTGTGCACCAACAGCATAGGCGAGCCCAAGGAACTCAAAGACTTCCCATTGCGGTGTTGAGCTATCTGACACCTACACAGAATGAATTGTGTGGGAACATATGGATTTCCCATTGCTATGTAACCCGCGGCACCTTGGGTCACACACGGTGATGGCTGGGACTGAGCCTGACCCTGGGCCTGCTCACATGCTTCCCACACAGAGTATTGCTGCATTGTGGAGATGTGTAGAAGTGCTGGCACCTGAGTCCCCTTTATGCCCACTTTTGCGGCTCCTGACAATTTTGTGACGGAGGTGGCATGGGATTGGAATAATGATCGTACATCAATTTATCATCCATTCTCAACAGCATTGTGGGCTAACGCCCACACTTTCAAAGAGGGTCGCTACCTGGCCCTGCCAACCCTCTGCAGTGTGTGCCTCCGGTTCCTCCTCATCCAGTACGCACTTATAAATAGACCTGAGGGTAGTGTGGCTATGAAGCGAGCGTGTGGCATGAGGGCAGCTGAACGCTGCGCAGGGAAACTTTTGTGTGTGCTGTGGACGCAGGGTCTTGCGGGGGGGGGGGTTGGACTGCAATGCCAGCATGTAACCCAGGAGAAGAGGCAGCAGTGTCACCCACATGCAGTGATTGTCCTTGGTTGCAGATAGTGTGGTGCTTGGCTAAGATGTGCTAGCGCGTGTGCCTTGCTAATGAGGTTTGTCCCAAGTAAATTGTTAGGGAGGTGACCGCCAGACTCTTGCCCCCATTTTGGCTTAATAGAGGGACCTAGGAGCCTCAGATGCAGCCATGCATGCTGCCCCTGCCCTTCCTTATCCGTTTCTGTGGTGCTTCCATGACTTTCTGACGTTTTCTGGTGTTTCACAGTCATCACCTATGCGGAGCATCGGTCCCATACAGAAATGCTGGGAAGTCCCCCATTGACTTCAATGGGATTCGTTATGCGAAACGAGCTCTCAAGCATTACGAAAAGTTTGACTCGAGCAATGAGCACCCGAGCAGATTGGTGCTCGCTCATCTCTAGTCATAGTCATACACATTAACCCCTTAGTGATGGAGTATTTTGCTTTTTTCCATTTTTGTTTTTTCCTCCTCCCTTTTAAAAAATCTTAGCTCTTTTATTTATCCATTGACGTCACTGTATGAGGGCTTGTTTTTTGCGGGACGAGTTGTATTTTTCAATGGTGCTATTTATTGTACCATATAATGTACTGAAAAACTTTTTAAAAATTCTAATTGAAGAGAAAAAGAAAAAAAAAAACAACATTCCACCATCTTTCGGTGCGTCCTGTTTCTACGGCGCACAGCACAAATGACCCAATAACTTTATTCTATGGATCAGTACGATTACAACGATACCAAACTTATTTAGTTTTTTTTTTGTTGCTGTACTACTTGTATATTTTTTTTAAAGATATTTAATTTTTTTCAATTATTTTATGTGTCCATTTTCTGCGCACAATAATTTTTTCTTAATTTTTCTGTCGACATAGTTGTGCGAGGGCTCATTTTGTGCGGTACATCCTGTCTTTTCCGATGGTACCATTGTTGCGTACAATTGACTTTTTGATAGCTTTTTATTACATTTTTTTCTGGGAGATAGGGTGACCAAAAAAGTGTATTTCTGGCGGGGGTTTTTTTTTGGACCATGTTCACTGTGCGGGGTAAATAATGCATTACTTTGATAGATCGGACTTTTACCGACGCAGCGAAACCAAACACGTATTTTTGGTTTATAATTTTGATTTTTATATAATCAAGAAGTGATTGGGATGATTGAGGAGCATATTTTGGAAGCTGTAATTATTAAGCCTCCATATTTTAATGGGTGGGAGATTGTATTGCTCTTGAAGCAACTGCATTACAGGAGTGTGGTCTGACCAGGATATCGTGCCTATCACTGTAGAGGTGACGTTATTTACCATATATATACCCTATGGGTGTGAGAGTAGAAAGTATAATCACACTCTGATTTATCAAATTAATTGTGATTATTAAGGAGGGGGACTGTAGAAGTTGATTGATCATAGGGTCTGACACTGGATAAGGCCATACAAGGCCAAAGGGTTTTGTTCAAGTTGCCCAGTAGTATCAGGGGACCTACTTTAAAGTTCTTTATGATTCTGATAATCTCTTTGATAAGTGTGCTGTCTGGAATTGGGAGCATATATTGAGGCTATGGTGTACTTGGCGTTATTGATATTGCAAATCAAAATGATATGTCGGCGCCATTCTCATCAAGGATTTCTTTTTCTAAGGTGAATGTAACAGAATCTTCAACCGCTAAGGAAACTCCACTTTTTTATACGTTGTGGGAGAGGGAAAAAATGTAGGGGTATCGCTTGTGTGATAGTCTAAATGTATCCTCCTTGTTTAAATGCGTCTCTTGGACCCCTACAATGTCTGCAGATGTTATACGAGCCTCCTTCCACGCCATTGACCTTTTTAAAGGGTCGAGTATAAGCCCTTAGCCTTAACTGATATTTATGTTAAATAACATGGTGGGGGAAAAAAGAACTTTGCCCTGATTAGAATGGGGCCCGAGGAGCATTGCTTCAGCTCAAGAGCCTCACAGCACAGCCAAGAATAAGACCTGAATTATATGTAGCTCCGACCAGTTTAAAGGAGACAATAGAAAGGAAATCCTAAAACAAACATTGAACCTTAAAGCTAGACTGAAAAAAACATTAGAAAACTTAACATTTTAAATGGTATCCATATTACCATAGTCCTGGTTACCAGTAAATAATGTGCCAAAATCTGCTAAGTAGACTAGAATAAGGGTACACCTGTTTTAGAAATTGTCCTCCATTTGGCAGGGGTATTCTTCTTGCTTTGATATGTTGGTCATCGGTCCCTTAGGTCAACATTTGAAGGGGAGCTGTTCATCCATTCTCATGGGAGACCTGTGGGAGGAGATCCCAATTCCTGTAGAGCTTCTTCTGGTGTCTGGGCAATAAATTTTGCACCGCTTCTTGTGATGATGAGCTTAACTGGAAAACTCCATTTGTATATGATGTCATGATCTTGCAGTGGTTGGGTGCTGGAAGCATATGCACTTCTCCTCAAAAGCGTCACTGGAGAGAAATCTGCAAAGATTAAAATATTTTTTGAAGTGTTCTGAGAGAGTGGTCAAGAGCCTGGTCACCTCCAGTATTCTTTCATTTATGTGAAAAAAAAATTATGCGGATGATAATGTCTCAATATAGACGCAGGAAGAGACTGGTTTAGGGAGCCCGTGTGCTCCATTAATGGTAAGATCGAGCTGGGTAGCTTCAGGTAATAAAGTAGTAAAGATTTCATAGAATTCCCTCAGTTCCACCCGTTCATGGTACTTTTCTAAGCCTGAGATTATTCCTTCTGGACCCGTCTTCTGCATCTACAAACTGATGACCCTGAAATTCAAGCTTGCTATGTTGACAAGCTCGTTGTGGGCATATGTCAACTCCTCCATTTATTTTTCAAAATGGTAAGTGTGGTCCCCTATCTGATGCAATTTCTGTTTGACTGGCCATGTAGGCATGGATAAAAGGCTGCTTGCTTGCAAAGTATTTGCCACAAGATCCGCGAGCATCAGCACTACCTCGCTCATCCCAAGTGAACGCCTAGGCAAACCTTTCAGTGAAACTTTCTGGTGTGGATTGTCTGACAAAGCTGCTCTAGGCTGCTGCTGGCCAGCGCCATCTTGAGAGGATTCACTGGCCAGGAAGCACTTGGTAAGTTTCAGAGGCCTCCACTTGTTCCTGCACCGAAACGGCTTTCCAGTAGTATTAGTGGTATTAGCCGATATTAGATGTCACTTCAAAGTTCAGTGAAATGGGTGTATACATGCCCTTATGTGCTGATTTTATGCCAAGTGGTTTGGCAGTGAAGGACAATATGTCTTCCTTCATGCGCCGCTAGTCTTGTATCAGTTTAACTCCAGTCTTAAAACTGAGGGCTTATTCACACTTGCATATGAAGCTATGGAGGCACAATATGGGTTTTTTTTTTTCAACAGATGATAATGGAGCAAATATGACCTATGCAAATATGGAACAAGCAGTTTTGAATTCCACCCATTAACTTCTGTGGGCTGCCATGGTGCAAAGACGCATCTGGGGGGAACATGCCACATTTGGAAAAAAATAAGATAAGCATGGTTTCAAATCTGTGTTGAAACTTCAGTGCAAAGGTTCTGTCGCAGATCCGGTGCAAAATACAAGAAGAAAAGCACCCACAGCACTTTTTCTTCTGGCTAAAAAACAGACAACTGATAGAGCTGAAGGGGATTCCTCTTTCCTGCTCTCCACATGGGATAGGAAAAGGGAACCTCCAACGCAGGTGTGAAACCCACCTAAAAGCACTTAATGTATTGGAAATACATTTTTCAGATCTGTAATGCACAATGTGGATAAATCTCCAAGAAGGAGTGATTTTGTTCCCTTTCCCTATGTGTTAAGAGGATCGTACATGTAGCTACAATTCTTTAATACAATTGTAAAGATCATATATAAAAGGTGAAGGTGCTCACTGACTGACTCACCATTAATTCTCTAACTTCCCAATGTCGTGACTTCCCATTCCCCAAATGTGAATAGTAGAGGGGTCACAGCTCGATTATTCAATGCTAAGCGTGAACCTTGGGGCGAGCATTCTTTAGGTCCTTAGTGAGGAGAGTAAGAAGGGTGGCACATTCTGCAGAGGGATATCCGTACAGGCAGCCTGAGGAGAATCTAATGCTCCTCTATGTGTATACATATTTTATTCCTCAATTACTCTAAATTTTTCTGTGCCAACAACACGTAAACACCTATATCAACTTAACTCGGGCGAAGCTGGGTATATCAACTAGTTCCAACCAATAGAGGATACCTTCATCATAATGGAATATCTGAGGCAATACGGCACAATTCATTTAGGCTTTTTCATATGAAATATAGCACATAAAAATGCCTTTGTATTAAACTATGGGTGGATGGAGGTACATTAGTACGCCTTGCCTTTCTACAGGTGCTGTAGTACTGGATGGACTACACTACCTAGAGGGGTTGTCAAAATTAGAATTATTTACTGAAGAAAAAAGACGGCTGAGGGGTGACCTCATAATTGTATTAATATATCAGCGGACAATACAGAAATGTCTCCCATCATCTATTTATACTCAGGACTGTTACAAAGCGGCGCCTTCTACATCTAGAGGAAAGAAGGTTTCTACACCAACATAGAAGGAGGTTCTTTACTGTAAGAGCAGTGAGACTATGGAGCTCTCTGCCTGGGGACGTGGTGATGGCAAAATACAATATTATATGTTATAACATTAATAACTTCAAGGGTTGTCGATTGCCATATTGGAGTCGGGAAGGAATTTCTTCCCTTAAATGTGGAAAATTGGCTTCTACCTCATTGGGTTTTTCTTGCCTTCCATTCACTGGATCAACATTGGGCTTAACTGGATGGAGATATGTATTTTTATTTATTTTTGTTCAAATAGTTTTCTGATTATACATTCGTAGATGAGAACATAGAGATATATACATGTTTTAGTCAAACTTACAAGTAATTTGAATCCATCTAGCTATGAAACATACAGAAGGCATGTTTAAGTTAACCCGAATATTATATATCAATCCATACTTAGTAGATTTTGGTAAGTCATTGTGATTACCTTTTAAAGTCTTAAACTTATTAAAATCAACACAAAACTATCAAACTAATAACATAAAATGTCGCCAAGATTTCCATTGAGCATTAAAGTTATTTAGGGTATTATTAGATTTAGCATAATTTTTTTCGTATGTGTAGTGGTCTGCTACTGTGTCTAATAAATCTTCAACCTTCAGGAGCAGAAATCTATCCCCATTTCCTAGTTACTATAAGTTTTTCGCCGCCATCAAAAAGTGGCAAATCCACCTTCTGTGTATTCTTGGTAACAGGTCACACTCCATCAATAACAGCGCACTTTTAGGATTACTCTTTACCTAGGTACCCATTATTATTCAAATACCTCTATCCAGAATAGTTGAACCAATGAGCATTCCCAAAAGATATGGATTAATGTACCCACTTGACTCCAATTCCTCCAGCACTCTTTGCTCCGGAGGGGGAAGATCCATGCAAGTTTCACAGAGGTGAAATACCATCTCGTCAAAATTTTGTAGTGAGATTGCAACAAAGCTGTCAAGAGGGTAGACTTATTAGCCCACTCAAAGGATTTCAACCACTGGGCTTGAGAGAACTCTTGTTTCAAATCTGATTCCCAATTTTTGAGTATACTCTCTTCGAGGTCTCCATATCTCCCGAGAAGACATTATATATTTTCCTGGTCTTTAACCCTTGAGCAGTGATACACCCAGAGAGAATAGATCCCAAACCTTCCGGAGAATCGAGATTCCCCAACTTATTCTTTTTTTTATAAATGATAGTATTTGATAATATGGGAGATATTCACTGTCTCTTAGCCCAAATCTCTTTTTAACCTTGTCGAATATGCTTACCCCCCCCCCCTCCATTATGTCTGAAATATATCTTATGCCCCTTCCATTCCATCCTCCTATTTTTATATCTTGAATTAAATAAGTGAGGGTCTCGATTGGTAGCTTGAGGGATTGGTTTTTCAGGGAGTTTTTGAATTTATATACATAGGTATTCCAGGCTTTCAAGGTTGCCAGCATAGGTGGTGACATGTCTTCAATTCCCCCCAGAAGGGAAAGTTTTGTATAAAGAGCCCCCATCATGTAAGCGGTGAGAAGAGTCTAGTGGTCTATGTTTATTTAAATATTTTTCCATATGGCTCCAAGTCAGTATCTCGGAGTTTCCCAGCCATGATGAAGCTTGATTTAGAACAGTCGCTTGGTAATAGGAATGATAATTTGGGACTCCCAACCCTCCTTGCCTGCGGTGTTGATAAAGAATTTGGGCTGCCACTCTAGGCTTCTTGTTATTCTAAATGTACGTCATCAATTGTTTTTGAAACCCCGACTTGGTGGTTTGTGGAATTGGGTAACAGAGTACGGAAGAAGTATAGGATTTTTGGGAGTATTAACATTTTATGTAGAGCAATTCTCCCAAACTAGGAGTGTTTTTTTTTCTCTATTTGGTCCAAGTCTTTTTGGGTAGACAAAAGCAAAGGTCCTAAGTTAGCCGGCACAATCTTAGATAATGGTTAGCATAGTTTTATGCCCAAATAAGGTATTTCAGAGTGCCATTGGAAGCACACTCTCTCTGGATAGCTAATCTTAGTTGTGTATCTATGTTGATTCCCAGAATATTCAATTTATTTATATTCAATTTATAGTAGGACACTTTACTAAATAACAATGTTTTCTGATACTTTGACAGACCCCTTAAATTCCCTGAGAAAAGTTATTAACACATCATCTGCAAATAATCCAATTTTGTGTTGCCTAAACCCATGAGGTACTTCCCTTATTTCTGGTGAGGTCCTAATCAATTCCACCAGTGGTTCTATGACCATTATGAACAGTGATGGTGAGAAAGGGTACCCCTGGCGAGTCCCATTTGTTATATTGAATGATGAAGGCAGAACTCCGTCCAGCAGGACTCTTGCGGATGGCGAGAAGTACAAATCTTGAACTGCCTGCTGGAACGTGTTCCCTGACATATGTATTTTTTCAGCCTAACATACTGTTTTACTATGATGGCTTTGTACAACGCTGAGTTTGCGAGAATGATATGGCAGTGTTCCTGATCTCCATATTTGTCTTGTTTTTCATCAAACGTGGGGTTTATACACACTGCTGTATTATAGCTTAGTACAAGCTTTGAGCTGTAACAAGGTAGCCTTAAAAATCTAGGGGTATTACTATACTTTCATATTCACTAGTTGCATATGGAGGCTTACAGTTATGGAATTTTAAATATTTGGTGAGTTCCAATGGATGCCTTGTTACAAATATTATCCCCTAGGACCATCACTTTTATGGATTAACATCTGCATAATATGGTGAAGTATGTCTTCACCGAGACAGGAAGAATCAGTGTACCAACCTATAATTTCACCGTACTAATTAGAGGATTGTATATAAAACCTAACTTTTAATATTTAAAAAATTTAAATACTGGACACACACACTGACATACAACAAACATTAGTGTCACTCAATGTGATACCTAATCAACCACTAAATTTCCAGAAAGATTATAGATCCGGATCTGAATGGTGACTTCCACCCACATTATAGCATTCAGGAATAGTGCTTAGAGACGCACATTACTGCAATATTGGAGAAAGTTTAGAGTGATTAATTTTTCATATGAGACTGTCTGATGATTTTATTCAATCTTTGGTTCTTTTCATATTACGGTTCAACGCGTTTCTGTTGCTGATGTAGGGAAAGCTACTAAAAATTATTGCAGAATAGAAGATTCTAAATAACACAGTGGCCTCCAAATAGGCCTCCATCTTAAATAGAAGATGTTCTGGAACACCAGGACCCTCTCTAAAAATGGCAGTCCAACCAAACTAAACAAGACAACTAGGGAGAACTGCTTTAAGCAGGTAGATGAACAAAATACCAAAGATCGTTTTGACCAAGCTCAAGAATTATGTTATGAAGATAGGGAGAACCTTTAAAGTAAGACAAATATGTCTGCAGTACTATGGCCACTGTACAAGATAGTAAAGTTGTAGATAGAAGCAACGCTTCAGTAAAAGGCACATGAGAGCCCACTTTAAGATTACCAAAAGGCACTTAGGTCTATCATAAACAAGATTATTAGTCTGTTGAAACCAAGACTGAAGTTTTTGACTTGAATAACAGTGGGCAATAACAATGTATTTATAGTCAAGCATCATATGTGGTAACATAATGTTGTGTTTATGGTTTCCAGTTGCAAGAAGTGGGACTCTGATTGGGATTTAGTTTAAGTTTAACAGAACAAAGAGTAAGACCTTTAATAAAAACCTGCTGTAGATCATTCTAGGCTTCAGCGTGAGGATTCAATCCTGCAGACTCCTGTGTTCCAAGCGGTGGCTTTGCTGACTCAGCTACTGATTTTTTTTTTTAATAAGTCCTTGCTGCTCATTGCACATTAAAATCCTGGCATTGTTTTACTTGGATTGTCTGATTGGCTCCATTTCTGCACTCCCTATAAACACCCGACCATTCCTTTTACCCATTGCAAGATTATTGCATTTAGCTGTACGCTAGCTCCTTGTTTCCTCTGCTCTTGAACAAACCTTTATTAGTGATATCCATGCCGACCTCTGGCTTGTTACTGACCTCTGCTCAGGACTTAACTCCACTTGTAAACATAAGATTAATATCTATATATATAAAGCTGAAAGCCCTCACTGACTCACTGACTCACTCACTGACTGACTCGCCAAAAGTTCTCCAACTTCCCGATATCGTAGAAACATGAATTTTGGCACGAGCATAGATTATCTCCAAAATAGGAAAAGTAATTGGGTCCCAACTCGATTATTCAATTCTAGCGCAAAAGAATTGGTGTCGAACTTGTACGTACATAATCTAAATCACTCACTTCCCAATGTCATAGAAACGGGAAATTTGGCACAAGCATTGATTATGTCATAAATAGGAAAAGTTAATGGGTCCCAACTCGATTATTCAATTCTATGCGCAAAAGAATTAGCGTCCAAATTTTACGTGCGGAATGTAATTTTCTCACTTTCCGGTGTCATAGAAACGTGAAATTTGGCACGAGCATTGATTATGTCATAAATAGGAAAAGCAAATGGGTCCCAACTCGATTATTCAATTCTAGCGCAAAAGAATTGGCGTCGAAATTTTACGTGCGGAATGTAATTTTCTCACTTTCCAGTGTCATAGAAACGGGAAATTTGGCACGAGCATTGATTATGTCATAAATAGGAAAAGCTAATGGGTCCCAACTCGATTATTCAATTCTATGCGCAAAAGAATTAGCGTCCAAATTTTACGTTCGGAATCTAATTTTCTCACTTTCTGGTGTCATAGAAACATGAAATTTGGCACGAGCATTGATTATGTCATAAATAGGAAAAGTTAATAGGTCCCAACATGATTATTCAATTCTAGCGCAAAAGAATTGGCGTCGAAATTTTACGTGCGGAATGTAATTTCTTCACTTTCCAGTGTCATAGAAACAGGAAATTTGGCACGAGCATTGATTATGTAATAAATAGTAAAAGCTAATGGGTCCCAACTCCATTATTCAATTCTATGCGCAAAAGAATTAGCGTCCAAATTTTACGTACGGAATCTAATTTTCTCCCATTCCGGTGTCATAGAAAAGGGAAATTTGGCACGAGCATTGATTATGTCATAAATAGGAAAAGCTAATGGGTCCCAACTCGATTATTCAATTCTATGCGCAAAAGATTTAGCGTCCAAATTTTACGTGCGGAATGTAATTTTCCCACTTTCCGGTGTCATACAAACAGAAAATTTAGCAAGAGCATTGATTATTTCATGAATAGCAAAAGCGAATGAATCCCAAGTCGATTATTCAATTCTAGCGCAAAAGAATTGGCATCAAAATTTTACGTGCGGAATGTAATTTTTTCACTTTCCGGTGTCAAAGAAACGTGAAATTTGGCACGAGCATTGATTATGTCATAAATAGGAAAAGCTAATGGGTTCCAACTCGATTATTCAATTCTATGCGCAAAAGAATTAGCGTCCAAATTTTACGTGCGGAATGTAATTTCTTCACTTTCCGGTGTCATAGAAACGGGAAATTTGGCACGAACATTGATTATGTCATAAATAGGAAAAGCTAATGGGTCCCAACTCCATTATTCAATTCTATGAGCAAAAGAATTAGCGTCCAAATTTTACGTGCGGAATGTAATTTTCTCACTTTCCGGTGTCATAGAAACGAGAAATTTGGCACGAGCATTGATTATGTCATAAATAGGAAAAGCTAATGGGTCCCAACTCGATTATTCAGTTCTATGCGCAAAAGAATTAGCGTCCAAATTTTACGTACATAATCTAAATCTCTCACTTCCTAATGTCATAGAAACATGAAATTTGGCACAAGCATTGATTGTGCCATAAATATGAAAAGTTAATGGGTCCCAACTCGATTATTCAATTCTAAGCGCAAAAGAATTAGCGTCCAAATTTTATGTATGTAATCTAATTCTCTCACTTCCTGATGTCATTTTATATAAAGGAAGCGTTGCATGGTTACCTCCACGTGGTATTTTCTGGGTAACGCAGAGAACTATGCAAAATGGTGAACATATCTTTTTCCTCAGTATCTCTAAAGTAACCACGACTTCATAAGATTTTCCATGTGAACACCAGATAAACACCAGTACCAAATTAACTCGGGCGAAGCCGGGTATATCAGCTAGTCTATATATATAAAGCTGAAAGCCCTCACTGACTCACTGACTCACTGACTGACTAGCCAAAAGTTCTCCAACTTCCCGATGTCATAGAAACATGAAATTTGGCAGAAGCATAGATTATCTCCAAAATAGGAAAAGAAATTGGGTCCCAACTCGATTATTCAATTCCAGCGCAAAAGAATTGGCGTCGAAATTTTACGTACATAATCTAAATCTGTCACTTCCCAATGCCATAGAAACTTAAAATTTGGCACGGGCATTGATTATGACATAAATAGGAAAAGCTAATGGGTCCCAACTCGATTATTCAATACTATGCGCAAAAGAATTAGCGTCCAAATTTTACGTACGGAATCTAATTCTCTCACTTCCCGGTGTTATAGAAACTCGAAATTTGGCACGAGCATTGATTATGTCATAAATAGGAAAAGCTAATGAGTCCCAACTTGATTATTCAATTCTATGCGCAAAAGAATTAGCGTCCAAATTTTACGTGCGGAATCTAATTTTCTCACTTTCCGGTGTCATAGAAACAGGAAATTTGGCACGAGCATTGATTATGTCATAAATAGTAAAAGCTAATGGGTCCCAACTTGATTATTCAATTCTAGCGCAAAAGAATTGGCGTGGAAAGTTTACGTGCGGAATGTAATTTTTTCACTTTCCGGTGTCATAGAAACGGGAAATTTGGCACGAGCATTGATTATGTCATAAATAGGAAAAGCTAATGGGTCCCAACTCCATTATTCAATTCTATGCGCAAAAGAATTAGCGTCCAAATTTTACGTATGGAATGTAATTTCTTCACTTTCCGGTGTCATAGAAACTGGAAATTTGGCACGAGCATTGATTATGTCATAAATAGTAAAAGCTAATGGGTCCCAACTCGATTATTCAATTCTAGCGCAAAAGAATTGGCGTCGAAATTTTACGTGCGGAATGTAATTTTTTCACTTTCCGGTGTCATAGAAACAGGAAATTTGGCACGAGCATTGATTATGTCATAAATAGGAAAAGCTAATGGGTCCCAACTCGATTATTCAATTCTATGCGCAAAAGAATTAGCGTCCAAATTTTACGTACATAATCTAAATCTGTCACTTCCCAATGCCATAGAAACTTAAAATTTGGCACGGGCATTGATTATGACATAAATAGGAAAAGCTAATGAGTCCCAACTTGATTATTCAATTCTATGCGCAAAAGAATTAGCGTCCAAATTTTACATACGGAATCTAATTTTCTCACTTTCCGGTGTCATAGAATCGTGATATTTGGCACGAGCATTGATTATGTCATAAATAGTAAAAGCTAATGGGTCCCAACTCGATAATTCAATTCTAGCGCAAAAGAATTGGCGTCGAAATTTTACGTTCGGAATGTAATTTCTTCACTTTCCGGTGTCATAGAAACGGGAAATTTGGCACGAACATTGATTATGTCATAAATAGGAAAAGCTAATGGGTCCCAACTCCATTATTCAATTCTATGAGCAAAAGAATTAGCGTCCAAATTTTACGTGCGGAATGTAATTTTCTCACTTTCCGGTGTCATAGAAACGGGAAATTTGGCACGAGCATTGATTATGTCATAAATAGGAAAAGCTAATGGGTCCCAACTCGATTATTCAATTCTATGCGCAAAAGAATTAGCGTCCAAATTTTACGTACATAATCTAAATCTCTCACTTCCCAATGTCATAGAAACATGAAATTTGGCACAAGCATTGATTGTGCCATAAATATGAAAAGTTAATGGGTCCCAACTCGATTATTCAATTCTAAGTGCAAAAGAATTAGCGTCCAAATTTTATGTATGTAATCTAATTCTCTCACTTCCTGATGTCATTTTATATAAAGGAAGCGTTGCATGGTTACCTCCACGTGGTGTTTTCTGGGTAACGCAGAGAACTATGCAAAATGGTGAACATATCTTTTTCCTCAGTATCTCTAAAGTAACCACGACTTCATAAGATTTTCCATGTGAACACCAGATAAACACCAGTACCAAATTAACTCGGGCGAAGTCGGGTATATCAGCTAGTCTATATATATAAAGCTGAAAGCCCTCACTGACTCACTGACTGACTCGCCAAAAGTTCTCCAACTTCCCGATGTCATAGAAACATGAAATTTGGCAGAAGCATAGATTATCTCCAAAATAGGAAAAGAAATTGGGTCCCAACTCGATTATTCAATTCCAGCGCAAAAGAATTGGCGTCGAAATTTTACGTACATAATCTAAATCTGTCACTTCCCAATGCCATAGAAGCTTAAAATTTGGCACGGGCATTGATTATGACATAAATAGGAAAAGCTAATGGGTCCCAACTCGATTATTCAATACTATGCGCAAAAGAATTAGCGTCCAAATTTTACGTACGGAATCTAATTCTCTCACTTCCCGGTGTTATAGAAACTCGAAATTTGGCACGAGCATTGATTATGTCATAAATAGGAAAAGCTAATGAGTCCCAACTTGATTATTCAATTCTATGCGCAAAAGAATTAGCGTCCAAATTTTACGTGCGGAATCTAATTTTCTCACTTTCCGGTGTCATAGAAACAGGAAATTTGGCACGAGCATTGATTATGTCATAAATAGTAAAAGCTAATGGGTCCCAACTTGATTATTCAATTCTAGCGCAAAAGAATTGGCGTGGAAAGTTTACGTGCGGAATGTAATTTTTTCACTTTCCGGTGTCATAGAAACGGGAAATTTGGCACGAGCATTGATTATGTCATAAATAGGAAAAGCTAATGGGTCCCAACTCCATTATTCAATTCTATGCGCAAAAGAATTAGCGTCCAAATTTTACGTATGGAATGTAATTTCTTCACTTTCCGGTGTCATAGAAACTGGAAATTTGGCACGAGCATTGATTATGTCATAAATAGTAAAAGCTAATGGGTCCCAACTCGATTATTCAATTCTAGCGCAAAAGAATTGGCGTCGAAATTTTACGTGCGGAATGTAATTTTTTCACTTTCCGGTGTCATAGAAACAGGAAATTTGGCACGAGCATTGATTATGTCATAAATAGGAAAAGCTAATGGGTCCCAACTCGATTATTCAATTCTATGCGCAAAAGAATTAGCGTCCAAATTTTACGTACATAATCTAAATCTGTCACTTCCCAATGCCATAGAAACTTAAAATTTGGCACGGGCATTGATTATGACATAAATAGGAAAAGCTAATGAGTCCCAACTTGATTATTCAATTCTATGCGCAAAAGAATTAGCGTCCAAATTTTACATACGGAATCTAATTTTCTCACTTTCCGGTGTCATAGAATCGTGATATTTGGCACGAGCATTGATTATGTCATAAATAGTAAAAGCTAATGGGTCCCAACTCGATAATTCAATTCTAGCGCAAAAGAATTGGCGTCGAAATTTTACGTTCGGAATGTAATTTCTTCACTTTCCGGTGTCATAGAAACGGGAAATTTGGCACGAACATTGATTATGTCATAAATAGGAAAAGCTAATGGGTCCCAACTCCATTATTCAATTCTATGAGCAAAAGAATTAGCGTCCAAATTTTACGTGCGGAATGTAATTTTCTCACTTTCCGGTGTCATAGAAACGGGAAATTTGGCACGAGCATTGATTATGTCATAAATAGGAAAAGCTAATGGGTCCCAACTCGATTATTCAATTCTATGCGCAAAAGAATTAGCGTCCAAATTTTACGTACATAATCTAAATCTCTCACTTCCCAATGTCATAGAAACATGAAATTTGGCACAAGCATTGATTGTGCCATAAATATGAAAAGTTAATGGGTCCCAACTCGATTATTCAATTCTAAGTGCAAAAGAATTAGCGTCCAAATTTTATGTATGTAATCTAATTCTCTCACTTCCTGATGTCATTTTATATAAAGGAAGCGTTGCATGGTTACCTCCACGTGGTGTTTTCTGGGTAACGCAGAGAACTATGCAAAATGGTGAACATATCTTTTTCCTCAGTATCTCTAAAGTAACCACGACTTCATAAGATTTTCCATGTGAACACCAGATAAACACCAGTACCAAATTAACTCGGGCGAAGTCGGGTATATCAGCTAGTCTATATATATAAAGCTGAAAGCCCTCACTGACTCACTGACTCACTGACTGACTCGCCAAAAGTTCTCCAACTTCCCGATGTCATAGAAACATGAAATTTGGCAGAAGCATAGATTATCTCCAAAATAGGAAAAGAAATTGGGTCCCAACTCGATTATTCAATTCCAGCGCAAAAGAATTGGCGTCGAAATTTTACGTACATAATCTAAATCTGTCACTTCCCAATGCCATAGAAACTTAAAATTTGGCATGGGCATTGATTATGACATAAATAGGAAAAGCTAATGGGTCCCAACTCGATTATTCAATACTATGCGCAAAAGAATTAGCGTCCAAATTTTACGTACGGAATCTAATTCTCTCACTTCCCGGTGTTATAGAAACTCGAAATTTGGCACGAGCATTGATTATGTCATAAATAGGAAAAGCTAATGGGTCCCAACTCGATAATTCAATTCTAGCGCAAAAGAATTGGCGTCAAAATTTTACGTGCGGAATGTAATTTTTTCACTTTCCGGTGTCATAGAAACGGAAAAATTTGGCACGAGCATTGATTATGTCAGAAATAGGAAAAGCTAATGGGTCCCAACTCGATTATTCAATTCTATGCGCAAAAGAATTAGCGTCCAAATTTTACGCATGGAATGTAATTTCTTCACTTTCCGGTGTCATAGAAACAGGAAATTTGGCACAAGCATTGATTATGTCATAAATAGGAAAAGCTAATGGGTCCCAACTCCATTATTCAATTCAATGCGCAAAAGAATTAGCGTCGAAATTTTACGTGCGGAATGTAATTTTTTCACTTTCCGGTGTCATAGAAACAGGAAATTTGGCACGAGCATTGATTATGTCATAAATAGGAAAAGCTAATGGGTCCCAACTCGATTATTCAATTCTATGTGCAAAAGAATTAGCGTCCAAATTTTACGTACATAATCTAAATCTGTCACTTCCCAATGCCATAGAAACTTAAAATTTGGCACGGGCATTGATTTTGACATAAATAGGAAAAGCTAATGGGTCCCAACTCGATTATTCAATACTATGCGCAAAAGAATTAGCATCCAAATTTTACGTACGGAATCTAATTCTCTCACTTCCCGGTGTTATAAAAACTCGAAATTTGGCACGAGCATTGATTATGTCGTAAATATGAAAAGCTAATGGGTCCCAACTTGATTATTCAATTCTATGCACAAAAGAATTAGCGTCCAAATTTTACGTACGGAATCTAATTTTCTAACTTTCCGGTGTCATAGAAACGTGAAATTTGGCACGAGCATTGATTATGTCATAAATAAGAAAATGTCATAGGTCCCAACTCGATTATTCAATTCTAGCGCAAAAGAATTAGCGTCCAAATTTTACGTACGGAATGTAATTTCTTCACTTTCCGGTGTCATAGAAACAGGAAATTTGGCACGAGCATTGATTATGTCATAAATAGGAAAAGCTAATGGGTCCCAACTCCATTGTTCAATTCTAGCACAAAAGAATTGGCGTCAAAATTTTACGTGCGGAATGTAATTTTTTCACTTTCCGGTGTCATAGAAACGGGAAATTTGGCACGAGCATTGATTATGTCATAAATAGGAAACGCTAATGGGCCCCCCGAACTTGATTATTTAATTCTATGCGCAAAAGAATTAGCGTCCAAATTTTACGTACGGAATGTAATTTTCTCACTTTCCGGTGTCATAGAAACAGGAAATTTGGCACGAGCATTGATTGTCATAAATAGGAAAAGCTAATAGGTCCCAACTCCATTATTTAATTCCATGCGCAAAAGAATTAGCATCCAAATTTTACGTACGGAATCTAATTTTCTCACTTTCCGGTGTCATAGAAACAGGAAATTTGGCACGAGCATTGATTATGTCATAAATAGGAAAAGCTAATGGGTCCCAACTCCATTAGTCAATTCTATGCGCAAAATAATTAGCGTCCAAATTTTACGTACATAATCTAAATCTCTCACTTCCCAATGTGATAGAAACATGAAATTTGGCACGGGCATTGATTATGTCATAAATAGGAAAAGTTAATAGGTCCCAACTCGATTATTCAATTCTATGCGCAAAAGAATTAGCGTCCAAATTTTCTGTACGGAATCTAATTTTCTCACTTTCCGGTGTCATAGAAACGTGAAATTTGGCACGAGCATTGATTTTGTCATAAATAGGAAAAGTTCATAGGTCCCAACTCGATTATTCAATTCTAGCGCAAAATAATTGGCGTCCAAATTTTACGTGCGGAATGTAATTTTTTCACTTTCCAGTGTCATAGAAACGGGAAATTTGGCACGAGCATTCATTATGTCATGAATAGGAAAAGCTAATGGGTCCCAACTCCATTATTCAATTCTATGCGCAAAAGAATTAGTGTCCAAATTTTATGTACGTAATCAAATTCTCTCACTTCCTGATGTCATTTTATATAAAGGAAACGTCGCATGGCTACCTCCCCATGGTATTTCCTGGGTAACGCAGAGAACTATGCAAAATGGTGAACATATTTTTTTCCTCAGTATCTCTAAAGTAAGCACGACTTCATAGGATTTTCCGTGTGAACACCAGATAAACACCAGTACCAAATTAACTCGGGCGAAGCCGGGTATATCAGCTAGTATTTGAATATTACTTACTCGATAAGGGGAAACTAAAATTACCAAAGTCGCTGACCGCCTTAAGTTTCAACAGAGCGACTATAAAATTTAAAGATCAGGCTTGGCCCATTCCATGGCTCCAAAGCTT
The DNA here is from genome assembly GCF_035609145.1 of Eleutherodactylus coqui. Classification (NCBI taxonomy): domain Eukaryota; kingdom Metazoa; phylum Chordata; class Amphibia; order Anura; family Eleutherodactylidae; genus Eleutherodactylus; species Eleutherodactylus coqui. The sequence continues at coordinate 108,603,747 of NC_089839.1, read as the reverse complement.
TATGCATCTCAACAGGCTTAAGGGATATATACAATAGAATCCCCTTATTCGGGAATGCATAATACATATTACATCCAGTTCTTACATGTATATCATTAATGATATATGATAGCTCATCCAGTTTCCTCCTCCTGTGTGTCCACTTCTGCCACTAGATAAACCAGCAGCTGACAAACATGGTACAGCAGAAAGTTACATGCTGTACGCCTGTATGCATTGCCCCACGAAATGCACTGTTATTACAATGTGACCTAGAATGGGGGGCTCCGTACAAATTACAAGCCAACCAAGGGATGCTAGGAACAAACACTAGGGCTCATTTACTGTCTAAAAGTTAGTGAAAACTTAGATAGACAGTCTTAAAATGCCCCAGTTTTAGCAGTGAATCATAAATCTGTTGAATTTTAACTGTCTCATCTAAGTTCAGACCACCTAGTAGTTGGCTTAGGCACAATTCGATGCAAATTTTGGGTGCCATTTAGATCATGGCCCTCTTTGGACTAGTCAGAAAAACTGTCCAAAAGGGTCTAAAAACCATGATAAATGTGGTGTAAGCATGTAAGACAGTTTTCTGTTATAATTTCAAAAGAAAACTGACATATTTTGAATAGTACATAAGCCCAAATGTGTCCCTGTATGGGATGCAAGAGTTAGGTTAATAGATAATACTACAGTAGTAAAGTGCCATCTTGTGCTGGACAGGAGAAATTACACCAATACAGTAAAAGCTCAGAATACATTCCCAAGTATAATATTAAAATTCAAATAAATAAATAAAAAAATCCACAAAATTAATAACTATCGTATTTTTTGGACTATAAGACTCATCTGACTACAAGACACGCCTAGGTTTAGACAATGGAAAATAGGGTACAAATATTTTGTACTAATTAAAACTTCTCTTGTGGGCAAAAGCAGTAGAGGGTTTACTCTGGCATTGCTAAGTATCACACACTGTGACCTCTGACACTTTCTCGTGATGTTGGCGTTACTGCATCTCCTGTAAATGCAGACATCCGAAAGAAGTGTTGAAGGTCAGGGCCTGTGATCAAAAGTAGGGCTGGGATCGAAGCTCTGTGAGGAAGGTAAAGTATTTGCTGGTGTAATTGCCAGTCTTAATGATCAGTTACAGCATTTTTGTGCTGTAACTGATCATTATAGAAGTGGTCAGAGTGGCCTAGTGTTGCCGATCCCTCCTGACATTGGACTAAAAAAAGACGTACTCATTTTTAGCAAGATTTTTTCCTTGCTAATAAGTGTGTCTTTTAGTCCCAAAAATACTGTAGTTAAAATCATATAAAACCTTTCATATTGAAAAAACTCTAAAACAGATAATAAAGAAACAGAAGACAATATATTCGTATAATTCTTTATCCATTTAAAAAAAGGAAAATATAAAATCATACAAGAGAATAAATAGTTAAATTAACTCATTTTTTAACATTTAATTAAGAAGACCCAATGGTTCTAAAGACTCAAAATGTTAACAACGCAACTTTTTGTCAGCCATTATAAGCTATCATATCTTCAAGTTTTTTTTCTCTTACAGAAAGCAGTCACATTTTATTCTACTGACATTACCAAACATTTTCCTTTTTATCTTACAGTTTGTAAGGAATTTCCCTAAAATGTGGTCTTTATGTAGCAAAGGCCAGTAATGCTGAAGAACTTTCAATGTCTTTGTGAAAGAGATTATACTTTTATAAATTCCATGGAAGGATAATCTATATATATAAAGACGAAAGCCCTCACTGACTGACTGACTGACTCGCCAAAAGTTCTCCAACTTCCCGATGTCGTAGAAACATGAATTTTGGCGAGAGCATAGATTATCTCCAAAATAGGAAAAGTAGTTGGGTCCCAACTCGATTATTCAATTCTAGCGCAAAAGAATTAGCGTCGAAATTTAACGTACATAATCAAAATCTCTCACTTCCCAATGTCATAGAAACTTAAAATTTGGCACGAGCATTGATTATGTCATAAATAGGAAAAGTTAATAGGTCCCAACTCGATTATTCAATTCTATGCGCAAAAGAATTAGCGTCCAAATTTTACGTACAGAATCTAATTCTATCACTTCCTGGTGTCATAGAAACTCGAAATTTAGCAGGAGCATTGATTATGTCATAAATAGGAAAAGCTAATGGGTCCCAACTCGATTATTCAATTCTATGCACAAAAGAATTAGCATCCAAATTTTACGTACGGAATGTAATTTTCTCACATAGAAACTTAAAATTTGGCACGGGCATTGAATATGTCATAAATAGGAAAAGTTAGTGGGTCCCAACTCGATTATTCAATTCTATGCGCAAAAGAATTAGTGTCCAAATTTTACGTACAGAATCTAATTCTCTCACTTCCCGGTGTCATAGAAACTCAAAATCTGGCAGGAGCATTGATTATGTCATAAATAGGTAAAGCTAATGGGTCCCAACTCGATTATTCAATTCTATGCGCAAAACAATTAGCGTCCAAATTTTACGTACGGAATCTAATTCACTTCCCGGTGTCATAGAAACTCGAAATCTGGCAGGAGCATTGATTATGTCATAAATAGGAAAAGCTAATGGGTCCCAACTCGATTATTCAATTCTATGTGCAAAAGAATTAGCGTCCAAATTTTACGTACGGAATGTATTTTTCTCACTTTCCACTGTCATAGAAACGTGAAATTTGGCACGAGCATTGATTATGTCATAAATAGGAAAAGCTAATGGGTCGCAACTCGATTATTCAATTCTATGCGCAAAAGAATTAGCGTCCAAATTGTACGTACGGCATGTAATTTTCTCACTTTCCGGTGCCGTTGAAATGTGAAATTTGGCACGAGCATTGATTATGTCATAAAAAGGAAAAGCTAATGGGTCCCAAATCGATTATTCAATTCTATGCGCAAAAGAATTAGTATCCAAATTTTACGTACGGAATGTAATTTTCACCTTTTCCGGTGTCATAGAAACTTGAAATTTGGCACGAGCATTGATTATGTAATAAATAGGAAAAGCTAATGGGTCCCAACTCGATTATTTAATTCTATTCGCAAAAGAATTAGCGTCCAAATTTTACGTACGGAATGTATTTTTCTTACTTTCCAGTGTTATAGAAACGTGAAATTTGGCACGAGCATTGATTATGTCATAAATAGGAAAAGCTAATGGGTCTTAACTCGAATATTCAATTCTAGCGCAAAAGAATTAGTGTCCAAATTTTACGTACGGAATGTAATTTTCTCACTTTCCGGTGTCATAGAAACGTGAAATTTGGCACGAGCATTGATTATGTCATAAATAGGAAAAGCTAATGGGTCCCAAATCGATTAATCAATACTATGCGCAAAAGTATTAGCGTCCAAATTTTACGTACGGAATCTAATTTTCTCACTTTCCTGTGTCCTAGAAACGTGAAATTTGGCACGAGCATTGATTGTGTCATAAATAGGAAAAGCTAATGGGTCCCAACTCGATTATTTAATTCTATGCGCAAAAGAATTAGTGTCCAAATTTTACGTACGGAATGTAGTTTTCTCACTTTCCGGTCTCATAGAAACGTCAAATTTGGCCCAAGCATTGATTATGTCATAATTAGGAAAAGCTAATAGGTAGAGATGAGCGAGCACCAAAATGCTCGGGTGCTCGTTGCTCAAGTCGAACTTTCCGCAATGCTCGAGGGTTCGTTTCGAGTAACGAACCCCATTGAAGTCAATGGGCGACTCGAGCATTTTTGTATATCGCCGATGCTCGCTAAGGTTTTCATTTGTGAAAATCTGGGAAATTCAAGAAAGTGATGGGAACGACACAGAAATGGATAGGGCAGGCGAGGGGCTACATGTTGGGCTGCATCTCAAGTTCCCAGGTCCCACTATTAAGCCACAATAGCGGCAAGAGTGGGCCCCCCCAACAATTTTTACTTCTGAAAAACCATCATTAGCAAGGCATACCTTAGCTAAGCACCACACTACCTCCAACAAAGCACAATCACTGCCTGCATGACACTCTCCGCTGCCACTTCTCCTGGGTTACATGCTGCCCAACCCCCCCGCACGACCCAGTGTCCACAGCGCACACCAAAGTGTCCCTGCGCAGCCTTCAGCTGCCCTCATGCCACACGCTGGCCTCATATTTTTATAAATAGTGACAGGCAGGTACAACTCCGCAATGGGAATTCCGTGTGCCCCTGACAGCATGGGTGGCTCCCTGGAACCCACCGGCGGTACATAAACAAATCCCATTGCAGTGCCCAGCACAGCTGAGGTAACGTCACATTAAATGCAGTTGGGCTTCGGCCCACACTGCATGCCCCAGTCAGACTGGGGTTCTTTATAAGTAGACACATGCAGTTACAACTCTGTGTGGACCGACAGCATAGGTGGGTCCCAGGAAGCCACCGGCGGTACATAAATAATTCCCATTGCATTGCCCAGCACAGCTGAGGTAACGTCAGATGAAATGCAGGTGGGCTTCGGCCCACACTGCATGCCCCAGTCAGACTGGGGTTCTTTATAAGTAGACACATGCAGTTACAACTCTGTGTGGACCGACAGCATAGGTGGGTCCCAGGAAGCCACCGGCGGTACATAAATAATTCCCATTGCATTGCCCAGCACACCTGAGGTAACGTCAGATGAAATGCAGGTGGGCTTCGGCCCACACTGCATGCCCCAGTCAGACCAGGGTTTTTTATAAATAGTCACAGGCATGTACAACTCCGCAATGGGAATTCCGTGTGCACCCACAGTATGGATGGCTCCCTGGAACCCACCGGTGGTACATAAACAAATCCCATTGCATTGCCCAGCACAGCTGAGGTAACGTCACATTAAATGCAGGTGGGCTTCGGCCCACACTGCATGCCCCAGTCTGACTGAGGTTTTTAATACATAGACACTGGCAGGTACAAATCACTAATGTGAAGTCCCTGTGGACCCACAGCATGGGTGGCTCCCTGGAACCCATCGGCGGTACATAAATGTATCCCATTGCAGTGCCCTGCTCAGCAGAGCTAACATCACATACAATACAGGTGGGCTTCGGCCCACAGTGCATGCCCCAGTCAGACTGGTAATATGTACCTTAACAGGAACCGCGTTGGTGGGAAATGGCCTCGCCACCATCATGTCTTTGGGAAGCCTCCGTTTCCACACCACAGTGACATAGCATTAGCAGCGGTATAGTCAGAGCCCCGAATTAGTAACATTTCAGCGGTAGCATTAGGGACAGGCCCCAGTAACATATCACTAGCAGCAGTATAGGGGGAGCACAGTCTTAGTTCCATTTCAGTAGTAGTAGCAGTCAAGACAGGCCACAGTAACATTCCCGCTGCAGCAGTTTAGGGAGATAACAGTCTCTTTCACATTTCAGTAGTTGCAGTATAGACAAGGCTCCAGTGACATTTATGTAGCATAAGTGTAGGCCAACCCCACACACCTTGCTGTACCATGAGTGCAGGCGAAGCCCATAAAAATTACTAGGATTACACTGTAGGCGATGGCCCAAAAAAATTGGTGTACCAACAGTACTAATGTACCTCAGAAAAATTGCCCATGCCCAACCAAGAGGGCAGGTGAAACCCATTAATCGCTTTGGTTACTGTAGCTTAATTTGTAACTGGGCCTGGAGGCAGCCCAGTTAAAATAAAAATTGGTTCAGGTGAAAGTTTCAACGCTTTAATGAGAATTGAAACGTAGAAAAATTGTTTACAAAAGTCATATGACTGAGCCTTGTGGGCCTAAGAAAAATTGCCCATTCGGCGTGATTACGTGAGGTTTCAGGAGGAGGAGCAGGAGGAGGAGGATGAATATTATACACAGATTGATGAAGCTAAAAGGTCCACGTTTTTTATGGTGATAGAGAACGATGCTTCCATCCGCGGGTGCAGCCTACGTATTGTTTAGGTACCGCTCCTGTCCGCTGGTGGAGAAGAGAAGTCTGGGGAAATCCAGGCTTTGTTCATCTTTATGAGTGTAAGCCTGTCAGCACTGTCGCTGGACAGGCGGCTACGCTTATCCGTGATGATTCTCCCAGCCGCACTAAACACCCTCTCTGACAAGATGCTAGCCGCAGGGCAAGCAAGCACCTCCAGGGCATACAGCGCGAGTTCAGTCCACGTGTCCAGCTTCGACACCCAGTAGTTGTAGGGAGCAGAGGCGTCATGGAGGATGGTCGTGCGATCGGCTACGTACTCCCTCACCATCCTTTTACAGTGCTCCCGCCGACTCAGCCTTGACTGGGGAGCAGTGACACAGTCTTGCTGGGGAGCCATAAAGCTATCAAAGGCCTTGGAGAGTGTTCCCCTGCCTGCGCTGTACATGCTGCCTGATCTCCGCGCCTCCCCTGCTTCCTGGCCCTCGGAACTGCGCCTTCTGCCACTAGCACTGTTGGATGGGAATTTTACCATCAGTTTGTCCACCAGGCTCCTGTGGTATAGCATCACTCTCGAACCCCTTTCCTCTTCGGGTATGAGAGTGGAAAGGTTCTCCTTATACCGTGGGTCGAGCAGTGTGTACACCCAGTAATCCGTAGTGGCCAGAATGCGTGTAACGCGAGGGTCACGAGAAAGGCATCCTAACATGAAGTCCGCCATGTGTGCCAGGATACCTGTACGCAACGCATGGCTGTCCTCACTAGGGAGATCACTTTCAGGATCCTCCTCCTCAGGCAATACACGCTGAAAGGATGACAGGCAAGCAGCATGGGTACCCTCAGCAGTGGGCCAAGCTGTCTCTTCCCCCTCCTCCTCCTCCTATAGACATGGGGGTGCTCTGACTATCCAGCGACATACTGTCTTCCCCGCCTCCATTTCCGAGCGCAAAGCGTCTGCCTTTATGCTTTGCAGGGAACTTCTCAAGAGGCATAGCAGAGGAATGGTGACGCTAATGATTGCAGCATCGCCGCTCACCATCTGGGTAGACTCCTCAAAGTTTCCAAGGACCTGGCAGATGTCTGCCAACGAGGCCCACTCTTCTGTAAAGAATTGAGGAGGCTGACTCCCACTGCGCCGCCCATGTTGTTGTTGGTATTCCACTATAGCTCTACGCTGCTCATAGAGCCTGGCCAACATGTGGAGCGTAGAGTTCCACTGTGTGGGCACGTCGCACAGCAGTCAGTGCACTGGCAGATTAAACCGATGTTGCAGGGTCCGCAGGGTGGCAGCGTCCGTGTTGGACTTGCGGAAATGTGCGCAGAGCCGGCGCACCTTTCCGAGCAGGTCTGACAAGCATGGGTAGCAGGCTTACACTCAAAGGGGTATCAGCAAGAATATGAGAGAAGTGCAGATCTACAGCTACCTGCCATCCTAAAAAAGCTCCCACCAGCCAGGAGAAAATGCCATCTTCCTTGGATAGCACTACATTTTTTTACCCCAGAGTCCTAGAGTTCAAGGCTCCCCTTTAGAAATGGTAGGGGGCAAGCTGAGTACTATCTATGGACCAGATCCATGGCATAATCTTTAATTCAACAAAGCAACCATCCTGTTCTAATGCCATCCCTTCTTTTACCTCAGTTAAAATAGTGCCGATCCAGTAGCTGCATTAGAATTGCTGTGGCATGATATAGCAGAAAATCCAGAAGGCCAGCTCCACCAAAGGTTTTAGAACAAAACAGAGTTTGAATCCCTATGCAAGGTTAACATCTCTCACCCCATAAAAATTGAGTGGCTGCAGATTTCAATTTATGAAAAAAGTAGGGAAGAGAACTTATAGGAGCAGTCTGGAAGATATACAAATCATCCATGAATAGAGCAGCTTTATAGGGGGTGCTCCCAATCTAGAAGCCATTTTCTAATAAAGGTCTACCGCGTGGACCCATTAATTGTGAGATGAATGTGGGGACGCCAGAAACGTGCCTCTCTCCTAATCCCGCAGCAGTAGGCTGCGATACACCTGGATCAGGAGCTCGGCCTGTGCCCACACCCTGACTTGGGCCTCCGCGTCCTCGCCCGCGTCCACGTCCTCTAGGCCTACCCCTACCCCTCAGCATGCTGTATTACCAGTAGTGCAGAAACAGAACGCTGTAATTAAATGTGCCGTTTATTGGCCTGTGGTTGGAGGCTGACTTCGCTTACAGAACGCACAGCAGAGGCAGGAAAGAATTTTGCGCAAGCCTGCTGTAACACTTAGCTGGCTGTGTATGAATTAGGACAACTATCCCCAGCAGAGCCGCAGTACAGTCAGGACGGTCACAGGCAGCCCAAATAGATTTTTTTTCCCAAATTTTTTTGAAAAAGCCCACTGCGTATATAGACTGGATATGTCTTTCACTGTCCCTGCCTCACCAGCACTACTGGCCGTGGACTATGTAAAATTACTGCAGACTGTTTCACTCTGGACAGGATGACAGCGGTGATGTAAGAGGCAACGCAGAGGCAGGAAAGAATTTTGCGCAAGCCTGCTGTAACACTTAGCTGGCTGCGTATGAATTAGGACAACTACCCCCAGCAGAGACGCAGTACAGTCAGGATGGTCACAGGCAGCCCAAATAGATTTTTTTCCCCAAATTTTTTTGGAAAAGCCCACTGCGTATATAGACTGGATATGTCTTTCACTGTCCCTGCCTCACCAGCACTACTGGCCGTGGACTATGTAAAATTACTGCAGACTGTTTCACTCTGGACAGGATGACAGTGGTGATGTAAGAGGCAACGCAGAGGCAGGAAAGAATTTTGCGCAAGCCTGCTGTAACACTTAGTTGGCTGCGTATGAATTAGGACAACTACCCCCAGCAGAGACGCAGTACAGTCAGGACGGTCACAGGCAGCCCAAATAGATTTTTTTTTTCCAAAATTTTTTTGGAAAAGCCCACTGCGTATATAGACTTGATATGTCTTTCACTGTCCCTGCCTCACCACCACTACTGGCCGTGGACTATGTAAAATTACTGCAGGACGCAATGCTCTGGACGCAATGCTCTGCACGGCCGATATAAAAAAAAAAAAAAAAAAAAGTGCAACACTGCAAAAAGCAGCCTCAACAGGACTGCACACGGTCAGATGTGGCCCTAAGAAGGACCGTTGGGGTTCTTGAAGCCTAAAATCACTCCTAACGCTCTCCCTATAGCAGCTCCGGCATCAGCAGCACTTTCCCTGATCTCTGTCAGAATGCATCTGTGGCGAGCCGCGGGAGGGGCCGATTTATATACTCGGGTGACACCTGATCTCGCCAGCCACTCACTGCAGGGGGGTGGTATAGGGCTTGAACGTCGCAGGGGGAAGTTGTAATGCCTTCCCTGTCTTTCTATTGGCCAGAAAAGCACGCTAACGTCTCAGAGATGAAAGTGAAAGTAACTCGAACATCGCGTGGTGCTCGCCTCTAGTAACGAGCATCTCGAACACGCTAATACTCGAACGAGTATCAAGCTCGGACGAGTACGTTCGCTCATCTCTAATGACAGCACATCCATATTTGCAAACATAATATATAACCTGTCGACTTGTGGGACTCGAGTCATAGGAGCATGTGATGGACAGACTTTACGTCTCCAAAGTCTATGTGGGTAGTACCACTAGCTGAATATTACCAGAAATAACTGCCCCCTGTAGTTACAAGTGTTAGCCACTACACAGGGGTCAGAGCAGAGGCTTCTGCTTCGACCCCTGTGTATTGCAGCACTGACAGCGGGGGCCTGATCAGCTGATTGGCCAGGGTCCCAAACTGCTGACCCCAGTCAATCAATTATTGATTACCTATTCTGAGGATAGATCATCGGTAATATTTTGCCTGGAAAACCCCTTTAAGTTGTAGATACACCCTGCAAATGACATCCATTGGGCACTCTGAATTTGTAGACTGAGGGCCCCCTGAGTAATAAGCATGGACCAGCTCCAATTCCATGTCTAAGGGAAGCTCCAAGATAGTATTAAAGATACGTTAGAGGGCTTCAGCAAGGTTTTAAGGCTCTACTGTTTTGGAACTACAGTGCATGTGCATTATTATTGAGTCTCCCTCGTTTTTCTGCATCATCTAAGGAATCCATAAGTAACTGCAACTGGTAAGTATGGGACCCAACACAGGAGTTCTGGGTATCCATTCTAGCCAATAGTGAAGACTCAGCAGTAGTAATTCTATTGTCCACACACTGTACTTAAGCTTAAAAAGCTGACATTTCTGCCTCATATGAATTCTCCAAGCGAGCAATGTGTGAAGAAAAATCTCTGAGTTCAGTTAGTGCTTCAGGGCTATGAGGGAGAGTCAAATGCATAGAAGGTTCGGGATCTCTAGCCATAGGTGAAGTAAGCAGCTCATCTGTGGCAGGGAGGCTGGTTCCAGATTCTGCTGATTGCCTGGGGCTAGAGGAGGAGTTGGATACAGGAGACGGTATCAGGGGAAACAGAAGTAGAGAAATGCACTGACAAAATCTGAATGCTCTACTGGAGGACTGGTCACCTGCATTGAAGCTTCAGTATTGTTCCTGGTACTGCTGTGCCTGCTACTAGCTTCTGTCTAGCAGGGATTCCAGCTACTGCAGCAGGAAACTGAGCTGGGCGCTGTTCTTCATATAAGGAACTCTCAAGAAATGGCACAGAAAGTCTTGCTGTCTAGTGAGCGCTGAGAACAGAGGTCAGGAGTCAGTGAGAGTGCTGGGAGCTCTCCATTGTAATGGCAGGCAATGTAGATAAAGAAGCCTAACATGGCTAATGGAGCACCTTTGTGCTCCATTAGCCATGTTAGGCTTCTTTCACATGAGAGCATATCGGCCGGGTGGATTCCAATGCATTAGATCACATGGGCGTATTTGTGAGACGTAAAAACACCCGGCCAAGCCAATATAGCGCTGGGCATTTTTATGTCAGACCAAAAACATAGTTCTGGAACTATGTTTTTGCCGGAATACGTCGAGCCGCTACACGGGCTCCTATGGGAGCCCATGGCAGCGGCCGTAGGTGGGAGGGAGTCTAGCAGCATTGCTGCTAAACTCTGTTCTCCCCCCCCCCTGCAGACTTACCTGTCTTCCTCCCCTCTCGTTCTGTGCAATGGGATGGGGCAGAGCTAAGCGCGACTCCGACCCGCCTCCTCCCATTGATGCTAAGGACAAGGGGCAGGACGAAGGCAGAGATAAGTGCCCGCCCTCTCCCTGCTCCTTGTCCATAGTCATCAATAGAAGGAGGCAGGGTGGTGCTTGGCTCCGCCCCCATCCCACCCCCTCCCATTGCACAGAACGAGAGGGGAGGAAGACAGGTAAGCCTGCAATGAGGAGGGAGGGGAAATGGGAGATGGCCTGGTGAGGTCGGCGCATTTGCGGCGGCCTCACCAGGCCATATGAACGGGCGCACAAACGTTTGATTTGTGCGCCCATTCACCAGAATTTTTGCTAACAATGCAGCATATATCGGCCGATATAAGCTTGTGTGAAAGAAGCCTTAGTTGCGGCCTGCTGGGGGGAAAGTTATTTTAGTTAAGAAGTTAACCCTTTAACTACTAGCCATTTTTGAGTTGTCACTTTCATTTTTTCATCTCCACATTCCAAGCGCTACATTTTTTCATTTCTTTTCCATCGAAATGTGTGATTTTAAACATTATTGGTGGGTTCTCCAATCTAATGAGCAATTAGCCTTCAGTAGTACTTCAGGATAATAATCCCCCTAGATATTAATCTAGTTTAATCTCTTATGCGCACTGCCACGGCCATAAGGGAAACAGAAAGATTAGCAGTAATCAGTTTTCCATGAGCACCTGACAGGACTGCTAATTTCCCCCTATTGCTGGGTTTTTAAATATTAAACAAAAATTTCTGGTATGAACGTAAATAAAATACAGCAAAGAACCTCAAATAGTCCATGGATTTTGCTATAGACTGAGGTGGTGAAGAGTGTTAATGCCATTTAAAAGATCTTTTCTGTTAAAGATTCCTGTCTGGTTTCTGTTTCCTGTCTGGATGGGAGGTGGTCTCACTTGGGTGCTGTCATAGAAACCTGATTACCAGTAAGTAATCTGTTTTTGTCTTTATATTTAGAGCCCCATAATGTTATTTTTCCATCAATGGGGGGATGTGAGGGATGGTTTTTGCATGGCGAACTGTAGATTTGATTGCTGTCATTTTTGCGTACATAACTTTTTGATCACTTTTAGAGATGAGCGAGCATACTCGTCCGAGCTTGATGCTCGTTCGAGTATTAGGGCGCTCGAGATGCTCGTTACTCGAGACGAGCACCACGCGGTGCTCGTCTCGATTAAACGAGCACTGACCATTGAATTCAATGGAGCCGGCAATACAGCTGGCTCCATTGAAAGCAATGGGCTGCCGGCGAGCGCGGGATGAATTTTCGGGAAGGGCTTAAAAATATAAGCCCTTACCTGAAAATCATCCTAAAATGTGTAAAAAGTAAAAAAAAATATATACTCACCTTGTCCTGGCAGAACGATGTTAGCCCATTGAATTCAATGGAGACGGCAATACAGTCGGCTCCATTGAAAGCAATGGGCTGCCGGTGATCGCACAATGAATTTTCGGGAAGGGCTTAAATATATAAGCCCTTCCCTGCAATTCATCCAGAAATGTGTAAAAATAAAAAAAATATATATACTCACCTGGTCCCGGCAGACGGAGTTCAGCTGCGGCCAGCTGGCAGTTCTCCTGAACTACTCTGAACAGCTGTGAGTAGTATTCAGCAGCCGGGGATTTAAAATCCCCGCCTGCTGAATGAGCTGCCTCTGATTGGTCACAGCCTGACCAATCAGAGGCAGATCTCACTCACACCCATTCATGAATTCATGAATGGGTGAGTGAATGCTGCCTCTGATTGGCTCAGCGCAGCTCTCAGCTGAATGACAGCAGTTCAGCACAACAGTGCAGGGGACAGCAGGAGAAGACGCGGCTGTGCCCCGGCAGCTGAAGGGAGGTGAGTATCTATTTTTTTTGTTTTTTAAATCACTTTTAATTCATTTCCAGGGAATGGCTTATATGTAAAGCCCTTCCCTGGAAAAGAATTCAGGTGTGCCAGCGGACCATTGTCTTCAATGGAGTCGCCGGCAGCAGCAGCGGCTCCATTGAAGAGAATGCCTGCATTTTTATTCTTTTTTACACTAAAATCTTTCTTTTTCAGGTAAGGGCTTATATTTTTAAGCCCTTCCCGAAAATTCATCCCGTGCTCGCCAGCAGCCCATTGCTTTCAATGGAGCCGGCTGTATTGCCGGCTCCATTGAATTCAATGGGCTAACATCGTTCTTCTCTGCCACAGCTGTTACAGCTGTGGCAGAGGAGAACAATCTTAATGCTGACATAATTTTTTTAATTTTTACACATTTTAGGATGATTTTCAGGTAAGGGCTTATATTTTTAAGCCCTTCCCGAAAATTCATCCCGCGCTCGCTGGCAGCCCATTGCTTTCAATGGAGCCGGCTGTATTGCCGGCTCCATTGAATTCAATGGGCTAACATCGTTCTTCTCTGCCACAGCTGTTACAGCTGTGGCAGAGGAGAACGATCGTTATGCTGACAGTGGGGGGGGGGGGGTGTCTCACTCTTGCCACTATTGTGGCTTAATAGTGAGACCTCGGAGCCCGAAATGCAGCCCTGCATGTTGCGCCTCGCCTGCCCTATCCATTTCTGTGTATTTTACATGACTTTGGTGATTTGCTAAGATTTTCACAAATGAAAACCTTAGCGGAGCACCAGTCATATACAAAAATGCTCGAGTCGCCCATTGACTTCAATGGGGTTCATTACTCGAAACGAACTCTCGAGCATCACTGAAAGTTCGACTCGAGTAACAAGCACTGGAGCATTTTGGTGCTCGCTCATCTCTAATCACTTTTTATCAATTTTTATTGGAAAAGGGGTGACCAAAACCCACATCCCCCCACAATTTTGGCACCATATATTTTTGTTTTTGACAGCATTCACTGTGCGAGACAAATAATGTGATAATTTGACAGCTCTGCCATTTTTGTATATGGCAATGACAATTGTGCAGTTTTTTAAAATAATTTTTTTATCGTTTGTGGTAAAATGTTTTGTTTTTTTTAATTCTTAATATTTACATTTTTTTTCCATTTTATTTCACTTACATTTTTACATTATTTTTTATCCCCTCAGGGAATTTGAACCTGCAATCATTTGATTACTCTACAATATACTGCAATACTTCAGTAAATTGTATTTTTCATAAATATAAAGCCTACTATAGGCAGGACTTAATATGGTTAAATACATGTCATTGATAGGAGCTTTCACTATGCCATGAGCTGCCATAGCAACCATCAGCACCCCACAATCACATCCTAGAGGGCCTGATGGTGAGTCAAAGGGGGCCCCCCCATCTGGCTGACAGTTTAAATGCCATGGTCAGGATTGACTGCACATGTATAAGCTTTTGAGCAGACACAATCAGAGCCTGCACCCACTGAACATGTGTGAGGGAAACTATAAGATTTCCTGTCCTCCATTTTATGTATTATAACCTGCTCTTCTTAAGCTATTCACTGTTTTATTTAGCTCATATTGCTGTCCTGTTATAAAAATGCAAGGCCGTCTTCAAGGCCATTTTACAGAGAAATAATTCCAATCGGCCTCAGAGAAGTCCTGCCTCTAACTAAGATGTCACTGTTTTGTTGAACCTTAACCCCTTCCCGCCATAGGACATAAGGTTATGTCATGGCAGGCTGCTACTCAAGGCAACATGACGTAACTTTAAGTGATGTGGATATTGCAGGATCTGAAGAGATCCTGCTGCATCCAGCAGCGGGAGATGACTATAACTGATAGCTGGGCTCCTGCTGCAACAAAGGGGTGCATTGGGACAGTGACTCCCGCTGTTAACCCCTTACACGCCGCTATCTATGTAGATCATTGCATGTAAAGGGTTCACAGAGGGAGGGCGCTCCCTCTGTGATGTCATTGAACCCCCGCAATGTAACCGCATAGGGCCTACTGGTTGTCATGGCAACAGGACACCAGCTACAAGCGTCCTGCTTTGCCAGTGCCTATGATGGCTGTTACAAGCGATAAGGCATTGCAGGACATACGCCCTGCAATGCCTTACCATAGCGATCATAGGCGTTATGGTACAAGTCCCCTTCAGGGACATAAATTGTGTAGAAAAAAAAAAGAAATAGTGTAGAAAATAAATTAAAAACAACTTTTTTTTCCAATTTTCCCATATTTGTATGTAAAAAATTAAAGAATAACCCCACATATGTGGTATTATAACGTCCATAACAAGCTTTACTATAATTTGAGCAAACTAATTATCCTGCACAGTAAAAACAGTAAGGAAAACCGAGGCAAAATGCTTATTTTATCCATTTTACCTCCAAAAAAGCACAATAAAAAAGATCAAAATAGCTATAAGTACCCCAGAATAGTACACATAAAAACTACAGGTTGTGACACAAAAAATAAGCCCTCACAGCTGTTCACTGAAAAATAAAAAAGTTATGAGACTTTAAATGCAAAAATGTGAAAATTATAATAAAAAAAAAATGGGTGCAAAAGTGGAAAAACCTAAAACACATAATATTTTTAGTATCATTGTAATCGTACCGATCCACAGAAAAAAATGTATTGTGTCATTTAGGGTGCATTCAGACGACCGTATATCGGCTGGGTTTTCACACCCAGCCGATATACAGCGTCTCTCTCTGCAGGGGGAGGAGGCTGGAAGAGCAGGGAGCAGTGCTCTGAGCTCCCGCCCCCTCTATGCCTCCTCTCCATCCCCTCTCTGCCCCTCTGCACTATTTGCAATGAAAGGAGGCGGAATGGGAGCGGAGCTAAGTTCCAGGAATTAGCTCCGCCCCCCATCCCACCTCTCCTCATTGAAAATAGTGTAGGGGGGTGGAGAGGAGGTAGAGAGGGGGCGGGAGCTCAGAGCACTGCTCCCGACTCTTCCAGCCTCCTTCCCCTGCAGAGAGAGACGCCGTATATTGGCTGGGCGTGAAAACCCAGCCGTTATATGGTCGTCTGAATGCACCCTTATGCTGTAAAAAAATAAAAACAAACAATGGCAGAATTGATGTTTTCTCTCTCTGCTCTCAAAAAATAAATAATAAAAGTTTTACAATCCATTATCTGCACCCTAAAATGGTACCAATAAAAACTATACTTCGCATCGCAAAAAAAAAGCCCTTACATGACCATATCGACGAAAAAATAAACAAAAGTTATGGCTCTTGAAAAGTAGAAATGAGAATCCCCCCAAAATTGTGTCCTTAAGCCCGAAATAGGCCATGTCCTTAAGGGGTTAATAACCAATGACAATAAATTAGAATTCTTGCAAGAAAGGCGTGTTCTAGCTTTGTTTCAAATGTCTTTGTATATATTCTTCTGCTTATTAATTGAACAAATGACTTCCAATCACATCCAATGTGTGTATGATATGTAAGCTTCCTCGATGCTCCAGCACGAACTAACTGAATTTCAATACCTTAAGACATACCAATTAGCAACATTTTGCAAACACATGCATCAGACTTGGCTCTCAAGCCTGCTTCATACCAACACTGCACCTCTATGATGTAAATGTAAGTCATAGAGGGGTTGTCCCGCGCCGAAACGTTTTTTTTTTTTTTTTCAATAGCCCCCCCCCGTTCGGCGCGAGACAAACCCAATGCAGGGGTTTAAAAAAGAAAAACGGATAGTACTTACCCGAATCCCCGCGCTCCGGTGACTTCTTACTTACCTTGCGAAGATGGCCGCCAGGATCTTCACCCTCGGTGGACCGCAGGTCTTCTGTGCGGTCCATTGCCGATTCCAGCCTCCTGATTGGCTGGAATCGGCACACGTGACGGGGCGGAGCTACGAGGAGCAGCTCTCTGGCACGAGCGGCCCCATTCAGAAGGGAGAAGACCGGACTGCGCAAGCGCGTCTAATCGGGCGATTAGACGCTGAAAATTAGACGGCACCATGGAGACGAGGACGCCAGCAACGGAACAGGTAAGTGAATAACTTCTGTATGGCTCATAATTAATGCACAATGTACATTACAAAGTGCATTAATATGGCCATACAGAAGTGTATACCCCAACTTTGTTTCGCGGGACAACCCCTTTAATCTTCCCAAGCTATTAAATATCTTCCAACATACATGGGTATACTTAAATCTTTTTACCCAGAGCCTGGATAGTATTTTTTAGCACAAAATTCAAACTTAGTTTAAATTCCCTGAAGTGCACTAAGGGCTCATGTCCACGGGCAAAATAAGAATTAAAATCCGCAGCGGATTTTAACTCTTCTTCTGCCCGCGGATCCCCACCCCATAGGGATGCATTGACCACCCGCGGGGTAGATAAATACCCGCGGATGGTCAATAAAAGGGATTTTAAAAAAAATGGAGCATGAAAAAATCTGGACCATGCTCCATTTTCATGCGGGTCTCACGCGGGGACGGCTCCCGCGGGCTTCTATTGAAGCCTATGGAAGCCGTCCGGATCCGCGGGACACAAAAATCGGATTTTACTCACACGCTCCGGTTCTTCTCTTCGCCGCGGCGCCATCTTCTCTCAGTCGCGGCCGGATCATTTTGCTTCGGCCCGGCGCATGCGCGGGGCACGTCACCGACGTCATCATGCACATCCGCCGAGCCGAAGAAAGAAGATCCGGCCGCGACGAGAGAAGATGACGCGGCAGCGAAGGAAGTATCCGGAGCGTGCGGGAGGTGAGTTTATTCTGATTTATTCCTATTTTCAGCGCTCATGTCCGCGGGGCAGGAGGGACCCGCTGCAGATTCTCCATGGAGCATGAAAAAATCTGGACCATGCTCCATTTTCGTGCGGGTCTCCCGCGGGGACGGCTCCTGCGGGCTTCTATTGAAGCCTATGGAAGCCGTCTGGATCCGCGGGAGACCAAAATAGGAATTTAAAAGAATTTACTCACCCGCAGCGGACCGGGAAGGTCTTCTCTTCCTCACGGCCGGATCTTTCTTGTTTCGGCTCGGCGGATGTGCCCGGCGCATGCGCGCGGCACGTCAGCGACGTGCCGGCGGAGTGACGAGTTCATCCGCCAGCCGAAAAAGAAGATCCGGCCGTGAGGAAGAGAAGACCTTCCCGGTCCGCTGCGGGTGAGTTAATTCTTTTAAATTCCGATTTTAAGCGCTCATGTCCGCGGGGCAGGAGGGACCTGCTGCAGATTCTCCATGGAGAATCCGTAGCGGGCCTGATTTTCCCCGTGTACATGAGGCCTAAGGATATTCGTAAGCTGTACAAGGTGAATGAACTTGATAATGAAGGATGCAGGAGTTAGTTTTTGCATTGCAAACCGAAAGGCACTCCAAAAATTTTCAATATGATAATTTATTTAGTTCATGAGTTAAGGCAATCTAATATTAGAGAGATGTTTCATCAACAGACCTTCCTCAATCACAGATTGGCACAGAAGAGAGTAGACGACTTTTATGGTATGATAACACATCAGAGTAAATCCACACCAAAATCTGCATGCAGATTTTGAGCACAGAGTTCACTGATTACACTGCAGTGAATGAAACATGCAGTGAAAATCATTGACTTTTCTACAACAGACAGAGCATGCTGCAAATTTGAAAATCCGCAACATATCTATTTTCCTCTGCAGATTTTTTCCACTGTGAGTGAATGGGATTTGTTAAAACACCATTCACTTATACTGTGCATTGTTGTGCAATACGGGAGCAATTCTGCCAGTGAATTCACCCACTGACTGTGTAGCATCTGCTGTTTGTGGAATGGTGCTCCTAATAGTCTTCTCTCCTCATATCACTGTGTATCTGGTTAAGGTCTGCAATTTGTGGACCAAAATCTCACACTAATATTGGATTGCTTTACTTATAAATATACACACTGAGCGATTTTGGAGCACAGAGTTCCTCTTAATAACATTTGAGGTATGTTATTAGGCCGCCTGCAGACGGGCGGAAATTCCGCGGCGGGATTCCCCGCAGAATTTCCGCCCATACACGCCTGCATAGGATTGCATTACAATACGCAATCCTATGCAGACGGCCGCGGTTTGTCTGCGCGAAATCATGCACAGAAAACAAACTGCGGTATGTTCTAATTCTGTGCGGGGTTTGCAGAGTCACTCACCGGTCGCCGGCTCCGCTCTGCCCGGCAGCCAGCACATGAAAGAGCCGGAGCTGCGGGAGCGGGTGAGCAGCCGGAGCAGCCGGATCCGACCTAGCAGTCTGCAGGTGGCCTTACCTAGTATTATAGCGTAAATATCTGAGCCTATTGTTTACTCCTGCAGGTTTTAGCTAATACCAACTAAGGTATATTGTGTTCTGCAAAATCTGCAGGAGTAAAGGCCCATTTATACTGGACGAGTGTCGGGCAAACGATGCCCGACACTCATCCCTGTGTTCCTCGCTCCCATGCTCCTGCACAGGAGCTAGCACCCTGCCCCTGCCCCTCTCCATTGAGATACACAGCGTCCGTTGGCTATTGAACAGTGGCTGTTTAAACTTAACGATGAGCTTCATCGCTCATCTTTCGTGCTGCATAAAAGATGAGCGATAAAGCTCATCGCTCATGGTTAAGTTTAAACAGCGACCGCTCAGTAGCAAACTGCCGTGGTGTATCTCAATGGAGAGAGGTGGGGAAGTGAGAGGAGAGAAATCTCCTGCACTGCCCCGCCCCTTCTGGCCGCTCTGTGGGCAAGCCAGCTGTGCTAGCTCCCGTGCAGGAGCATGGGAGCGCAGAGACACAGGGATGAGTGTCGGGCATCATTTGACCAACACTCGTCCAGTGTAAATCGGCCTTAAACCATAGGCCCAGATATTTAAGCTATAATAATAGGTAATAAAATACCTCAAATGTTAATCAAAGGAACTCTGTGCTCCAAAATTGCTCAATGTGTATATTTATAATTATTATCCTGGCGAATTCTAATCCTGGAGCATGCAGACGTTTCTGGACTATAGGTACACTTGGAAGGTAGTTCCCAGACCTTAATTAACTCATCTCCACACTCTCACTTGAAATAACAAGTTTGGAACTACGCTAAAATAAATCTTTAATATTGAGGGAGCTTTAATATGTTAATCCTAGTGGAGCAATCTTCTCTGAGGCGTATTATTCCAGCTTCAGCTGGGTTTTGGATTTCTGTGGGTATTACACTGATTAGCACTTAATAGGGCAAGACATGCAACTAATTTTTTATTACACCATGTTTTTTGATAGATTTCTTCACCTTAAACATGCCCTGAAGGCTCACTTTCCAGAGTATGCTTTACAATACCCACAGATAATAGGACTGATCAAAATATCTCAACAAGATGGATTTAGTATCAAATATATCTAATGATATTACATGTATTATGCAACACTCAAGCTTTTGTAGTCTAGGTAAAGTGGAAAGATCATATATACCATCTCTGACCACGGATGAATAGGATAGATGATGCGGTTTACACATCTCATGGTATTGCTGAATCACAGACTACCACTAATAGACTTAATCAACTGTATATTACGCATCAAGCACATTTGACACCTCACAAACTAACAAAGCTGTGATTCTACCCACATTTAGTTTTCCCTGATGCCAGCAGGAGGCTGAAAATTGTGGCACATGATCTGGGATTGCACACCAACTGCTCACATCTGGAGTGAGGTTCTCCAATGCTTGTGCACGGTTTATAGAGGTTTAACCTTTCTTTTGACCATCTATTTTGTATAATTTGGGGTTTTGGATAATATCACCAAAAGATATTTCTACAAGTCAAAATTGTATGGCCAGGAAAGCTACTGTCTCTGATAACCATACTTCAACCGTAGCTCAGTGAAAGCCCTAATGAATGATATTTTTTCTTATGAAAAAATGCTCATAACAATAGTTCACGCTTGCAAAAGTTTTATAAATTTTAATCCTCCTGCTGTGCATTTGGGGATAGTTTGGATTCTGATGATGCATATTTAAAATGATATACAGTACTATGCAATGCTTTGTCACGACATTATCCAAGTGCTAATGATCACTTGTCCGTGAATGTGTGTGCCCTTCACATGCTCCACCCCCTGATCACACGACGGTGACGTCCTCACAGGTCCTAAAGCATATATAAAACACAGAGCCTGACAGCAGCCATGTGCTCACAGGACGTGATGATGCCTCTAAGCTCCACCCCTGATCACATGACTGTGACATCGCAGGTCCTAAACCAGCAGAGCCTAATCACATGATGGTGACATCATCACAGGTCCTTCAGCCTTGTGCACTGAATGAGGGATTACAGGTGGACAACATCCTTCACAACCCCCATAGCCTCAGTTGCTATGGATACACCAGTACTCAGTCTGGCAGTTTGTAGCTGGTTGTGAGACAGCTGGACACCTGTGTGGAGAGTCCAATAAATCGCACCTCACAAAATGTACACATACATACACTACCGTTCAAAAGTTTGGGGTCACCCAAACAATTTTGTGTTTTCCATGAAAAGTCACACTTATTCACCACCATGCGTTGTGAAATGAATAGAAAATAGAGTCAAGACATTGACAAGGTTAGAAATAATGATTTGTATTTGAAATAACATTGTTTTTACATCAAACTTTGCTTTCGTCAAAGAATCCTCCTTTTGCAGCAATTACAGCATTGCACACCTTTGACATTCTAGCTGTTAATTTGTTGAGGTAAGCTTGAGAAATTGCACCCCACGCTTCTAGAAGCATCTCCCACAAGTTGGATTGGTTGGATGGGCACTTCTGGCGTACCATACGGTCAAGCTGCTCCCACAAGAGCTCAATGGGGTTCAGATCTGGTGACTGCGCTGGCCACTCCATTACCGATAGAATACCAGCTGCCTGCTTCTGCTGTAAATAGTTCTTGCACAATTTGGAGGTGTATTTAGGGTCATTGTCCTGTTGTAGGATGAAATTGGTTCCAATCAAGCGCTGTCCACTGGGTATGGCATGGCATTGCAAAATGGAGTGATAGCCTTCCTTATTCAGAATCCCTTTTACCCTGTACAAATCTCCCACCTTACCAGCACCAAAGCAACCCCAGACCATCACATTACCTCCACCATGCTTAACAGATGGCGTCAGGCATTCTTCCAGCATCTTTTCATTTGTTCTGCGTCTCACAAACGTTCTTCTTTGTGATCCAAACACCTCAAACTTGGATTCATCCGTCCACAACACTTTTTTCCAGTCTTCCTCTGTCCAATGTCTGTGTTCTTTTGCCCATCTTAATCTTTTTCTTTTATTGGCCAGTCTCAGATATGGCTTTTTCTTTGCCACTCTGCCCTGAAGCCCAAAATCCCGCAGCCGCCTCTTCACTGTAGATGTTGACACTGGTGTTTTGCGGGTACTATTTAATGAAGATGCCAGTTGGGTACCTGTGAGGCGTCTGTTTCTCAAACTAGAGACTCTAATGTGCTTATCTTCTTGCTTAGTTGTGCAACGCGGCCTCCCACTTCTTTTTCTACTCTGGTTAGAGCCTGTTTGTGCTGTCCTCTGAAGGGAGTAGTACACACCATTGTAGGAAATCTTCAATTTCTTAGCAATTTCTCGCATGGAATAGCCTTCATTTCTAAGAACAAGAATAGACTGTCGAGTTTCAGATGAAAGTTCTCTTTTTCTGGCCATTTTGAGCGTTTAATTGACCCCACAAATGTGATGCTCCAGAAACTCAATCTGCTCACAGGAAGGTCAGTTTTGTAGCTTCTGTAACGAGCTAGACTGTTTTCAGATGTGTGAACATGATTGCACAAGGGTTTTCTAATCATCAATTAGCCTTCTGAGCCAATGAGCAAACACATTGTACCATTAGAACACTGGAGTGATAGTTGCTGGAAATGGGCCTCTATACACCTTTGTAGATATTGCACAAAAAAACAGACATTTGCAGCTAGAATAGTCATTTACCACATTAGCAATGTATAGAGTGCATTTGTTTAAAGTTAGGACTAGTTTAAAGTTATCTTCATTGAAAAGTACAGTGCTTTTCCTTCAAAAATAAGGACATTTCAATGTGACCCCAAACTTTTGAACGGTAGTGTAGCTGGCAGTGCATATGGACAAACAACATTGAAACATAGTCCTTCACTGCTATCTTCACAGTCTCCTTAATGTGATATCATGTCATCTCAAGTGCTAATGCGGCCAACACCAGTCAAGCCTTCATCTAATCGTGAACTATTGTCCAGTGTTGAAACTAACTGTCTCAGTCATGTAAACATGTCACCACAGAGGGTTCAATGCTGCTGTGAAGCTAATGTAGCTTACATGACACAGTGACAAGCCACAATTTCACCTCAGCCACCAGCTGAGGTTTGTACATCTTGTGCAGCTGATATGCAAAAGCAACAGGCGAACATGTCTCCTCAGCGAGCAGCTGAAGTTTGTAAATTACATGCAGCTAATATGTGAAAGCAACGAGCCAACATGTTTCCTCAGTGAGCTGCTTAAGTTTGTAAATCACTGTTTGCAATGCTCTGGAAAATTGTAAATAATGCCATTAGCTTATTATTTGCACAGAAATATTTGTACCAACTCCAATTGCTTACAGTGTATATGAGTAAGTGGGGCATTGCACCACCACAAACACTGGTTGTATCCCTACAGAATATTCACAGGTTTAAATGTTGCAGTATTGGTATTGCTATTTTGAATCACGCGTCTGAAGCTTTCCATTGCGTTGCTATGGAAAGTGCCAGCCCCCTGTGCACGAGCGGAGAACCATTGCGATCCTCCGCTCGCGGAGCAGCATGCGAATTGCCGCGATTCTCTGCAGTCAGCCTATCTGCCAGATACGCTGACAGTGGAGATCCGTCTGCCGGCTCCTGCTACCGGGCGGTGGCTCCCGCGGCGGAGATCTGCCGTGGAATACTGCAACGCCTGTGGACAGGGGGCCTTACTGACATTTTCTTATTCATAAGTGTTTGCACTGTTCAGCAAAATTGCAAATAATGGCAATAGCTTACTACTTGCACAGAAATAATTTGACCAACTCCAATCCGTTTCACTATACATTACATTAGTAAGTGGAGCATTGCGCCACCAGAAACACTGGTACTATAAATAATACTAATAATTAGTAATATTCCATAAGTTATGTCCAACTACTCTATAGTATAATTTAATTGGCTAATACCAACTAGGGTATATTGTGTTGTCACACTACACTCTGAGAGAGCTAGTTACATGCAATGGGGAACAACTTTTTTTTTCATTTTCTGTTGCATGAGGTTTTAGAACTATTTCTATATATTTCTGCATGGCTGATTCCAAATCTGAAATCCGTTTGTGTATGCTTCAGTTTTCATGCAGCTTATTTTTTTGTTACAGTTAATGGCACTCATTGGTTCTTAAATTGGAGTTAAAGGGCAACGACACTTAGATTGAACATACATAACTACAAGGTAATTAATCCAAAAAAATGAGCAACCGCGGCAAAGTGGTGCAAAAAAACCTTTTACATGCTCATATTGCAGAGGATGCCTCTTTATTTAGTTCCACATGTAAACAACGTTTTGGCTGGACATCGTTGTCCACATGTGGAACTAAATAAAAAGAGGCATCCTCTGCAATATGAGGATGTGAAAGGTTTTTTGTACCAGTTTGCCGCTCTTGCTCATTTTTGGATTTACCTGACGATTGGATCCATGGCCGGGATCTGTATATGGAGCGTGCGTCATATCCTGCTTCCCACCTCCATCATTGACAAAATCCTTAATGAAAACTGGGGCATTCTTAAAGAAGATCCTTTTCTTTCCAAGCAGATACCGTCTAAACCACGCTGTATCTTTAGGAGAAATAAAACTCTGAAAAATCTACTAGCCCCATCCTGTCCTAAGAAGGAGAAGAAAGATTCACAATTGACACACAAAAAGAAAAAAGTGGATAGAGAGGTAGGGGTATACAAGTGTGGGAGGATTAAATGCAAATGCTGCTTTAATATATCTAAGGGTAGGAAGGAGGTGGTACTCCATAATGGAGAAACGTTGAGCATTAAACAACACCTAACGTGTGAGACGAGATGTGTTATATATATGCTTGAATGTACTTGTGGGTTGAGATACGTTGGTAGAACCATCAATACACTTAGGGAAAGAATTAACAATCATAGGAGTAATATTAAAAAGGGTTATGGAAAACATAGTGTATCAAGACACTTTTCCACACATCACAATAAAAGTAGTAAGAATTTAAAAGTTACTCCATTAGAATACATCTATTCCAGATCTATTGAACAACTCAGAGAAAAGGAGATGTATTATATCTTTAGAATAAACATTTTGGTACCCAACGGCCTCAACGAAGTACTGGAAAAGTTATGAAGTTACATTATTATATTTATTTATCTTTTTGTTATCCTCTATATAGATGACAGAGTCATTTCCATCGTCTCATGTAAGTAACCACGCCATTGTGATTAATTGCTTTGATATTTCATCTCTTTACACCAATACACCAGGATTGTACTATGGTCTACATATTGACCACAATTTATGTTCCAAGTATTTTTCTATACTGTATTTTTGCATTTTTGATACTGCATGTTATATATATAATTTTATACAGATTTTTAGTGTACATACATGTAGGTTTGGTACTTATTGGTATATATAGATGTACTTAGATTTCATATATATTCAGTATACCCATTTTTTTCCCTTTTATATATATTTATATATGTACATAGGGTCATTTTTATTCAGGATTAGGGTTCGTTTTTTATATATGAAGTTTTTTATATATGTAGTTTTATATATGAATGTTTATTTTATTTCACTTATATATAGATGCACATTATTTATTCTTACATCTTATATGTGTACGGTTGCGCTTAAGGGCTATAGCGCAATCGTCATATTTTGCATATTAATTTTTTTATATATATATGTGTTATCATTACCATATGTTATGTATTATTACATCACCTTATTTGTTTTAATTGTTTAATTAATTAATTGATTAATTTTGCAAATTTGCATTTATGCCTCATGTGACGATCATGTGACTGACCGTGGGCACGCCCTCCTATACGTGCCTTTGCACGTTAGGCTTTCTGACATCAGCGGCGCGCTAATCTAGCATCATGCATACTTCTGTTGGTCCCCCGCGTTATTCTCCGTGATTGTACACAGGAAGTCTCATTACACCTCCACCAAGGCAGACTATATATGCCTTGCTGTAGTCCACTAAAGTGGAGTTTATATGTTCCGCGGCAATCTATAACAACATCCGGCGGCATGATACTAGAACTCCGCCCCTATTGATGGGCTTGTCATCACATCGTAATCACGTGGCCTCTCACGTGACCTGCAGCCACCCGTGTGACTTTTCCAACATGGCAGCCACCACAGAAGGTGTTGTAAGCAATATGGGCAGGTACATGTTATGTGTATAGGCATATATGTATATAACGTGATGTGACTATGTATGTTTTATGTTATTTATGTGCTTGATAAAGTCTTGTTAGACGAAACGCGTTGCACTAGGGACTATATGTCCTTATAAAGAAGCTTTTTTTATTTTTGGAACTTATTAGTTTACTCGAGCCATCACTCTCTTAAGAAGCGCTGAGGTTTTTTCTTTTTGCACTCTTGTGCATATTCATATCTATCATTTGCAGTGGGTCCTGCCCGGCAGTGGGACCGACATCATCAGCAGCTCTCCGGACCTAGCCCCTCTGGATTAGTGGAGACGTGGTGTATACCGTGTATATACACTTTTACAAGCATACTTGGATGTGGAGGTGATAGTGGGGTTTTTTACAGGCCCTGCTATTCACCAGGTAAGTCCAATTTATTCTACACACCTGCATTTTGCCTTTTGTATCCGATTCTCCCAGGAGTGCCCTCCTAATATCCATACGGCTTCCCACCTAGATTGTGGTAATGTTGTATGCTGCTGTACACCAACTATTTAATTACAAGGTAATTAATGTTTTACAAACATCATTTTTATATAATTGTAGTTGGTTTTAAATGTAAAAAATTATCTGATAAAAACACCATTTTTTTTTTTTTTTTTAGATTGAATCATGGCTTCTTCGAGTATGCATAAATGTAAGACTAGTCCTGACACCTTCTGTTATATATGTGGCTGTTACACATTTCAATGCCAAAGGTGCAATATTTCATCATTTGTGACACGTGCATATATTGCCTATTTTGAAGTTCCCCATGGCAATCAAGACAAGAATTGGGCTCCTCATATTGTATGTCATAATTGTGAGGAAATGCTTTGTGACTGGACAAAAGGAAAATGCAAAGGCATGCCTTTTGATATTTCCATGGTGTGGCATGACCCCAAGGACCACACCAGTTAGTGTTATTTCTGCCTGACCAATACAAAGGGCATTGTCAAGAAGAAAAGACATATGATCACATATCCTAATATTCCTTCAGCAATTTGACCTGTCCCACACTCTGAGACACTACCTGTTCCAGTTTTCAATGGTTTTGTCTCTTCTATGGACGAAGAAAGTGAACATGGTGATCAAGGGGATTTTGATGAGATGCACGAGGAAATGGTTGTAGAATCTGAAGGATCTTCTTTTGATTCCAAGCAGTTATTAACCCCTCAGCAGTTTAGCCAACCGGAATTGAATGACTTAGTAAGAGATTTGGGCCT
Organism: Eleutherodactylus coqui; assembly: GCF_035609145.1. Taxonomy (NCBI): domain Eukaryota; kingdom Metazoa; phylum Chordata; class Amphibia; order Anura; family Eleutherodactylidae; genus Eleutherodactylus; species Eleutherodactylus coqui. Next base: position 108,576,261 of record NC_089839.1, on the reverse strand, counting down.
ATCAAAGAAAGCAGCTGAGTTATTAGCCTCCAGGCTTTTAGAAAAGAATGTACTTCACCAGTCAGCTAAGGTACCCCATTTCAGGAAGCAGGAACAAATTTTTGTGGACTTCTTTACCAAAGACAAACACTTTGTTTACTGTCATGATATCAGTAGTCTTCTCAACCAGTTAGGTCTTACCACTTACAATGACAAAAAGAAAAATATGAGTATGCTCACCACTTTGCTCCTTTTAACTCTGCTTCAATAGCTGGCTGGATTCTCACATCCAGAGGCAAGATAGTCGTGCAGTCCTTCACGATGATTCATGCAGAATATATCCAAAAAAGATGAGCCTCCGCTTGTGTGTGAAGAAACAAAGCCTTTATTTAAGAATTGTCACAGCATAGCTCACAAGAAGGACACGTTTCGGTCTTTAGCAGACCTTGGTGATCTATGCTGTGACACTTCTTAAATAAAGGCTTCGTTTCTTCACACACAAGTGGAGGCTCATCTTTTTCGGTTACGACTTACAGTGCAACAGAATGGCGGCTATTTCTTGATAGCTCTAAATGGAGTCTGAAATGTGTTCTCTCACACAACGGGAATGTTTATGTAGTGGTTCCAATTGGTCATTTAGTTTATCTGCAAGAAGATTATAATGATATAAAATTGACCTCCACTTACTGAAGTATCAGGAGCATAACTGGATCATTTGTGTGGATCTTAAAATGGTAAATTTCCTCCTTGGACAACAGAGAGGTGTCACAAAGTCTCCTTGCTTTCTCTGTGGGACAGCCGAGCTCAGGAGAAAAACTGGACACAGAAGGAATGGCCTAAATGTGAAGCTCTGGAGGTAGGGTGCCAAATATTGTGAATGAACCTATAGTTAGTCAAGACAGGATCATTTATCCCCCCCTTCACATCAAACTTGGCTTAATGAAGCAGTTTGTTGAGGCTTTGAATAGGAAAAATGAGTGCTTTCAACATATTGTTTCTGCTTTTTCTGCCTTGTCTTTCGAGAAGATAAAAGCAGGTGTGTTCGATGGACCTCAAATTCAAACCCTCATACGTGACAAATAATTTGCCGGGAAGATGAATAAGGAGGAGAAAGCAGCAAGGCTGTCTTTTGTGGCAGTTACAAAGAACTTCCTTGGCAACAAAAAAAAGCTGAAAATTATGAACTTTCTGAACAGTCACTTTGATAAGTTTCCCCAAAACCTTGGAGCTGTTAGTGATACGCAGGGAGAACCCTTTCATCAAGATTTGAAGACGATGAAAGAACATTATCAGGGACGATGGGACAGGAATATGATGGCAGGCTACTGCTGGAGCATCAAACGAGATTGTCCTCAGCAAGTACACAAGCGCAAATTCTTGCCTGAATAGAATCTAAATGAGTTTTGCGCAAATTTTATGCTTAAAATAAGTTTTTAATTTGTTCTATTTCAAAATTGTAGACAAATTCTGATGCAATCACCAAGATGATGCCCAAGAAGACATTCTACTTCATTATGTTAAGCTAAATGTTGAAAATTTTACATTAAGATGAAAATATAAAATCTTGAATTGCAAAAAAAACTGTAGCTTACAGAAAAAAACACATTTCAGATTTGAGATCAGCACACTCTAAGAAAGAACAAGTGTTTTTATGGATGCAACACAAATTTTGTTCCCCAGTGTTACAGATTGGAAATTGTATTCGCGATGCATGGTCTTATCATTTCACTTTGAATTTATCAAGTTAGGTTTAAAGGGGTTTTCTGAGATACTTTTTTAGTGTAATTTTACATTACAAGATACTTGTCAAAGTGAAAATTAGTAGTAGAGGCAAAAGTGTTACTACAGATTGACAAAAAAGTGTGGAAAAGATCTAAAAGGAGATGCAGAAGTTTAGCCTAAAGTATACAACTTAATAATACAACTTAATAAACACATGAAATGCTGTCAGGACATATTTGAATAGTTTATTTGCTCAATAAAGAGCCCTTCAGCAATCATCACACATTCTTATACACATACATATGAACATTTCTCCTTGAAACATTAATTTATAATACATTTTTGTGCTGCCCCGACAACCAGCACATTGTTGCTTTGCAAATATTTTACCAGGAGTCTATGGTAGCAAAGGAATTAAATGTTACCGAACAGGTTTTGTAAAGTTTTTTTTATTTTTTTTATTTACAAAAATAAACAATGGCCTATGTATATTCTATTGTTTTACCCAGAAATAATTTTAGTTTAATTGCATGAATGTTAAGTAATTCTACATTGTCTAATACGTAACAGTGTTGGATTGACATTGAGTTAAGGTCTGTGACAGTGAATCTTAATTTATGATTTCCCTGTATTCACTTCCTAGAAGAACGTTTGGGGAACTCAGTGGCAAAGTCTTCTAGTGTAAATGACCAGTGTTTTCTTGATGCCCTGGAGATCTCAAGTGGTGTCCTTCAAGCATTTACTTTCTAATACTCCTACAGTTTGTTTTAAAAGTTATTTAAACTTGTATTAAAACCATAATTTGTGGCCCATCTTTAAGTACCGTCACTTACTGTATATTAAAAACAAATCTGTAATATGAGACACATTACGGCAAGTAGTGTTGCACAAGTGTCTCGTGGGACAAGTAAGCTAATGAAATATGAATCAAACGGTGAATTATTCATATGTTATCAATGTATCATTCTACAATCATAGTTTGTTGTATTAGTCCTCAAGATTAAAATATTTCTATTTTGAGGGATTAAAACAATAACATTCAACTGTGTGCTTTAATTTAGATTTTTTTAAATGTTTGCATTTTGATTAGCTTTATTTTATTCTTAGCATGCCGTTATTTTATTTCCAATATGTAAGCCAAAATAGGGATAACAGGAATGAGTTTTGTTATCATTTCACATCCATGTTCTTGTCTGATTATTCCATTATGATAATTGTGTTGGCGTAGTAAGGCTTTGCAAAAACATTCTGAGCTAAAAAAAAAATATCTTCAAAGAAAGCACTTTGTACCTAATTGGTGTCCACAATGAGTGCAGGAAAATGTATGCCCAAGGTGTAAGAAATCATGAAGCGTGACAAAGGTGAAAGCCAATTTTAGATACATTTTTGAAATGTAGAACTGTTAAAAGTTCCCACTGCTGTCAATCACGACAGTAGAATCAGAACAGCATCACGTAGTGGTGGGTCTAACTCAATTTGATTAAGACACTGTGAAGAAATATTTCCATTCATCTAAGTAGTGTCCTCAGTTCAACTCAGTGATAGGTTTTCAGGACAGGACTTACAAACTAAAATAGTGTACATATTTTTTTTCCATTTCAAGGTCCCTTCAATATCACGGTCGATGGATTCATTTTCATGGACGTCTTTTCATACAGAAGGGGGATAGGAACGCAGGAATGTTACCGAATGTTTTCAACTCCCTCGGTTCACAGTATAATTCTTCCTGATAATCATGAATCAGGAAATTAAGGGCATATTCATCATTGCATTCCAAGCATGCTCTGAATATGGAAAACATAGAAACCAGGACTGGGGAAAGATAGAATACAGCCAGCCAGGAGTTGGAGGTATAGAGCCGACAGTGGTCCCTCCCCAGTACTACAGTCCTGGTCTCTTATGTTTTCCATGCTCCGAGCATACTCTGAATGCAATGATGAATATGCCTTAACAGAAAAGCTAGACCTGATGCTCACAGCAATTAATCAGCTAGGCTTTGATTTCCTAAACTGTTTCTCAGAAATGAAAACTCAGCTACAACATATTGCTATGGTCAACAGGAACTGAATTTTTTTTGTACAGTTTTAATAAACAAGGCCAAATGTTTGGGTGGGAAGGGCCCATGTCATAAACTGTGTGTAAAATAATTTTAGACTTTAGTTTCTCAAAACTCCACGGGGAAAATTTACAAACGCCAGTCTTAGTATTGTCCTCCCCTGAACACAATGTTCTTACTCAGAAATCTATGCCAGGTCTGACCTGTTGTACATTTTTGGCATAATTTATGCCAGTTTCTAGCATAAATTATATATAAATTTGTTGGTCCAGGCATCCATAGACTGCTGAGAAGCCCCACCCACTTTTCTTTTTATAAAAGTGGTCAAAAAGTTGCAAACGTTGGCTGAAATCCCCACAAAAAATTGCAACTTTTTTACTCCAGAAATGGTCTTAAAAGGCTTTAGAAATGTCCCAAATAGTGCTCTATCTAAGAGCACCATAAGTGCTCAGGCACTAACTTAACATGTACAACTTCATCCATATTATACAAAACGAGGCATAAATTTTCATGCTCACCAAGACCGAGTGAACATTTTTGAAGTCATTATAGAATTGGCTTCAGACACTAACTGTAACTCTCTTACGGAACTCAGATTTTAGTTGTAACTGTTTAATATGTAGGTATATTGTCTGCAGGTGATCATTACTGCTCAACAGTAAATTACAAACCATATCTGTTGTTGAAAACAAATGGACAATAATGTCATTTTGTGTCTTGTATCGATATGGCCATTACATGGATTAAGAAGCTAAAAAAAATAATCTTGATTTGCTGATCAAAATACACATTTGTTTCAACGTTTTATTACACTTTTGATCCATTTCACAGTTAATATCTATTTACAAGTTCTTTGATTGTTTAACTTTGAGGCAGCAGATAGTTACACATCCACAGAAATTGAAAATGGCACACTGTCTTAAAACTGTTTGGCTAGTGATGAATGACTAATTATCTACAATATTCTACATCAGATAAAGACACTAGATGTGGAAAACAAAAAAAATGTGATCTAATAGAGGAAAAAGAATGATTGCTATCAATGTGCAATTTAGTCCAGCACAAGCACACCACATTAGATGCCACTTCAGTTCAATGGAACAGATTTCTCAGCCACTAAAACAATAGAGTACAAACAGTGGCTCCAATTCTACACCATCCATTCAAGGACATCATCAGGCATTCGTCATAGTTGTAAGACTGATCACTGATCCTGATCTCCAGACTTGTAGCTGGGGTTTTTGATGGTCATCACGCTAAAGATAAGCGACATGTCCGAGATCATATTCAGTTTTCAGTTCTAAAGCTAATGCAATTCTGAGATTGTACTGAGAATGTCCTAAAATGGTCTCCATACAAGTCCAGTATTGTCTGCAACCAATCAGAAACTTGAGCAGCCATTTTGAGAGTATCTTTACCCACTCAAAAAGTTCCTGTTAGTCACACTGCTTCCCAGAATTTCAGCATTAAAAACCAATAAAATTTCGTCCTGTTAGCAGAGATTTGCTTATGTACAAGCACATACACTTAATAATGCCCAACTCTCAAGGGACATACACATGAGAAAACAAAGAACTAATTAATATGCATGTCTTCCGGAGATGATAAATTCATGACAGACAAGAAAATAAAGCTTTGATAAAAATTCAGCAGCAATCTTAAATCACTTTAACAATATGGCTGAGATTCATGACACGTTGATCTAAAAAACTACCCTAAACATTGGCAGTCAGGGGTTTTCACTAGCATTCATTAAAGTTACAGAATCTGACAAATATAAAGGACAAAGAAAAATTGAATGGATTGATAATGTTTTTGTTAAGGAGATGACATTAGGCATCTATTATCGATTAGGGTGATCAACAGAATTCAGTCACTAATAATACAACTAGAAAAGTCAGATATTCTTTGGTTATTACCACAAAACACTGATTACCAGAATTTAAATTTCCTCATTCAGAATGCAAGAGAGAATTATAGAAAAACTGGATTTCCAATGGTAACTACGATATAGACATATAGTCATGAAAGTTCAGGATCTCATATATATTTATTAAATACAACTGTGGTGGAAGGGGACATTTTTAAAGCGCACAGCTACATTCTCTATGTAGAACAATGTAGTCAGCTTTTTACACAACCAGTTGAAGACGTACATTCTACACTACATGAAAAATCTTACAGACATTTTACCACTATATGTCTGATTGAAAGCAGTGCCACACCCCGACCAGATTGGGCACAATGAAAGGCAATTTAACTATAATCCAGTGATAGGGGCTAAATTCCAGTGCCCACACACAGCTGGGTCTGAAACGGTGTGGTGCAGAGAAAAAAATGCAGCTGCTCTCCCTTTCTGTATAGTGATTTTAATGGAATGTCATTGCAGAAGAGGGGTTTTCTAGCTTTGAACTAACTATCAATAATCTATCCTCAGAAGTGCCTCAACAGTCAATCGGTGGGGGTCCACTGCTAAGGATACTCACCAATCAGCTGTTCACAGGGTTACTGTCACAGTGTATGGAGCCAGAAGCAGATAGATCTATACACTTTGTAGCAGACAGCCCTGTACACAGACAGCCCACTGTCACAATGTGTTGAGCTGGAAACAAACAGCTAATTGATGGGGGGGGGGGGGGAACCACCATTCAAGATCACCATTAAGTGATTTAATGTTTGGACAGCTGTATGAAAAATGAGCCTCAACAAAGATACTTATATCTTGATAACCATAATGATATTATTATGGTCCTTGCAGAATATGCCACCAATGTAATCATCATATTTAATAGTTCTCTAATTCTAATATGGTATGCAGGTTCATAAAAATACACAAATATAAAATTAAAAATAAAACATTGAATAATAAATTCTGTGTAGAACGTAATATTCTCCAAATAAAGCAACAAAATTATTTTTGGGAAATAAATAACTCTTATACATCATAGTCATGTGCAATTAGCATTACAGCCTGTACATGGATGCAGCATTCATTTTGACAAGGTTTCTGGATTAAATTTTCAAAAGCTTTTACATACAGTATAATGTAAATAGAAAACATTGGAAAGTTGTCTTACAATTAAACATCTTCTCTGGTTGTGATGTTGCTCGTGTTGACGGCATAATTTAATATCTTCAGAGACTGCAGAAAGTCTGTGTGTGCAGCCCAAATAGGCTATGATGATTACCAGAAACTAACTGAAATTGATCAGCTTATTATAGGTCATGACTGTAGGTAACTTTAATGACTACAACGGTCACATTTAGACGGAGAGATTTGGAGTGAAATATAAATCTGACTCAGATTTTTTTTTAACATTAATGGCCCACTCCACTTAAATTCACTGAATGATAATCACTGGGAACACGGTCGGACACTTAAACTCCCAAAAATTGTCCTGTCTAAAAAGGAACCTAAGAAATTTAAAACCACCATTCAGAACAGGATACAATTGAAGTGAAATGAGATTCAGCTTCCATAGCAGATTAAATACTGTTTAGAGCTAAAGACCAGTTAGATATGAGGGGCTCACATTATGCCATACAGGGCCGTGATAAAACCTAGCGTTGTCCTTTCCTCTCATCGCAGAAGTGGTTAGTGAAGCAGATTACCATTGACACCTTTTGATGTTTTCATCCATTAAGTGACCTTGCTGAGTGGTGACCTCACTAATCTTGGCACTATCACAAAGTGATAGCGGAACATGTTTGGGTGTGCAGGATAGAAAGAATACACACACAAGTCAAATATCCCATAGTCAGGAAAATGACATCTTAGGATAACTCAATTTTTGGACATCTTGTTATTTCTCTAAATAAATTTTTACTATATTATTTAAAAAGCAGACTACATGTTACATATTACATCGGTCTTACATTACATATATCTCATAAACTTGTGACCGTTACAGAAAGTAAAACTGGAATCTTAATGGGCCACATCAATATTAAAGGAACTGAACAAATTATTGTAGTTCATTATGCAAATTATTTGACCATTGCATCATGGGGAGTATCATGAAGAAATAAGGATGGAAAATGTACTTTATGGCAAAATACAGTATATGGCATACAGTTAATAGCCTTGATGGAGCTTCTTAATGAATCTATGTCAATAGAAACATGATCGGTCTTATGTCATCTACAGTACATTCTGCACTAGTTTATTCCAGAGTACTTATGTGAAGGAGGAGGGGCAGAGTAAAGTTTATTATTATGCCCAGTCATTACACTTAGGTGGATTAAGTCTACAATAAACAGCAAATTAGTACAGGAAAGCACAGGTGACACATCAATGTCATTGTAAAGCATACAAAAGAGCCATATAATCAATCATAACTTATTCATATTGTATAGGGTACATCATTTATGTTATTTCTATAGCCTTGTATTTGTTTTTTTACATCACTGGTGACCATATGCTCAATGATTTTCCCAAGTTAGGCGGGAAATAGTACCTGCTATGCATTGATTTGCTGCACACGCTGAAGCAAAAAATGTTACTAGTACTTGACTAATATAAGCATTATTTGCCTACATATCAGCAGTGAATTAATGAAAATTCTACAATGTGCAGAAACATCTCCTCAACTGAGCAACAAATCCTGGAAATAAACATGGTGACCGCTCTCGTACCAGAAAAAGTGGCTATGTATTAAAAATAAAGGTCTCTTTTTTCCCCCTGAATCAGTGCACTCTTGTCTACAGGTTTTGCAATTCGGTCAAATTCAATTAAAAGTGGGTTGAGCACCAGACACAAGTACAAGAGTGCTGCTACTTCTTGGGAGGAAAACATAGAGACCCTTTATTACTAATCTCATACAGCCCATTGAGATCCAGCAACTAATTTCTTAAATATCTGTTGCAAAATTTTGAAGCAACACCCCTTAGAAAGAATCTTTTTGTGGACAATACGAATGATCAGAATATCTTTAACTGGATAGATAAGGCACAACATTCCCTCACTATTGACTTCTAGAATAAAAATGAACTATGATTAGAGAACACAAAGACAATAACTTTGAAAATGGACAATGCTTGCTATAATGTCATTTGGGTTGACCACTTCATAAGTAAACAGTCTATAGAAAAGAATATTATAATATGACTGCATGAAATAATGTTGAAGGGCAATATTATTTAGGATTTTCTATGCATTTATACTGATTTTGTCCTTTTTCAATTAGCCATATGTTACTGATGGTTCATAATTGACAGTAGAAATGCATCAGCAGCATCAGGGGTGTAAATCAGATGAACAGATTTCCTGAGTTAAAACTTCCTCTATTTCATTTCGTATAAAATACAGCAACGTTTCGACTGTGCAATAAACAGTCTTTCTCAAGCCAAATCTGTTCATCTGATTTACACCCCTGATGCTGCTGATGCATTTCTACTGGATGTCTTTTCTTGGACGAAGGGTCTGCGTCTACTATCAGCTTTGCATCTGAAGCCTGGTTAACAGCTCTAGTGAGTAGATTGTCTCCTATTATAGACGTGCTGCAACAAACTATTTCTGGACTGTGTTCATAATTGACAATCAGATTTCTTTGCCAAATAATGTATGTAGTTGTTGAACTGAAGAAGTAAATCTTAGTAAACAAGCCATGGATATTTATGGAATAAAAGTAAACACTTGATATTAGCAATTCAACTAAGGATGGCTTTATACTGGATAACTATCAGCCAAATAATCGCTCGAAAAAGCAACCACAAAGAGCAGTCATTCTATGTAAACACGGCCACCAACAGAATAATGAACGATAACTCACTCACTAGTGGCTAGTCGGTTTTTGGTTTTTTTTCAACTCACCTAAAAAATAGTCGCTGGTTGATCCAGAGTTGCCTGTCGTAAAGTCACAGTTGTTCATATATCAACAACTTGCGAATGAACTTACCTAGAGATTCATTCTCTCACTCTTCCAAAATAGAACAACTGCTGAACAACAATCACTTTGTGTAAAAGCACCCACTAAAGTCCTTCAAATGCTAACAACTTGAGAACCTGTCACCTGCCTAAAGAACCATAAACTAACTTGTGCTGCTGTTAGGTGTGGTGACAGGGAGGCAGATGATGTATCTTTTATATTACCTGCTCCCTGCGCTGTTCCCCTCTGAAGATCCCACACAACTCTATGGAAGAGCATGTGCATGGGAGTTATATTTTTGTGTGTTGCACGTACTTCAGCCGCAGGAACCAGAGAGCAGGGGAGTATAAAAAAAAACATGAGTTAGTTTATGGTGCATGAGGCAGGTGATAGGTTTCTCAGCGATTGTTGTAAAGCCACAGTATTGCTGTATGGATGTCCCATCAAAACAAACATGGAAAAAAAAAAAGCACAACTTTTAAACAATCAGGTATAGTATTCAGAAGACATAAAAGGAAACAATTACCATTGTCCAAAAATGATGTCATAGATACATTTGATCACCGAGTATTGTAAATAGTAAATATCATATATTTCTGCATATATTTATGTGACATTTTTTGGTGACTACTGGGTACTATTTAAAAATATTGCCCAACTGGAAACCTGTGAGCTACATCAAGCCAGGACCAAAGCAAGTAGTAGGTAGCCTGACAACAACTGAATGAGAGGATCACTTTTATTAACACAATTCTAATGATAAGAGTCTAGTGAAAGATTTCCGACAATGGCTATGCACAGCCAGAACCACTGTTCATGATTTATTTCATTAAAGGGAAGCATGATTATTCATTGGATAGAATGTCATCTCCTTTAGCCATTGTGACTTAAGGTGAGCCCTTGTGGACACACTGATAGAATTGTGAGCAGAACTCTGATGTTTTAACATAAATGGGTTAATCAAACACAGGTACCAGGGTGTAATAAAGAAATGTAACACTGAATTGGTACAATCCAAGTTTAAGAATACTGGATATAATCGATGCTGCATTAAATAGATAATGGCTCTTTAAACAAATTTTATAAAAGTTTAAAAGCTGAAATCAATGAGTCACATAAAAAATAACCACCACTAATTCTGTTACACTGAAAAAACTTCCTAATGGATCTAAACAATACATGTATTTTTTATGTAAAGGTTTTTTGAAATAACATTTGATGTACATGATTTTATGCTTTTATTTTTCATAATCCCATAGCATAATAAATTAAAGTTATATAGACAAACTATAATACCTCTGATTAAACATTCTCCCTACTGTTGGAAGGTAATTAAATGTATGTAATGTGTAAAGGCTGGGAAATGCAAGTAATCAAGGCTTCTATTGTGCTTCATATATACACTACCGTTCAAAAGTTTGGGGTCACATTGAAATGTCCTTATTTTTGAAGGAAAAGCACTGTACTTTTCAATGAAGATAACTTTAAACTAGTCCTAACTTTAAACAAATGCACTCTATACATTGCTAATGTGGTAAATGACTATTCTAGCTGCAAATGCCTGGTTTTTTGTGCAAAATCTACAAAGGTGAATAGAGGCCCATTTCCAGCAACTATCACTCCAGTGTTCTAATGGTACAATGTGTTTGCTCATTGGCTCAGAAGGCTAATTGATGATTAGAAAACCCTTGTGCAATCATGTTCACACATCTGAAAACAGTCTAGCTCGTTACAGAAGCTACAAAACTGACCTTCCTGTGAGCAGATTGAGTTTCTGGAGCATCACATTTGTGGGGTCAATTAAACGCTCAAAATGGCCAGAAAAAGAGAACTTTCATCTGAAACTCGACAGTCTATTCTTGTTCTTAGAAATGAAGGCTATTCCATGCGAGAAATTGCTAAGAAATTGAAGATTTCCTACAACGGTGTGTACTACTCCCTTCAGAGGACAGCACAAACAGGCTCTAACCAGAGTAGAAAAAGAAGTGGGAGGCCGCGTTGCACAACTAAGCAAGAAGATAAGCACATTAGAGTCTCTAGTTTGAGAAACAGACGCCTCACAGGTACCCAACTGGCATCTTCATTAAATAGTACCCGCAAAACACCAGTGTCAACATCTACAGTGAAGAGGCGGCTGCAGGATTTTGGGCTTCAGGGCAGAGTGGCAAAGAAAAAGCCATATCTGAGACTGGCCAATAAAAGAAAAAGATTAAGATGGGCAAAAGAACACAGACATTGGACAGAGGAAGACTGGAAAAAAGTGTTGTGGACGGATGAATCCAAGTTTGAGGTGTTTGGATCACAAAGAAGAACGTTTGTGAGATGCAGAACAAATGAAAAGATGCTGGAAGAATGCCTGACGCCATCTGTTAAGCATGGTGGAGGTAATGTGATGGTCTGGGGTTGCTTTGGTGCTGGTAAGGTGGGAGATTTGTACAGGGTAAAAGGGATTCTGAATAAGGAAGGCTATCACTCCATTTTGCAACGCCATGCCATACCCAGTGGACAGCGCTTGATTGGAACCAATTTCATCCTACAACAGGACAATGACCCTAAACACACCTCCAAATTGTGCAAGAACTATTTACAGCACAAGCAGGCAGCTGGTATTCTATCGGTAATGGAGTGGCCAGCGCAGTCACCAGATCTGAACCCCATTGAGCTGTTGTGGGAGCAGCTTGACCGTATGGTACGCCAGAGGTGCCCATCCAACCAATCCAACTTGTGGGAGATGCTTCTAGAAGCGTGGGGTGCAATTTCACAAGCTTACCTCAACAAAGTAACAGCTAGAATGTCAAAGGTGTGCAATGCTGTAATTGCTGCAAAAGGAGGATTCTTTGACGAAAACAAAGTTTGATGTAAAAACAATGTTATTTCAAATACAAATCATTATTTCTAACCTTGTCAATGTCTTGACTCTATTTTCTATTCATTTCACAACGCATGGTGGTGAATAAGTGTGACTTTTCATGGAAAACACAAAATTGTTTGGGTGACCCCAAACTTTTGAACGGTAGTGTATATATATATATATATATATATATATGTATTTTTACATAGTAAATAAGATAGCTGCAGATTAGCAATAAAAAATAAATAGCTAAGACTTTTAGAAATTAAGTTAACTAAGTTAGAGAGTTAAAATATACCCTCAGGGTCAAGAAATCACAAAACGGATAGAAAAATATAAAGTAAAAAGTAACTTTTATAAAAAAAAGTGCAATTTCCTGTTACATTTTGAGCCAACATAAATTACTAAATTAATATTCACCACACTGTATATTGTTAAAATTTAGTCAAGATCTATTAAATAAATAGTTTTAATAGTGATTTATTATAATGCTAAACAATCCAATATTCTCCCCTTAGCAACATCTTTAGCAATATTCTGTTTATCACAAAGTCAGACGGTCTCTACAATTAAATTTTTATTAGTGTATCTGTTAAATATTATAATTGAACTTGCAATAATGTTAAATATTCTCCACAATACTGCTAGTTAATGCAAATCTTCCTCTAAGAACAAACAGAAACATTCTACATGTCTGACCTCAGGGCGGTACCGATACCAATGTTATGGTACCTTATACTGTACTTCGTAATTGGACCCGATTATCAAATTGAGCTAAAGAATATTGACCAGCATTGATCCAATTTATTGGATTGATCTAACTAAATTTGGTTTGTTACTTCTGTGACATTCCTTCATACCGTCCTACAAGACTTCAGAAATTATAATTCTGTAAAGCAAAGTTTGACACCTCAGGCCTATTCCATAGTGTCCAATTTACACTTAAGGGGCATTCCCTTCTTTTCTTTAGAGCGACTCTTCAATTTATTAGAGGGGGATTTCATAATTCTTGGTCAGTGTCCAAGTCAATTCCACATTCAGCCAGATTCCTCCTGATCAAACTGGAAAGATATACTAAATATACGCTGCACAGTTTTGTGGTACACAATGGCTTTTTTATCTATATACTTACATAACAAAAAGTTTAAAACATTCTTGGTTGCATTTTCTATCATTTCATTCTGTTTATACTATATTTTTAACTTTTTTTTTTACACGGGCAGACAACAAACAGCAATGTTAAAGGCAAAATAGAATTGTGTTTTATAAGGTCATACATGTGCCTATTTTTCAAAGCTTTCATCTTATAGGCGAGATAAAACTTCCTCATAAAATTCCAGTTTTCTCTTAATATCCTATAAAATATGGTGGCTTCTAATCCCCACTCTCTAAGAACTTTTCAGGCCTAGATCCAGTTTGCCTATCAGTAATGTTGAGCTCTCTTGTATAGCTTTGTATAAACAATAAGTCATTCACTCCTGCCCTTTTCTTTAACGGATTTTAAGATATTTTTTGAAATAGATATCCTATTAGTCTCCAGAATTATGACGTAACAGTGCAATAATGTCTAGGTTAATTCCAAGGATGTCTTATACCTGGTACAAAGAAAGTCTTCTAAATTGGTTAGGCACACACTTCTTAAAGACTCCACAAAAAGACATGGTAAAGTTACTTATTCTAATTTCCCGTGTGAAATCTGATTTTAGATATCTTTCCCACAAATATTACATACATTAGGGTGACCATGAGGCCTTCATCACACACAATTTTGTTAGCGATTCTAAATGCTTGTAAGAAAAATGTTGGGTTTTTTTCATAGCGTTTTTCATACGTGTTTTGGTGGCATTTTTATTTTGTAATGGTGCGGTCTTTGTGGTGGCTTTCAAATCCTATAGAAGAGCCCATGGGAAATTTCTAAAAAAATTTAACTCTCAGAGCATGCGGTGTTCTGAAAAAAATGTTACAAAAATACCAAAAACAAGCCCTGTGGTATGTAGACTTTTCACTCTCCTATTTAGCTATAGACTTCAAAGTAACATCTTGCCACAGCATTTTAACACAAAAATGCAGTTGAAAGCGCCAACAAAAATGCTATTAAGACGACGTGTGTAAATAAAGCCTAACAGGGTAAATATCTCATTGACAGTGACTGATCATTTCCTTTTGATGTTTTTAGTAGTCTAAAAGTGATCAGCGCAATATATTTTTTGGTGTGTGTGCAATATTCACTGCTCCAAGAGCATTCTATTGAGTATTTATGTTATCCTACCAGCACAACTTAATTGATCATGTATGACCAGCGTTAAATTGTAGGCACATCTGCATTCTTGTTTCTGGTTTCCTGTCATGAGGGCAAAAAATTGGAAAGCTGGATCCGTTATATGATGGAAACAAATAGCGCTGGGTGGACCCCCATTGACTTCAATGAAGTCTGCCTGGCTTTTGTCATGCCCTTTGGAATTTTGCTGGACAAAATAGAGCATGCTGTGTTATTTCCGCTTTGATTTTGGGACGGATCTGTGCCGAAAGCTCAGAATGATGTGAACAGAGGCTAATCTCAATGTTCATAGTGATAAAGTGAATTGAATGTTTTGGCACATGTTTCTTTGTTAAAATCGTTAACACAGATAAGATAAATTACAACAAAGTCCACCTTATTAAACAAAGAAAATATAAATCTATATTTTAAATAGTATTATAATTAGAAAATATAACATAAGGCATCTGCTGGTGATCTTACTATTATAATTTCAACTTAGAAAAATATGTTTAAACTAATTTGAAATGGGTTGTAAATTGTTTTTAAAACTGTATAGCCGATGTATGGATGAACCAGAGGTCACAAAATGGGGTTAAGTTGAGGTAGTATTTATCGTGTTACCATGTTTAGTGTTGTATAATCTCCACTGTTGACTAAAACGTAAAATGTCAATCTAACATCCAACAACATTATTATTTAATG
The DNA here is from genome assembly GCF_035609145.1 of Eleutherodactylus coqui. Lineage (NCBI taxonomy): Eukaryota > Metazoa > Chordata > Amphibia > Anura > Eleutherodactylidae > Eleutherodactylus > Eleutherodactylus coqui. Next base: position 108,560,824 of record NC_089839.1, on the reverse strand, counting down.
CTAGAATATATAGATAATTGTAGGAAATTATTTCTGTGAATATGAAAAAAAAAAAGTTCATAGGGCTCATGTACAAAGGCATCATATTATTGCACTGATCCATTCATGATGAATTTCAAGATGTTTGGGATAATATTCTATGGACTTATGACTCAAAGGTGGAACTTTCTGGAAGACATGGGTACTGTTAGATCGGTCATAATTCCACAATAAATACATCATAGCAATAGTCAAACATGATGGTGGTCTGGATCTGCTGTGCTTCTGCAGGACCTGAACGGCTTGTAATAATTTATAGAACAATGAATTCTGTTGTCTACCAGAAAGGTTCTGACGGCCGTTAGTTTGTAACCTAAAGCTTAAGTGCAGTTGGGTTATGCAGCAGGCCACTGATCTGAAGCACACAAGCAAGAGCTTGAAAGCTGAATAAAGAAGCTGAATAAATCATTGTCAGTGCCAAGTCAAAGTCCTGACTTGAATCCCATTGAGATGCTGTGGGAAGAGCTCAAAGAAGCAGTCAATGCTTGAAAACCCTCCAATGTAAACCCTCCAATTAAAAAAAATTCTGCAAAGAAGAGTGGGTCAAAATTCCTTATATTGAGATTAATGCCGAAATTATCTGATATGCTTGTGATTTGAATAAAAAAGGAAAAAAATTCCTTAATAGTGTTGTCGCAAGTTATCACGAATGTTTCATTGCAGTTGCTACTGCCATGGATTGCACAACCAGTTATGTTTAGGGAGGCAATTACTTTTCCATACTGGCGATATAGATTTAGAATCTTAAAAAACTGAATGATCATTTTAAAGCTGCATTTTGTATTTACGTGTCTTGTTTTTTATCTTGCATTCAAATATGTTGATGATCTGAAACATTGAGATAGTGGAAATTGGGCTGGGCAAATAATTTTTAGCAGAACTGTAAATATATTAGCATCATAGTATAGTTTTGTAAAATCAAATAGGAAAGCCTCTAATATATATTTTTTAATGCATAAAATTTAATGTGTTCATTTTCTTGTGAGGTATGATACCCGAATGCACAAGTGTAACTAAAAAAAATAAAGAAAGTTCAAAAAGTTTACTGCAAATTGAAAATTTAATATATCTTAATTTTAGGAATGTATTAAATGCATACAGACTGTGCACACTAGTCTGTACACATTACTTACATTTTCTGATATGGGAAGACTGGTGAATCAACATTCCCAGGTATGAATTAATATACCAAACTGAAAGTCTGTTTATGCATCTTTAATGTTGCACTGACAACCAATACAAGGAATGAATGTGGACTGGCGGGTGGGGGTTTAAAATTTTTCTCATAAGTGTCCTATTGTGGTTTAGTATAGACCTTTAAGTGTGGAACCCAATTCTTCAGGGTTATTTAGCCAGTTCATTAAAAGAGTAGTGGTTGCTATGCACATTAAAGGGTCTTTGGATTAGATTGAAACACTTTAAAGAAAACCTTTCAGCACTTCTGTCATGCCCACTTTAATAAATAATTGTACTCCCAATAATATAATAATTCTGGAGCATCTTTTCCTAGAACTCAATCTTGTGCTGTTTCTTTACAATTCCTATTAGAAATGTACGAATAGATTAACTACGAGATGTTTGTTAGCAGTTGGGGACATGTGTTTACAGACCAACACTGCTGCTCAGTGCTGACAGAGACTCTGCAAGGACACACCGCAAGGACCTATGAATGGCCAATTTATTCATAAACCCCCTAGGAGAAATAACAGAACAGCACAATGTAAAGTTCTATAAAAAGTTAATCCAGAATTGCTATTTACTGGGAAATGGGGGTATTTACTAAGGCAGACATTTCAGAAGTGGCGACAGATCCTCTTTAGCCCTTTCCGATCCACTGTTGGACCTTGTCCAACATTGAGATTTCTCTGCATAGCTCCGATCTTGGACGATGTCTAACACGGTTTTTTTTACAGTATATAGTACAGCGCTGTGATGCTCGAGTTTGTGTGACACGATTACATAATGTATTGCTGGCTTTAGCTAGCAGATAACTCCAGTGTTTTCTCGGCCTGTCATGTGAGTGTGCTATAAATTCTCACGATTCTGCTTTAAAAGTTGAGAGGGAGAGCTGGCAGGGATGAGGATATTGCAAGGTGGATTATGGAGGAGAGTGAGGGTAAAGGAGAGTTCAACCATCAAAGTAATTCTGAAGAAATTGTTACTGTATGCAGTGATATTACTTCCAGTGATTCTGAAAGTAGTGATGAAGATGCAAGTGGTGATAATTTTCTACCTGTTACAGGTAGCATTATGAGAGTTTATTTTTATGTGCTTCTGTTGAGCAGTTCCAAGCAATCCCAAATGTTCTTTCCCACTCAAAATAAATAAGAGCTGGGAAGTGTGTTGGTGGCAGGGAGATTGGAATGGAAAGGGTTAAACAGTACGTGGAAAACTATATGCTAAAAAGTGTGACAATCTGTAGAACTCTATTAATTAAAATGGAAGGATGTTGCCTCCTTTGAAGACAAGCCAACTATTCTATTTTTCCCACACAAGGTTGGTAGGAAGCTCATATTGTATAGTACAATTCTAACTGGTTCCAATATAGCTGAATTGTTACATGACTTCAGAAGGTAAATCTTGTCTATATACATGGAAATCAAGTATTATCTTGAAAAGTATCATGTAAAATACTATTTTGTTTATAACTTTTATAGCCTGGCTTGGATGTTCACATCTAAATCTATCAACATTATTTCCTAATGGCTTCCCAAGTTCCAAGTCTTGCTGATGCATTGCATACTGCAACCCTAACCTAGGGATGTTAATGTTTATACTAGGGTTTGGAAAGTGGATTTATATTCCAGTGAAAAGTTTAAAGGGGTTGTCTGGGACTTCAGGAGTTTTCTGATGATCGCTGGGGGTAATGCAGCAGCCCAGGTTGGTATTTCAGGCATAGCTCTAATTGAATTCAATAGGAGCAGTGCCTGCAGCACTGAACCATACCACTGCAATTTTGCCAGCACTATCCACTTCCAACTCCAACCACACTGGTGCCAGGAAGTCAACTGATTGGCATAAGCATAGGTGACCAATCGAAAAGATGCCCAAATTCCTGGATGACCCCTTTGATTACCTCTCATATAAGTGCTGGAGACCTTATTTATTCCTGCAAATCCATTAACTAAATTATATGAACTTACAGGAAACAAAACCTGAATCATTTGCTTTCTATTAGCTGGAGAGGCACATTATTCTTACAGTTAACTATCACCTCCATTGTTCAGGTTGCAAAGGGTGAATTGTTGAAGGACTTTCTGAACACTAAACGAGCAACAAATTATAGTGAATACCTTTGGAATATTTCTTATTAGTAGGGCCCTTTGATGTAAAGCCTATTCGAGAGTGTTCTGCTACTGTAATGCAAATCATACAGCTGCAAGTGAAATCAATGAGCAACCCATGTCATGCACTGACATGTTGTGTTTCCTCATGTGAAAGTCAAATACTTTTTTGTACCTGTTCTGCATTATGAGCAAGAGATTTCAATCCTCTTTATTAATTCAGAATTCCCTAATATGGTATTTGAAAATGTATTTTGTAAGCTAGACAACCTGTTACATGTACAGATCTAGAAAATATTCACTTGACACTTCTGTTAAATACTCAATATAAAGTTTGCTTCAACTGTGTAGATAATTCTTTAAGTACCAAGTTAATGTTTAGCAAATTTTCTGCTGTCCATACCATACATGTACTCAAAAATAATCAACGAATCTTTCTACATTTATGTAAATATTTTGGAAATCTGGTTTACCTAATCTTGATGCATCTTGTGTATTTTACCTCATGTACTCTAAATTACTTAAAGAGATACAACATACAGGCCAATGAAAAAAAATTAAAACTATTATATCCAGACATACTTTTGAACAAAGGTGTAAATACAGAGTTTAGGTTCTTAGATCAAAAGAAGGTTCAGTAGACAGACACCAAGAACATCTGCACCATTTATCAAAATAACAAGTATCTGTTGAAATGACTTCCGATTTTGTGGGAAATTCCTGTATTTTGTATTAACAAAAGTTCCAAGACATACACTGCCAATACATTTCATTATCATTGCATCCATTTATTGCACTTAAACTAAATTATATGGAGGAACCAAGGATATTCACCTTCTCCACAAGTTTTCCATCCAGCTAGTCCTGTAGCACCCCATTTCAAGGTCGTGTTCATGGTGGCAATATAATGAGTGTTAAGAATGTAAACTTGGACTAAAGGTACCCCTAAATTAAATGACTTTTCAAACAGACAACAAATGAGTGGTGGCTTGAAAAGTTGAGCAATAGCGAGCTGATGGACATTTCGATCAATTGGCTAATTATTGTTACAATCACTCAAAAACAAGCAAATTGCAGGGATAATTGACCAGTGCAATGGGATTACCTATGGTATACAACTGCAAATAATAAAACAGAGTGGACCAGGGAATGGTTGGATACTGCACAGCTGTTAAGTGCCATTGGAATTGGAAGTATGAAAAGTGAAGTAAGTACCCCAATAAAAGCTCCTGCATTTCACGGTGTAGTTCTTTTAATTTATTATAACAGGTTTCTCATTTAGAAATCTGCCCTAAAACCTTTACTAAAGTCACTCAGTAAAGTACTTTTCACAGACACTGTTACAACACAGCTGTCTTCTATGATATCCAATCCATTCTTAAATTGCTATACGTCCTTTTTTCAGATGTCAGCAGTCATATCTCTCTATGCGTAATCATAAAACTACAAATGGAGACCTGTTATATATCCAATGAAAAGAGCATCTTTGATGTAAGAATGGAGGCAGCAGCGATTCTAGGGACTAATCGAATATTCTTAACAAGCCTGTTATTTCACTCAGAAAGGTGACATACTTGAGGCACTTTATATAACGACAAACAGGTAGTCAGTAAATTTACTGTCTCTTTGTTGAGGAGGTCGTATTTTAAAAACTATTGGTTCAATAAACAAAATGTCTGCTAGTATCTGTAATCTTCATGGTCAAGCACGTCAAGACTCTGTCCGTAGTAAAATGATTGCAGACAAAGTAATGTTTTTTATGAATGTAAAAGCTGCATATAATGTATTGAAGCATATAGTTAACGGAATTTAATTTGGCAAAAAATAAAGGTTGAGATTTTGAATTTTTTCCTTGCGACCTTAGACTGAATTACTTTAACATACATTGCATTATGAACTATAAACTTAGTAACAGTATGCCCATGTTAACACTTTTTCTGAAACCTAGTATGGCATGTTTTTTTTGTTTTTGCATATGCAAATGAAACAAAAGGGTATAAGCTAAGAATTTTCCCACATATCATTTTTCTCTATGCTGTGGGTTTCAGTTTTGGGGTTGCATGAGAATTGTTGAAAATGGTATTCAGATGAAACTGTAGACAAAACTATAAACTTATGTGTCAAACACATGGTTCAGCTCCTTTTCCATTATTTTAGGAGGACAGAAAAGCGTAATCAATGATTCTTTTCTGTCCTCCCTAAGTAACAAGAAGAAACTTAAACCATGTCAAATGCTCATCAAAGTGGACACAAACCGAGACCTCTGGTTCCATCCAGAGTACTGTCTGAATGCCATCTTCAGTAATTTTGACAGAAAAGGCGATCCACATTTTAGAGAAAAACACAGTATGAAAAGATTCCAAGGTGACCAGAACATTACGGGGAGGCAATTGTTTTCAGAGATCAAATGGTACAATTCCACTATAATTATAGGTCACTAATGAATATGATTTTGGGGGGAAATCAAACATGTGTCACCTCCTGCTCATACATATAAAGTAGTCCATCCATGTGTGATGTAAAATTAAAAATGAAATTACCATAACCACAGGTCTAGGGAGCTATGTTTTGAATTACAATGACTAGAAATCAATATTTCCATGAGTCCAATCTGTGGAAATTTCTATGCATATTTTGACAATAGATACTATATTCAAGTTTGATAGCTTTTGAAATTTTGGAAATGTGTTTGGTAGCAAAATATTTGTCTTGACTTTCAAAGAAAAATATACTCAAATGCATAAATTCTGTATAATTACAAGAAAAAACACTTTAAATTTATATTAACACACATCTGATAAATACTAAATTCATCACTTGTCCTCTATTTTCCTACATTAATATATATTGCACTGCTCTTGTGACCATACATAAATGTCTGTTTTTTTGTTTCTTATAAAATGAACTCAGTGCCTATTTGCAGTGCTTCCCTTATCAATGAAATTGGAGTGTCTGCTTATTATATTGAAAGTACATAAATGACATAACAGTCATGAGACGTAAGCCGTTACATGACTGCTTCATGCCAGAGAGACATCTGTGGTCGACAACCACTTAAAAGATTAAAACAAATAGAAAAATATATCTTTAGAACTGCATGCGCCAAAACGTGATAATACTGGAATTGAACATGCAACTACAAATGTACAACGCTGCTGTAACAGAAATGTCTCCTCATTTCCTAGTTACTATTATAGGCACTTAAAAGAAATGAACTATTAGTAAATTAATGGTGTTCCTCAGCCAATGGGTCAAGTCGATAGTTTGGGAAGGATACAAATAAGACATCTCACCAACCATATGGTATGTGGTTCCTGTCATGTTATAAACACTTCACAGTACCCCATCATTGCACAATGGTGCGATTGATGAACTTTGTTTCAAGTAGCTTCTAAAATGGAGACATTTTAGCTTTTGATATCATTTCATTTCTTAACACTGGATGAAATTGGCATCTTACTACTAAATGAGAGGTGATATTTATATTTAAGATTGTAGGGGAAACACTTTACCTGTAACCCCTTCGCAAAACAGTGCTATATTTTCAAATACCGTATAATGTAACCCACAGAATCCCACCTTTTTCTTATTGTAGGTGCTAATAGTGAATTGATTTCATTGTATAGTTTGATATATGTTATGGTACATTTGCTACCATAATATAAGCTGAACCTTCAACATGGAAGTCACAGTCTTTTGCAAGACACACTTTGGTATAGGTCAGATAACTAATTTGGGATTATTCAGATTTATATCAGTATATGCTTTTTTTGCTCAGTAAATAATGTATGCTGGCCATGTTTGACATAAACATATATTAATGTTTCAGCTCAATTTGCTATATTCTAAAAAACTACTAAAACAAGGATGCTAAATGTGTACAAAACTGGTCCAGAAATTCAATTTGTAATTTAGAAGTTTCTTCTAAAGGTAAATTATTTTTTTTAACAAACAGTAAACACAGAATGGCTGGAGATATCTCCACAATCTAGTCTTAGCTGCAGCACGCCCTCCCCCAATGAACTGAGAAACAGCAGAATTATTTGGTATAAGAACCAGAAAAAATTCTAGGGTGGGTAATGGATCATCAAGTGACTTAGGCAGTAGCCCGTTTTTTCTAGGCAAATAAACTGCAGTAACACACACAGAAAAAAAAACCTCATCAGATAGAACATCTGAAAAGATCCATATGAATAGTTTACAAATCCTATGTCGAGCTTGATATGAATGGAAAATAAGTAATGGATGAATGATGAATTTTCTCCATGGAGATCTTTGCGCTGTCTAAAGTTGAATGCTTTGTGATCACCTCACTTGTGCAGTTAGCCAAGTCTTAGAACTATTTTGTGTCCCATCCGCTGTAAGAGCCAGTGATGTTTGTGATGAAGCAACAAAGGTTAAAAGCTACTTGTCCAGACATAACTTCTCTTCTTCTCAGAGAAGTAAAACACCCGTCAAAGACAAAAAAAAAAAATCACAAAAATATTAACAAAAAAATGAAACAAAAACAAAAATTTTCCACTGCTCATTCTTGTGCCATCTCACCACCACATTGCTTGCTTATCTCTTAAATCTTGTCACCAAACCATAGCTTAGAGACAAATACTGAGTTTGTTTTTATTTTCTTGGATGTAATGCTCCTCAGTTAAAACCAAGACACTGAGGTAAGACAGTATATGATTTGTGCTAGGAAACAGTAACCAAATATGAATGTTCAACCCTTGTTCCCAACTGTCCTGCAGAAAGAAATGGCGAGAAAATTGATGCATGTTTTCTTTAAAATCTTTCCTCCCAGCGAAGTTAAAATAGATGTATTTGGGTCTTGCTCATCAGAATTGATACCACTTCTTTTCTTTGTATTTTACCATCATCTACAAAAAAAGACAATATTTGAGTTAAAAAAAAGTTTAGTCTCAAACTCAGTATTAGAAGACACCTTAAGTTCAAATTTTCACTTTCCCCCTTATCAGCTTTATCATGCTGTCCAAACTGCAGGTACATGTTATAAAAGCTGAAGGAGCTGAGCAGATTGATATGTAGTGTTATGAAAAAATATTCAGTACAAATTATATTAATTTAAATTTTTGTTCTTTCTGGAGGTCCAGTGGGTGGTCCTATCAGAGACTGGCAGTCATTTATGTATTCACCCTCATACACAGTTGTCAATCACTTGCAAGTCAACATCACTGGACCTCCAAGCTCATAATGAGCAGAGAATTAGAGCATTAAATGGCAAGTTACTCCTCCTGTCCACGGACGAAATGTCACTGTGTTACCTGCGGTGATAATTCAGCCACGGTTATTGCAGTGAACGCTTTCCATAGACTTAACTATGGAAAGCGCAGCCCGGATGTCCACGAGCAGAGAATCATAGCGATTCTCTGCTCGTGGGATTCAAATCGCGGCATGCTGCGATTTCTCGCAGTAAGGCCCATCTATCAAATAAGCTCACCGCAGAGACCTGTCAGTTCTCCCCACTCCTCCCCCGCTTGCGATATTCCACCTCGCCCGAGGATAGGCAGCCTTATACTGAATCTTTTCCCACAAAATGATATATCACTTTTTTTAGCTACTCCTACCCTATAAATGTTGCCTGCAGTTTAGACAGCATGATAAAACTGACGGATTCCCTCTATGGACATCATAATCTTTCAGCTTTTGTCCTTTCATCTCAGCTTTCTAAAAAAACGTTTTACTTGTTGAGTCGACACAGCCACATGAGGGCTTGTTTTTTCCAGGACAAGTTATATTCCCGAACGGTACTATTTAATGCAAAATACATATCCATCTATACATAAACAATTTTTAAATGGGGTGAAATAAGGAAAGAAAATGCAACTGAGACATTTTTTCTTGTGTGGGAGTGTATTATGAAGTTTAACCAAGTAGCAAAAATGACAGGTTTACTTTATTCTGTGGTTAGTACAATTATGAGGACACCAAATTTCTATAGTCTTTAACGTTTTGGGGGATATTGGTTTGGTTTTGGGTTGCATACAACTTATTGGTTGCTTTTTATTTAACTTTGGGGGGGCAGACAAGGTGACAAAAAACAATCCTAAATTCTGGCATTGTGTTTTTTTATGACAGCCTTAACTTTGTGGGATAAATTATGCAATATTTTCATGGTTTAAACTTTTAGGGACATAGCAATACCAATTATATTTTTATACATACAGTGGCATATGTCAGAGTCTTCTGTTGGTGATATACATCAGGGAATGTTTTCATTGTATAAGACAATAAAATGTGAACACAGCCCAACAAATAACTTCTTTACAATAAGTCTTCACTGCAGATAAGTTTTGAAGTTAGAATCTAACGTAAAAGATGTATTCCAACTAAAGGCATTACCAATATGTGATCAATATATCTGTGGTCAGGGGGTCCTTGATCTCCTTAAACAATAGATATATACATTACTGGGTTCTCATTGGTAGTCTCCAGTGTACTCACAAGATTGCAACAAGTATAGCTCTAACACAAAGTCATGCCCCTGTCGTATCTGCCACATCTAGGGTTTTAACTCCACTTAGTAGTGAGCCCAATATCTAATCAGTTTGACAGAGGAAAGGGTTTATAACAGCAGCTGGAAGCCTAGCGAAAACCTTTAAGTCTATTATAGGTTTAAGCCTATTTAGCCATTCCAAAGGTATGGACTAATGGACTGCCTAATATGGACGGCCTAATACTTTTATTCCAAATTAGTATGGATACAATCAAATGATCACAAATTCAAATTTCCTAATGAGTCACAGATTATTATGTCAAAGACTACCTTTGGCGGATGATCTGAATACTAGACAGATTTAGTACTAATTTAGCATAGCCCACCTAGCCTTAAACTGAGTGCCAGCCAAAGATGGATCCATCTTTGACATAAAATTGTAACCCATTTGTTACCATCATGCCTAGTTAGTATCCATTTAGCTGGCAGTCACTTTAGGTCTCTATGGAGGATAAGAGGGTCCATAGATATATAGTGGTACTTTGCGAGGTGGGTCATGCTATATAATTACTCAGTCTGACTAGGAGCTGGATTACCCCCCATAGGTATCCACCAAGGATTTAGAAGAATCTAGTAAAGTGGCCTTTGGGAGACACAATATCTATTGTCTATATGCTCTTAATAGATTTTCTCCTACCTTTTCACCTTAATTGATTTTCACTTGGGATGGTACCCCTGGGGCAACATCATTCCCGTGACTTATTTTCGCTGAAGGGGCTTCTCCTAAGTGTAGCATCATTTTTAGTGGTAAGAATCTCTGTTATAAGGAGAAATCGTAGGGACGAGTCCATACCTGGGCTCCCCTCCCGTTATTGTTGTATCTTTATCTGACACTAATTGCCAAATTGCTCTGGTTTTAATCTAAGTCAATAAAGGTTATTTTTTAATCCTATACTGTGAACAAATCCTTTAATGGGATTAAAAATGTGGAATAAAATTTAATTTAAAGTAAAAACCTATATCAGTAATAATTATTTTACCATTTAAAAAGAGTATTTTCAAGAAAAAAAAGTTTTATGGAATCACTATAAGCTTAATGACCCATACAATAAAGATAATAAATTATTTAGCTTCTGAGCGTGTGGTGCTAAATAAAAGAAGAAGAGAAAGACAGATTGTCTGTTTATCCCCATGCCTCACTAAAAATAAAAAATAAAAGTTAATCAATAAATAATATATATCCCAAAAGGTGGCAATAAAAACTACAAAAGGACTCATAAAAATGAGCCATCAGACATAAACGCCAACGGGAAGCTAACAAAAAGTGATGGCAATAAAGTGTAGCAATGAAAACGCCCCCCCAAAAATCCCCCTGTTTTGAAGGTCCAAAGTAGGTAAGGGGCAAGGCATTTTTTCGAGATATGCCTTAATGGGGTTGTCCAGTTGTAAACTATTGATAGATAGGACAGAGACCCCAGCTCATCAGCTTATGTGCTTGTGCACTGAACTGATTTCTGCATGTAGCAGACAACTCCATTTCCTTTAGGTAAAGGTTAAAGCAAATCTGTCATCTATTTTTTGTGCTATACACCGAATGTACTGTACAGTGTCCAATGTTAAGTGGAATCCATAGATATTGTTAATTCTGTTCAGCATGACTCCACTGTCCATATATTAGCCTTTAGATTTATCCTGCGCCATTTGTAAATTGTGGGCTTGTGCCACACTGACATCAGTCCTGGCCGAGGACTTACAGTGCATGTGCAATCATTGCGGCGCAAGTACAGCGATTGAATGCGTGACGTCTCTAGCGGCTGGAGCTGGAGATGGCCCTAAGGATAGAAAGGAGTGGTTTCTCAAAAACTGGGGGAGGGAAAGAGCCTGGACTGAAGGCAGTGGTGGCCTGTCCATCGGACGGTCCAACGCTAATTTACATATAGTGTCGGATAAATATAAAGGTTTCCTTAAAAAAACAATAGCGGTAAAAGTGCTCAAAATATGATAAATAGAATATTCCATTCAATGATCAATGAATTCAATGTAAAATGTCATGAATATTCCCCACTAATATTAACTGTATTTAATATAACATTTTTGGACTACTCTTGCAGTTTCAGATGTAAAAGAAACGTAGCATGTATTATTCTGACAAAATAATACGTTTGTTCATAATACCTCATGAGCATGTTTTGAGAATGAGTCCGCACTAGCAAGCATGGCAGCTGTCCTATCTTCTAATTCTCCTAATTTCTGTCCCCTCTCATCCAAAGCCCATCTAGCTCGTGCTAGTTCAGCACCAACACCCGTTGCAGCTCCTTTTACTCCTTCCATACCCCCTGGTCCAGGAATGTGCGTAACAACAGTTGGTCGTGGTCTCCCAGACGTTTCTCCAACTAAAACAGTAAATACAGAATTAACTTGAGGTTATCACAATCTTAAAGTATGAGCTAAAGTGTAATTATTTTATAACTTCTATTCTGTCTCATGTCAACCCAGAATCAACCTGTCTCACAATCATTGGGTTTGGTGGCCTTATCATCACATGCAGGCGCTATGAATGATTCTTCTCTAAGGTTGTTATAGGTGATTCCATGGCTTATGACCTTTCCATCTCAAAGTCGGACCTCTAGTCTAAAAGTGGAAAGTATCTAGTTTACACAGTGGCATGCTATCTCAGCACCAACGTTAACCAGGGAATCAGCATCTATAGTTCTACATATGAAGGAAACCAATGACCAGGGTGACACTATTTCCTCTCATTGAAGTGATCACTCTCTGCCTTTGTCCAGTTTTTTAGAAGACATCAATCAAGGTAAGAACTTTATAACATCCCTGTCATCGCAAGTTGATCCCAGCTAGACTCATTGCCTGCAGATTCATTGCCATCAGGTTCAGGTGGGGATGATAAACTTGTTTAAAAATTGATAGCTCTCTCACCAAATAATGCTAATCTGAAGCATATGATGCAACAGTTAGAATCAGCATGGCAGTTAGAGCTTTTTCATATGCTATCTAAGATACAAAATAGGGTGGCTCAAAAAGAAAAGGCTGCTAAAGGAGAGTATTAATTTCTACACTCCACAGTGCAGACAGAAGCACACTCTATTCTGACACGAGACAAAGTATTGACTCCTTTTATACTAGCCTTAAGAGGAACAACATCAAGATCAAGGGGAATCCTGCACAATGCCTGGAAGACAGGCTAGTTTAAACATGTATTAGGACCATAAACTAATATTCTTTTTAAAGACCCAGTTAACACATTTGGAACATTATTTCAGATTTTTTTTTGCTATTTCTCAGCTAATAAAAAATAAAAAAAACGTAGAACTCACAGAGGTCTTCTCTGTCCAGTGACTGTGCTCCTCCTCCAAACAAGCCTTTGAAGAAACCTCTATTAGGGGCTTCAGGTGTTTCAACTGGAGTGAACATCTCTCCTAGCATTTCCTATATAAATATGAACAAATGAAATTCAAAATAGTTATGAATTGTGAACAACATTGCAAAATACTACTCTTGTACATCTTGATTGAACACACAAATTTTTAAAGCAAACAGCTTGGTGACCCATTAAAAATGTTTTTAATCAGTCATGGACTAATTACATGAAAGAGCAAGCCATTCTAATGCTGTGTAGTAATCTGATTTGCTGTAGCCACTAGTTGCTTGTGTTAATATTTTCTCAGTTAACTGCACTAGTTGGCAGGGGATGGAAAATCAATCACTTCTGATGCCCTCCTTTTTTTAATGAGCCCACGTACCTCTAAAATAAGGTTCCAAAGTTATCTATATGCAAATCAGCAGAGTAGAGTCATTGGGCGGAGAAAAGCCAGGTAGTTTCATTCATAACCACACCCCTTTGCTCTAGATAGAAAGTTCATTTTTCCGGATTACACAGGAAAGCCTTTTTAGTCAAATACAGAATGTGGTTAGCACGGCAGCACATGAATCTCTGTAACTTTCCTCAGCCTCATGACTCTTCTCTGCTGACTCTTCACACCTATCCGACTTTCATGGCATATACTGTGAGTCTGAGATGGCAATTCTCCTTTAAATTCACATAAGCGCTCTGTGAAAGAAAGTAAGCAGTCATCAGCATCAGGCGATTTTTTTTCCACTCGCGGGAGGAAAATCGCGGCATTTCTTATTCTAGTGCGGGCATCGCACAGATAGCTTCTATTGCAATCAATGGAAGCCGTCCATCCCGCGGTGATTCCGAAATGTCAATTTCGAAATTACAGTGGATCCACGTCATTGTCGGCGCGACATTTTCTGCACTGTGCATGCGCAGCAGTGCACCAGCCGGCACATCTGCAGAACAAAGAAGACGACATCACATGGTCACCGCCAGAGCACAGGGTATGATTCCGCTGCGAGATCTCACAGTCGGAATCCGATCCGGCCATGGGCATTCCGCCTAAAGTCTAGGGCTCCAGATTTCAGAATTTATTTTGACACCACTGACTCAGCTCCTTTTTTCTGTAATTATTTATTTATGAATAACATGAAAACTGAATAACAAATATTTCATAAGTAGGATCAGATTAGAGCTGGGCAATTTGGGCTAAAGTTAGAATCTCAATTTTTTTCCAAAATGTTCTCGATTTTATTTGCAAAACAAGCTAAAATACTACCCAAATGAATCTTTTAAAATAAAGTAATTGCATGCACAGCAATTCCTTAATATATACTGATTATCTGAACTGTATGGTACAATCAGTGCACATTCTAGGGAACCAGCTAGCACTTTTGGGGTCATTAAACCACCAGCATGCCATCATTAAGCTGGGATTAATTTTCTAAAGATGCTCTTGTGGCAAGCGGCTGTTTCAGCATTATCTAGAAAAGGGAGTTACAAGTTATCAGAGATATAACTTACCAAAGACAATCTCAGGACTCCTCTTCAGTGGCATTGGGCGCATGCACATATTAAGCTGACGACAATATACCTTGCTTATTCTGAATGCTGAAGCGAGTGGAGAGGAGTCCTGGACTTATATCCAGTAAGATATATCTCCTTTTTTTAGAGAATACTGAGACAGCCACCTGTCAAAGGAGCATCTTTAGAAAGTTACCTCAACTACATATTGGCAGGCTGATGATTTAGTGTCAGCGAATGTGCTGACAAGTTCCCTTTTAGGAATTACTGTGCAAACATGTCACTTACTGTATGTAAAAGAATGGGCTTCAAAGAAACATACACAAGTAGAACAGGATTCTACAACCCCAAAAATCCTACCTTCCATCCACTATCAACATTCCCCAGTAATGTTTTCCTCCACAGCCCGCTGTAGGTTTTGAGTCTCCACTGCAGCCCTTCTATATTATTCTCCACCACAACCCCCAGCTCATCTGAATTCCATTATGGAAATTTAGAATTAACCAGATTTGTACCTGTAGATTCTCACAAGTTTCTTGACTGTAGGTAATTCTCTGTATTTCTGTAGGTGAGACGAGATACAAAGCCTGCCCATTGTTCGTGAAGCAGAATGTTCGGGCTATCCGCATGTTGGTTAGCGGCAAGTAATTTACATCCAACAGCGGCCTTAAACTTGGCAAACTTAAGAAGAAAACAAAGTACAAAAATATTTTCATCTTTAAACCATACATGTTAATTTTCAAATGCAATTTACTCAAACTATATATTACTCTAATTTCCGGTTAAATATTTTATACCACACACTTATTTTGTAATGCACAGGTATTAGATAGCACTGAGTCTAGCAAATAATATTGGTCATTAAAACAGTCTTTGGTTACATGAGTTTAAAGTCTGTAATTTGTAGATGTAGTATTTGAGGCTGGAATGGTTTTTGCCAATCCACTGCAAATTTTAGTCCTTGCAACTGCATGACATACAATGTGCAGATTCAATAAATGTACTGTGTGAATGTGGTTCAATAACTGAAAGATAAATTGGCTATTCAATCTGCTACAGTATCTTTTAAAGTGGCTATGGATGTGTAGGTTTTTAATCGTAAGTTATAGGTTTGCTCACTCGTTCTCATTTACGACATGGATTGTAAAATGCAAAATTACACAGTATAAAAACAAACAGCCTTTAAGTGGACAATAACCTTTCACATAACTTCTGATCATCTTACAGCTTCTGTGTACCATAACTCTTTTCATATACTTGCATAAAAATTGAAAAGAAAGTTTCAAGTTCCTGTCACTATGGGTCTCCCTTGTAGAACCTTTGCAATCCACTGCCTTTTATTAGGCAATTAGCTTCTCTAAAAACAGGAACATGGGGTTACTGAGTTATTTCACGCAACAGAAGGGTGGGCATTCAGATACTGCCTTGCAGCTGACGGAAGCAAGGTTATGCAAGGCAGCACAGGAAGTGTGAAAGAGGAAGTCCCAACCAATGGCTGGCTTAGGCCACCCCCCGCCTGTAAATGGGTTGCAAACAGCAGGGCAGCAGAAAAATAGGAAAACCAACATAAAAAACTGAATTGATAGAACTCAAACTGAGTGCAAACAGCAGCAAAACACAATCAATCAAGGGATGCTTTTAAAGTTCATGATGAGAGTAAGAATATTTAAAGCCCATTTACACTGATAGATGATCGCTCAAAATTTGCTTAAATGATAGTTTGAGTGACAGTTTTGAGTTATCATATTTGCATACTTTATAATAGCTAAAGTAGCTACTATATAATATGCAAGCAGAGCGGGACACAGACGCGCCCGCTAATAGAAGAATACAGCTGTTTTGCATAGTGACTGAATTCACAGCAGGACACAGGCACAGAGAATCTTATCAGCGCAGCCGGATGATAATAGCCTGCTCCGCTGATAACAGCTAATCTCTCAATTCTAGCAAGCTAGAATTCAGTGATTAATGACTCGTGCACAACAACTGCACAATGTCCCTGCATTTAGACAGAACGAGAATCGCTCAAAAGACGGCTTTGAGTGATTTTTGAGAGGTTCTCATTGTGTCTAAAAGGGCCTTAACCCCATAACGCTCCATGATGTACGGTTAGGTCATACAGTTTCGGGGTTTGTATGGAGGGAAGGGAGCTGATCTTGTTCCATACAATGTAGGAGCCCGCTGCTTCTTACCACTGACACCTGCCACAACAGTTGCAATCATTATTCATGCTAATCGTAGCTGTTAAATACCGTCATCAACTCTAACGGTGGCATTTACATGGCCTGATCAGCGTTCAAGGGTTCCAAACGGCCCCTGTGATGAGATCACCAGGTGCTGTGCGGTTTTGATGGCACCCGGGGGCCTCCGGAAAGCCCCCAAGGCTGCCATTGCAGATTACTTATCAAGCCATGCCTGTGATGTGCATTGATAAGTTTGCCTGTCAAATCACAGTATAATGCAATTGCAGGAGCAATCAAACCATTGATGGGACTAAAAAAAAAAAAAGTGAAAAGCCATTTCAAAAAGTTTTATTAATTATAAAAAAAAACCTTTTCCCATATTTATAATAAAAATCTAAATAAAAGAAACCAAAAAACATTAGGTATTCCTGCGTCCATAAAAGTCTGATCGATTAAAATAAAGCATTGTTTACCATGCATAGTGAAGGTTGTCTGGAAAAAAATACACATCAGAATTGTGCCTTTTTGTGCCTGGAGAGTCCTATGTGTATTAGATGGTTACATATATACTGTTATATATACTGTCTAGAGTTGAGCGAGCACCCAAATGCTCGGGTCCGCTTTATTCGAGTCGAGCTTTTCGTAAAATTCAAGAGCTCTACTCGAGTAACGAACCCCATTGACTACAATGGGAGACTCAAGCATTTTTGTAGTATGTAGGACGCCGGGTGCCGAGTTTTTTTTTTCTTCCTAGGTTCCTCTCTCTCTCTCTCTCTCTCTCTCCCCAGACAAAAAAATTGCCAATGATACGTGCTGCGTCGTGGTGGGGAGGGCCCAAAACAGGCACATCACAGCGGAGAAGAGCCAAAAACTGGGGCGGGGTCGAACATGGCTTGATGCTTGTTCGAGTAACGAGCACCATCGAGTACGCTAATACTCGAATGTGCATCAAGCTCAGCAGAGTATGTTCGCTCAACTCTAATACTTTCCATTGGAAAGTATGTGTATTAGATGGTTATATATACTGTATATTGTATTCGTATTGTATACTTGAAAAAGGCTTGTTCTGCTGAAATGCGTTGTATGTATAAAGGACTCTCCAGGTGGAGAGTCCTTCTGTTACCTCTTCATTCTGACTGCACGGATTGGCTGTGGACTTGGTTATGCCTGGCATAGGACGCAGGACCTACAGCATTATTATACAAGGCCTTCCTGGACCAAGAGAGGGGGGAGTTATTTACCGTGTATACTGGGTTCCTCCCCTCTCCCGAGTGAGTACAACCCATTTCATTTTTGCTTGGAGCACAATAGAACTCTTCTTTATATTCATTGTGTGACCCCCATCATGTCTTGATGGGGGGGGGGGGGGTTATCTTTGTTCATTATTGCAGCTCTCCACTGAGTGGATCGCAAGTGGATTGGACAGTCTCCCTCAGTTATAACTTTATTGTTCTCACCTCCCAAGGCGCTGTCCCTATCTTATGCTTTGATATTTTTAATGTTTGATCCACAAGGATCATTAAGACTAGAGATGAGCGAACGTACTCGTCCGAGCTTGATACTCGTTCGAGTATTAGCGTGTTCGAGATGCTCGTTACTCGTGACGAGTACCACGCGATGTTCGAGTTACTTTCACTTTCATCTCTGAGACGTTAGCGCGCTTTTCTGGGCAATAGAAAGACCGGGAAGGCATTACAACTTCCCCCTGCGACGTTCAAGCCCTATACCACCCCCCTGCAGTGAGTGGCTGGCGAGATCAGGTGTCACCCGAGTATAAAAATCGGCCCCTCCCGCGGCTCGCCACAGATGCGTTCTGACATAGTTCAGGGAAAGTGCTGTCTTGCTGGAGTTGCTATAGGGAGAGTGTTAGGAGTATTTTAGGCTTCAAGAACCCCAACGGTCCTTCTTAGGGCCACATTTAACCGTGTGCAGTACTGTGGAGGCTGCTTTTTGCAGTGTTGCACTTTTTTTTTTTTTGTATATCGGCCGTGCAGAGCTTTGCGCCCTGCAGTAATTATTCATACTCCAGGGCCAGAAGTGGTGGTTAGGCAGGGACAGAAGACATATATTGTGAGGCAGGGACAGAAGACATATATTGTGAGACAGGGACAGAAGACATATTTATTGAATATAGGCAGTGGGCCTTTGCAAAAACATTTGGGGAAAAAAAATTATTTGGGCTGCCTGTGACTGTCCTCAGTGTTCTGGGTCTGTGCTGGGTGTAGTTGTCCTCCTAATTCATAGGCAGCCAGATAAGTGTTACAGCAGGCTTGCGCAAAATTATTTCCTGGCTCTGTGTTGGCTGTTAAATCACCGCTGTATTCCAGTCCACAGTGCAACAGTCTGCAGTTATTTGACATACTCCAGGGCCAGTAGTGGTGACGCAGAGAGAGAAGACATATACAGTGTATATAGGCAGTGGGCCTTTCCAAAAACATTTGGGGAAAAAAATCTATTTGGGCTGCCTGTGACTGTCCTCAGTGTACTGGGTCTGTGCTGGGTGTAGTTGTCCTCCTAATTCATACGCAGCCAGCTAAGTGTTACAGCAGGCTTGCACAAAATTATTTCCTGGCATTCCGTAAGCGAAGTCAGCCTCCAACCACAGGCCAATAAGCGGCACATTAAAGTACAGCGTTTTGTTTCTGCATTACTGGTAATACAGCATGCTGAGGGGTAGGGGTAGGCCTAGAGGACGTGGACGCGGGCGAGGACGCGGAGGCCCAAGTCAGGGTGTGGGCACAGGCCGAGCGCCTGATCCAGGTGTATCGCAGCCGACTGCTGCGGGATTAGGAGAGAGGCACGTTTCTGCCATCCCCACATTCATCTCACAATTAATGGGTCCACGCGGTAGACCTTTATTAGAAAATGAGCAGTGTGAGCAGGTCCTGTCGTGGATGGCAGAAAGTGCATCCAGCAATCTATCGTCCACCCAGAGTTCTGCGCCGTCCACTGCTGCAACTCTGAATCCTCTGGCTGCTGCTCCTCCTTCCTCCCAGCCTCCTCACTCCATTACAATGACACATTCTGAGGAGCGGGCAGACTCCCAGGAACTGTTCTCGGGCCCCTGCTCAGATTGGGCAGCAATGGTTCCTCTCCCACCAGAGGAGTTTATCATGACTGATGCCCAACCTTTGGAAAGTTCCCGGGGTCTGGGGGATGAGGCTGGGGACTTCCGGCAACTGTCTCAAGACCTTTCAGTGGGTGAGGAGGCCGATGACGATGAGACACAGTTGTCTATCAGTGAGGTAGTAGTAAGGGCAGTAAGTCCGAGGGAGGAGCGCACAGAGGATTCGGAGGAAGAGCAGCAGGACGATGAGGTGACTGACCCCACCTGGTTTGCTACGCCTACTGAGGACAGGTCTTCAGAGGGGGAGGCAAGGGCAGCAGCAGGGCAGGTTGCAAGAGGCAGTGCGGTGTCCAGGGGTAGAGGCAGGGCCAGACCGAATAATCCACCAACTGTTTCCCAAAGCGCCCCCTCGCGCCATGCCACCCTGCAGAGGCCGAGGTGCTCAAAGGTCTGGCAGTTTTTCACTGAGTGCGCAGACGACCGACGGACAGTGGTGTGCAACCTTTGTCTCGCCAAGATCAGCCGGGGAGCCACCACCACCAGCATGCGCAGACATATGATGGCCAAGCACAGCACAAGGTGGGACGAAGGCCGTTCACCGCCTCCGGTTTGCACCGCTGCCTCTCCCCCTGTGCCCCAACCTGCCACTGAGATCCAACCCCCCCTCTCAGGACACAGGCACTACCGTCTCCTGGCCTGCACCCACACCCTCACCTCCGCTGTCCTCGGCCCCATCCACCAATGTCTGTCAGCGCACCGTCCAGCCGTCGCTAGCGCAAGTGTTGGAGCGCAAGAGCAAGTACGCCGCCACGCACCCGCACGCTCAAGCGTTAAACGTGCACATAGCCAAATTTATAAGCCTGGAGATGCTGCCATATAGGGTTGTGGAAACGGAGTCTTTCAAAAGTATGATGGCGGCGGCGGCCCCGCGCTACTCAGTTCCCAGTCGCCACTACTTTTCCCGATGTGCTGTCCCAGCCCTGCACGACCACGTCTCCCGCAACATTGTACGCGCCCTCACCAACGCGGTTACTGGCAAGGTCCACTTAACAACGGACACGTGGACAAGCACAGGCGGGCAGGGCCACTATATCTCCCTGACGGCACATTGGGTGAATTTAGTGGAGGCTGGGACAGAGTCAGAGCCTGGGACCGCTCACGTCCTACCCACCCCCAGAATTGCGGGCCCCAGCTTGGTGCTGGTATCTGCGGCGGTGTATGCTTCCTCCACTAAACCACCCTCCTCCTCCTCCTACGCAACCTCTGTCTCGCAATCAAGATGTGTCAGTAGCAGCAAGTCGCCAGCAGTCGGTGTCGCGCGGCATGGCAGCACAGCGGTGGGCAAGCGTCAGCAGGGCGTGCTTAAACTACTCAGCTTAGGAGATAAGAGGCACACGGCCCACGAACTGCTGCAGGGTCTGACAGAGCAGACCGACCGCTGGCTTGCGCCGCTGAGCCTCCAACTGGGCATGGTCGTGTGTGACAACGGCCGTAACCTGGTGGCGGCTCTGCAGCTCGGCAGCCTCACGCACGTGCCATGCCTGGCCCACGTCTTTAATTTGGTGGTTCAGCGCTTTCTGAAAAGCTACCCACGCTTGTCAGACCTGCTCGGAAAGGTGCGCCGGCTCTGCGCACATTTCTGCAAGTCCCACACGGACGCTGCCACCCTGCGCACCCTGCAACATCGGTTTCATCTGCCAGTGCACCGACTGCTGTGCGACGTGCCCACACGGTGGAACTCTACGCTCCACATGTTGGCCAGGCTCTATGAGCAGCGTAGAGCTATAGTGGAATACCAACTCCAACATGGGCGGCGCAGTGGGAGTCAGCCTCCTCAATTCCTTATAGAAGAGTGGGCCTGGTTGGCAGACATCTGCCAGGTCCTTGGAAACTTTGAGGAGTCTACCCAGATGGTGAGCGGGGATGCTGCAATCATTAGCGTCACCATTCCTCTGCTATGCCTCTTGAGAAGTTCCCTGCAAAGCATAAAGGCAGACGCTTTGCGCTTGGAAACAGAGGCGGGGGAAGACAGTATGTCGCTGGATAGTCAGAGCACCCTCCTGTCTATATCTCAGCGCGTTGAGGAGGAGGAGCATGAGGAGGATGAGGAGGAGGGGGAAGAGACAGCTTGGCCCACTGTTGAGGGTACACATGCTGCTTGCCTGTCATCCTTTCAGCGTGTATGGCCTGAGGAGGAGGAGGAGGAGGATCCTGAAAGTGATCTTCCTAGTGAGGACAGCCATGTGTTGCGTACAGGTACCCTGGCACACATGGCTGACTTCATGTAAGGATGCCTTTCCCGTGACCCTCGCGTTACATGCATTCTGGCCACTACGGATTACTGGGTGTACACACTGCTCGACCCACGGTATAAGGAGAACCTTTCCACTCTCATACCCGAAGAGGAAAGGGGTTCGAGAGTGATGCTATACCACAGGACCCTGGCGGACAAACTGATGGTAAAATTCCCATCCGACAGCGCTAGTGGCCGAAGGCGCAGTTCCGAGGGCCATGTAGCAGAGGAGGCGCAGAGATCAGGCAGCATGTACAGCACAGGCAGGGGAACACTCTCTTAGGCCTTTGACAGCTTTCTGGCTCCCCAGCAAGACTGTGTCACCGCTCCCCAGTCAAGGCTGAGTCGGCGGGAGCACTGTAAAAGGATGGTGAGGGAGTACGTAGCCGATCGCACGACCGTCCTCCGTGACGCCTCTGCCCCCTACAACTACTGGGTGTCGAAGCTGGACACGTGGCCTGAACTCGCGCTGTATGCCCTGGAGGTGCTTGCTTGTACTGCGGCTGGCGTCTTGTCAGAGAGGGTGTTTAGTGCGGCTGGGGGAATCATCACAGATAAGCGTACCCGCCTGTCAACCGACAGTGCCGACAGGCTTACACTCATCAAGATGAACAAAGCCTGGATTTCCCCAGACTTCTCTTCTCCACCAGCGGACAGCAGCGATACCTAAACAATACGTAGGCTGCACCCGCGGATGGAAGCATCGTTCTCTATCACCATCAAAAACGTGGACCTTTTAGCTTCATCAATCTGTGTATAATATTCATCCTCCTCCTCCTGAAACCTGACGCAATCACGCCGAACGGGCAATTTTTCTTAGGCCCACAAGGCTCAGTCATATAATTTTTGTACGTTTCAATGCTCATTAAAGCGTTGAAACTTTCACCTGAACCAATTTTTATTTTAACTGGGCTGCCTCCAGGCCTAGTTACAAATTAAGCCACATTAACCAAAGCGATTAATGGGTTTCACCTGCCCTCTTGGTTGGGCAGGGGCAATTTTTCTGACGTACATTAGTACTGTTGGTACACCAATTTTTTGGGGCCCTCGCCTACAGTGTAATCCAATTAATTTTTTGCCCACCTGCATTAAAGCTGATGTTACATCAGCTGTGTTGGGCACTGCAATGGGATACATTTATGTACAGCCGGTGGGTTCCAGGGAGCCACCCATGCCGTGGGTCCACACGGAGTTGTAACTGCATGTGTCCACTTCTAAAGAACCCCAGTCTGACTGGGGCATGCAGTGTGGGCCAAAGCCCACCTGCATTAAAGGGGTTGTCCCGCGAAAGCAAGTGGGGTTCAGCACTTCTGTATGGCCATATTAATGCACTTTGTAATGTACATCGTGCATTAATTATGAGCCATACAGAAGTTATTCACTTACCTGTTCCGTTGCTGGCGTCCTCGTCTCCATGGAGCCGTCTAATTTCAGCGTCTAATCGCCCGATTAGACGCGCTTGCGCAGTCCGGTCTTCTCCCTTCTGAATGGGGCCGCTCGTGCCGGAGAGCTGCTCCTTGTAGCTCCGCCCCGTCACGTGTGCCGATTCCAGCCAATCAGGAGGCTGGAATCGGCAATGGAACGCACAGAGCCCACGGTGCACCATGGGAGAAGACCTGCGGTCCACTGTGGGTGAAGATCCCGGCGGCCATCTTCGCAAGGTAAGTAAGAAGTCACCGGAGCGCGGGGATTCGGGTAAGTACTATCCGTTGTTTTTTTTAAACCCCTGCATCGGGTTTGTCTTGCGCCGAACGGGGGGGGCTATTGAAAAAAAAAAAAACCCGTTTCGGCGCGGGACAACCCCTTTAAGCACGACATTACCTCAGCTGTGATGGGCAATGCAATGGGATATATTTATGTACCGCCGGTGGGTTCCCGGAAGCCACCCATGCTGTGGGTGCACACGGAATTCCCATTGCGGAGTTGTACCTGGCTGTGACTATTTATAAAAAACCGCGGTCTGACTGGGGCATGCAGACACCTTGACAGAATGAATAGTGTGTGGCACATAGGTTCCCCATTGCTCTGCCCACGTGTGCAGCTCCTGATGGAGGTGGCACAGGATTGGATTTCTCATTGCTTCTGTACAGCATTGTGGGCTATCGCCCCGCCCCTTTTAAAGAGGGTCACTGCCTAGCCGTGCCAACCCTCTGCAGTGTGTGCCTGCGGTTCCTCCTCATGGCAGACGCACTTATAAATAGACATGAGTGTGGCGTGGCATGAGGGCAGCTGAAGGCTGCGCAGGGACAGTTTGGTGTGCGCTGTGGACACTGGGTCGTGCGGGGGGGGGGGGGGGTTGGGCAGCATGTAACCCAGGAGAAGTGGCAGCGGAGTGTCATGCAGGCAGTGATTGTGCTTTGTTGGAGGTAGTGTGGTGCTTAGCTAAGGTATGCATTGCTAATGAGGGCTTTTCAGAAGTAAAAATTGTTGGGAGGGGGGGGCACTCTTGCCGCTATTGTGGCTTAATAGTGGGACCTGGGAACTTGAGATGCAGCCCAACATGTAGCCCCTCGCCTGCCCTATCCGTTGCTGTGTCGTTCCCATCACTTTCTTGAATTGCCCAGATTTTCACAAATGGAAACCTTAGCGAGCATCGGCGATATACAAAAATGCTCGAGTCGCCCATTGACTTCAATGGGGTTCGTTACTCCAAACGAACCCTCGAGCATCGCGATAATTTCGTCCCGAGTAACGAGCCCCCGAGCATTTTGGGGCTTGCTCATCTCTAATTAAGACCAATAGTCTGACACTTCCTGTTCTGTAGAGAAAACATCAGTCATCTCATTATCATTACAGGCAGGATTACAATGAAAGGTGACACCTATCTATATATAAGACAGGATCCACCATTCACAATAAGTAACAACCACAATTCATCTATTTCCCCCTCTCTATATAATGACCTTTGCACATATCATAGAGCATATCTACAATACTATCCCATAGAAATAAATGGGTTCATTGTGTGAATAGCCCATGAGGCTGCTGTAAAGCATCTCTCTGAATTCTGTTAACTGCAGCTCAGCCAAGATGGCTGCCCCATAGTGACAATACAATAAAAAAAATCTACAATCAGAAAATACAGATTAGAAAAATGGAAATTTTTCACTCTTTGGTTTTAAGTAGTAATAAAATATATGTGATACCTTTCCTTTAAAGTCAAGCTGAATTCATTTTTTTGCTTATTTGTACACATACACTGTATCTTGTACACTAAATAACATTTTAAGTATCTGTAAAGCAGTTTGACTGCATTGTTTTTCCCTCCAAAGTATTTGCTGTAGTTTGCTACACCACACATACAATATGAGACACAATTGTGCCACATTTTGCAACTTTTCTCCTCTCTCTCTAAAATGAAAAGTGACGGGAAAGTTCGTCTAGTCTTGTTGGAGTCTTTGTTAATGGTTAATTTCTGAATTTAAAAAAGTAAGAAAACAAATTTAAAAAAAAATCACATGCAGAAAAAGAATAAACAAAATTACAGTGTAAATATGCAATAATGGTGCACGCCACAGGTCCCTGACCTTAGGTCCTTTTGAATTACAAATGTACGATAAAATAAAAAGTGAGTCCTTTATTCACCCATTCGAGTGTGTAAAGCAATTCTTTATGTACTTTTTTATGTCGCATTTGCACTGACTGGTGAATAAAATAATCAATTTTTCTAATGTTGTCTATTAAGATTAAAGCCTCTTTTACACACACTATCCACACCTGAAAAACGTTCCTGTGTAAATGGGGCTTAATTTCACCTGCTTTGGTGCAAATGAAGTTACAGGTGCACTAGAAGGGCAACATCAAAACAACCTCCAAAAAGGAATGGTTTTTGAGGTGGTGGACACAGACAGTTAATTTCTCCTTATCCTCCTGATTGTTCTCTAGTGTTGCATTTTCTAAGTGTCCTTTTCACTACTGGTAGCATGAGGTGGTTCCTGCCACCCAACCAGGTTGCATAGGTTGTCCTGATTCTCTAGCATGACACATCCGAATGTGCTGTCACAAGGCATGTTGCGTCTTCCAGCACAGTCTCAAGAACATGAAGTAGATACAACGACATGGGCAGTTTCAGGAGACGAGCTAGACAGAGCTGTAGAAGGGCATCAACCTAGCATCAGGACCTGTATCTGCTCATTTGTGTGGAGAGGAAGAGGAGAAGCAATGCCAGAGCCCCATAAAATGACTTTCAATGGCTTAATGCTCTGCATGTTTATGGGCAAACTGTCAGAAACCGTCTCCATGGGGGTAGCATGAGGGCCTGGTGTCCTGCAATGGGACCTGTGTTCATAGCCTAGCACCATGTATTTCGACTTTCATTCAGCAGAGAACACTAGAATTAGCAGGTCTGCTATTAGCACCCCGTTCTCTTCACAGATGGGAGTATGTTCACACTGAACAAATGTGACAACATGAAAGAGCCAGAAGACACAGTGGTAAATGTTATACTGCCAGCATCTTCATTCAGCATGACCAGTTTGACGGTGGGTCAGTTATGGTTTGGGGAGGCATATTCTTGAAGGGCCGCACAAAGTTCCATGTGATAGCTAAAAATACCTTGGCTTCTGGTCAGTAGAAATCCCCAGAGACATGGTCAGACCTTACACTGGTGCAGGGGCCCTGGGTTCCTCTTGGTGGAGGACACTGGCCAACCTCATGTGACCGAAGAGTGTAGAAAGTTCCTGGTTGACAAAAGCATTTATGCCACAAACTGTCCAAAAGCTCACAGATGCCCTGATTCAGGTCTAGGTGGAGATCCCACAGGATACCATCCACTGTCTCATCAGAACATGCCTAGACATGATCAGCAGTGCACACAGTCATGTGTGGGCCATATACACTACAGAAATACAGAATGAGTTCCTGTGATGAAATTCATGCAAACCTGGGAGGTTTGGAATCCAGCCCTCAATTGGTTGATTTAGGTTTCCACTGACAGTTGATGCTTCATTTTATTTTCAATTAATCACACTATTTATGTCAGTAAAGATTTGCAACTTGGATCTTTCGTTAATCAAGCTCCAATGTCTGATTTAAAGGGGTTGTCTCGCGGCAGCAAGTGGGGTTATACACTTCTGTATGGCCATATTAATGCACTTTGTAATATACATCGTGCATTAAATATGAGCCATACAGAAGTTATTCACTTACCTGCTCCGTTGCTGGCATCCCCGTCTCCATGGATCCGTCTAAATCTGATGTCTTCTTGCTTTTTTAGACGCGCTTGCGCTGTGCGGTCCTCTCCCCTTCTCCTAGGTCCAGGCACGAGCGGTGTTCTGGCTCCGCCCCCTTCTAAACGTCATCGCGTAGCTCCGCCCCGTCACATGTGACGATTCCAGCCAATCAGGAGGCTGGAATCGGCAATGGACCGCACAGAGCCCACGGTGCACCATGGGAAAGGACCCGCGGTGCATCTTGGGTGAAGATCCCGGCGGCCATCTTGGTGAAGGAAGAAGAAAGAAGAAGGAAGATGTCGCAGAGCGGGGATTCGGGTAAGTAATATGTTTTTGTTTTTTTTTAACACATCCCTTGTGGTTGTCCTGCGCCGAACGGGGGGCCTATGGAAAAAAAACAACCTGTTTCGGCGCGAGACAACCCCTTTAAGTTTTCCCTCAACTTTTCTGAGCAATATTTGTGTATTGGTAGATTATATATATATATATATATATATAGACAGATAGATAGGTAGATAGATTTTTATATTTTTGCTCATAGCTGGTGTAAGATTTTAAGTCATGCAGACGATTCCAACAGCACCATAACAGGTATGCATTATTTAATAGAACTGGGCACAATTCTCTCCGGCTTCCCAATATAAATTGACAATATGGACAATCCCTTTCAAGATGGACCAACTATTATGGTGCAGGGTCTTACCAACCAGGCAAAAGGGTCCATTGTTTGTCCCCCCCCCCCCCATGTTCTTTCTGTGACTCTTGAGTCAGTTTATCACTTCCTTTGCTAATACAACACAGTTCCATTGGATCACCTATAGTCTGGCCTTGTAGCACATGTGGGAATAGAAGACTATATTGAATACATATAAATGTTAGAGTTTGGAGTCAAGATATTTCTTACCTAAAAGTCATAATGTGTCCATTGGCACAGAAACATGCAAGGCAGGTACTATTACTCATTGACACTATATCTCCACGGAGGACAAAAGAAGTCTCTGTAATGTTGTGTTTATAAATGCAGTTCTGGGAGGGCAGTGATATCACCTTCGCCTGTTTTTCTGAACATATTACTGCATATTGGTTTTCACTGATTTCCTGAGACGAAGACGGTGAGACTGAAACTGGCCTCCTTTTTTTCAATCGCTCCTTGTCATCCTTATCTTCAGGTGCATTAGGTTCCCTCCAAGATTCATATGCTGGTGGGATTATAGCTCCTAGTGTGTCCAGAAATGCCATTCTTAAGATTGCACCCTTTAGCCTCAATATTGTACCTGTGGAAGAGAAAAAAATATCATTTACCACTTATTTCAGAAATCAACAAATAAATATAAAACACATCATTTAGTTAATTCACTAGATGCTGGCATAAAGTAAACTGTACTGTGCTCTGTAGTACAATGTTAAAAGAGGTTACATCAAAACTCAAAGTTATACAAAAATGTCAGCCATTTTGTTCAGTCTTTACTAATAAATGTATTTATCGGATGAGGTACTTACCACTTGGAGATACAATAACAGGCTGAAGAAGTCTCTGATCTCTTCCTGGTGGCAAGTTTAATACAATAACTAACACAGTCCCTAATGTGGTTCCAACCCATAAGCATGGTGATGTTGATATATCAGGTTTTCTTGTGAATGTCTCACAAAAATGGAGAGCAGATATTGCTTCTCGTGACTCCTTGTCTATGCTGGTTACACTGGAACTCCGGGATCGACTGAAGGAGTTGTCTCTGACATCTAAGATTATAACACATATGTAAATCACTAACCGCTAAAGATTGACTTAAATAAAAATAATTTGAACATATGAAGGACAATCATCAACACAAATCATGTTGGAAATAAAACATTAAATGTGATAATGTACACTACGACTACAAGGGGCTTTTATGAATTAACATTAAAAAAAGACTTTAGCCCATTAAGGGTGTGGCAATGTTTGTTTCTACCTCCCCATTTTCAAAAATCATAACTCTTACTTTTTTGCCTATGTAACGGTCTGAGGGCATGTTTTTTTGCAGGACGAGTTGTATTTTTCAATGTTACTATTTAATATATCATATAATGTACTAAAAACTTATAAAAAGTGGAGTGAAATAGAAAACAGAGCAATCACGTCATCTTTGGGGAGGTTGCTTGGTTTTACAGCGTACACAATGCATCAAAAATGACATTACTTATTCTGTGGGCCAGTATGATTACAACTATACCAAATTTATGTAGTTTCGGTTTTTTTGCTGTACTACTTTTAATAAACAATTTTTTTTTGTTATTAAAAGAACAATTATTTTTTGCTGTCATTTTCTGACCACCATAGCTTTTTTTTTATTTTTCCATCGATATAGTTGGGCAAAGGCTCGCTTCTATTGCTACCATTTTGGAGCTTTTCATTAAATCTTTTCTTGGAAATGGGGTAACCAAAAAAGAGCAATTCTGTCATTGCATATTTCTTCCTGACAAAGTGCTCTGTGTAGGACAAATAATGCATTAGGGCTTAGTCAGACGGGCGTTTTTTGCCGCGATTTGCGCATGCGCATGCGTCCGGCGATTTTTTAAAACCATTGCTTCGCAATGGTATCGGACACATGAGCGCTTTTTATGCGCTCGTACGAAAAATTATAGAACAAAAAATCGCAGATCGCACCTATCTGCGATCTGCGATTCCTGTTCGCTTCTGTATATGCGCTCAATGGGGCCGGCGGCAGCAGCGCCGACCCCATTGAGAACATATAGAAGACAAATCATTCTTCTCTGCCACAGCTGTAACAGCTGTGGCAGAGAAGAACGATGTTTGCCCATTGAATTCAATGGAGCGGCAATACAGCCGCTCCATTGAAAGCAATGGGCTGCCGGCGTGCGCGGGGTTAATTGTCGGGAAGGGGTTAAATATATAAACCCTTCCCTGCAATTCATGCTAAAATGTGTTAAAATAAAAAAAAATTGTATACTCACCTTTCCGCTGCAGCCGGAGTCCAGCCGCGGCCGCTGTCAGTTCTCCTGAACTGCTTCTCGGCACTATTCAGCCGGCGGGGCTTTAAAATCCCCGCCTGCTGAATGATCTGCTCTGATTGGTCACAGCCTGACCAATCAGAGGCCGGTTTCACTCACACACCCATTCATGAATTCATGAATGGGTGAGTGACTGCTGCCTCTCAGCGCTGAGCCAATCAGGGGCAGGTCTGACTCACATCCATTCATGAATTCATGAATGGGTGTGAGTGAGGCATGCCTCTGATTGGCTCAGCGCTGAGCCAATCAGGGGGCAGGTCTGACTCACACCCCCTTCACACCCACTGCAGGACGGCTGCCCGGAGCTGCAGGCAGAAGGTGAGAATGCAATTTTTTTTTATTTTAACACATTTTAGGATGGATTGCAGGGAAGGGCTTATATATTTAAGCCCTTACCGACAATTCATCCCGGGCTCGCCCGCAGCGCATTGCTTTCAATGGAGACGGCTGTATTGCCGTCTCCATTGAATGCAATGCGCTGGACAGCTCCGGCCCGTTTCTAATGAAACGCGGCTAGGAGCAGATTTTCGGGCGATTTGCGGGCGACTTGCGCGCACCGGTCACGCGATTTGCGGATGCGCATCCGTCATGCGATCCGCAAATCGCGGCAAAAAACGCCCGTCTGACTAAGGCCTTACTTTGATAGACCAGACTTTTACTGAGGCGCCGATTCCAATTATGTTTTTTTTTTTTCATTTTAATTTTTTTATTATAAATACGGGGGAAAGTTTTATTTTTACACTTATCCTTTCATTTATACAGTACAATTTTTTTTTTAATTTACTTTTTTTTTTCTTTCAGTCCCTACCGAGACTTGAACTTTCAATCGTTTGATGGCTTATGCCATATAATGCAACACTTCAGTACTGCCATATTTGGAATTTTTTGCATGGATTGTAGGCAGAATTCTTGGCGGCATTATAGCCAGAAATACATGGTAATTATGAGGGTCTTCAGAAGGCCCTGGCTGCTATCACATATGGATGGTACCTTGTGACCTTGTCTGGGGAGGGGTACTCGGAAACTACAATTGCTGATTGGGCCATTTAAAGGGCTCACAGCCACATTGGCATGAACTCCAATCATGGGTGTTGCAACCTGGTGTCTAGAGATGACCGAGCACCAAAGTGCTCGGGTGCTCGTTACTCGAGCCGAGCTTTTTCTAATGCTCGAGATCTCATTTCGAGTAACAAACCCCATTGAAGTCAATAGGAGACTAAAGCATTTTTCAAGGTGCCCGGTGCTCTGCATTGTCTTCAATGTAGCCGCGGCTGCTGCCGGTGGGTCCACTGAAAACAATGGTCTGCCAGCACCCCTGAATTGTTTTTCATGGAAGGGTATAATATAAGCCCTTCCCTGAAAAACAATAATTTTAGTGTTTAAAAAAAACAAAACAAAACAAAACAAAAAAAACTTACTTCTCCGCCGCTGCCGTGTCCCCAGTGGGGATGAAGAACACATCTGCCGCATGTTTCCTTTATCCCACTGGTAAAAAAAATTCCCTGCTGCTACATCTGCCACATCTGTGACAGATACAGCAGAGGAATTCTTCAATTCCCTACCGCAGCTGTCACACATAACAGCTGCGGTAGAGGATCCTGCTGCCGGCCCCCCAATAATTGGATTTCAGGGAAGGGCTTTAAAAATAAGCCCTTCCCTGAAAAATAGTGTTTAAAAAAAAAAAAATATGGATACTCACCTGCCTTCAGCTGCCGGGGCTCAGCCGCGACTTCTCTGCGCTGTCCCCGACTCTGTAGTCCTGATCTATCCGCAGCAGGGATTTCAAATCCCCGCCTGCAAAAAGAGCTGATTGTGATTGGCTAAGGATCACAATCAGCTCTTTCAGCAGGCGGGAATTTTAAATCCCCCTCCACTGATAGATCAATAGTGCAGAGCCGGGGACAGCACGAGAAGCATGCGGCAGATGTGTTCTTCATCCCCGTGGGGGACACGGTAGTGGCGGAGGGGAAGTGTTTTTTTTTTTACACTAAAATTATTGTTTTTCAGTGAAGGGCTTATATGTTAAGCCGTTCCATGAAAAACAATTAGGGTGCCGGCAAACAATTGTTTTCAGCGGAGCCACCAGCAGCAGACGCAGCTCCATTGAAAACAGGTGGGGAGGAGAGGGTCAAGATTTTCTCAAACACCCGAGCACTGCGTGGTGCTCGGCTCGAGTAACGAGTGAATTGAGTATGCTAATGCTTGAACGAGCATCAAGCTTGGATGAGCATGCTCGCTCATCTGTACTGGTGTCAGCTGTCAAGCACAACTAACATCCACCATGTATCCGCCATATTACCTTAGTGCAGCTAAAAGTTAATGTATGTCCTAGGATGTGAAGGAGTTAAAATGGACCAAAACACACAAATGTAATGATCCAGTCAGGTAAAAAAAAAATCACTGTAATAAGTCACTAATTAAGTGATTGACTGAGAATTTTACAGAAGAAAATATCTCATCATACTTTAGAACATTAGATGCAATGGATATTAATCTAATTTTTCTTAGCAGACTTTGATTTGTTCTTAATTTTAACTCACAAACATTTTTTACTGCAAACTTTTGAAAAGTATATGAATTCCCTGCAGACTACATATCAGTGGAATGCTGAAAACCAAGCTCTATCATTCTTGCCCTTAT
The DNA here is from genome assembly GCF_035609145.1 of Eleutherodactylus coqui. Taxonomy (NCBI): domain Eukaryota; kingdom Metazoa; phylum Chordata; class Amphibia; order Anura; family Eleutherodactylidae; genus Eleutherodactylus; species Eleutherodactylus coqui. The sequence goes on along the minus strand of NC_089839.1, from coordinate 108,527,808 downwards.
ATATGCACTTACAGCATAATATGAATAGCATTGTCACTTTCACACAATATACATGTAGGAGCGTTTTCACAGTATTTTATCTGTATTTTTGGGAGATTCTCAGAAAGATTTGCTGCTAGTCTTTAGGAATACAGTATATCTCTGCACACAGCTTTAGTTTGTGGCTTTTTTTGTTAATGTAGTATGCTCTAGGTACAGCACTTCATTTTTCTCCAAGTTTGATGCTGCAAGGTAGATCATTTAAGCTTAAAAGCGCTATTCCCATTACTGGCATCTATGCCATATCCAGTATATTCTGAAATGTCTGATGGGTATGAGTCCACCGCTGGGACCTGTTTATATCTCCAGAATTGAGGTCCTCCAATCCCTTTTAATGACCTCCCTTGGAGGCCCTATGTTTGTTTGTTTTTGTTGAAGTTGCCACATTGAGGAGTACAGAGGTGGCCGCACACATGGGCATGGCTCTCTAGTCATTTCTATTAGAGTTATAACAACAGCTGAGCACTAATATAAGTATTCTCCTATACTGGTAACTACAATGTAGCTTTGTATGTAAGCTTCATGAGTGATTATTTCGACAATCCCATGCATATTTATAATTAATACATTATTTTCAGGCATGTAGAATTAGAATGCTTCAATGTGCACTATATATTTATAGTTACTTCACATTTCCCATGCATAACAAATGTGTACTGATGATCCATTCAAAGTATATTGGGCTGATACAAATACCTGAGTATAGTGCCTTAGCTATTTACATTTATTGCCTTTCTTCTTCATGGTACTTTAGGTTCCATTCACAATATTGTCACAGCAGCCATAATGAGACCAATCAGGTTTATTTTCCTGTAAAATCAGCACTGAATACTACACTGTTCTTTCCATCAAAAGAAACTAAAACTCAATGGGAAGGAGAATGATTGTGATGTGAAGGAACATTACAGTGTTATTTTTTATTTTCTTTTGTTCCCTCTCTGTTTCCTTTCTGATTTGCTCTATTTTTCTCATTCTTGTCAACTTCTTGTGCTACTGCCATGAAGGCAGGTACTGTGATTCCCCAAAACATCTGGCTCACTATAGTTATGTGAGCCTACATCAGTCTCAGGGCTCTGCAATGGACATTTGTTTATATTGCTTATTTAAAAAGTACATTTTTTCTGTCAGTGTCTTCAGTCTTTGCAGAGATGTAAATAATCCATTATTTTCTCAGCAAACCACATCTCACCTAATTCAGGCTTTAATTCTGTAGGTAAGCTCAGCTTCCTTGACATCTTTGCTGAAAGATAAAAAACAAAACTTATTAAAAACCACATAAAGTATAAAAATTAATCTGGCATTAAAGAGATTTCATCAGTTTTCATGTACTAATTTAGTCTGATGGATCAAGTACAAGAGTGAGGTCACAAATCATTAAGTAAATGAAGATTAGTTAGTTTGATTGAACTACATTTCTCAAATGAGGATGTAAAAAACAATTAAAATAATCAAATAATAAAGCAAATGCTTGATAAAACAAAAATCTAAGAGTGGTATCAAAATGGGAGTGGAAAATGTCAGCATTTATAATATGTATGGCCCTAATACAAGCAACAAACAGTTTTTGCAGGATATATTCGCCAAATTACTTACTCACACGGTGGAACATAAAATAGTGGGGGAGATTTTAATGCAGTTATTAAAGTGGGAGAGGACCATCGTGGTCAGGCGGTTAGGGTCGCTAACATTAGAATCCAAGACTCTACTCTCCACAATTTTTTACAAGCGTCCAAACTTAGGGATATATGGCGGAAGCTCAACCCGTAGGGACGGGAATTCACACACTATTCACATGCACACAACTCATGGTCCAGAATAGATTATATGCTAGTGACAACCCACGTGATACCCAAAATATCTATAGGGGAGATGGTAATTTCGGACCATGCGCCAGTAGTGCTATCTCTGAGAGAGGGGGTCCCGAGAGGTACTGACTACTTGTGGAGATTCCCATCATATCTGATAGACGACGAAACTTTTTGTGCTTTTCTGAGGGAATGGTGTTTAGAATATATGTCTGATAATGAAGAACACGCTAATAATCCCCAGTTGTTATAGGACGCAGCCAAAGCCGCAATCCGAGGATAATTGCATATGTGATAGCCTTAAAAAGAAACATTAAAGATAAAATAAGCCAATATAGTGCACAATTACGTGAGGCTTACACAAAGTTCCAGGAAAGTCCAAATGACCATAAGAAGCAGAAATGGATAACAGAAAAAGGAGTCCTATAAAGCTTGGCTTCACAAAAGGGAACAACTATCATACTCGCGAAAGAAAGCAAAACTGTTTAAATACGGTAACAAAGCAGTGAAAATAATGGTTAATTTAGCAAGAGGACCCTTTCAGAGATCTGCTTGAAAGAGACTTCAGGAAAACTACAGTCTCATCCCCAAGAAATTAATAACTTATTCTTCAAGTTTTACTCAAAACTGTATTCGCAATCACAATCGGGGGTGGAGGGCGAGGAGGACATGTTTTCAGACATAACCTGGCCCTCGCTGACCGAGGAACAAAACTTGGAACTAAATTCCCCCATAGATCTAACGAAAATTAAGGAGTGTATTAAAAATTTGGGAAATAACAAGGCCCCGGAACCAGATGGGTATTCGGTTGAGTTTTTCAAGATATTAATTACTTGAAACCTTGTTTAATGGGTATATGCGAGACAGTCCCATTCCCTAGGCCATAAACACAGCTCATATTAAACTGTTGCCCAAGCCCGGAAAAGATCCTACGGACGCAAAATAATACCGACCAATCTCCTTAATCAATACCGATCTAAAGTTGATGGCAAAAATTATGGCACATCGCCTTGCCAATATTCTGCTCCATTTAATTTCTCCATTGCAAACTGGCTTTACAAAAGGACGCTCGGCCATCATGAACATTCAGAAAATCTTGATAGTGCTTGATGACACAAAATTATACCCTTCTGCCCATCCCACTCCGGCTCTTCTCGCAATAGACGCAGAAAAGACATTTGATAATGTCTCGTGGAAGTGGCTAAAAATAGTGATGGACAGGATTTGCCTTTATAGGCCCTTTCTGTTCCTATCTATGGAATCTGTACTCCTCCCCTCAGGCACAAATTTATACACCAGGTTTTCTCTTTATACAATTTCCCCTACAGAAAGGTACCAGACAGGGATGCCCGCTCTCTCCACTTTTATTCAACCTTGCAATAAAACCATTGGCAACACTACTAAAAGGGACTACAGGGATCGAAGGTATCAAGATCTGGGACAAAATGGTCAAGACAATGCTATTTGAGGATGATATTTTTTTGGTACTTGGTAGTCCGCACACTGATTTGCCATGGGTTTTTGCTATATTAGAATCTTTTAGGAAGAAATCAGGTTTCAAGGTAAACACTACTAAATGTGAATTGCTGGACATATCCCGCCATGGCAAACTCACTGGCATAGATTTCAAAAGCTGCCCTGTCAGTATAGTCAAAAATAGTATTAAATACTTGGGAATAAATATAGGCAAGAGACCAGAATCCCTTTACTCTCTAAACTATCCCCCATTGATACTAAAGATAATAAAATAATTGGATGGATGGGGTAGTCTTCCTCTTTCCCTTCTGGGCAGATGCCACTTAATTAAAATGGTTAGCTTCCCAAGACACCTTTACCCTCTGCAGACAATACCCATCTTACTACAAAGGTGCAACTTGAAGAACTTGCACATGGCATTCATGACCTTTATTTGGTCTTGGAGGCGAGCACGTATTGCCCTGAAAAAAATTGATGCTCCCTAGGAGTGGGAGTGGAGTAAATTTCCCAGATATCCGTATGTACAATGTTGCTAGTCTTATGCGACACTCTCTGGACTGGATAAGGGTCATTTCTCTTATAATGACTTAGAGACGGAATTATTTAATCTATGGAGTTTGCATACAGGTTTTTTTAATCTTCCTATTGAAAGTAAACATTCTATATTGGCTAGAGACACTATGGCAACCTGGAAGATAGCCCGTAAGACATATGACCTGCCATTTAAAATCTTCAAACATATTGACTTGTGGAATCACCCAGAATTTAAAGAAGGAAGGGAAAACAAAATGTTCAAAACGTGGCAACAGAAGGGTATTCTAAAAGATCAACACCTTATACACCCAGAAGCTCCAAGATATAAGACTTTTAGGGAGCTGTGCATAGAACACAATTTACTGACGTCGCATTTCCTCCCATATGCTAAAGAACGAAACGTCTTACAGAAAAGACTAACCGATATAACTAGGGAGGCAATATCTAACCCTATCAATACACTAGTTAAATATCTTTCACATAAATATTCAATTTTTGTTTTATATAATAAATTTAGAGAGGGGTGGGTGACGGAGAACAGCTCTAACTTATTCAGAAAATGGTCCTACGACCAAAAGGACTCGGAACTTCCTGAGGGAATGATTAAGAGCTAGAACTCTGTGAGAAAGGCGATCTCAAATGAATGGTGAGGAGAAACATATTTTAAAATAATCCACGGAGTAATTTATGGATTTGACAAACCGCAGAATCCAAAATGGCCCAACAAGGCTGCAAGCTTGCCCTAGATGTACCATGCCTAAATCTGATTTCTTACATGGCATTAGGCAATGCCCGAAGATTAGTTGGTACTGGGTTAAGATTCAAAAATTGGTGCAAGACATAGGGGGTCAGAACCTGTAGTTAACACCACAAGTATTTATACTTCACTAATTACCAGAACAAACGAAAAAGGTTAATATGACACATACCATACTCCTGATCGGCAAGAGGTGCCTTCTGAATAACTGGCTGCTACCCAAACCCCCAGGGATAAATGAGGTCTTACAACAGTTAAAACACCTCCTGAAAATGGAAAGAACTGAGATTGAGCGATGTGTGGAATCTTAAGCCCCTAAACTTTTTGAAAAGTGGAGGGATTTCATGGAAAAATTTCTTGGCCACGGGGAAATTATGGAATGTATGTCCCAGTTCACCAACACTACTTGGTCCCATAATAATAATAATAATATGGACCCACTAGGAATATTAAACGTAACATGACTGACTGGGGAAGGGAGGAGGTCACTAGGGGGATAGTTATATTCAGTTGGATGTTATATGTTTATTAAAAATGTTGATTAATAAAAGGATATGGACGCAGGGGGGAAGAGGGGAATAAAATGTTTGAAGGCATATAGATGACCGAGAGTTAATCATCTTTGCATTAACTACATAGATTGTTCAGTATTGTTTTATAATCAAACACTGCATGTTTACCTCCAAAAACAATATATGTATGGTTTTCTTTTTGAGTTTTATTTATAATATGCTTATGTTTGCATACCATGAAAATTTCAATAAAAATGTGTTATAAAAAAAATCTAACAGTAGACTTGCAAAATACAAGTGTTAAAATAAGGGAACAATACATAAATTTTCAAGAATTAAGACCTTTAAATGCATATATTAACCACGCCGCAAATATATAATGACATAAAAATTTGTAATGGTCAAAACACAAGTAAATTAGTTTCTCGATGATGAAGATTCTGCATGTACCATTACAGTGCAAGTCAGGGAACACATTTAATAAAATAATTACTGGAAAGCATATTTACTGGAGTCAAATGATTGATATATTGTGCAGAATTGGTGGCTTCATCTATTGCATTGGTTGGTTTCATTTATAATAAATTTTTGTTTCAACCTCAAAACTAGTAAAATCATAAAAGCTAAGCCCACCTTAAAATGTAAATGGCGTTTCCAGTATAAATGCCCATATGACCTTCAAACTCACCTAAAGGTGTCAGAGGTTGGCTAATGGAGAAGAAATAAGGCATTCTCAATCTTTTCTCAGCTTCTGAACTCGAATACCATAAACCAAAGTTAACATAAGGTTGTGTATTACAAAAGAGCAGACAGAAGAACGGTAGGTTAAGACTATTTACGTTGAGTTTTATGTCCCAGGGTTCCGTTTAAATTGCTGAAATGGTATGAAAGAGAGCTGGGCCACTACACAGTAGTAATGCTTTAAGTCTTCAGGTGGGTCGCAGTCCCTTCACATCAGCTGATCAATCAGTGACCCAGAGGGTGGACCACTGCTGATCTGCATTGATAACCTATCCTGAGGCCATCAATAGTTTTGCTCCAGAAAGCCCCTTTAAGAATTTTTGATATTCCTCCTCCATGTCTCTTAATTGTACATTTTTGCTGTTTAAAATGAATGTCTACTAGAGATGAGCGAGTATACTCTGTAAAGGCAATTGCTCGTGCGAGCATTGCCTTTAGCGAGTACCTGCCCGCTCGAGATGAAAGGTTCGGGTGCCAGCGGCGGGCAGGGAGCTGCGGGGGAGAGCGGAGCGGAATGGAGGGGAGATCTCTCTCACCCTCTCTCCCCCCGCTCCCTCCTGCTGACAGCCGCTACTCACCGCTCCCCTGCGCCGGCACCCGAACCTTTCATCTCGAGCGGGCAGGTACTCGATAAAGGCAATGCTCGCTCGAGCAATTGCCTTTACCGAGTATACTCGCTCATCTCTAATGTCTACCTTACTTTCTAACTATTATCTCCATACAGTCTTTTTTTTCTAGTCCTCTTCTTCAGTTTCCTTAACCATACTGATATACCTTTTCACTTTATTAGGTTATTTTACACAAAAAACATAACTTGTATTAATTGACTAATCACTACGATATAGGATATAATGTGAAATCATGAGATATAACTGGTACAGCAATGTGACAAGTACGTTTAGGAAGGAACAATGTACCTGAATGTTTTCATCATTACAGGATCCAAGAGTCTCAGACTTACCAATACCAAGTAGTATACACATAAATGCTTCCATAGAATTTTTGATTGATATTATGTCATAGATTGTTGCTATTATTCAGTTGTTTATTCTATTACATTGTGTTATAAAGGCTTACATAGCTCGGTTTCTTTAACTGATATTTACATTACCTTGGCATACAGAGAGTGTTCTTGATGAGGAAAAATGGAGACCGTACATGAAGTAGCAAGCGCAGTAATGCAATTTGCAGCAAGAAAAATTATTCAGCTAATTACAGAGTTCAAATTTTTACAATATAGGATTGTATATACCTGAATGAATTGACAATGCAATTTCAATGTTAGTTCATGAACACAAACATTACTGTCAAATACTCCCTTTTATCATGAATATAGATTGAAGAAAAACCCTTGCACTATAACACACACATAAAGCCAACATCCAAACCGGGTGCTCAGTTTCACTCACCTTATAACTGGTTAAATAGCATGGTTCAATATACAAATACAACTAATTATGTTATCAGCCATTTGAATAAATCAGTTTCTTTTTTTAATTAATGAACTGTGGCGCTATTCAAATTAAAAAAAGTTTATCTAATATGTATGTTGGTCGTCAGAGTATGTTGTATTTGTTAAACCTTGCTATTTCCCAGGCAAGCCCAAACTCAATTAACCAATTAATAAGTACGGAAGAATGAATTATTTTCCCAACCATGATTTTTTTTGGTAATTGAATCCCCAAACCACAAAACAAAAGCAGCGAAGTGATTACTATGCAATCATCGAAGAGATTGTTTACCCTTCCCCTTGTGGTTAGTTTCTTATAGAGCAAGAACACAACAACAGGAGGACAGGAGATTTGTGTCCGTCGTACCTATATCAGTGGCTACCGCCCTGGAAAACTTTCTGCCCTTGCTCTTCACTGCAAATAACATGTCAATACAAGATGTCAGTGTATAATATGCAGACGTCTGAAACTGAATAAAGCTGAGTAATTATGAACATAAATACTGTACCCTTTGCTATAAATAATTTCATAGCCTGTTCATCATCAGAAGATGTGGGAGAGCCACAACCTATGCAAGTGAAGACAAAATTTAGTGCACACATATAGCACAGAATCAAGCTAAACATAAAATGGCACCTCGGCGGTTAAAGAAAAGCCCGGTTAGTAACTGCTGCTGATTAAAACATTGAGTGCATAATGTAAATGACACTTCTAAAAAGCTCATAGAATTATAAGAAAGCCCTAAATTGTTTTTAACACACAAATTACAGCTAAGCGAGTTAAATATTTATACGCCCTTTGCTGCATGTAAAATAGATGACCTATTCACACATTCTAGGGAACAAATAAGAAAGCTATTCAGTAATAAATCCAAAGTAACGCTAGTTGTCACAAATCGCAGTATCAAATTGGTCCTTTTCTGCTTCCTGGTTTAGACAAAGCCAAATGCAATTATCCCTTTAAATGGTTACTACAGATAAATAATGCTCCTCTACAATAACCAAGTGTTCCTTAATGTATAGTAGATATTCTAAAGCTTCCCCAAGTCATGAGGTGTAGTCTTGGAAAACAGATATTAATAGCAGCTACTAGAATGGTTTAGCACCCAGCTTCCCATACTGAGAGCACATAAATCTGCATTATAGTATTATTATGCAGAAGTGTCAGTCTTCATTGCAGTCCCAGCATTCGGTTTATGAACTAAGAAAATTAGGATGAATGATTTCTTCTATGCACACAGAAATTCAGCATTGCAAGAGGCGAAAACTAATCTTTTGTGTAGACAACTCTTATTTTTCCAGCCAAAGTAGTTACATTTGCAATGCAAAGAATGAGAATATATCCGATTCCATCCACGCAAACTGCATTAGGAAATGTGGGTTTGAGGTGTTTTAGACATTTGAGTTGAACCTCATCCCCATTTTGTGTTTAGTTGCTAAAAAGTATATCTAAATATGGGGAGCAGTGGTTAGCACTGAGGTCTTTGGTTCCAATTTCACCAGGGACAACATATACATGTAAATTGCTTGTATGTTCTTCCTCTGTTAGTGTGGGTTTCTGCAGAAAACATACTGATAGGTTAAAGCGTTTTCTGAGACCAATTCTCTGCACCCCTGCTGACCAGCTGCTTGAAGGAGGTTGCAGTATTCAGGTGAGAACTGCAGTCTCTTCAGTGTACGCCATGCACAGTCATACATTTCATAGCATTGGTAGCTGGTTCTGCATACACTTTGGTGAGATCGAGCTGCACAAAGGCCTTGTGACTAAATAAATGACTGTTATGTCACAGGCCAGAGGAGAGGCTGCAGTGTTTGCCCAAGTGCCACTGGTCATTCCAACAAGTGACTGGTGGGGGTGGTCTTGGTAGTTGGACCCCCACAAATCTGACATGAATGACCCATCCTGAAGATGTTTTAGACCTAGCTTCATGTGAAATTGGTCCTATTGTGCTTGTATACGATATGGGGAAATCAAAATTGTGATCCTCATTGGGGAAAGGGACATATACGAGCAAAAATAATCTGAGGATTTTGAACATACAGAGGATTTTCTCTACAGAAAACAGTTCTAGAAACATTTTCAATAACTCTTTCCTTAGGGCTCAGTCACACGGGCATTTTTAGGCATGTTTATTCGCACGTAAAAAAGTTCACACTGCGTGCGTTAAGAAGAGAAAAAATGCGTGACCATGTCCATTGCCACCCATAGTTCTATCTTTTGTCCGTTTGAATTTTATGCGCATGTACAAATCACACATGTGACCACTGCCATTGGGAAGCATTGGTTCTATATAGTGTGATCTTTTTTAATAATCGCCCGTGTGACTGAGCCCTTAGAAAGATCACACTTGCTAGCTTTTTGTCTGAATCTAGCGTAAATGTAGAAATACGATAGAGGAACACTTGTATCTTCACACAGAAGAGCATGTGTCTTGCTTTTGCCACTTCCTAAACATTTCTGGTAGTGAATAGAAAATGTCCGCCAGCAATTCTATAGTTTTTCCTTGCATTCAAACTATGCTACATTTATCCTATGGGTCAGCAGGTTTACAGCTATGCCGAGTATGTTGATTTTTTAATATTTTACTCTTGTACAATAATAGCTCATTTCATGGAGGAAAATAAAGTCTCTTCTATGTTTCCACATTCGAAACCCCATAATTATTTTTTCATCAATGTATACATATGGGGGGCTTATTTTTTTGTGCTCCACACAGTTATAGTGCCCTCTTTTAGACCCCACACAGCAGTGTCCCCATTTGTGCTCTCTCTACAGTAATTTATATGTAATAGAACAAGAAAAAAATGATACTTATACAACACCCTTCTCAATCAGAAAGCAGTGAGAGGACAGAGCCAGCCATGCCCCAGCCCGTAATGAACCTGTCACTTAGTCCTTGCTGCTGTATACGAGTCTATCTTCTGAACTCTTAAAGGGGTTCTGACATGAAGAAAAAAAAATTGTACTCACCTTGCCTGGCCTGGCCCGATCGCCAGGCATGTCCCCTCCAGCCGGCATCATCTTCTGTGCCTTTAAAGCAGAGCAGGAGCGGTCAAAAAGACCGCTTCCTGGCTCTGCTCCGTCCGTCAGGCACTTCCGAGGTCAACGGACGGACCGCTCACAGCAAGCACGTCACAAGCAGTGCTTGCTGTGGGCGGCCCGTCCGTCCGGCTGAACTCCGGAGTGCTGCGCATGCGCAGTGGAGACGCAGCCCGTCCTGACTCCTGTCAGAGGGCACCTCTCTACTGCGCATGCGCGCGATCCCGGAGCGGCGCGGCTGCTGGAGGAAGAAGACTGCCTGCCGGGAGCTGACCCCCCGATGTCAACAACAACAGAAGAACAGGTAAGTGTTATATTTTTATGCTTTAGCAGCCATTAAACCATGGGTTCCCTGGGTCCATTAGGCACACCAGGGGACAATGGCTGCTAAAGCATAAAAAAATTATTCATGTCAGAACCCCTTTAAATATACTCAGTGCTGGGTGAAAATCATGTCCAAAATGTCCAAAGATACAGGTTGAGGCCAAGTACAGAGACTATATATGCTGACTGCCATTCCAGTCTCCTCTTTGTGAACTCTAAGGCTGCCTGTCCACGGGCGATGCGGTATCAGGCGACAGATCTCTGCTGCAGGAGCCGCCGCCCGGGAGCAGGAACTGGCAGACGGATCCCCGCTGTCAGCTTTATCTGATAGGCTGACCGCGGAAGACCATGGAGAATCGCAGCAAGCTGCAATTTGCTGGCCATGAGCGAGAATTGCAATGATTCTCCGCTCGTGGACAGGGGGGAGGCGCTCTCCATAGCAACACTATGGAGAGCTTGAACTGCGTTTCCCGCTGCGATAATCCGGCCGCCGGGAACGCAATTCAAACTCGCTCGTGGACAGGTAGCCTAACCTGTGCCTGGCAATAATAGCTGCATTTATAGAATAGCTAGCATCTAGTAAACATACATTACATACTCAGGCCTTGTGATGCAGTGATGTGATCACTTGTGCTAGGCCGCCAATATCTTGTGTTTTTAGTGGCCCAACGTAGATGACATGATGTTGTCATAGCATAGTGATGCTTGCCCCAATATTTTAAACCTAGGTGGCTGAGCAATATTTAATTTCATTTTGAAAAGCAGAATATGAAATAAAAGCTACTCTGTGATTGATTGCTATTGGGAAGTTTATCTTTACGACAGCTTACATAAAGCAGACCTATTAACTGTTGTACACACAGCATGATAATATGGCCTGGAGGCCAGAAGAAGTGCAGAGTACACAGCTTGGAGGGGCCTAGGTACAGAACTAATTACTTTGCAGCTGAAGTCACTGATATTGTGATGGATTCCCCCAAATAAATAAAACTCTGAGTGTTTTTTTTAGGACTTTTAACCACATTTTGATCATAATGTAAGGGCATATCCTAAAGGTCATGTCCTTTTGGCTATGTTCTGCCCACATATGCTAATAATCTATCACTAATTTCTGTATTTCACAACTATGCACACAAAGAAAAATGTTACCATTGTGACGTCTATGAATTTGATAATCTTGCATATTTCCCATAAAAGGGCTATCCAGTACTTATATATTAATGATATGTCACCTGAGCGCTTCAGCCCCTTCACTGTATACCAGGCACAGCACCATACAGTTTGTAGCAGTGGTGCATGGTACTGGAGCAGCTCAACCTCAATCACTTGAATGTGACTAAGCTGTACATAGACCACGTGACCAATGAAAATGATGTCACAGGCCAGAGAGGAGCCAACTGTGCCTGCCCGAACGCCACAAGCCCTTTAAGCAATTAATTGGCGAGGGTAAGATTATGGCTTTTGAAGAGCCATTATGTCTTCTATTTTTTTCTGTGGTAGAAGTATAAGGAAGGGCTTCTTTTTTGTGGGATGATTTATATTTGTAAAACTACTATTTATGCCCTTAGTAACTTGCCTATTTTGTGCCTTAAAGACTTTCATTGTTGCATTGCAAGAGCTATAATATGTTGGCATAGTTTCATGAGGAGCTTATTTTATATGGGACCAGTTGAACCTCCTCATAGCACCACTCTAGGGTACATACAATGTGTTGTATATAGAGATGAGCGAGCATGCTCGGTTAAGGCAGATACTTAAGCGTGCATCGCTCTTCTCGAGTAACTGAATACTCGTCCGAGCAAATGCGGGGGGGCTTGAGTATCTGCCTTAACCGAGCATGCTCACTCATCTCTAGTTGTATACTTTTATTAATATTTCTTTTAGGAGAGAATGGAAAAACCGTCCAGAAATTCCTCTATTGTTTTTATGGCATTCAACATTCAGTAAAAGTAGCATAATTTTCTTGATCAGCTCGATCACTGCAGTACCAACTTTATTTATGTTATTATTTTTTACTACTTTACCACACTATAAACGTTTTTCTAAAGAAAAACAATTGAATCTGCATTGACGCAGTCTAAGACCATAATCTTTTTATTTTTCCAGCAACTGAGCCTTTTGAAGTCTTGTTTTCTGAGGAAGAGATTCAGTTTTCATTGGTACCTTTTTGGGTACATGTGACTTTCAGGTTGCTTTTTATTGCAGTTTTCAGAGGTGAACGAAAGAAAATTATCTATTCTGGCATTACGCTTTAAAATAATTTTTACTGTGTTTACCAGGCGAGACATATAACTAAATATTTTCATTGTTTCAGTTGTTACGAACATGTATTGCTTGTTTTTTGTTTTTTTTAAAACATCTCTTATTTTATTTATTTGAAAAGGTTTTTGTGTGTGTGTGTGTGTGGGGGGGGGGGGGGGGTGGAATCTGATTTTTTAAAGACTGGATTTAAGAAAAAGAAACTTTATTGAGCTTTTTTTGACACTATTTTTCAGTCCCTCAAGAGGACTTGACTTAATGTGATTTTTGGATCTCTAAAGTGGTAGTACACTGCATTACTTATGTACTGTATTCTACTATGCCTACAACATCAGCCTTTTAGACTTTGCCAGAGGTGTGGTCTAATAGACTGAGATACATGGCAGACACAGAGGCCTTTCTCAGGCCTCTGGTTGTCATGGAAACCCACTGGTACCTTCCAAACACATTGCATGGGGCAGATGGGTGACAGGAAGAGCCCTATCCCACTGTCATCTGCTTATATGTTGCTATTGATCGTGGCATACAAGGGGTTTAACTGCTCGGATCTAAAGTTTTTCCATTCCTGGCAGTTAAAGAGCAGCCAAGCCACCATCTTAAAAATATGTATGTGCAGGTTTAAAGCCTGTTAGCGAGGTCACTATAAAGGTGCACTGCGGTCACTAAGGATTTAATGTACCCTATAATATGTTTGATGTAATTAACAACTTTGAAAAATTTTGAATTGAAATAGAAAAAACTCACAATTGCACCTTTTTTTTTTAAACGAAAAAATTAGATGTTAACTTCATTCTGCAGGTCAGCAATACTGTTGCAGTACTAAATGTATACCTTTTTATAAATTTTTCTGCTTAAAAAAATTTAAATGGCTCTCTGTCACTATATTCTGAGACTATAACTTTGTTTTTATTTTTTCATTGCTGTAGCTGTGTGGGGCTAGTTTTTTGCAGAGCGACCTGTAGTTTTATAGGTGCCATCTTAGGTTACAGCTGACTTATTAGTCACTTTTCATTCTTTTTTTGGAGACAGAGTGCTCTAAAACTCAATTCTGGCATTATGTAATTTTTTTCCTTTCTTTTTTTCATAACTTTCATCGTGCAGTATAAATAATGCAATATTTTACAGTATATTGTACGTTTCAATGGTAGTCTATTAAGCCCTGCTACAGGCAGAGCTTAATAAACTGCAAAATATGGCAGCCCTGGGAGCCTTCACTTGGCTTTGGACTGCCATGTAAACCCATTGACACCCCTCGATCATGTTGCATGGAAAGGGAGGTGTTGATTGAGTGCTGGAGGGGCACTCCCAATCGCCTAGCTGCTTAGTTGTTGCAGCATCTAAACTACTGTTATTGGAGCTAGTTTTGATTGTGGGTGGATATTAGCTGTCTCAAATAGATCAATTAGGATCGGTTCGCGAGCCTGCTCTGTACCCCACCAACAACTGTGCTCTGTGCATTTACAGCTGATGGTCATTGACACATTAAATGCATCATTATTTAAATAACATCTAGACAATACTTAGAAACATATACCTTTTTATGCCATTGAGTTCAATTTTGAAATGTTTAAATATACAGAAAAACTTTTCATCATATACATTATTAAAATTATATCCATTTCATTTCCAAGCTGGGATCACTGGAAAGAGAACCTATCTTGGACAATGGCTCTCTATTCTAGTGTGTAGACAGTGGTCTGTCCATATGCCCTAATAAGGGAGGATGAGAAAATGTGTTTGTATGAGACAACCTCTCTATAGGAAAGGTTCAGCTAAGAACAGTTCATTCAGCATTCATTGCCAATTGGTTTCAGATGGTTAGCACAAAATTTTCCCTGCCACAAAGTATATAAACCCAGGCAGCGCGCCCTAAAGTGACAAATGCTGATTTCCAAGGATTAAGCAGCCTTAACCTTAGCAATCAGCCATTTGCTGTGGAGCTATTTTAACACAATTGGTTGTCAGAATGGGACAGCACTGTAATCAATCAGTTTAGATTTAAATATACAAATGGTGCTGTCAAAAATATTATTCATATCTTTCCAATTTGATACAGCTTTATGAATGAGTTAGCTACTTTTACCTGTGCATAAAATAATGATAAAGCAAAGAAACAAAACAAAAACATCTGCTAGCTTTACTGCACTCAGATTCCACTTTTTGTGATACTGTTACAGAGTACCACTATTTATAGATCCTACCTTATGGTTATCCCGTGGTTCAGCTGGTTTCTGCCTTTGCTTACCTCTTTAACCAGGTGTACGTTTCCTTTTCTGTAAGTGTCTTCTCATCAGCCAATAAATATTAAACTATTTGCATCTAGATTACGTGAGATGTACAGCGATGCAAATTTGCAAGACCATTACTTCTGGATTTTTACCAAAATATTGGAAATTTCATTTTAAATCAAGAGTACTTACCGCAAATACACTTTGCCTATATTGCACTCTCACAATTGGTTAATGTTCCTGATAAATTATTGTTTTTTGTGTATTTGCAAGTAATTACCTTTTTGCCTATAAAATAGCTGTAACTTCTGAGTTTTCACACCCATAATGCTACCCATGTTGTATTATTTCCCCTTATTGGTAATAATTCTTTTTTTAAATGTTAACAAAGCCTATGGAAAGCAGAAGCAAACTATGGTACTCTAAGGCTTCGACTGTGTGCAATTTTAAAGTGGGATTCCTAGTCACTCCAAGTCATTGGTCAAAGTTTTACATGCGACTCTAGCACAACTTTAGTGTGATCAATTCTTACAGTTGAACAAAATGAACAACTCCATGCATTCTCATTATAGCTATATTTTCCATAAAGCACATGCCTACAGTGACATTATTTCAAGGGCATGAGCAAAGGTAGAGCATGACTGCTCCAGTGAGACAGTGGGTAGAAGCATCAGTTGTCAAATAATGATCAAGAGAGATCAATGCTGTAGTAGGGAGCTCATTGTAGGGAGGCATTTTAGTAGCCAAGGAAGCATGAGATAACTCTTTACTACCAACAGCTTTTTCTCAGGTTGTACTGCAGCTAGAGCACTGATTTTGGTCATGTTTTGCAGCCTAGAATCTCCTAGCTGGTATAAGGATGAAGCGGGAGCTGCATATACTTGCTGCCAGTGGCAAAAATAGAAGAAAGGGGGCCACATTGCAAAGATAAAAATGGTCCCTTTATTTGGCACCCAGGAGAAAAGGGTCTAGTGTTTGCTTTTTCTCTTCACTCCATAATCCTCTGGAGAAGGCAGTCTTTCACTAGTTTCAACCACACAATAAAAAAGGGGGTGAGAACAAGAATCTCTGGGCCCTCCTTTCTCCAAGGCCCCCATGGCAGCTGTATGGTCTGCCTCTAATGTACTTACACAGTGTTCAGTGACAAGGGGACTCCCCGCAGAGATAAAGAAATCCTCTGCTATAGCTGTGACAGCTGTGGCAGGGAATTCTTTACTCCCCGCAGGGAATATTTACACAGCAGCTGCGGAGAGGTGAGTATGTAGAGTTTTTTTTAAAGTTTATTGTTAACACAAACCATGGCTGATTTTCAGGGAAGGGCTTATAGTTTAAACCCTTCCTTGAAAATCACTGCAGGGGTGCTGGCATCCTATTGCCTTCAATGCGGCCACCGGCAGCAGCCGTGGCCCCATTGAAAGCGATGCTGCGCGGACCTGCATTCACGTGTGTTTGTGTACGTACGTGGGTGCGTGGTTTTGAGCGCACCAATATACACAAATGCACACGCTCCTGTGAATGCACCCTTATGGCCTTAGTCACACGGGCGTAAATACGCGCATAAAAACCCACGGGCGTATTTACGCGCGTATATACGCACGTAAAAACGCACCTACAAAAGATAGAACATATTGGTGGCAATGGACATGGTCACGCGGTTTTTTACGCGCGTATATACGCGAGTATATACGCGCGTATATACGCCCGTGTGACTAAGGCCTTAAGCGGTGTAAATAAACTAGGCACATGTTAAATTTTTATTTGTGTTGTGTATCTAGTTTTCAGTTCAGATCATACTTTAAGCTACTAATATCAAGTTTTAATCATTTTTAATTGATACGCAATTTCATGAAGGTGTCTGTGTGTATGAAGTGATAAGGAATATTTCGAGAATGTGCCAGTTGTATACTGTGCTTTCAAAAAAATGTATGGCTGTAGGGGTTTAGTATAATTTATTGTTTTGTAAATGTGAAAAGTAGGAAAACTGTCCTGACTGCCAGAGGTGCAAAATGTCTGAAAAACCCTGGAAGTGAAAAGGTTAATTTCCATTCTCTGTTCTGAAGCATTTCTCAGATGTGCAGCTGAAAGAGAGGTGCCTTTCTCTCTAGGAAAAAAATGCTGCAATGGCTAGGTCCTGCTGAGATCTGAGAACCAGAGTAAGGATCTTTTTCAAAGAAAAGATTTCTGCTTCCAAGGTCTTCTGAATGCTGACCAGAGGACGACATTTATTGATCATGAGCCTGCTGTGATGCTGAAAAGCAATTGACAAAAATCCCAGCGCTCCAGGTGTAGAATTGGGTTATTAAAGAAAAATCTGAAAGACACTTACTTGGGTCGGGAGTTTATTCAGAAAGTGAGTAAGGTACAAAACAGTACAACACTCTCCTGTACTGTTTTGTACCTTGCTCACTTTTTGAATAAATTGGATTTACCCATACTCTTCGAACTCCTGTCTGGGTTGCTAACTCCCCACCCAAGTAAGTGTCTTTCATATTTTTCTTCAATAAGCCACTTATACACCTTGAGTGCTGAAATGTTTGTCAATTTGCTTTTCCTGTCTTTCTGACCAAAGTACTGGTGTACCCTGGTTTCCCCCCTGACACACTCACTCTTCCTTATGGATGCAATTTGGGATTACGCATTACAGTGGACCATTGCAACCTTATTTTTTTCAAGATGAACCAGGTCTAGCAGTTTGGCGGCCTGTCTGTTGATAGGTGGTCTGCACCAGGTGAGTCCTGTTTTACCATGACCCTTCATTCATCTGCACTAATTATCCTCTCCATTTTTGGGGCACTGTCATAACTGTTATTACTGGAAGGCTGAGATAGGAACTCCAACTTGTACCCAGACAAAATGATCTATGGACAAGAAAATATTGCTTTTCAGACATGAAGAATAAAAACTTTAGTCTGCCCCCCTCACACATGTGGATTGGCTTTGTTGTGATTGATGGTTGAAACTATTAGCACTAAAAATGAATCCTTTGCTGTTGAGGACTCAAAATTTCTCAGAGCCTTCCTTTTTCTCTTGCCCAGGTCAATTGTGCTTTTGGTTCCAAAATGAACATCTTTAATGAATGAAGCATAACTCAGTTGAGATTTTCCTTAACAGAAGCTTTATTTGTCAGCCAGAATTGGACCAAATAACCTGTCACTGTTGCATAGTATAGAGCAGGGTTCCCCAACTCCAGTCTTCAGGGACCACCAACAGGTCATGTTTTCAGGATTTCCTCTGTGTTGCACAGGTGATGTAATTATTGTCAGTGCCTCAGACATTGCCACAGGTGTTGTTACCAAAGGATATCCTGAAAACATGACCTGTTGGTGGTCCCTGAGGACTGGAGTTGGGGACCCCTGGTATAGAGTATAGGTAACTTTCGAAGTTTGCATCACCTATCCAAGGTCTAACCTGAGGGCTCTATCTGTGGCATTAGTTAAGGCTGCTGACCTTGTGGAAAAACTTAATGAGCCTAAAAATTTGTGGACCGTTTGAGGACAGGGATGGATTTCCTAAAGAAAGCTAGCTCTCCAGTTGATAGCCAAACAGATGGAGATCTGGCCATACAGGTAGCTACTATACAGGATATGAACATGGCTGTAGACATCTCCCATTAACACTTTAGTCTGGCCTCTCATTGTTTTATGCATGGGATCACGGAGCAGATTCATATTCTCAAAGGTCTGTGAGGTCCTTTCAGAAATCTAGGACACCAGAGTGTTTAGCCCATTTTAAAGCATCATCTTCTACAAAAGGATAATTTCTTTTAAAAGTTTTGATTATGCTGGATCTTTTTTCAGGATCCTTTCACTCCCTGTGGATTTTTTTTACATTAGTGAACTGGAAAAACTCTCCTCCTCTGTTCTCCCGGACATTTTATATTTTCATTGTAGCCCTTAAATCTTCTAGAAGAGATTCGGGTTCCTCTGGAAGTCATAGAGGGCAATGGGAATTATTAACTGATAGGTCTGAATTATGTTTAGAAAACACTTCACTTTCATCTTGTACAATTTCAACATCTTAAAAAGTTTGGTACAGGGACTCTAGATAAAGATGTAAAGTGTCTTAGGTAAAGTGGAGGCATTCATAGGTTAATGGCCCTTATACTTTTAAGGAATGAAGGTATTTTTCTGTCACCAGTATCTTTATACATTCAATGTGTAGAAGCATCTTATATGAAGTAGCGAAAATATACTTTTTAATGGCAAACTTTTTGCCCTGGTGGAGGGGAGCATCAACTGATATTTTAGAGGATGACATCTCCCTAACCTGAGAAGATGTATAAATAAAAGTAGACATACAAGGCAAACATGGAGGGGAATCCACCACCAGAAATAATAGAGTCGGAAAAGTAAAAAGGTACACGAGACATATGGGACGGGGGCTTTGAAAGGATTCACAGACCCAAGTGGAGGATCAGTGGAGTCACTGAAAGACAGGCAGAACGAAGGAGGACAACAGACTACAGCTGACTGTCAGGCCTTATTCACATGGGCTACAAAATCGTATGACTATGCTACAAAAACACATGTATGTGAAGCCCATGGTTTCCAATGGGTTCTTTCAGGCTACAAAACATCTCTCATGTGAAAAAACCCATTGGAAATCATGGGCTTCACATACATGTGATTTTGTAGCCCGTGTTCATAAGGCTTTAGGAACAAAAACTGGATCTACTACCAAAAACATAACTTCCAGGATAGTGAACTGCATCACTGCGATGTACATAATTTCATCCACTAGTGCAACAGTGTGAGCACTAAAGCATGCAGCAGCACTCAATTACAGTTTGAATTGGAAGTGAGGTAGAGGTGAAGGGGAAGTGGGAATCCTATATACAGAGGGATTCCCTGTGTTCAAGAGCCATGAATGCGATTGCATCCAGGTGCATAGAAATCCAGGAGGACAACCGGAGAGTGTCCAAAGCTGCCTTTACTGAAGGGCTTATACTTATAATGAGAAGGGAAAAGCCGATGCCAAACAGATCCCTTTTTCTTTGTACCAGTTAAAGAGGTTTTCCAGGGAGAATACTACTAATGACCTGTCCTCAGGATAGGTCATCAATAGTAGACTGGCTGGGCCCCGCCCCTGGGACCCCGACCGATCAGCTGAGCAGGCGCATCCCGTCAGTGCCGCAAATACACAGAGGTCGGAGTTGAAGTAGCAAAAGTCTCTGCCCTGACCCATGTGTAGTGGCTGGAGCTTGTAACTGGAGGCACGACTCTCACCTATCCTGAGTATAGGTCAGCAATATTATTCTCCCTGGAAAAGCCCTTTAATTTTAAACTTTCTGTTATTGTTTATAGATTTACAATATTGTATGGAATATTTCTCCTTTCACATATTAGTACAAACTAGAAAACAATGCAGCATATTCGTTGTAGCTTAATTAAAAAAGAAAAAAAAAAAGCATTTACTATTGTTGGGCATTTGTATAGGAATTATATTTTAAAGATGTGCACTGTTCATTTAACCCCTTAGTGACGGGGCCATCGTAAAACTACATCCTGCTGTTGCAGGACGTGTATGGAGGGAGGTAGTGCCGCTATCTCCCTCCATACAGCGCGGGCGTCAGCTGTTTATTACAGCTGACACCCGCGGGCAATAGCCGCGCTCAGCCGTTCGGCCAATCGCGGCTATTAACCCTTTAAATGCCGCTGTCAAGTCTGACAGCGGCATTTAAATCCCCCAAACGCTGTTCGGGGTTCCCGCACGGCCCCCCCGCGGTGAGATCGGGGGAGCCGTGCAGGTGTCATGGCAGCCAGGGGCCTAATGAAAGGCCCAAGGGCTGCCTTAGCAGACTGCCTATCAAGCCATCGCCGTAGGGTGGCTTGATAGACTGCCTGTAAAAAAGCAGTATGACGTAATGCTATAGCATTACGTCATACTGCAGGAGCGATCAAAGCATCGCATGTTAAAGTTCCCCAGGGGGACTTCAAAGTAAAGTAAAAAAAAAAAATCAATAAAGTTTTTTAAATTGTAAAAAAAAAAAAAGTTATAAAAGTTTAAATCACCCCCCTTTTGCCATATCAATTATTAAAAAATCTAAATCATAAAATAAAAATATGTATTTGGTATCGCCGTGTCCGTAAAAGTCCGATCTATTAAATTATTTTTCCTGCACGGTGAACGTCGTCCGAAAAAAAAAAAAAAGAACGCCAGAAATACACTTTTTTAGTTACCCTGTCTTCCAGAAAAAATGCAATAAAAAGCGATCAAAAAGTCATATGTATTCCAAATTGATACTATCGGAAACTACAGGACATCCCGCAAAAATTGAGCCCTTGCACAACTACGTCGACGGAAAAATAAAAAAGTTATCGCGCGCACAAAATGACCGCAGAAAATAATTGAAAAAAATTAAATATCTTTAAAAAATAAACTTAAAAAAAAAATACAAGTACTACAGCAAAAAAAAAAACTATTTAAGTTTGGTATCGTAGTAATCATACTGTCCCATAGAATTAAAATATCAGGTAGTTTTTGTTGCAGTTTGTGCGCCATAGAAACAGGACGCACTGAAAGATGGTGGAATGTCCTTTTTCTCCGTTTCTCTCCGCTAAGAATTTTTAAAAAGTTTTTCAGTAAATTATATGGTACAATAAATAGTGCCATTGAAAAATACAACTCATCCCGCAAAAAACAAGCCCTCATACAGGCACGTCGATGGATAAATAAAGGAGCTACGATTTTTAAAAAGGGAGTAGGAAAAAACAAAAATGGAAAAAAGCAAAAAAGCTCAGTCACTAAGGGGTTAAAACAGAAAACCCAATCCAAGATGCTTAAATATATGACATTCATATATTTTAACCACAATTTCATAGTACTATTGAAAAAATACACTACATCCGCATATTTTGGTTGCCAAACAGACCTTGTAAATATGACACTTTTCATTTTTCTCATGAAAGTACAGACAATACATGAGTATGTTTACAGGCCAGTACATAAACACTAATATCTTAGTCCACTAACCTCTTATCTACAAAGCATAAGGGCAGATTCACACATCTGTATGCAAGTTGCGCCTGAGATCCTCAGGCGCAACAGACATCATACAGCATATTTTTCGTATGTGTGTACATATATGTGTGTTTGTGTGCTGTCTGAGGCCTGAGAGCATTGAACACTGTATTTGCTATTCTCATCTGTGATACGGATGAAAATAGGATATGTGTCAAGTTTTTGGACTGCAAGTCCATGCAAGAAGAATAGCATGTCTAAAAAGCCCCATTAAAGTCAATGTGTGCGTGTGCTGTCCATGTTGAGTAATAGTGAAAACCAATTCCCCACAGTGTTGACCCCTTAGAGACCGGGCTATTTTGTGCCTCAAGGACTAACTGATTTTTATCATCACATTGCATCACATTGCAAGAGACATAACTCGCTGACATAGGCCCCCTGCACACGGGTGGAAATTCCATGGCGGGATTTCCCGCAGAATTTCCACCCGTGCCCGCCTGCATAGGATTGCATTAGATAACGCTATCCTAGGCAGACGGCCGTGATTTGTCCGCATGAAAACACATGCGGAAAATGTAGAAATGTCACTGGTGATGGGCCCGGCTCCTCTCTGTGCATGGGCCGGCTGTCAGAGAATGAAGACACCAGGAGCGGGTAAGCCGCAGAATTCTCGCAGCGGGATCTGACCTGGCAGTCTGCAGGCGGCCATAGTCGTATAAGGGCTTGTTTAAAGTGGGGCAAGTTGTGTATTTTAATGGCAACACTGTGTGGTACATATATACATATAATGTGCTGTATACTTAAACTTTTTTTCGGGGGGGGGGGGGGGGGGTTTGAGTGGAAAAAAAGTGCCGAAATTCTGCCGGTGTTTTGGGTTTAGTTTTTTACGGCATTAACCATTTGGTAAAAATAACACGATGACTTTCTTATCTGGATCCTCACGATTAGGGTGCGTTCACACGAGCGCATAAACGGCGCGTTTTTGCGACTAAACGTATATACGTGACCATCTGAGGCAATGGTTTCTAATGTATTCGTTCGCACGTGCGATTTTACGGCGCGTAAAAACGGCAACCCGAAAAAAAACCGGAACATATGCGACCGAAATACGCGCCAACGCATATTCGATGGCCGAAAAGACCGTTTGAAAAGTAGGAACAAACGAAAATACGCTTTCTAGCTCTGGTCGTGATCGGCGAAAAACGTTCTTTCCGGCGATTATACGCTGCGTTCGTGCGAACGTAAATACGCCTACGCTCATGTGAACGCACCCTTACTGCAATCAAAGTAAATATACATTTCCCTTATATTTTACTACTTTTGCACAATTAAAACGCTTTTTTAAAGAAAAACAATTGAATCTGCATTGCCGCATTCACAGACTTATAACATTTTTATTTTTCTGGCAGTGGTGCTATGTGAGAACTTGTTATTTGCGGGAAGAGTTGTAGTTTACTATTGGTACCAGTTTGAGCTACATGTGGCTTTTGGATTGTTGTTTATTGTAGTTTTTGGGAGGCAAACAAAAGAAAAATAACTCTCTTTATGACATTCACCATGCAAGATAGATAATTAACAATACATATTATGTGTTTCTTTTTTTTTTTTTTAAACTGCAAAAAAATGATTTTTTTTACTCGATTTTGTCTTCAAATTAAACTTTTTTGGAATTTTGTGACACTATTTATTAATCTCTAAAGGGGACTAGAATAGTACACTGCCTTACTTATGTAGAGCATTCTACTAAGCCTATCACAGCAACCTAATAGACTCTGCAGGCTGTCGACTGCCATGGCAACCTATTGGTACTTTGCAATGGCATTGTAGGGTACCAATGAGTGACAGAAGGAGACCCTACCCCCGTCTGCTTACATACTACAGTTGTTATTGATTGTGGCATGTAAGGGGTTAAGTTGCCAGAGTCTGAGGTTTCTTCACTACTGGCGGTTAGAGCAGTAAGCCAGGCTGTCAGCCAAGCCACAGCTTTAAAAAGATGTATGTTCCGGTATAAAGCCTAATAGCGAGGTCAGTAAAAAGGCGTATTGTGGTCTATAGCCGGTTAACAAAAGTAAGCATACTATTATTTTATGTTCAGTAGCAGAGTAAACAATTTAAGGTAATAAAGAGTAATAAAGTTAGAGTAGAAATTAGAAGGAGATGCAAATGAGGTTAAACTCGAAAGGCCATGCTTACCTGAGGTGGGAGATTTGCAACGATCTTCTGAGGCTGTGGTACTCTCATTAATGTCACAAAGACCAGCTGAAACATAAAACATCAGAGGCGAATTAGGGGAGCGTGTAAATCATTTTCATGATGATTTATAGCAATCAGTAGGCGCCGTATATATATATATCATTCCTAAAGTTGGTCAAATTCATTGAATAATATTTAGATCTACTGTGACTAGCGCTAGCGACCATTATTGAGAGACTTTACTATGTAAAAAACAAGATGCGCACTGTAGAACACTACATGGTACTATCAGCTACAAAAGTAGTCTATGGTACAGATGTGATTATGTGACATATCTAGGCGGAACCGCCATTAGGGTCACATGACTTCTCTGCCTGCAATCACATGAAATGACAGCCATAGAAAGAAAGCAGCACTGTCACTTCCTCTGCCATGCCTAGTAACATTACTGTCTACCTAAATACAGTGAAGGCAAAAGAGGGAAAAGAAAGTTTTTGCCTTCTCTTTTTGGGATCTGGCAGTCTCTGCAGCTACATTATAAAGTAAGACAAGCACATGCATGCCCTTGTGTTCCTGCTGTAATGGCAGAAATCATTACTATGTAGTATGGGTAGATTTACAGTAATTGTCAAATTATAACAGTCATTCCACAAATAAATCCATATTAAGCAATATGAATTGTAACCGCTGGTTTCTAAGCTTATATCCAACAGCACTGCACCAGTGAGGCCGGGCTCTCATGGCCATAAGTGGAATCCGTTGTGGGCTTCCCGCAGTAGATTCCAGCTGTGAGCCCGGCCCTGACCCTGAGTACAGCGCACAATTGTACCCATGCAGGCGGTCATACTCAGTACTTTTTTTTTTGTTTATATTTCCTCTGCCTTTGCTTTGCGATGACACAGATCCCCACCACCCATACACAATGTAATTGCATGAGTTACAGGTATATACAATGGCCTTTATGTAGCAGGCATCCATGGTAAAATAGAACATGGCTGCATTCTATTTTCCACTAGTGGGTTTTGCTATTCCAACATGCTAATGTGACTGGAACTGTGTAAGTCAATGCATCTGATTGCCCGTGTATTACTGTGGATCATACGCTTGTGGAATCCGCACATCAAATCCGATCGTGTGAGGCCGGCCTAAATGTGCTCTGATGAGTTAGCACTTCCTGTGTGCTAACACAACCTGTTCAATGCATTCATTTAAATGCTCTCATTTAGACTGCGGTCAGAAGAGCTTTTTTTTTCACGCATGATTAGTGAAAAAAAATGCACATCCTGTGTAGAAAAATCGCCTAAACAGGTGGATTTGCACTCGTATATTTTAGCTTTTGCAGGTGTGATTTTTTTATGCTTGTAAAAACTGGACATGTGACCGCTTTCATTGGGTTCTATTAGAGCTGCTTTTTTCGTGCACCTATTCATGCGAGAAAAAAACACTTGTCAGACCGCGGCCTTATTAGTCTACAAACAGCAGACATGTGACTGCTGGTTCTACAAGGAGAAAAGGCAAATTAAATTTACGGATAGTAAAAGCAATGGAAGTTTTGAGCTCTTGTAATCTGGGTTACTGTGAATCAAGGGAGAACGATCGTGGATTCCACAACTTGAAACCACCCGTGTGAGCCCTGCCTTATGTTTGACTGTTTTCATCAACTACACTGCTGTTAATGTCTCTGGTGTACTTCACATACGATGCTTTTACATGGGACAATTTGTTGGACGAAGATGCCAAACAAGTCGTCCCAGCGATAATCGTTACTGTGCTTTTACACAGGAGCAACCATTGGTGACTGAAGGTGGAGAGGGCCGGGGATTGTTCCGATTCACCTGCCTCCATTCACAGTAAACAGGCAGTGGTTTATAAGTGAACGACTACCTATTTACACGAAATTATACGTTGTTTAGTTTCTGCATGCAGAAATTGAGTGACACGTGAACAAATTCTTGTTCGCTGTTCAGGCGGGGCATGCATTGAAACTGAATGATAGTCGTTCAGATTCTGGCTGGATTGTAGGAATCCAAACGATAGTCCATCCGTGTAAAAGCACCTTTAGGAGCGCAACAATATAATGACAATTCGATTTAGCATTCCATCACACTATAATGATTGAGGCACAAGATGCACACTGTTGTTTACTATAAAACAATGGTAAGTATCATACTTTAATGTCAGGACTTGACTTACTTATGTTAGAGGAGCGCAGTTTTTTCACGGACTCAGAATACAAGTTAGAAAGGCCGCACATGCAAGAAGCCACAGTCAGCATACCTTAGTGAAGCGATGAAAAAAGGAGAAGACAGACACCAGAGCAGTACAAGGAATATGAAAATGAGAAGTGGCAAATGATAAATGTCATTATAATACAAACAATCTAAAAACATGAGAAACAAACAATGAGAAATTAAAATGAGGAAAGTGAAGAATAATGGAAAAGCCACTATTTTCTTGCACATTTTGCCATGGAGCAGATGACTTCAAGTAGAATATTATATATATAATATATACACACACGTGTCAATTATGTCAGAGCTCACAATGATCTGTAATAAATCCGCTCCTAAATTTAGGAGTCATTTATTTGGTTTTCCATACAACACAAAAGAAAAAAAAACATCAGCAAAATAAAGGCAAAAAGACCCATATCCCCGAAAACCCACCCTGTCCTGATTTGTGCAACCTTTTGCATTCCTTAGTCCATTATTATTTTCTATATGGTTTGTATTACCTAGTTATATAATGTGGATACAGCTAATTAAATTAGCATTGATTTTATTTTATATAATTAACATTAGAATAACTTAATATATATATAGAATATGCATACCATTCATTATTATAAGAGTAGAAGCCATGTTCGCACAAGTGCAGGTGACGTCAAACCAGGAGAGCCTATCCATGATGCTTACCTGCTTGTCAAACTTTGAAATTGTACCTCTTCTCAAATACGCACCTCATTTCAGTAGTGTCACCAACTATAATACACTAATTCATTCTTTTGCTAATGTTAAAGCATTTTGCTCCCAATGCCTAGATGTCTGTTGTGTTAAGGGCCCGATATATTATTTTGGTCATGGCTAATTTAATCAAGTCATCAGCCGAGACATCTCCCACAAAGTCAAGTATACTGGACAATAGCATTGTGACCCCATATATGTTGTATATTGCAGGACATACATTTTCCCAAAAAGAAAGCTGGGTATGAGCATGTCATATGTGTAAGCTCCATTCCTGGACATTTAGGACATCTTCCATTTTTAATAAAAACATTGGTGTTCTGTACACTGTATAAAGTAGAAATACCTGCTAGTATACTTTCCCACACTTCAGTGGCTGTTGATCCCTTATGAAAGAAAAATGGGAAACTTATGTGTTGCTAATCTGAAGGTTTCTCAGGAGTTGTTAATATGCAAGTAAGAGATATTAGACTTCTAGCACCTTTACATGGGACAACTGTTGGGTGCATAAGTGCCCAACAATCTTCCTAACAACCATTGCTTTGCTTCTGTGCTTTCAGTGAATGACGGCGAAACATGCTGGAGATGTCTTCCGGCCACCGTGTTGTACAGGTGCGTGCCTGTAAAGATAGGACATGCGTGCACCACAGGGAATGCACGCATTGTCTTCAATAGAGCCGCGGCTGTAGCAGCGGCTGCATTGAAGACAATGGTCTGCCGGCACCCCTGAATTGTTTTTTCAGGGAAGAGCTTTACATATAAGCTCTTCCCTGAAAAACAAGAATTTTAGTGTAAAAAAAAAAATCAAACAAAAGAAACGTACCTGTCCGCCGCTGCCATGTCCCCACGGGGATGAAGAACACATGTGCCGCATGCGGCAGATGTTTCCCTCATCCTCGTGAGGAAAAAGAATTCCCTGCTGCATCTGTCCCTCTGTGACAGATGCAGCTAAGGAATTCTTGATTCCTGCGGGGAATAAAGAACTCCATACCACAGCTGTCACAGATGACAGCTGCGGTAGGGGATCCAGCTGCCAGCATCCTGTAATTGTTTTTCAAGGAAGGGCTTTAAATATAAGCGCTTCCCTGAAAAACAAGAAAAAATGGTGAATAAAATAAAATTTAAAAAAAAGAATACTCGCCTTTCTTCAGCTGCTGGGGCTCAGCCGCGTCCAGCCTGCTCTTCTCCCTGCACTGCTCTCAGTAGTTTTCAGCAGCGGGGATTTAAAATTTAAAGTGAGTGCTGTCTCAGCTATTGAATGACAGCACTCACCCATTCATGAATTCATGAATGCGTGAGTGCTGCTTCTGATTGGCTGAGCACAGGGACCAATCAGAGCCAGCTCTCAGCTGTCATTCAATAGCTGAGAGCTGCCTCTGATTGGTCACAGTGCTCAGCCAATCAGAGGCAGACAATTCAGCAAGCGGGGATTTTAAATCGCCACCTGCTGAATACTACTGAGAGCAGTGCAGGAGGAAGAGCCGTCTGGACGCGGCTGAGCCCCGACAGCTGAAGAAAGGTGAGTATTCTTTTTTTCTTATATTAAATCACCATTTTTTCTTATTTTTCAGGGACGGGCTTGTATGTAAAGCCCTTCCCTGAAAAACAATTCAGGGGTGCCGGCAGACCATTGCCTTCCATGGAGCCGCCGGCAGCAGCCACGGCTCCATTGAAGGCAATACATGGACCTTCATCCACGTGTGCTTTTGCACATACATAGGTGCGCACCTATGTACGCACAAAAACACGCTCGTATGAAGCGACCCTAAGGATGGATATGGGATTGTGAACTAGATGCCTTTATATTTACCTTGTGCACTATGCCAGCAGCTACTTTTTTTGGCTGACACTTCAAACCTGACTAATATGTTTGGATCCAGCATTTGAATAGGTGTGTCCATACCCTCTTCCCTATGGTTTGGTAATCACGTTTATATTTTTATATTTGTATCTCATTTGTGTCCCTGCTTGCTTTACATACACCTTTTTAAATGGTTTTATTGTGTGTTTTTTTATAAAGTGATCTTTTCTCTTTTGGATTAAATAATAAACAGAATTCTTTAGAAAGACTAGTGTGCCTGGCTGTGTCTACACAGTACAACTACCGCTGAAAATCACTGTTTCAAGAAATTATCTGGGTGATAATCGCCCTATGTAAAGGTACATTACGAATATTGTTAAATAACTGTTATGTACACACATTGTGTAATAGTGATATTACTGTGTGCTGCATATTACAATTATAAAAACTAAAAAAGTGGGTGTGGAAGCCCAAATTAGACTGTCATTATTTGAATGATTTAAAGCTAGGAACTAGCTGGTATATACAGTATATATGATCCTTCTTTGGCACCAGTTTCGAAACCTTTCAAGGCTATAAAATTCCCATCAATATGCACAATGGCATGCTTCTAGTACAACAATTTGTGTCCAAAATATCTCAGCATTTCCACCATGTTTTATGAGAAAGAGTCGTAGTGGGTACTTTAGGTAATACCAGCTTCATCCTATACACCTGCAAAGATTCTAAAAATGGTCTTCCTTCTAATATATGATTTAAAATTCCACTCTTAGAGTCACTCATATCTCCAGTCCTTACCCCTGTAAATAATATAATTGTGACATTAGAAAATAAATTCAAGTATTTGGTTTAGCTGTGCTCCCCTTCCTCCTTAGCAAGTTGTAGTTGCTCCAATTAAATACAGGACAATATTTTCTTCAGGAAAGGTCCCTAAACAACCCATTAATCTTCCTAAAAAGATAAGTCAGAGGCCAGACTGGTGAGTTATGTAGAACATATAGCACTCGAGGCATCAGAGTCATCTTTATGAGATTTGTATATTGCAACACAGGTAACAACTGAGAAGTCATTTATACTAATACAGGACATTGAAATTGTTGGAAGATGCTATGGAGATGGCCAATACTGTTGTACCTTGTCGACACCGGAAGCTAGGAGCAGACCTGTGTTTGGTGGAGGTAATACCCCCCTGTCAAGCCCCGAGTTTCCAATTGGCTGTCTCGTTCCCCTAGCTGTTCAGTGCCCACACTTGGCGGAGTTGATCCATTGTTACCTCTACAAGACACCGCTGTAGCCTTACACCAGACACACAGCAGCTATTGGAGCACCTTCTCAGAGACCCAATCATATAGGGCGTGCTATTCATGATGGGAGCACAGCGCCGGGGACTGTCTCACCCACAGTGGCGTGCTACACAGTAACAGTAGCAGAGGCACGGACTACATTGCTAGAAGAACACTGTTTGGAACAGCGGCAGGGGTCATCTGTCTCAGCAATCACTCACAGCAGTGGTGGGGTCGTCAGTCACAGCAGCGGCGGGGTCCTAACACTCATCGTAAGCCTTCACCCATGGCACATCACTGCAGCAGACCCACACAGTCAATCGGAAGCTAGGGGCTTGACACGGGGCGTTAACTCCAACAAAGCCAGGTCAGCCCCCAGCTTCCGGTGGAGAAAAGGTACACCAGTACAGAGATGGCCTTTCAATGATATTCATTACTGCTTATTTAGCTTGTATAACTGATGAATACTGAATTTCAATAGAGTTATATATTCATAAAACTGTGGTTCTAATAACAAGACAATTTTCTGTGCCTAGTAAGAGCACACTTTAATAAAACTAGAGTAAACGTAATTATAACAAGTACAAAACTAGTGTTACCTTGCGGCGGTTGCTGGTCCTCCCGGGGCGGCAGTGTGCGGGGTCCCGCGGTCGGGGCGCGTCTCCCCGGCTTGTTGATCGGCTGCCGGGGGCGCGGGTGCCTGGCCGGCGTGTTGCTGGTGGCGCACAGCGCCGTGCGCGCGCATCTGTGAGTGCAGCTGCCGTGCATGAGCTCCCTTTTAGTATGTTCTGCTGGGAGTTGGCTACCTCCCTCTCTCCGCCCCTGGGCGGAGGCTTTTGTTTAAAGTTCGGGCAGAGACTGTCAATCACTGCCAGTTATTGGTTTCCCTCAGTGTGCTAGTTAGTCTGCCTCGGTTGGTCTCCTGCTTCTGTCATCTTGTCTACTATACTTTGCTATTATCCGCCAGGTTTTTTCATCTGCCTCACTTCTGCATAGTATTGTTGGTTATTTTCATCTGCCTTTTCTGTCAGTATTCTACCCTTTCCATCCAGGTACGCCAGCGTCCCTTTTTCGGTCCCTAGTTAGAGTAGGGATCGCCGCCCAGTTGCCCGCCTGGCGTTAGCCAGGAGTGGAGGCAAGTAGGCAGGGACAGGGGTTGTGGGTGAGATCTAGGGCACCCGGGCTGGCGTATCAAGGGTAGTATACCGTAACATAATAACTGGGCCTTAAAATTGCTCTCCAATGGAGGCCATGAGTACCCTTGCAAGTCAGTTGCAGGATTTAGTGGTCGTGATCCAAGACCTGTCCGTTCATATGGTGGCCCAGGAGCAGCGGGAGTTAGTGGCACGTTTCTACCGCCCCTTCTATTCCTGAGCCCAAGTGTCTGCTTCCTGAGGTATTTTCAGGGGAGAGGAGCAAGTTTTTTTGTTTTTCAGCAGGCATGCAGATTGTATTTTCGGATGCGGCCCGCTCCTCCGGCTCAGAATCACAGAAAGTGGGATTGATTATGTCCTTACTTCAGGGTCCCCCCCAGAAATAGGCCTACTCCTTACCCGAGAGTTCGACTTGCCTGTAGTCAGTTGATTAGCTTTTTCGGGAGCTTGGAGTTTTTTTTTTGATGAGCCAGACCGTGTGGGGTTGGCGGTATCCCATCTCATGTCTCTACGTCAGCAGTGACTATTGCTCTAAATTTAGACTGTATGCAGGTGAAACCTCTTGGAACGATAGCGCCCTTAAAGATGTGTTTTTGTTGGGTCTTTCTGACGCGGTCAGGGATCTACTCATTTCTCATCCCGCTCCCGTGACACTCAATGATGTGATGGAATTGGCGTTCAAAGCGAACAGGAGGCTGAGATCAAGAAAAGAGGAGGGGGGCGGAGCCTGACCGGCGATGTGAGCGGCCGCGTCTCGGAGTAGCTCCGCTAAAAACCAGCAAATCCATCCTACTAACGGGTCCCAGAGTCGGCGAAAAGCCGTAAAATACAGAGCGGAGGCACAGCGGAGAGCATCGGCGGCCAGTCAAACACCCGCGGAGGAAATGGTCCGCGGTAAAGAGAGGGAAAGGAGAAGAAGCCGGCGGCCGGCAAAAACAAGATGGCGCCGGCGGGAGAGAGCCGCGAACGTTAATACTGCGCCCCAGCACAAGCAGCACAGACACAGCACGCAAGCTGGCGAGGTATGCCAGGGAGGAGGGGGGCAGAAAAGAGGCATCCACAAGCCCTAAGCAGCAGAGGGGAGACATAGAGGAGCAGGGGAGCCCACAAGGAAGCATACAAATGGCGGGAGCAGGAGGGCAGGAAGAAGCCACATATACAGGAACTACAGAAAGAGTGAAAAGTAAAGAATGGACAGACAAGGCAAACACAGAAGTAATCCCTAATAAGCATAGCCAAAATAAAGATATGCACAGCAGCTCACATACTGTGCAAAACGCTGACAACTACAGACAAGAAGTCATAAGTAATGCAGACAGCCCCAGCCGCAAAAAAGATGGCGCAGTTAACACCAATGCGGCTGACCACCATATGCGAGAAAGCATAAACAATTCAAGTAATCCAGATAATGGTGCACATAGCGCAAATTATGCAAGCACACCAGATAGCTGTACATGGGATGGTTCCCGCAATGCAGATGAGTCTGCCATAAAAGACCAAAGACAAGTAGATGCGAGAAATGCCAAAGAACCCACGCTGAAAGAAATCTTCGGCGAAATCACCAAATGCAACGCATCGCTGAGCAACCTTAACATGCAAATGGGTGCGATGCAAAGTAATGTAAACCTGTTACGGCAAGATGTGCGAAAAATATCAGAACGTCTAACAGAAACCGAACAAAGAATAAGTGACGTAGAAGACGTAATACAGCCAATGCAACGAGACGTGGAAAAAAACCTGCAAGATATACAATATCTACAGAACAAAGTAGATGACCTAGAAAATAGGTCAAGAAGGAACAACATGCGGATTGTGGGCCTCCCAGAAAAAGCGGAAGGAAGAAACCCGGCAGAATTTTTTGAAACATGGCTGCCCGAGCTGTTCGGAAGAAACACCCTAACTGCGATGTTTGCAGTCGAAAGAGCCCACCGTGTACCTACATGACCCCTCCCCCCGGGGGCTCCCGCCAGGCCGATACTCATCAAAGTACTGCACTACAGAGACCGAGACACCATACTCCAAAAGGCCCGCGAAAAGGGTGAAATCCAATTTAATGGCGCGAAAGTCTCCTTTTTCCCAGACTTCTCTACGGAGATACAAAAGAAGCGCACAACATTTATAGAAATAAAAAGACGGCTGCGAAACCTGCAAGTACCCTATGGAATGTTGTATCCAGCCAAATTGAGAGTGGCGGCGCTGGGTACGACACACTTCTTTGAAAGCCCAAAAGAAGCCAGCGACTGGATAGATCAAAGTGAAGAATAAATTCGGAGGGGAAGAGCGCCACGTAAGTCACCATGAAGAGGCAACGCTGAAAGAAACGCTTATTCGAGGGGAACCCGAAACTTCTGAAAGGAGCTCCTGGGACGACAGGATGCATCGCGCAGGAGAATGGAGGACTGGTACCCCGATCCGATTGGAAGACAACGGATCAGTGAGTTACATGTTGGGAGTGTTTGTTGTTTGGTCTCTCTCTCGTATAGTTGGGAAATGTTAAACAATTTACAGATAGAAGGGATAAGGTTATATGATAGAAAAACGGTTCAGGGAAGGATAAGGGGAAGAAATGTTAACGTAAATGTACAAACGAAAAGTATATTGCAAATAACGAAAATGTGTACAGTGCAGGTGGATAAATGTATGTCTTGGTGGATGCGGGGGGCCAGGCCAAAACGTTGCTGGAGAGACCCATTGCTGGGAACTGACAGTGACTGCGCGGGCGAGTCACAAATACAGAGATACGGATCCTCCCAGTGCGACTCACTCACAAAAATAAAAAGGGGTGGTGCCGCTCAGAAAATAGTAACCCTGAGGAAGGCAAAAAATAAGGAGAATGAGTAGTAAGGTCAGGATCGTCTCGTGGAATGTGAGAGGTATGAGCGACCAGACAAAAAGGTCAGCAATATTACAAGCCATCAAGGAGCAAGGTCCGGCTATTATTTGTCTGCAGGAGACACATCTATCAAAAGAAAACATGGACATGCTTAAAGTAGGGTGGATGGGACAGAGCTTCCACTCCACACACACAAGGTACTCCAGAGGGGTCAGCATAGTGGTACACAGGAATATACCATTTAAATGCCTAACACGAAAAATCGATCCAGAAGGCCGCTTTATATGCCTACACTGTAGAATCTACAACTATACATGCATTATAGCTTCAGTATATATCCCGCCACCATATAATAACACGATAATGCGGCAAGCAATAGGATTCCTAGCAGATAAACCGGACATCCCAGTCCTTATAATAGGCGACTTTAACTCGGTCATTAACCCTGCACAGGACAGACTACGGGCAGGAAACGTAAACGAGGAAAGGGACCTGACATCCCTTGGTAAACTAATAAATGAAATAGCATTGATAGACATATGGAGAACATGGTACCTCACACATAAACAATACTCCTGCTACTCAACTACCCACCAATGTTTATCTAGAATAGACCTAGCAGTGGGGAATATTCAGATATATAGGGATATAACCTCAATAGAATACCTACCAAGAGTTATATCTGACCACTCCATGCTATGTCTGGACCTACAGCACAGTAACACTGATAGCCACCCCCAAAAGAGATGGAACTTGAACCCGCATTGGCTAAATATAATAAACAAGGAAAACATGAAAACAACACTAGAGGAATACTTTGTTCTAAACAAAGATACTACAAGTATGACAGTCTGCTGGGAGGCCATGAAGGCATATATGAGGGGGGTATACAACAACAAATCACCCAAGCAAAGAAGGGACATAGAGAAAGAGGGCAAAAATTACGGGAAAAGCTAAAAGAAACGGAAGAAAACTACATAAAAGAGAAAAATATAACAACACTCAATTTATGAAAACAAGCCCAAGAGGCCCTTAACAAATACTCACTAGACACAGCAGCCACCAAAAATGGGTTCCGGAAGCAGGCATATTACGAAGAAGGAGAAAGAACGGGACATATGCTGGCAGTTATAGCCCGAGCACAAACTAGCCCCACATATATCATTAAATTAAAAGACACACAAGGCGAGATTGTTAGAGATGTAATATCCATAAGAGAGATCGCGCGGGAATTCTACTCCTCCCTGTACTCCTCGAGATTGGATAAAACGATAGAACAAATTGAGGAATACTTGGCGGACATAATAACGCACAGATTGACGGAGGAACAGAGAGAGTTCCTAGATGCACCAATAGATCTGGAGGAGATGCAAGAGGCGGTAAAAGACATGCAAAATAACAAGGCCCCAGGGGAGGACGGTTTCCCAATAGAATTTTACAAACAACATGCAGATATTCTGTTGCCACAACTTCTAGAGACAATGGCGGAGGCGGAACAGAAAGGGGAACTGCCAAGGACAATGCGAAAAGCAAAAATAATAATTCTGTTAAAACCGGAAAAGGACCCCCTGTTGATGGACTCATATAGGCCAATATCGTTATTAAACGCAGACGTTAAAATTATAGCTAAAGTCCTAGCCAATCGACTATCAAGAGGGGCACCCACCCTGGTGCACCCGGACCAGAGCGGGTTTATACCAACAAGGTCAACGGCAACAAATATCCGTAGGGTATTCTTAAACCTACAAATACCCGTAGACAACACCGGAGGTAGAATCATATGCTCGTTGGACGTGGCCAAGGCGTTTGATAGTGTCGAGTGGCAATACCTGTGGAAGGTATTAGAAAAAATGGGATGCGGCCCAAGATTTGTGAGACGGGTAAAACTTTTATATGCTAGAGTGGAGGCGGACGTGTCCATCAATGGGGGATCCTCAGAGGCATTCCCACTACATAGAGGAACGAGGCAGGGGTGCCCATTATCGCCACTCCTGTTTGCGCTAGCAATAGAGCCCCTAGCGTGTAAAATCCGATCACACCAGGGAATAGTGGGATTCCGTAGAGGAAACATGGAGGAGAAAATCGCCTTATATGCGGATGACATGCTATTATTCCTAGGGGATGGGGAAAAATCTCTGAAAACCACGATGCACGCAATAAAAGAATTCGGAGCATTCTCGGGACTCACCATCAATTGGACTAAATCCGAAATACTACCAATAGACAACCCAGAAATGCAAATCGCTAATAGAGAAATAACCCTGAAATGTACCCCAACAATCAAATACCTGGGAGTTAAAATTACGAAAAAGGTTAGTGAGTACGGGAAAATAAACCTAGAACCGCTTATGGAAAAATGGAAACAAAAACTTCACATATGGCGCAAACTACCCATGACAATCATAGGAAGAGTGAATCTTATAAAAATGATATGGATGCCACAGCTGCTATACTTAATACACAACTCCCCACACTGGATAATACAAAAATTCTTCCACAAGGCCAAGGGACTTTTTAGAGAACTCAGATGGGGAGGGAAGGGACCTAGGATAAAACTGGAATTACTATACAACCCAAAGGAAAAAGGCGGACTAGCCCTGCCCAACCCGTTCTCATACTTCATGGCCTCCCAGCTGCAACACCTCAGGGGATGGGAGACAGAGGAGACACAAGACGCCAGTTTCAGAATCCTTAAAAATCTTTTTACCGGGCCACATCTGTTCGAAACTCTGGAACGCGGAGCTTTTAAAAAAAACGGTCAAAACGCCCCCACGTTATTATTGACACATAAAGTGTGGTGGAAGACCAGAAACATGCTCGATATAAAAAGCTGCACACAGTATACCCCCATATGGAAAAACCCATACCTACCAGAAATCAAAAAACTACAAGGTTTCCAAGTGTGGAAAGACAGGGGAGTTAGGAGAATGGTTCAGATACTGGAGGGGGGAGAGCTGAAAACCCTTGAGCAACTAAAACAGAACTACGACATCCCCAATAGTGACCTCTATAAATATCTGCAGCTCAGACACGCCATACAAGCGGAAAAGAACTCGGAAGAAATAACAGTGACAACGAATATAGTAGCGGACATAATAGGGACGGCCACCAACACAGCGGGGAAAATATCTGTAATATACTCCCACATACAGGACACGATTAACGCACGCAACCTGATACTAACAAAAGCAAAATGGGAAGCAGACATAGGGCCCATTGAGGAGTCGCACTGGGAGGAAATCCTACAAATGACACCTAAACTATCTCTGAGCGAGTCACACAGAGTCTCGCAAATATTCCTAATACACAGAGTGTACCGCACCCCGGCCTTCTTGTATAATATAGGAAAAAGAACCTCTCCGATATGTGCAAGGTGCAAAACCCACACGGCGGACCTAATCCACATGTTATGGAGGTGTCCGAAATTGCATAGATATTGGGTGAAAATAAGAAACGCAATAAACGCGGCATTTGGCATACGTATGGACTTTACACCATACGTGTGCATTCTGGGATATACACAAGACCTACCGTTAGACGACCATGAAAAACTGGCGGTATCCAGAGTATTGTACATAGCTAGAAAAACAATAGCACAGTGGTGGTTAGATGAAGAACCACCCACGCTGGGAGAATTCAAAAACAAGGTCAACCAAATTTTACCGTGGGAGAGGAGCATATACACTAAACGCAAGACCAGCCAAAAATACCAGGATATATGGCTGAGATGGATACACGCCCAGAGCCAAACAAATGATGGCGGACCAAACATGCAGGGAGTGGGATGGTGAGCCGTGTGGGGTGACACCTGTAAATCGGGGACTTAATGTGTAGATTTAAAAAGTCATAAAGAAACATGTATTTGGTATATATAAAGTTTATTAAGCAAAACAGAGTTAATTACAAGTTTGCTATGCTGTAAAATAACGTGGAAAGGTCTAACGGGGTAGGACAGGATAGGAGGGAATAGAGAGAGAGAGACCAGACAATGGACAGAAGGTATATGGCTGCCCCTTGCAAGCAGCAAAAACAACTATCCCTGAACCAAAAAGAAGACCGAAAGAAGACAAGTAACATGAAGACTAAAGAATACATGTACACCGTAGGAACTGATACTATCGCCTATGATGAAGGACTGTGTACACACAAAGACAAGTCATTTAAAGGACCAAATGTTGAGAGAGAGACCTCAGGGGGGGGAGGGGAGGGGGGAAACCAGTTGTATACAAAAATGTTATAAAGATATGTAAGAAAGTGGAAAAAGTTTAATAAAAAATACCTTTAATTAAAAAAAAGAAAAGAGGAACATCAGGCCCGTAAGGCTAGGGAGTCCGGCAGACCCGCTCTCACTTCTCCCATGCAAACCTCTGGTGCTGAGCCTATGGAAGTGGATTACCTAAGTCCCGAGGAACGGCGACGGTTCCGGATGGCTCATCGCCTCTGCCTCTATTGTGGAAAGCTGGACATCATGTACTGACCTGTCCTCAGAAGCATCTACAACACCAGTCTGAACCGGCAGAAAACGTCAGATCCTAGACGATTTTTTGGGAGGATCGCCTAGGATCACAGGTACTCCCCAAGTAGTTGGTGCCTTGTCAGATTGGCTTCCGGAATTTCACTCGGTCTGGTCAAGCTTTTATTGATTTGGGGTCTGCCGCCAATTTGATTAGTTTAAGTTTTGTCAGAACTCTGTTGACTGAATTCCTGTGCATATATGGTCAGCATTGTCGCTGCCTTACAGCTATTTCTACTTCGTCTGCCTGTCCTGCAGCTGATGTTGCCACAGATGCGCTGCAGGGGGTATGGAAAGAGGTACAGAAGAACCTGAAAGCAACGGGGGCTCGTATGCAGTTGCGTAGTGGGTGGAGTGTGTCAGTATCTGAACCTTACAGGATGGGACAGAAGATATATTTGCCTTCTAGAAATCTCAAATGGAAGGTTCCGTCTTTGAAACTAGCACCGCGTTACGTAGGTCCCTTTGTCATCACGCATGTAGTAAATCCGCTTGCTTATGAACTTGATTTGCCAGCTACATGGAGGGTTCATAGGATTTTTCATCAGTCAGGAATCTAATATCTCATTTGTCTGGCACCCACCATCATGCCTCGTTCCAACTCCATTTCATGTCGCCTTGCCATGAGCACGCTGCCAAAGTTCAACCTCATTCAGAAGATAACAGCTCACAATTTATGAAGGTGTAAGTGTTCCCAAGCCGTCACCTGAGGTAACGCCACTTCATAATCAATTTGCATACTAATATCCCATGACTTTTGGCACGTTAGAGTAATTATGTACCCATACCAAGGCAGTCCTGAATAGTAACCATGTCAGTAATTAACCGCAGCTTTTCAATTAATCCCCCAGCTACTGCTTCTAAATAATCAGTGCAGTTGTGGTTTTGT
Organism: Eleutherodactylus coqui; assembly: GCF_035609145.1. Taxonomy (NCBI): domain Eukaryota; kingdom Metazoa; phylum Chordata; class Amphibia; order Anura; family Eleutherodactylidae; genus Eleutherodactylus; species Eleutherodactylus coqui. Next base: position 108,488,054 of record NC_089839.1, on the reverse strand, counting down.
GGGTGGACAGCGGGGGTACAGTAAGGATGATAAAAATATTAGCTTCACATCCCTGGGGTTCAGTACTCCAGCTCCTATGAGCCTATAACGTTGGTTTATGGGGCTCATAAGAGCAGAGAGTGCCCCTTTAACACCTTCCCAACACATGATGTAATAATTCGTTGTGGTGGGCAGGCCATTGCCACGAAGCAATGTACTATTATGTCATGATGTAGGCACAGGAACTATGCCCATGCAGGGTGTGATCTTCCTCAGTAACAGCTGACATCCCACTGTAACAAACAGAATAACATAGATTCAGTCTTTTTAACTCCTTAGATGCTCCCAAAAGCGATCTCAACATCTAAAGAGTTTTACAGAGGGAGGAGGCCTCCTCTGTCTCCTCATCAACACCTCCACAATGCACTAATGGCTTGCCATAGCAACCAGAGACCGAAAAAAGGACCTCAGGTCTGCAATGTAGCTGAGATAAACTAGGCTACCTGTCATGACAGGCAAAAAAATCCACTGCGCTACAGATATATAGAGGCAATCAAAGGATTGCATATTCAAGGCAGATAAGGTGACAAAAAAATATCTCAAAGTGGTTTTTTATCTGTATTTTTCTTTAAATGTCCCCTTTAGGCCCCAATAAATCATGCACACTACCTATCAAATCATAACTGATGAAAGTTTGTTAAAGAAGTACTCTAATCTTAATAAATCTCCTTCAATCTGATTTTATCAGGTCTTGTGAATGAACCTAGTTGACTTTCACTACCGTAAATACAGTATTTCGGACAAAGGCTGAGCTATCAAACATTTTAATATAAACACTTTGCCTCTTCTAAATATCCCTTCCCTCCTCACAATATTCACAGCAATAGCTTAAACACACAGACACACAAAAAAAATTTTTTAAAATGACACACAGTGCTTGGTTGGGATTCGCGGCTTTAGGCCGGCTGTCCACGGGCAATGTGGTATCCCGTGGCGAAGCACCGCCGCAGGAGCTGCCGCAAAATCTCTGCCGGTCAGTCCTATCTAATAGATAGGCTGACTGCGGAGTATCTAGGCAATTCACAGCATGCTGCGAATTGCCTGCCGCAAGCAGAGAATCGTGGACAGGTGTCGGCGCTTTCCATAGCAATGCTATGGGAAGCGTCGGCCGGCGTGATGCTCTGGCGGTTTACCGCTAGCGAAATCACTGCCGTGGACAGGGAGCCTCATAGGGAAAGACTCACTGTGTAAGTATACATAAAGTTAGCATTAAGTTATTTATTAAATACATGGGTGAGTCATGAAACTGTTGGCCATTAACCTGAGCACACAGGTAAGGGCTGAGGGTAGGGCTGCTAGAAAAAACAAAACTTGTTTTAACAGCTGATCAGGGGAGATCATGTGGATATGGTGGGCGTTTCTAGTCTATAACCAAAGTGCCAACTTTAAATGGTTTTAGATTTGTTACTAGTTTTTTCCCCCTCTTATCATGGTTCATTATCTGATTCTATAGTCTTATGGCCCATTTACACACAACAATTGTCGCTCAAAATGCGTTCAATCGAGCGAAAGTGGGTGATAATTGTTATTGTTCACTTGTCATTGGTTGCAGAGTTTCAACCTGCATAAAAACAGTTGCCAGTTCGTTTGTCGTTAGGTTTAAACAGCAGTTGATAAGTTGTTCAAACAACTTAAGGGGAGGGGTAATTATTTGCCCAGCTAAACAAAATGACTCATTCAAAAGCCAATCCACATACTGCCACTGTAGGCAATGGCTTTTTCTTTGCACTAATTAAAAAACGCCCACCTAGAGATTCATTCAAAAGCCAATCCAAATACTTGCACAATACGATTGTTTTTGGTTTTGCATACACACATGCTCACCTGAGCAAACAAATGCCCCCTTATGCATAAACACAACCAAATGATCCAGCGAATGAGGGAAATGGTGAGAATTTCAAACGATCATCTTTATGTGTGAACACTCATCGTTTGAAAGCAAAAAAGTCATTGAGTCGTTCATTCAAACAATTGTTGCGTGTAAATGGGCCTTTATTTCCTTATTAATAGTATATGTTAAATACACTAAAAATTAAAATAAATACTACAGAAGACTGGCAGAATGATCCGGCTTTGCACGGGCCTACTTTGTGTAATTGTTTGTTATTTGCGTGTGGTTAAAAATTAATTTGCTACTGATATGAAGCCAACATATTAAAATAATAAAGTGAAGTCCGTTCACGTTGAGTAAAGAAAAATGGCTGGGTTGTTATGCAAAAAAATCTGACGTCTCGCCAGATAAACTTACCACACTGTAAATCTGCTCTGCTTTGTATACTGTATGATCGAGAAATCCCGCTGACAGCCTTCCCTCATAGGCACAGACAACTAATAGTGACATGTAAATGCAGGCGCTGAACAACATCTCCCCAAGCAATAAAGTACCGTATATACTCAAGTATTAGCCGACCCGAGTATAAGCCGAGTCAATAAGTTTTACGACAAAAAAATGGCAAAACTTATTGACTCGAGTTTAAGCTGAGCTATCCTCGAGTATATACTAGGTAAAAAAAACTCCCCAATACTCATGTACCAGCCGGCGTCTGTGTCCCCGGCGCGATGGTCTCCCCGGCGGTGCGGCAAGCTGCTTGAGAATTCTCCCCGCTGTAAACTCCCTGCCGGTTTTGAATTCCCTGGCCGTCAGAGCTGCGCAAGTGAGCATTGTGATTGGGGAGACCATCGCTCCGGGGACACAGGACACAGACTGGGAGGTGTGTATTGCGTTTTTTTTTTTTTACCTCACTCGATTATAAGCCGAGGGAGGCTTCTTCAGCCTAAAAAAGTGTTGAAAAACTCATCTTATACTTGAGTATGTACGGTAATCAGTTATCTCTTTCCCCACGGCTGTAACATGAAGTATTATCACCTCCTTTCCCTGCAATAAACTGCTAGTTTCACATCGCTTCCAGCTCCACCCCTCCTCAAGTCATTCAGCGCTGAAGAACAGTCCACCAGTCTGTCTGACTAATGAATTTCCGAAGAATTGTGATCCTCCAGCTTACAGTATGTTAGAACATACTTAAGCACAGCGTGGAAAATTTTTAATAAAAACCAACTATAGAAATATTTTATATCTAAAAATGCATTTATTTATGAAAAAAAATCAAAATGAAAGTGTCATGGCCTTTAATATCTATATTGGATATATGAAAAGTATTATTAACTACTATATCTATAAATGATATAGATGAGAACAAGTCCATCTGTGTCATAAATCTGTGACTATGGAAACTGAACACATGTAAGTATCAAAAGGTTCATATAGTAAACATATAAAATATCATAAAAGTCATCAGAATATGTATAAAAAAAGATGTATAAAGGAAAGCTCACATGTGTGATCTTCTCACCTTTAAACTCTGTAGAGACTGTAAAATGTGCAAACAATCAAGGCCTCTTACCTCCTGACGGTTGCCTTGTTTTGCGTGGAGATCGTGGTTGCCTCTGGTATGGATCATTTGAGCCATATAGTTCAATTGTACCAAGGTTTAACAGCACTGTTTTCTGGATGTAGTCTACCATTGCAATACCATTACAGTTTCCAAATACTACTCTGGAAATTGATAGAGAATAAAGAAAGGAAAAAGGAAACAAAAAACAAACATTTACTTCAATATATTATCGCTTATAGTTTACATTTTTGCTACTACATTCTAAAGCAGCGTTTCTCAATTCCAGTCATCGGAATCCCGCTCCGGATTTCGCAATGCAAATCTGCCCGTGTGCAGGAGGCCTAAGACAATCTATTTATTATTTTCTAAGACTTTTTATGAGTTAGGCCCAATGTCCATGGGCAGATTAGATTCCGCATATGGGAGCCTGCAGCGGAATCCAACCTTACCCGTTCTGAGGACACTGCATTACCTCTCCAGAAGTGCTGGCCGGCATGCGCAGTACATTTTTTATTTCAACTCCTGCTCTCCCGCGGAATCCCCGGCCCGTTCGCAATTGCGGACGGGCCGTGGATCGGATGGCTTCCATTGACTTAAATGCAAGCCATCCGTGCAGGATCTGCACTGTAATGGAGCATGCTGCGATTTGTTTTCTGGACCAAAGGGTCCACAAATCAAATCTGCATGCTTTATTTCATTTGCGGACGCTCATGTTTCCCTATGGGCTGCTTGATTTGCGAATCTTCCGCGCGGATTCTGCAAATCAAAATCCCCCATGGACATTGGTCCTTACTGATATTAACTGGCTGATACAAACCAGATGACATACATAAAAAACAAACACATTAATAACTTCAGAAGGGTTGCCGATCCAAGGATTATTCCGATTGCCAGATTGGAGTCAGGAAGAAATGTTTTCAACTTTTGGGGGGTTATAGACTGAGCTGAATGGATATCATGTCTTTTTTCTGCCTTACATACTATGTTACATGCAATGCAAACAGATGCAATGTTGACATACACATAGATTAAAAAATTCAGTTTCTCAGTGAACAAAATCAGACTCACACCTGAACAAGCTCTTAAAGGACATATATAGAAGAAATCTCCAACTGGCAACACATGGTTATTAATTTATTCATAAATTTCTAGAAGTAATAAAAGAGGAACTGCACAACAGAGTGTTCTAAAAGACAATGCTTCAGAATTCTTATTTTCTGAAGGATAGAAGTATTTACTAAAAAAGGAATGTCATGAGAGGTGACAAATTCTCCTACTCTTTCCAGAAAGAAGGTAGGGTACGTGGTGACATTGCATTAGCTATATAATAATTAATCCAGGTAATCTAAACTCAAGAGTCAAAACTATTCGCCAAAAGATGCCAAACTATTCGCTAAGCTATTAGCTACTCAACTAAATGGTTCCCTTGGGGCCATAGTCCACCCAGGTCACGCAGGATTTATCCCCACAAGAGAGGCACGTGATAATACCCTCAACACTTTCTACCAAATCCATTACGCACAAGCCCTATGCATACCTTTAATGTTTCTTGCATTGGATGCTGAGAAAGCTTTCGACCAGGTAGATTGGGACTTCATGGACATTGCTCTCTAGCAAATTAGCATGGGTCAGACTATGATGCACAGGATACGGGCACTATATTGGCAACCGTAAGCCCAGATCCAAATAAATAGCTCTTTGTCTTCCACTGTTGGAATTGTTAATAGCATCAGATAGGGCTGTCCCATCGCCCCTGTTATATATAATAGTCATGGAACATTGATGTCTATCTACAAAAATGTGAATAGTTAAGGTTTACAGATCGTTGACCTACATCTCAAATTCTCTGCATTTGTAATCAGTGTGACAGGCACTATCTCATCTTGCTCTCAGTGAAGGCTGCAAAAACATGGTGACAGATTCCCTTTCATTTCGTATCCTTTTTGAGGGCTATTCAGTTGGACCTTGCCAAATGGGAGTGTAAAGATTTCTCATGGCTGGGTAGAAATAATCTTTTAAAAGTGAACATGCCCCCTTGCCTACTCTATCTCATTTTCTCGAAACATTTTCGACTACCCTTCTCAGGTCTTTCTTTGCTTCCATCACACAGACATTTGCTTCCATTCTGTGGTTTTGTAAGCCACCTAGAGTAGATAGATCTATCCTGATCCAAAGAAATCTAGAAGTGAGGCTTCACTGCCGATTGTTTCTCCTATTATATGTCTGTGTTGACGGCTAGAATACTAAACTAGTTTTATTTTCAGAATACAAAACTTTGGGGGATTGTAGAGGCACTGGTGTCGCCATTCCCCTTATGTACGATCCCTTGGTTAGCAAAGAATCTCTGAACTGAGCAGCGCCTTGCCCCTCTGCCATATGTAGCGAGAGGTGTTGTGGACAACTGTCGGCTGTCTCTATAAGACAGGGTTGTTCACCTCAGATGGTCCTCTAACAACTATAATGGAAATCCCAGACTGTTTACCAGGTTTGGAAGCCCCAGCTTTGTAGAAATATCTCGCACCACTTCCCTAGCTTTTTATCAGGTAATGACCACTGAAGCCTTAAGGTCTTGTATGGATCTTATACCAGAGCCTGCCAGCACCCTCACCACGTACCTGCAGTATTTGCAGTTGCGCCATTACGATGACAAACATAAGGCATAATTGCAGTTACATAGTTCCTTTATGCGTTTTGAATCCCCTTGTTTGGTCCCTGAGCCGCAGCGCAGAGCCATCTCTACCATTTACAGCTTAACAATCAGATCCTGGTCTATATCTGACCCCAGCTTCATTAAAAGTTTGGAGAAGGAGCTTATGATGCACTTTTGTGCCCAATGACTGGGATTAATTGTATCTTGTATGTCGTAAAAATTTTTGTAAATTTCAAGAGCCTAATTATAAAATTCTGAAGTGGTGGTACAGGATTCTGGCACTGCTCCATTTAAAACACACTCCACAGTATCTGACAGGTGTTGGAGGTGCAGGCAGGCTCGGGGTACAATGGTGCTAGATGCTACAGATCTTTTTGGACAAGGTAATTGATATAGTAAAGAGGATAACAGGAACTGCCATTCCAATGATCATGCCTCTCTCCTTCTCTCTATAATCCCAGGTACTTGGAAGCAGCTCTCCAGTAACCTGCTCTAGTTTCTGCTTATGGCAACTCAAGCGGTAATCCAGGGTCATTGGAAAAACACTAGGCTGCCCTCCATAACAGAACACTTTTACAAAATTATGTATCTTTAGAGAAGCTAGGAGTTAATCGCTGGCGATTTGCAGACCTCCATAAAGTAAAACCAAACAGTGTAGAGACCTGATATAACATGAGATCCCAATACTGAACCCTTTTCATTTTCATCTATGTAATGCACAGTTTTTCCTTCTTTTCTGGAACAGGCCTGGCTCATTTTATTTAGTAGGCTAAAAAAGGATGCCCAGTCTTAGTAATTTGCAAGCTTTAATATCTTAGTTAACTTTTATTTTTCAATATCTTTATTAACTCTTTCGTGACCAAGGGTCATTGATGCTCCTGTGTCCAGGTCACATTCTTCAGTTGTGGTCTTCCCACTCTTAAAAAAAAAAATTGTAATTTTTATTTTTCCGGTGACATAACTACATTAAGGTTTGCTTTTTGTGCTATGTGTTATTTTTCAATGGTACCATTTAACTTTCCATATAATGTAGACTTTAATATGGAAAAAATGTAAAAATTTCTATGTGGAGCGAAATGGAAAAAAAACAGTTAAAACTTTTTAGTGTGTTTTGTTTTTACGGCGTGCACGATGCAGTAAAATGACAGGTTATCATTATGCTTTGGGTCAGTATGATTATAGCGATATCAAATTTATATAGTTTTATGTAGTTCTAGAAAAAACTTTTTAAAATTGCTTTCTGTCGTCATGTTTTGCCCCCCAGTTTTGATTGGTACCATTTTTGGGTACACATACCTTTTAGATTGCTTTTTATTACATTTTTTGTTAGAAACGGATGACAAAAAAAGCACAATTCTGGCATTGTGCATTATTTTTTTCTCGGATGGTGTACACGGTGCAGGAATATTAATGTATTTCTAAAAATTGGACCTTTACAGATACAGTAATACTTTGGGTGGCTTCACAAGAGTGTGTTTTTGTGCGTACATAAGTGCGCACCCATGTACGTGCAAAAACACGCTTAAATGCAGGTCCGTGCATTGCCTTCAATGGAGCCGCAGCTGCCTCTGGTGGCTCCATTGACGGCAATGGTCTTCCGGCACCCCTGAATTGTTTTTCAGGGAAAGGCTTTACATATAAGCCCTTCCCGGAAAAAACTGAATTTCAGCGTAAAAAAATAAAAAATACTTACCTGTCCGCCGCTGCCGTGTCCCCGCGGGGATGAAGAACACATATGCCGTATGCTGCAGATGCTTCCTTCTGCAGCATACAGCATATGTGTTCTTCATCCCCATGAGAAAAAAGAATTCCCTGCTGCACCTGCCACATCTGTGACAGATGCAGCAAAAGAATTATTCATCCCTGCGGGGAATACAGAATTCCGTACCACAGCTGTCACAGATGACAGCTGCGGTAGGGGATCCAGCTGCCGGCATCCTGTAATTGTTTTTCAAGAAAGGGCTTTAAATATAAGCCCTTTCCTGAAAAACAAGAAAAAATGGTGATAGAAATAAAAAAAAAATCTATACTCACCTTTCTTCAGCTGCCGGGGCTCAGCCGCATCCAGCCGGCCCTTCTCCTGCACTGCTGTGAGGAGTATTCAGCAGGTGGGGATTTAAAATCCCAGCCTACTGAATTGGCTGCCTCTGATTGGCTGAGCACTGTGACCAATGAATGACAGCTGTTGAATGACAGCTGAGAGCTGCCTCTGATTGGTCCCTGCGGTCAGCCAATCAGAGGCAACACTCACCCATTCATCGCAGACAATCGCAGCTCAGCTTTTATTTCTTATATTGCTGAGGTAAAATGAAAGCTGCGCTGTGATTGGTTGCTATTTATTATACTGCTGAGGTAAAATGAAAGCTGCACTGTGATTGGTTGCTATGGGCAACACAGATTTCTTTTTGGCCAGCTTTCATAAGAGTGGGTGCTGGGCTCATTTCTGTGTGGTACATAGTGGCTTAGTGCTGGTGGTAAGCTGCGTGGTTGTCTGTGTAAGATATTATTATCTGAGAAGCAGGAGGTCTGTGTAGTATATTAGTATTTGAGGAGGAGGTCATCTGTGTAATAGATTAGTGTATGATGAGGAGGGGGTCGTATGTTTTAGGTAAGACTGTGAAATAAAAACAATCTGCTTAAGTGCAATTCCGGCATTCCCCTTCTCCTTCCCAACAGGGGTAGTGGGGCTGTCTTATCCCCACCAAATTTGTCCCCATGGGATGAGTTATATATGTACCAAGTTTGGTTGAAATTGCTCCAGGAGTTCATGAGTTATGGTGGCACATACACACATACATACATCCTATTTTCTTTCTATCTATCTATCTATCTATCTACCTACCTACCTATCTACCTACCTATCTACCTACCTACCTACCTACATTGTGCTTGTAACAATAGTCACCCATATAACCGTGTTCCGATACAGAACTGTGCAGAAAAAAACAAAGTCAAGAAAGGGGTAAAAGAGTCCTTTGGCAAGATGATGTGTAAAATAAATGAGGATCACTTGTTTCACCAAGTACTGCTTTCAAAGGTTATTTTCTGATTCTGCTAGATTCTGTTCAGTAACTCTTTCAATACGGTAAACAAGTCAATTAGAAAGCAACAAGACAGATGAGATGTAAAGAAGCCATTTGCTGGAAAAGTGATTTAAATCTGTGCCTAAAAAAGCTGCTCTGCTTGCTGACACATTCAACTGCTCCGCACATCACTCATTAAGATGAATTACAATAAAGCTCCACTCTGACCAACACCGGCTTACTCATAACCTTAAATAATTACTGTGGACTTATGTGTCAGCTTGATGGAACCATCTTCCTTTCACACTCTAAGCAGTGATAATAAAGCTACCTTATTACAAAGTCAAGTTCATGAGCACATTGAAAAGCTGCTTAGAAATAGTTGGAAATTGAAAAAGAAGTTAAGTAAGGTAAAGGCTGGCACATCCATATTGATGGCACATCTCTACTTCACTCCTACTACAATGATTAGAAATGGCAAGATCATCAAGAATTCTAGGTGCCATAGTGCTCATTTTTAGCACTGCAGAGGTGTGAAGGAATAATCCTCCACCTACTGGAATTGCAGCTACCCTATGAGTCAGTGCTATGACTGGTGCTGCGATGAAGTATTCCATCACTCATCTGCAGGGTTCTTTCCCAGGGAATATTGCATGGGCTAGATAAGACTTCCTATATGTATACTCTATATCATGCTCTTTCCAAGAAGAAACATTACACGTACAGGTCTAAATTTTTAGCACTGATAGTCTTACAGTATTGGAAAAATAGATTTTAATTTGACCATGACAAATGTGCATGTAATTAGGAGTTTATCTCAGGATTTCCTCAAAAAACATTTACATGAAAAATTCTTTCCTATCAAAAAAATCACTTTTCAATATATAGCCCACGGGGCGCCTGATTTTGCTAGAGAAACTCGTAACCAACCAGATATTTAGGGAGAATGTAATGTCACATACTGCTATTCAGATGAATTGCTGACCACATGAAACAAAAAAGCTTTAAGAGTAACTGCAGTATTTTTAATGTGCAGAATAGGCAATTCTAAGCATTTTTGCAATAGGTTTTATTAGCCTATTCTGTGCATTCTAATTACAAAACCCGTCTTCAGCTAAGCAGCTATGTGAAATATGGGGTGACAAATCCATATTCACCTGATTGCACAGCAGAAGAGGGAGCTCCAGCTGTGCCTGCAATGTTCTCTCTAATGCAGGCACAGCTGTTCCCATATACCAGTTTATTATGAAATGTTTACTTTCTATTTTATTTTTAATCCTTCTGTGCCCCAATAAATGTGTGTGTCCCAGTGCTGTCCTGCCTCCGCTCCTGCCCTCATCTCCAAGCACTTGTCAAGGAGAAGCCGGTTTGTGCTGCCGATGGCTTCTCCTTCCACAGCACCTGTTCCCTGCCACACCCCATGTATTGTCAGTGTCTCCTACACAGCAGCTTTTTGTTCTGGTTCATTTACAGGAGTCAATTATGTCGGCTATGGAGTGTGAGTGCTCCATAGCCGACTGGCACAATTCATTCAGTGCATGCTGTATTGAATGAAAAGTTGTTGCTTATATAAATTACAGATTGTAAATAAACATATGTATAGTAAGTGCCTCAGAGTCCTTTGTGTTGGGCTTTAAATCATTGACTGTTACACATAGGATATGATGCTGCTCATATGATAATTGTTTATTACGTAATGTGCCATAGTGTATAATGGCACTGTACAAATAAGTAATAAAATACTCTTAGAGCTCATTCACATGAGCGTATTTGCACAACATATGAGCGCAAATTTTGCTTGCATAATAAGCAGTGAATTAGAACCTATTGATTTCACATGAGCATATTTTTCACCTAACATGCAATCGTGTGAAAAAATATGTGACATTGTCTATCTAGTGCACAATTGCGCACTGCAAGAGCCCATTGAAATTAATATACTTGCGTGAATGTGCATGACATACGCAGAAAACCTGTGTATTCTCTGCCCATGTACGCACAAAATTAATGTGATTTTGTGCATTTTGTGTGTGCAAATACATTGTGGATTTGGGCACACAAATACATGCAGGAGCGTACGAAATTGCATTTTAGTCTCACGAACATGCGGTGTACTTGAGCGTCCAAAATGCGCCAGACAACTGTGTGAGCTCAGCCTAAGGCTTCTTTAAAGCTCCAAAATATAAATAACCCCTTATAATGCCTCATTGACTTACAAACCTATAAAGTTTACTTACAGGCCATATGCAGAATTGACAGCCAGGCTGGTTATTTGCTGAGGAGGTTCTCCGCTGACCCAAACAAGTTGTGTCACAAGCTCTACTTGATAGCCGGCAGATTGCTTTAAAGGAGTGCTTTTGACCCTGAAAGAAAGAAATATCCCTTCTATAAGATGAATAAAAGATGAGCAGCAACTATTATTACCACCTTAGAGCAAACACAAGTATGGTAAAATATAGATTATATTAGCCACAAGTATGTCTCGAGTTATCAGCGATAGAAATATAAGCAAAAAGGATGAGATGGCCCACATGTAGAAATCTAATGCCCGCTGAGAGTATCCACCCCAACCCCTGAGGTTTTTCCAGTTTTGTTGCATTACAACAAATAGAATTTAATATGGATTTTGGGGGGTTTTGTAAAATTTGATTTACACAACATGACTACAACTTTGTAGGTGCAAAATATTTTTTTCTGGGACACAAACAATAATTAAGACCAAGAACAAATAACTTAAATGTGCATAAATATTCCTTCTATGAAAGCCAATACTTAGTGGAGCCAACCTTTTCTCTAATTACAGATGCAAGTGTCTTAGTATATGTCTCTAATAAGGCCCATTTGCCTTATTAGAGACATATACTATTATCGAAATATATACTATATTGAATTATTATCGCTTAAAATTCGTTCAAACGAACAAATTTAAGCGATAATTGTTCAGTGTAAATGCACAAAAATTGCTAACTATTTGCGGTTTATTAGCTGACTTTTCAGTCAGCTTAAAAAACCTTGTTTGGTCACTGGCTTCTCATCCTGTGTAAGCGGTCCCCGCTTCACATAGAAGGTGAAGAGCTGAGCAAGAAACAGACGTGAAGCCCGCGAGCCAGCAGCGAGCCTGTGCAAACGCTCTGCACGAATGCTGACGAGCTTAGTGGTGATGTCAGCGCTCGTGCAGTCGTTTGAAAGACTGTTGGCCCGTGTATTAACACATCTAGACAATAGGATTTTTTGAACTTTCTTCCAGGTAAACGTGCTTTTATACGGAATTTATCATTTGGATTCCTGAGATCCAACGATAATCTGACAATAATTGTTCAGTGTAAATGCATGCACCAACTGAAGAAACAACAAGAAGTAGTTCAGTTCTCTTTCGTCGTTCAGTTTCTGCATGCAGAAAACTGAACAACGTATCATCCAGTGTAAACAGGCAGTCGGTCACATATGACTAGGGCCGAAACGATCCTTAGTCCTGCTGAACCTCCATTCAGTCAGCGCAGTCAACGATGCTTGTTCCGATGTAGAAGCACAGAAATGATGATCGCTTTTCTCTTCAGTTCGTCCTGTGTAAAAGCACCCTTAGATTGGTTGTATTGGTGTACAGCAGTTTTCAAGTTATGGCACAGATTTTCAATTAGATTGAGGTCTGGGCTTTGATTAGGAAATTCCAAGACATTTACATCTTTCCTATCAGAGCATTTCCTATCAAACCATTTCAATGTAGCCTTAGCAGTTTGGGTTACTGTCCTGTTGGAAGGTCAACCTCCACCCTAGTCATAAATCTCTGGCAGACAAACAAATTTTAGAATTGCCCTGTATTTAGTACCATCTTTTCTTCCAACCTGACCTGCTTTTCTGAACCTGGTGATATCAAGCATCCCCACAGCATGATGATACCACCACTATACGTGACTGTGGGAATGGTGTTCTTGGGGTATTTGGAAGTGCTGGGTTAGCCTCACACACAGCATTTCCCAAGATGGTTAAAAATTCCAATTTTATAGCCTCAGTTGAGCAGAAAACCTTCATCCTTGTGCTTGACAAATTCCAAACATGCTTTCTAATGCTTTTCTTTAGGCAATGGCTTTTTTTGGAAACTTCTTTAAAGAATGGAGTGAACGGCACATAGTGGTCTTATGGATAGATACTTCCATCTTCAACGCAGATCCTTGGAGCTCCTTCACAGTTATATTTGGTGTCTTTATTACATTTTTGATTAACCCTTTAGTGATTTCCCATATGGAAGCAATTAAGAGGCCCTAAACCTGCACAATTGCCTTTTTATTGTGTGCAGGTTTAAGCTAGCCCGGACGTCCCCATCAAGCTGGGATCCTGCTGTAATAGTTGCAAACCTCCGTTCCTTACAGGTTAATCACAGCATGTAAGGAGGCTCCTTCTGTCACCCGTTGGCGCTCCGTAAGTGGAAAAATAAAAAACATATGCAGCAATGCAAATTACATTTTTTTTCTTTAAAAACGTATGTTCATTGTTTAAACGTAGTAAAAAATATTTAAACAAAACATATAATTTTTTTTTTTTTTTTTGCACAGTGAACACCAATAAAACAAAAATCTATAGTGACGGTGGGATTTCTGTTTTGCTTTTCCTCACATCAATCCCCCAAAAATGTCTAAAACTTTTACAACACTGTATACATTCCCCAGTAGTGCTATTGAAAAATACAACCTGTCACGCAAAAATAAATAAATAAATAAATAAAATCAAGCCCTCATCTGGCTTTGTCATTAAAGGGGTTGTCCCGCGGCAGCAAGTGGGTCTATACACTTCTGTATGGCCATATTAATGCACTTTGTAATATACATTGTGCATTAATTATGAGCCATACAGAAGTTATAAAAAGTTTTTTACTTACCTGCTCCGTTGCTGGCGTCCTCGTCTCCATGGTGCCGACTAATTTTCGCCCTCCGATGGCCAAATTAGCCGCGCTTGCGCAGTCCTGGTCTTCTGCTCTCTTCAATGGAGCCGCTCGTGCAGAATGCAGGCTCCGTGTAGCTCCGCCCCGTCACGTGCCGATTCCAGCCAATCAGGAGGCTGGAATCGGCAATGGACCGCACAGAAGAGCTGCGGTCCACGGAGGAAGAGGATTCCGGCGGCCATCTTCACAGGTAAGTATAGAAGTCACCGGAGCGCGGGGATTAAGGTAAGCGCTCCGGTAAGCTTTCTGTACGTCCCTGCATCGGGGTTGTCTCGCGCCGAACGGGGGGGGGGGGGTTGAAAAAAAAAAAAACCCGTTTCGGCGCGGGACAACCCCTTTAAGGCACAAAATAGGTCCATAACTAAGAAGTTAATGCCCTCCTTGCCTGGTCTGTGAGCTTTGGTGGGTGGCCTTTTCTTTTCAGGTTTGTAGTTGTGTCATATTCTTTCCACTTTGTTGTACTGAATTTACTGGTGCTCTATTGGATATTTAAAGATTGCGATATTTTTTTAGAACACAACCCTGATCTAAGAAGTCCAGGGGCGGAAGAAGTCCCAACGGAGTGTGTACAGTGTCATGGGAGAGGACCCCTTTAAAATATAACCTTTATTAAATGCAATTTAAAAACTTTAAATATGTTTTTTTAGGACCAGTAGCAAAAGACAAACAAAAATGTATAAAGTGAGGATGATGCAAGAAAATTGCATCACCCATATGCATATACACTAGCGGTAGGCTATGTACTATCTTGAGCACCTACAATAAAGGTGCTGACAATCGCCTACAGAACTCTCCCCTTGCACCTATGTAATAATGACTATGGTGCCAGTGTGAACTTGTTTCTGACAGCGTAAAAGAGGTGATCAATATATATGTCTCCACCTCTCTAAAAGTGCAAAATCGTGAGTAACCACCCTGCCGGGTAAAAAACAGCAATGTGGGAGGATATTACTCAGCAATCATACGTGGAGACTGTACGACTCATCATAGCTGTGAGGTGTTGCAATGCTTAAATTGGGGGATTGGATGTCTGGTAGATAACCCCCTTTGTTTAGGAATATTCAGGACTGGGTATATCGACATAAGTGTGGGGTCAGCATATAACACGACCTAAAGTGGTTTAACCCCTAATCTGAGAAGCCAACTCCAAATGGAGATGAGGAAAAGGTTTGAGTCGCGAATCGAATTTCTGGTTCAAACTCAACATGGATGATGGGTTCAGTGAGTTGGACCAGCAAGTCGGTTCGCTAAAGCGTTCAGATTTGGATACAAAATTTAATTCATATTTAGATCACTGTTCAGTTCGCGGTTCTACGTGCTTCATCGCGAGAGCGACTCATAAGGAACCCATGAAAAAATAGAACCTTTGGAAAGTTTTACAAATGACTCAAAAGGAGGATGTTTTAAGAGTACTCGTTGTCTAAAAATGAAAAGCGACACTTGTGAGCCTCCAAAACAACTGTAAAAAAGGAGAGTAGTATGGAGTAGCTGAAATAAAGTGGTTCACTGATGGAAGTGCAGGGCAACCCGCTGAATTATTATGGCGTCATTAGCATGGTGAACTATATATATCAGAAAGGTCGGCACTTTGTATCCACTATGTGTGGGAGTATACGCCAAGCAGCCACCCCCCTCTATATCAAGAGGCAGTGCGAGTGGCTGTCTCATCAGTGTCCTGCACAGGTGTAATTCGCTCCCTCATTTGGTAGTCAGCTACCTGCATGGTGAGAGGATGCATCTATATGCACTCCTTACTCAGTAAGTAATGGCCATTTTTTGTAATTGTTTTCACTGGAAGTATTTGCATTATTTTTACAGGTCCATTGCATAAAATCAAAATTAACATCTATTTTATTCCAGGTTGTAATGCAACAAAACAGGAAAAAACTGTATTTAAAGGTGGGTGAATATATTTGCTAGGCACTATATATTTAAATAAGTATATAAGCAGACAAAACGCACGATCTAGCAAAATGTATCTAAATTCTGAATTTATAATACATTTCTACTGATGTTGGTATTCAAATTGCAGATCATGTTTTGGCCCTTCCAGACCATCAGAGGTGAGTAACTTTCTCCATCAGTGAATGCATGAAACAAGACTGCATGACGCCCATTGTATGGCGTTAATACCTGAATGCAGATAAAATAACAAATGCATGGCATATATGTTTAGGGTGGACGTTGAACAATTGAATTTACATGATATTTAAAGCATTTAGATTGACACATAGAAGCCATCTGTGATATAACAGTTCCTCTATGTTTTAAAAAATTGAAATCTCTAAACAAGTCAGTGCTCGCAAATAAACCCTCACAATCAAAGTAACATAAAAAGTGCAGATACAAAAGCCTGCAGGATGCCATTTAAAACATAGATGATATTTAACTATCATATCTAGTATAGTTACTGTTACTGGTTTGTTTATCCTTAAAAGAAACTCTAAAATTCATATCCACTAAATATACAATTAACTTGATTGAGCAGTTAAAGTCAGTGCAGACTTACCCTTAGCTATAGCACTGAGATATAAAAAACATAAAAATGAAACAAAGCTCACCTTAAACAGGGTACGTTATCACGAATCCCATCGGATGAACTGCTGCTTGTGGATGGGTGAGATTGAAGAGGAATGGGCTGGGAGTTAGGTCCTCCACTGGGTGTTGGCACTTGTTCAATGTCTGGGGACTCAAGATCATTGATTTCATAGAGCAACCTTACTTCCAACATCTTAAGATCAAAAAAAGAGAATACACCATGAAATCTATGAAATTCAAGGAACATCAACTAAAAGCACTTTACTTTCTAGTCTACGTTCAATGTATTTACAAAGGAAATAACTTATCAAAAGTATACAAAAGTACCAGTAATTAAATTTTATTGATGCTGACATGGTCTATGGCCTAAAGAATCGATTAAAAAGATCTCTGTAGTTAATACTAGATCAGGGGTGTCCAATAACATAAGAGCTTAAAAGTTAAGAAGATCACTCAAAATGTTATTAGTAGCCGGGCAATAAAAACTGCAGGAACTAGTATTTGTAGAGGCCTGCTTCAGAATATACTCAATTAGTTGAAAAAAGAATCTACTATTTCAATTCTAACTAATAAAAATCACAGTATTTCCTTCACTAATCTTGGAAAAAACTGTGATCTATATCTTTTCTAGCATAGGCTTTAACCCTTTCAGTGCCATGGGTTTTGGGGCAATGTTTAGTCTTTTGGCAAACACAAAAGCTGAATTATAAATTAAAAAAAAGTCTCATATATTTTCTAAAAGTAGACACCTGGCACTTTGTGAAAATGCCAAAGAGTACTTTATATTTTTTGAAACATTCATGCTATTTTGCATCAAAGTATAACGCTTTTAAAGCTGTATAAAATCTATATTTGTGGCTAAAAGTGTTACTCAGTAGAGCTTTAGAGGTACAACACCTGCTAAAAATAAAAGTTCAAGATATGTGGAGTTCATACGTGCTACTTATGCTAGTCTGCATGAACACACATCTTCACCAAATCATCAAAACTAGAGACATCAAAAATCTCTGCAAACCAAAAGAAATAGGGAACCAAAATCTAAGCTCTTGCCCTTATATTCTCATCCTAGTTGTGGCAAATGTTTAAAGTCATAAAGTAGAATAGTGAAAGGGTTAATATGCCCCTATTGTAATCCTATATTTGCATTAATTTATCAAGTGAATAGGGCTGAGCTTTAACACCAGACCCAACCCATACACAAGACTGGAAAAAAAAGTTATATTTGCCTACTGCTGGACAACCCTTACACAAATGGAGAGGGGTAAAATATGGAAGTTAGGCAATAAAAATTCTGGCTTTGGTGCACAATACATGTAATATACATCTAAAACGGGCTAAAAAGCAGATGTGATTCTTTTTTTTTTATAACGCTAGGTACTCTACCACTTCTATGAGTTTCCCTACTGGCAGTGAAATTCTTGTGTCTGTTTGTATAGCAAATGAATGCACCCAATACTGAGTGCACAATTAACTTCAAGTGACATATTATGTTTACCACAGCCAAACTGTATTTTTCATAGATGCACGACTGCCACCATCAATTTAGAGTTGTGCAAAAGCTTTAGACTTCCCACTCAAGTAGGCATGCAAAAGTAAAGCATGGTCTTTACCGGGATGACATCTGTGGTCACTTCCTGTTTGCTGAACCTATAAATGATAACATGGGCTGAGACACCTGCCACACATAGTATCCTGCTCTCTGGGCACCAGGAGATCATCTGAATGGCATAAGGATCTTCATCTACAATGTCCGTGCTAGGTTTATCTTCTTTATTTCGAGATTTCTCAAATACTTTTGCAGTCTTGAGTTTATACAACATTTGCAATGTTACTAGGGAAACACAACCGAAAATATTAGGAGCGTATGCAAATTACTATTTTGATAGGTCACTTACAAATGATAAATTCAACATTGCTTCAATCTAGTAAAGCAGCAAGCATTCTGAGGTGACAATGCAATACAATATAATAGGGTGACCTCTATGGTAGAAACTGCATTTGCTGGCTATCTTTTTCATAAATAAAGAAGTTTAGTCATGAAATGAAAAAGAAGTAACTTTCGAATATAAGTGAGTACAATTATCTCTCTCTCTCTCGTCTGCAAAACTTATATCAATATACAAATATATAACCTTATATTGGAGTTTAAAAAGCAAGCAAATAGGTTTTTACATATATGTAGGTCAGGAGGGGTGTTGTGTCTTCCTAAAGAGAGCAGCCAAAAAGTGTGTGGAGACACCTAGGGGGTGAGTGGGTCAGAGGATGGCATAGTCTCTCCCCAAGGAGAGCACCCAAAAGAGGTGTGGGGACACCTAGAAGGTGAGTAAGGAGACCTATAAGGTCTTGCAAGCTCCTCTGGGTAATTTATGCAAGTAAGAAGGATGGAATTACTACCTCTGCAGCGCCACCTATTGGATGGCAGCATTCCTTCATATCAATGTCAGACCCTTTATAACAATGATTGGGAATAGGAAACCAAGCCAGAAAACCATGTACAGACAGCTGCTTGGGGTTGTTTGCACCTCATCAGTGAATAGTAGAATTCTGGCTTAGCTGGTGAGAGGCCTGCGACGTGGGTCATGAGTGATGTCGTGTCTCCTTAAAGGGGTTGTCCCGCGCCGAAACGGTTTTTTTTTTTTCAACCCCCCCCCCCCCCCCGTTCGGCGCGAGACAACCCCGATGCAGGGACTGAAAAAAAGAACAGCACAGCGCTTACCTGAATCCCGGCGCTCCGGTGACTTCTATACTTACCGGTGAAGATGGCCGCCGGGATCCTCTACCTCCGTGGACCGCAGCTCTTCTGTGCGGTCCATTGCCGATTCCAGCCTCCTGATTGGCTGGAATCGGCACGTGACGGGGCGGAGCTACACGGAGCCCCATAGAGAACAGGAGAAGACCTGGACTGCGCAAGCGCGTCTAATTTGGCCATTAGGCCATTTTAGACGGCGAAAATTAGACGGCAACCATGGAGACAAGGACGCCAGCAGCGGAGCAGGTAAGTGAAAAACTTTTTATAACTTCTGTATGGCTCATAATTAATGCACAATGTACATTACAAAGTGCATTATTATGGCCATACAGAAGTGTATAGACTTGCTGCCGCGGGACAACCCCTTTAAGCATCGAAAATTGCATACATATACTCCACAACAACATCAAGAATAGAAAGCGTTCCCTGTTTATATTGATGCCTATATTTGGAAATGAACAGAAAAAATAAATCAACCTGGTAACTTAGTTTCCAGTCCACTATAAAAATGTGACTGCAGGTTGATCCTTGACCTCTGTAGGGATTGAAATCAAAGAGCCATTAAATGGCTTATTTCACCAGTCTTTACCAGAGTTCTGCACTCGACTTCTTCACTTGCTGGTCAACATTTATTAAAATAAGAGAAACACATACAACAAAATAAAATTTGGATAGGAACAAGGATGTCGTCATAGTGGACTCACGGAAATAGAATTAACAGTAATACTTCCTTTATTCCATATAATACTCTATGATGGCATCACTGGGCATATACAAAATTAGAACAACTAGGAGGGGGAAATTGGCCTGCAAAACTTCCTTTCCAAAGGTAAAAACATTAAGTAAATCAATTCTATTGTGGTGGCTGGACCATGTAGATGTTCTTCAGATTTAATCATTTTTGATTTCACAAATCACCCACCCTCTCAGCCCATAAGGATGCCATTGCTGTAGTTGAACAGGCTTTGAAGTGTGTAGGCATCTCCCTCTCTTGCAATCTGTAACATTCCATAATGTGGTCCTAATCAATTTTGCTATGGTGTTGTTTGAGACTTGTCTCCTTGATTTTATCCTGAAACTAAAGGAATAGGCTCTCTCTACTTCTTAATCTTACTATACACATAAAAGTCAGATGCAATGGCCAAATTTGACCATTTCAGCCAACCATTATTTTATAATTTTATGCAAATCACTTCTCAAGATGGATGTCGGCAGATTCCTGTCTGTCAAAAATATGATCTGTCAGGTTAAAATGTTAGGCCATTGTCAGGTGAAATTAGATGTGTATGGCCTACAGGGCCAATTATTGTTTAATATAATTTTATTTATCTGCCCATATTTCAGGATTGACCTTTTCTCATCCAAAGAATGAAGTTTGTGTTCTTTCTCATTCTTTTGATTTCAAAGAATATTAGCGAGTTAATCTCTTGAGATCTGTCAGAGTCCACCTTATAAACAAAGATTGAGCCTTTAGCATTATGTGAGTATCCTTGATAGAAAAAGCATGAATTTGCCAACCATGTCTATCATATCTCATTACTACCAAGAAAACCATATTCCAGGAACTGTGTTCTATACATAGCAAACTAGCAGTTTAAAGGGCTAGGTCTGAGAGAATACAATTTCCGCAAGACCCACTGAGGACTAAATTGTTTTACATTAATAAAGATGTGAAACTAGAAGCTCTTCTCATCAGTATCTTAAGACTGTCTTGGTTCTAACTTTTTATAAAATAAAAACATTATTCATATCAAGATTAGATTGATCAATATAATTTTATTTAATTGGGAAGTGGAGATCACATTACTAGGGAGTAATTATTCTTAGGTAAGCTGAGTTATGGCAAACATTTTTTAGAATTATGGGCTGGATTTAACTATAAACCATATTTTTCATGGGACAACCCCTTTAATTGAGAAGGCAAAGAAGATTATCGATTGGTCTCAACAAAGTTATTACACGCTCACCAACAAACATAATTCTTGCCCTGCCCGTTGTCTTAGGTGTCATGTTTTAATGCAACTCCTGCTGGGGAGCGTGCAGGTGGCAGGGAAATTGGATTGCAAAGGGTTCCCCCCCCCTCTGATTCCTGTCCATGCAGAGGTCAAGGGTCAACTGCCAGTGGTGCCGTCATGGAGAACCAAATGAAAAGATTATAAAAGTTACTTCTATTTTATGCAATGACTAAACTGCTTCAGTTTTAAAATGTGCTGAAATGTACAATGTTTAGGCTAAAGCAGCACAATATTCTTAATTGGTTAAAATGTTTGTTAAATATTGCGCAAGCTTCAACTAATACACTGTTCATAATGGTCCTCATCACATGAATAGTAAGTACTACACCGTAACAGACAAAGAGGCAAACTAAAACCATGTCCAGAGCAGCATAGTTTATGGAAATCCTAAGGTTATGTTTTTCCAATTCGGATGTAAAAGAAAAAAAACTCACTTGCTGAAGCATCCCAAAATTTGATGGATCCATCTGCATGACTAAAAAACACAAGTAGAAACATCTTTTACTGTTCATTAAACATCAGCATGTACATCATTTCTTCGCACACCAATGATTAAAAAAAATGCTTATTAGAAATAAGGTGTAGATTAGATAAAGTGCAGGCAGAATAGATGTTTTTCATAAACCAACTGGCATAAATTTTAGCAAAGCCAGATACACAAAGCTATATTTGGGATTTGAATAAGACTCCTAACCTTATTTCCTAACCAAATTAATTGAGGAGAAGATGTGGCATGCTCAAACACATGAAGTATTACAGAAAGTTTGTTGCCTTTGAGGGAGAATAGAGTACTTCATGGAGGCACCTGGGCCTGAAGTGCAGTCTATGCGCACCCTTGCGGAATAGTTATTAGTATGAAGCTGAATAGTGATCTGAATGTGTGTTATTTTTCAGAACTTTCTAGAAGTACATTTAAAATGTAAGAGACACAATATTAAACTCCCCTGAACTCAGAGACTTTACTGAATGTCACTTATCATCAGTAAAAAGAAAACTGCAAACACGTCTTTCCCAGAATGAGCTTTCCAATGTAATATGTTCCTTTACACAAATGCATTTTAAAAAAATGTAACTGTAACTCAGATTACATCTGTTCCATTTTCTCAAATGCAGCTCTAAAAATCATTGATATGAAAGTTTAATGCTCGTTTGACCCAGATTTTAATTATAAACACCATTTGCCGGCATGGTGTTCATTGAAGCAAGGGCTGAGATTTTTTTTTTGTAGCATTCCATTCACAAATTTGAGGAACATTTCATGCATCCATGCATGTTTCCTATGAACTATTCTCTTAAACAAAACCGGACTGACACTTCGGAACTAAATTCTTGGTAAAATATTCCCTTCAACTGCTTTAAAAGTACTAAAAACACTCTTTATTTCAAGGAGAGTAATAAGAACAAATACTGTATCATGGGTCACAAATCTTGCAAATAAAAACATCTAGTTAAACCTAACGGTCTTTTTCCACGGGACAAACTGTTGGACGCAGATGTACGACAGGTTGTCTCAGCGATAGGCGTTCCTACGCTTTTACGCCAGTGAATGGAGGTGGGTTGGGGATCGTTTTAGCCTATTCGCCTTCATTTACAGCAAACAGGCAATCATTCTGCCTGTCTACGTGGGCCAATCCATCGATCCACTTTCTGCATGCAGAAACTGAATGCCGGACGAAAAGCGAACAAATTCTCGCTAGTCTTTCAGTCGCGCATGCGTTTACACTGACCTATAATCATTCAGATTCCTGCTGGATGCGGAAATATGAAAGACTTATCTGCCTGTGTAAAAGGGCTGTAAGTTACCATCTTCAGCTTTAACTCCTTTCTGTCGTAGCACTTTTTTGTTTTCGTTTTTTCATCCTCACTTTCAAAAAATGATTTTTTGAAATAAGAATGAAAAAAAATTAAAACCAGTGTTTATTTTTCCAGCAACAAAGCCATTTAATGTACCATATTATGTACGAGAGAAGTTTTAAACATTGGGACGAACTGGGGAAAAAAATCCAATTTCAACATTTGGGGGTGTTTTTTTTTTACAGCATGCAATGTTTGTTAAAAAGGAAATGTTATCTTTATTCTGTGGGTCAGGTTTTTATGTTGAATTATTTTTTAAAAATTGCTTTCTGTCACCATCTTATAACCACCATAATTTTTTAGTTTCTGTTGATGGGGTAGTGTGAGGGCTTGTTTTTTGCAGGGAGAGGTACAGCTTTTACTGGTACCATATTGGGGAACACATGTCTTTTATTACTTTGTTTTATTACTGGTAAAAAGCAAAAAAAAAATGTTTATATTTAAAGTTTTTTCTTTTTAAAATTAGTATATTTACACTAGAATAAAGTACAGGAATGGGTTCTTCATTTGGTTTTGGACATTTTGATATATAAAGCTGTATAGTCTCAGATTACAGGGGGGATATAGCGATGGCTTCAGTTGGCGACAGCAATGGATCGCTTTCTTTTTTATATATATTTTTTTAATTGTATTCTGTAATTTTTTTTACTTATTCTTTTAAGTATTTTTACAAACCGCTACTGCCTTTACATCTGGAACCTTAAATGTCAATTGCAGCCCAGGATCAGAACTACTCCTGTGAGGTTGCAGAAGCTTTCATATGGCACCGTATTTTTAGTATTGGCCGAGAATAAAGCCCAGGACCAGGCACCATATATTTCAGCACATGGTCCTTATCAGGTTAATAAATTGGAGTTTTACAAATGCGGTGATACAACTAATGTAATTTTTTTATTTTTGGGATGGAATGAATAGCAAACGTTTTTTTCAACTTTTCTTATTTTAAATTTACTAATAAAATCTTTGTTATGTTTTTTTTTTTTCAGTCTCCATAGGGGACTTCAACTAGTGATTGGCTGATTGCATGTACAATATACTGCAATACTCCAGTATTGCAGTGTATGGTACATTCTGTAATACGGAACATGCAGAAGGACCTGCCAATCAGCATTACGAGGGAGAAGGAAGGCGGGGAGCATGAATAAACAAATATGACTGAGCTTCACTGAATTCATCTTCAGTCCAACCCTGCAAAGTAAGATCTGCAAAACTACAAAACCAATCTGTATAACTGGCAGATAACTGAATTTAGTGTGTCTGTCACTATGCCATGCTTCCTGAGCAGCTTAGTGGACCTGACAGGTTCCCCTTTAACGTCTACAAAATTAAGTAATAATGAAAATACATTTATGCTCATTAGTAGTTTTTTTTTTTTTCAATTTTGAGTTATTTCAGTTTTTATTCTATCATACAGACTGCTGTATTACAGACACATGAAGCACAGTATATCTCTCGCTTGAAAAAAAGTAAACATTATTTTTAGGCGTGTGAAGATACAGTATGGTCCCTTAGTTCAGACATTGTGTGTGAGTTCTTAGTTCCCAAAATGCACTGTTCTCTGGTAGCAGGAAACATAATTTGCATTGTCTAATTAAAGGGATTGTTATAAAATTATACCATATTTACAGAATAGAGGAATACCTGTACCTAAATTTATAATTGGTGGGAGTCCAACTGCATGAACTGCTACGGATCTGGAGAAGAGTGGTCCTGAAGGTCCATGCATAAATGAATGAAGTGGAGGACGCCACTTCATTCGTGTCAATGGGAGAGTTCAAAATTGACACATACAAGCATTAGGCAATCTCCGCCACTCGCATTGAAATGAATGGACCTGCAGCACACTTACACATCCTCTGCTCCATGCATGTGGGACTCTGGACCTCTGTTCTCAGGATTGGTAGGGGTCCCAGCGGTTGAAATACCCACAATCATAAAATTATCCCCTATCCCGTGGATAGGTTATGACTAGAGATGAGCGAACGTACTCGTCCGAGCTTGATACTCGTTCGAGTATTAGCGTGTTCGAGATGCTCGTTACTCGTGACGAGTACCACGCGATGTTCGAGTTACTTTCACTTTCATCTCTGAGACGTTAGCGCGCTTTTCTAGCCAATAGAAAGACAGGGAAGGCATTACAACTTCCCCCTGCGACGTTCAAGCCCTATACCACCCCACTGCAGTGAGCGGCTGGCGAGATCAGGTGTCACCCGAGGCCAGACCGAATAATCCACCAACTGTTTCCCAAAGCGCCCCCTCGCGCCATGCCACCCTGCAGAGGCCAAGGTGCTCTAAGGTGTGGCAGTTTTTCACAGAGACGCCTGACGACCGACGAACAGTGGTGTGCAACCTTTGTCGCGCCAAGATCAGCTGGGGAGCCACCACCACCAGCATGCGCAGGCATATGATGGCCAAGCACCCCACAAGGTGGGACGAAGGCCGTTCACCGCCTCCGGTTTGCACCACTGCCTTTCCCCCTGTGCCCCAACCTGCCACTGAGATCCAACCCCCCTCTGAGGACACAGGCACGAGTGCCTACCGGCCTGCACCCACACCCTCACCTCCGCTGTCCTCGGCCCCATCCAGCAATGTCTCTCAGCGCAGCGTCCAGACGTCGCTAGCGCAACTGTTTGAGCGCAAGCGCAAGTACGCCGCCACGCGCCCGCACGCTCAAGCGTTAAACGTGCACATAGCCAAATTGATCAGCCTGGAAATGCTGCCGTATAGGCTTGTGGAAACGGAGGCTTTCAAAAGCATGATTGCGGCGGCCCTGCGCTACTCGGTTCCCAGTCGCCACTACTTTTCCCGATGTGCCGTCCCAGCCCTGCACGACCACGTCTCCCGCAACATTGTACGCGCCCTCACCAACGCGGTTACTGCCAAGGTCCACTTAACAACGGACACGTGGACAAGCACAGGCGGGCAGGGCCACTATATCTCCCTGACGGCACATTGGGTGAATTTAGTGGAGGCTGGGACCGAGTCAGAGCCTGGGACCGCTCACGTCCTACCCACCCCCAGAATTGCGGGCCCCAGCTCGGTGCTGGTATCTGCGGCGGTGTATGCTTCCTCCACTAAACCACCCTCCTCCTCCTCCTCCTACGCAACCTCTGTCTCGCAATCAAGATGTGTCAGCAGCAGCACGTCGCCAGCAGTCGGTGTCGCGCGGCGTGGCAGCACAGCGGTGGGCAAGCGTCAGCAAGCCGTGCTGAAACTACTCAGCTTAGGAGAGAAGAGGCACACAGCCCACGAACTGCTGCAGGGTCTGACAGAGCAGACCGACCGCTGGCTTTCGCCGCTGAGCCTCCAACCGGGCATAGTCGTGTGTGACAACGGCCGTAACCTGGTGGCGGCTCTGCAGCTCGGCAGCCTCACGCACGTGCCATGCCTGGCCCATGTCTTTAATTTGGTGGTTCAGCGCTTTCTGAAAAGCTACCCACACTTGTCATACCTGCTCGGAAAGGTGCGCCGGGTCAGCGCACATTTCCGCAACTCCAAGACGGACGCTGCCACCCTGCAGACCCTGTAACATCGGTTTAATCTGCCAGTGCACCGACTGCTGTGCGACGTGCCCACACGGTGGAACTCTACGCTCCACATGTTGGCCAGACTCTATGAGCAGCGTAGCGCTATAGTGGAATACCAACTCCAACATGGGCGGCGTAGTGGGAGTTAGCCTCCTCAATTCTTTACAGAAGAGTGGGCCTGGTTGGCAGACATCTGCCAGGTCCTTGGAAACTTTGAGGAGTCTACCCAGATGGTGAGCGGGGATGCTGCAATCATTAGCGTCACCATTCCTCTGCTATGCCTCTTGAGAAGTTCCCTGCAAAGCATAAAGGCAGACGCTTTGCGCTTGGAAACGGAGGCGGGGGAAGACAGTATGTCGCTGGATAGTCAGAGCACCCTCATGTCTATATCTCAGCGCGTTGAGGAGGAGGGGGAGGAGCATGAGGAGGAGGGGGAAGAGACAGCTTGGCCCACTGCTGAGGGTACCCATGCTGCTTGCCTGTCATCCTTTCAGCGTGTATGGCCGGAGGAGGAGGAGGAGGATCCTGAAAGTGATCTTCCTAGTGAGGACAGCCATGTGTTGCGTACAGGTACCCTGGCACACATGGCTGACTTCATGTTAGGATGCCTTTCTCGAGACCCTCGCGTTACACGCATTCTGGCCACTACGGATTACTGGGTGTACACACTGCTCGACCCACGGTATAAGGCGAACCTTTCCACTCTCATACCCGAAGAGGAAAGGGGTTCGAGAGTGATGCTCTACCACAGGACCCTGGCGGACAAACTGATGGTAACATTCCCATCCGACAGCGCTAGTGGCAGAAGGTGCAGTTCCGAGGGCCAGGTAGCAGAGGAGGCGCAGAGATGAGGCAGCATGTACAGCACAGGCAGGGGAACATTCTCCAAGGCCTTTGCCAGCTTTATGGCTCCCCAGCAAGACTGTGTCACCGCTCCCCAGTCAAGGCTGAGTTGGCGGGAGCACTGTAAAAGGATGGTGAGGGAGTACGTAGCCGATCGCACGACCATCCTCGGTGATGCCTCTGCCCCCTACAACTACTGGGTGTCGAAGCTGGACACGTGGCCTGAACTCGCGCTGTATGCCCTGGAGGTGCTTGCTTGTCCTGCGGCTATCGTCTTGTCAGAGAGGGTGTTTAGTGCAGCTGGGGGAATCATCACAGATAAGCGTAGCCGCCTGCCAACCGATAGTACCGACAGGCTTACACTCATCAAGATGAACAAAGCCTGGATTTCCCCAGACTTCTTTTCTCCACCAGCGGACAGCAGCAATACCTAAGCAATACGTAGGCTGCACCCGCGGATGGAAGCATCGTTCTCTATCACCATCAAAAACGGGGACCTTTTTGCTTCATCAATCTGTGTATTCTATTCATCCTCCTCCTCCTGCTCCTCCTCCTGAAACCTCACGTAATCACGGCGAACGGGCAATTTTTCTTAGGCCCACAAGGCTCAGTCATATAATTTTTGTAAACAATTTTTATACGTTTCAATGCTCATTAAAGCGTTGAAACTTTCACCTGAACCAATTTTTACTTTAACTGGGCTGCCTCCAGGCCTAGTTACCAATTAAGCCACATTAACCAAAGCGATTAATGGGTTTCACCTGCCCTCTTGGTTGGGCATGGGCAATTTTTCTGAGGTACATTAGTACTGTTGGTACACCAATTTTTTGGGGCCCTCGCCTACAGTGTAATCCAATAAATTTTTTGCCCACCTGCATTAAAGCTGACGTTACATCAGCTGTCATGGGCAATGCAATGGGATACATTTATGTACAGCCGGTGGGTTCCAGGGAGGCACCCATGCTGTGGGTGCACACGGAATTCCCATTGCGGAGTTGTACCTGCCTGTGACTATTTATAAAAAACCGCGGTCTGATTGGGTAATGCAGACACCTTGACAGAATGAATAGTGTGTGGCACATAGGTTCCCCATTGCTATGCCCACGTGTGCAGCTCCTGATGGCAGTGGCACAGGATTATATTTCTCATTGCTTCTGTACAGCATTGTGGGCTATCGCCCCTTTTAAAGAGGGTCGCTGCCTAGCCGTGCCAACCCTCTGCATTGTGTGCCTGCGGTTCCTCTGGCAGACGCACTTATAAATAGACATGAGGGAGGTTTGGCATGAGTGCAGCTGAAGGCTGCGCAGGGACACTTTGGTGTGTGCTGTGGACACTGCGTCGTGTGTGTGTGTGTGTGTGGGGGGGGGGTTGGGCAGCATGTAACCCAGGAGAAGTGGCAGCGGAGTGTCATGCAGGCAGTGATTGTGCTTTGTTGGAGGTAGTGTGGTGCTTAGCTAAGGTATGCATTGCTAATGAGGGCTTTTCAGAAGTAAAAGTTGTTGGGGGGGGGGCACTCTTGCCGCTATTGTGGCTTAATAGTGGGACCTGGGAACTTAAGATGCAGCCCAACATGTAGCCCCTCGCCTGCCCTATCCGTTGCTGTGTCATTCCCATCACTTTCTTGAATTGCCCCGATTTTCACAAATGGAAACCTTAGCGAGCATCGGCGATATACAAAAATGCTCGAGTCGCCCATTGACTTCAATGGGCTTCGTTCCTCGAAACGAACCCTCGAGCATCGCGATAATTTCGTCCCGAGTAACGAGCACCCGAGCATTTTGGTGCTCGCTCATCTCTAGTTATGACTTTATATCTGGATGCAACTGCTTTACGTTTTGTACCTAATTAACAGAGTGATATAAGTAATTACTACTATACTGTGACAGTGACTTACCCTGTGATTATTATCTCTGGGTAACTTTGAGTGCCAACTCCCCAGTTACCACCACTGATGGGCCATTCCTGTAAAACCAGACCAGAATATATGAGCCATACGAAAAAAAAAAACACAATATAATTACATATACAGGGTTATTACAAATCATCTTCCCATTTTGAAACAAATAACTCACATTTAAGGACACTCAGATACAAAACTTTGATATCAATGGAAAACAGGAACTCAAAAATTTTCATTTAGCAAAATGTCTCACAGTAAGACTGTCCTTGCTGCCTATAGCAATTCATCACAGTGCAACTTTCATTTCTCCAGCCGTGGAAGTAAAATGAAAGCTGTGCGGCAAGTGGTTGCTATGGGAAGGACAGTCTTAATGTTAGACATTTTACCTAATGAGGCCCAAAAAATTTTATTCTACCGTAGTCATCGCTAGGGAAATATGAGATGAAATGGCTGCCAAGAAAGACAGAAGAGAGTTTTGTGTCCTTGATTTTCATGCCTATCAGTCTATTAGTCTGCAACGTCATTTTCAAACAAAGTTTGGTGAAGATTCCCTCAGCGGGCGCTGAATTCGTAAGCGATACTCCAATTTTAAGGCAAAAGGTTGCATCAGTAAACGAAAATCATCCGTCCATCCACCAGTCACCGTAGAAACAGTGGAGCGTGTCTGTGCTAGTTTCCCACGCAGTCCTAAGAAGTCCGGCGTCAGAGCGAGCAGAGAATTGGACGTCCTGCAGCCAACTGTGTGGGAGATTCTGAACAAATGTTTGCGGTCTTATGCCTACTGACTGCAATTGTTACAGGTCCTAAAACCTGATGACAAAGTGAGGCAACGTTGTTTTTGCGAGAATATGCAAACTCTAATAGAAACTGATGGTTTGATGGAATCTTTAGTGTTTAGTGATTAAGCCTCCTTGCACCTTCCATGCACTGTTAACAAAAGTAATATCAGTGTATAGGGAGGAAAAACCCATCTGACAATGTGGAGTGTATGTGCGACTCCCACAAGGTGATTGCGTTTTGCGCTATAACCTGTAGAAAAGTACCCAGTCCCTTCTTTTTCCATAAGCAAACAATTACAAGGATTTCGAACCTGGTCATCCTACAGACATGATTTTTGCTGCAGCCAAAACAGGATGTCCTAGGTTACATTTTCCAACAGAGCAACTTGCAACATCATTTTTTCAATGAAGTCAGCAGTGTGCGGAGACTACCAAAAAGATGGATTGACTGTGTAGATCATGATGATTGTGAACTTCTTTCTTGGCCTCCACATTCCCTGGACCTTACGCCTTGTGATTTTTTTTCTCTTAGGGGGAGTGTTAGAGTCTACTTGTCACCCTTACCACCCACCATGCATGATCTGCAAGTACGCATCACAGAAGTCACTGCATCAGTCAATCGTGATCCGCTACAACATGTATGGCAAAAAGTGGACTACAGGCTTGCTGTGTGTCGAGTGACAAAGGGGGCTCACATTGTGCAACAAAGCTTTTTGAGTTTCAAGTGATATTAACCCTTTCCAATTCAATTTGTATCCTGGTTTTCCTAGGGGGCTTACTCTTTTTCTGCTGTTATACAATGGCGCCAAATACAAATGCTGGCTAAAGCCAGTACTGCATGTGGTGACACGTTGGATAGGCTCTGACAGCAGAGAGGCTGGCAATATACAGTAAGAGAACCCAACATCAGAGCTGTACAGCCTTAAATCATAATGTCTTCACAGGTCAGACAGTAGATTGGAAAGGGTTAAATATCTGGGAAAGGGTTATGTATCTGAGTGTCATTAAAAGTGAGTTATGAGGGTTTCAAATCAGGAAGATCATTTGTAGGAGCCCTGACCGGCGCAGAGTGCTAAAACAGCATAAATGCAGTCCTAAGCTCTCGCTCACAACCTGAAGGTTCAAGTAGCCGGCTCAAAGTTGACTCAGCCTTCCATCCTTCCAAGGTCGGTAAAATGAGTACCCAGCTTGGTGAGGGGTAACAAATAAATTACTTGAAAGCACTGTGGAGTAAGTTGGCGCTATACAAATTACAAGATTTATTTATTTGTAATAACACTGTATGAATGTCATCAGCACTCACCTTTTTACTGTAACCTTGCCTCTTTTGTCTGTTTCCAACAAAATAAAGTGCAGGGATGAGGTCCTCAGGGCAGTCTGCAAAATACTCACAGCAAGTGACAGGAGACTCGTGTATACTCAGGGGATAAGGGTTTTCAAATATAGGATATCTGTCAAAGAAAAAAAAATACTAAATAACATCAAATGTGTTTCACAGTGTTTGTTTGGATGGAGCTCATTTACCTTCTGTTACTTCTTTAGCTTATCTTTATTTTACCTGTTCATATTTCCATTGGTGACAACTAACTTGTATCCCAGCTCGATCCCTGTTATCAACTATTAATATGATCTTTTAAAAGTCAAGACTTATATCTATTCCTTTCTTTTTATCTCATGTATGCCACACTTCAAAACTCATACTTAGGCCTCGTTTACATGAGAGTGTATTCGCACGTACATAGGTGCACACAAAACTGCGCATCCATGTATCTGCAAAAACACAGGTGAATGAAGCTCCGTGTACCATTGCTTGTAATGGGGCCCCCGCTGCTGCCGGGGGCCCCATTAAGAGGCAATGGCCTGCCGGCAACCCCTGCAGTGATTGTCGGGGTAAGGGCTTTAAATATAAGCCATTCCCTGAAAATCATCCCTAGCATGTGTAAAAAAAATTAAAAACATATATACTCACCTCTCTGCCACTGTGGGGCTCATGCGCGGCTAGCTGCTTGTCCTTCGGAAATGCTCTGAATCTCTTTCAGCAGTCGGAGATTTAAAATCCCCACCTGCTGAAACGACTGTATCTGATTGGCTGAGCAATCAGCCAATCACAGGCAGCTCTCAGCCATTCATTGAATGACAGCTAAGCGCTGCCTGTAATTGGTCACAGCACTCAGCCAATCACAGGCAGCGCTCGGCCATTTATTAATTTCAATGAATGGCCTAGCGCTGCCTGTGATTGGCTGAGCGCTGTGACCAATCACAGGCAGCGCTCAGCTGTCATTCAATGAATGGCTGAGCGCTGCCTGCGATTGGCTGAGCACTCAGCCAATCACATACAGCCCTTTCAGCAGGCCGGGATTTTAAATCCCCGCCTGCTGAAAGAGCGCACCTGAGTCCCACAGTGGCGGTGAGTTGAGTGTGTGTGTGTATATATGTGGCAGGGAATTCTTTACTCCCCGCGGAGAGTGCCATCAACACTGAAAACTGCGATAGTGCTATCACAGTGTTCAGTGACTGAGGGGACAACTCGCGGGGAATATTTACATGCACCATGTGGTGCATGCACGTCCTATCTTTCGCAGGTACAGGCATTTGCATGCTTGCAAAACACGGACATGTGAACACATCATAGGGAAACCAATGGTTCAAATAGAAGCGCGGTTTTGTGCGCACCTATGTACGCGCAAACACACGCTTGTTTGAACGAGGCCTTAGGAATGGTTGCATATCAGGTACAGATAATTTTCCCTAAATAAGACACATTTAAAATGTATGAAAATAGTATGAAATCTTTCATTCAAGTTCAAATTACCCAAAGAATAGACTCAGAATCCCTCCTCAAAATGCTATTTCCATTTTTTCCCAATCAATATTGCATTACTAACATATGCATCCAGGCATTAACATTTGCACTGAATAGCAATCTCAATTTTGTATGTAAACAGCTTTAAAATATAGGTGGTTAAATATCTTAAAAAAACGTTGGCCGAATGATTGCTCTCAACTCCCACAACACACATGCTTTTGGCCGAGCGTCTATGTGTTATCAATGAGAAGCGGGAAATAAGTCACTGCCAGACTTCTCTAGCACGTGCTTTCTGTATTTCCCATGGGAACAAAAGGATCGGGAACAACCAAAGTGCCTAATTCTTCTTTGCCTAACATCTGCTGTCGAGGGAGATCTGGGACACCCCCATACACTTTATAAAGTTGCCCTGTCTCGACAAAAAAGACAGCTTCAGCTAACTTACATCTCCTGAGAATTATATTAATTTAAATTGCGTGGCAAAAAGCATGTGAACAGCTTACTGAAAATTTCAACGTCATGGGCATGAGCACTAGCTATTTTTTATTCCTGTTGTGCCTGGGTCTCATATGGCTCCTGGATTCTTGCTAAGCACACTCCTTTGATGAATGTCCTGTGGATGGGGAAGTGGAGTATTAGTGTATCTTGATGCCACCAGGAATTCCTGGTGGAGTCAAGATTGACAGGGGGGGTGAGGCCCCCTCAACTTGATTGCCTGCAGTGGTTGTTATTCCTCAGGTCCTGCAAGGGCACTAAAATTTATAACAGAAGGCATACAGGGGGTGCAGGAGCGCCTTCCGCACAGTCCCTGGTGCAAGTGCGTTCCCCGGCTGGCCCACTGAAGGGATAGCACTTAGGTTAGCAGCTGTCAGCAGGGAAGCGTCCTTAAGGGAGCAGTGCCGGGCCCACAACGTCGGACCCCAGCAGGGAGGGGAATGTAACCTGTGCATTCTTTCGCATAAGCATCAGGTTTTATTCACACCTGTCAGGGGGGGGGACGGGTGTAAGGGATCACTGACTCGGCTGCCGTGACCTATCACAGAGGCGGCGGGCGTCTTCTGATGTTTCTTCGGTGGTGCGGGCGTCCAGGGTCACAAAGGCGGCCGCCCTTACCCACCAGAGAGGCGGCCACTGTATTGTGAGCTGTCACCAGGGGAGCTTCCGTCAGCATGGTGGTAAGCATGGCTAAAATGACGGACAGCCCGCAGCACACACAGGCAGCAGCACACTGCACATTCACTTGTGCGTGGCCAGCATGCAGAAATCAATCCACACTGTGCTGCTAGGACCTTACTACATTGACCCGATCGGGAGCTAGGGGTGTGTCAGGAGTGTTACTCCTGTCAAACACTAGCTTCCGGTGGCGTCAACATACACCAATATCGGGAAATGGAACCAGTATTATCGTATGCAGTGGGCTTTTTTTTGTCTTTCAGGCGCCCTGCACACGGGCGGAAATTCTGCGATGGGATTTCCTGCAGAATTTCCGCCACTGGACGCCTGCATAGGATTGCATTGCAAAACGCAATCCTAGGCAGACGGACGCTATTTGTCCGCATGAAAATACACACGGAAAACAAATTAGGTGTACAGGGGTTACTTTACTTGGGTTTCTCTATTTACAACAGGTGAGTGTTTTACTGTTTTTTTTCTTACTTCCACTTGATCCTATTGGCATTTGGAGAGCTTTCACGTAATATGGAGTAGCCCTTTTTGCTGCTAAAACATCCTTCACTCTTCCGAGAAGGCTTTGTCACAAGATTTCGGAGTTGTCTGCGAATTTGTGGCCAGTCAAAACAGCATTTGTGAGGTCAGGCATTGATGTTAGATGAGAAGATCTGGCTCACAATCTGTTTTCTATTTCATCCCAAAAGTGTCTGATGGGGTTGAGGTCAGAATATGTGCAGGCTGCTAGAGTTCCTCTACACTAAAATGATCAAGCTATGATTTTTGTAACCACTACATTTAACATATCCATATAAATACCCATGATGTTTCCTGATGTCACTGACTCCTATCGTCTGAAAGTCTTTTATCTCAATGTTAGAACAGTTATAGGGAATTACAGCCCAAAGAGTATTAGTGAGTTTTGGCAGTTAAGTAGGATAAGAGGTCTTTGGTCAGAGTTGTAATTCCAGTTTGACCAAAAGGTGTTCTATGGGATGAAGACAAGTAGTTTTGTGGACCAGTAAACTTGCTCCAAAACAAATTCAACAGATTGGAACAGATTAAGGGGCATACTAGGGATTTGAACTGCTCAATACATTAAAATGCAGTGCAATATGCAATCAGCAGGTTATAGAGGAGATTGATATATAGCTTTATTAGAAAAGTTTCAGTATACCCCACCATTACAACAGACTTTTTTGAATGAACCCCAATTTGGATCTCAAAGCAAAGTTACACGAAAGTTTATCCTGCTTTCCTTTCTTTCCCGTTACACCCCTTGCACAATCTTCTCTTTATTTCTCCCCATTATTTCATTATTTGTATTACAATTGCCATTTCCAACTGCATATTATGACAAATTTTAGTGCTTTGTAATTTTTGCATTCCCCCTCCCCTTTCCTTTCTGTACCCAAGTTAAATTTATAAATAAAGAATTTAAATAGAAATGTTCCAGTACAACTAGTAATCCAGCTCATTCTGGATTTAGTAGTTATCCAGTCAGTCCTGCTCAGTGATTGACAGATATCTCTGTAAGAACACCTATTCAAAGAAGGACCTCTCAGATTACTACCAAAGCCCTATTTACACGCAATGATTATCGCTTAAAATTTGTTCAAACGATGGCTTTTGAGAGATAATCGTTGCATGTAAACACTTTCATCTTTCATTCTTCAGCTGAAAGATGATTTTTAGTTGAGCATAAAAGTTATTGTCCAGCAGAGAGACAGCAGGGCTGATTACATTTTATTCAAGCTGACAGCCCTTGGCAGCCCAAGTGAAGACAATGCAGCTGAGTGCAAAGTCCAGACCACATGCTGGGCTTTGCAAACAGCTGCTGGAGGCATTAGTGCCCGTTAGTACTTTATACAAAATGATTGCTAGAACTGTCAATCTTTCAATCGTTTGAAAGAGTGTCTTTGTGTGTAGATGAGCACACAAAGTAAGCAGAGGATTAAATAAATTACCAGTTATGCTGGAACTTTTCTAACAGAACTATATATCAATCTGTTAAGTTCCTTCATAAAACGCTAGTTGAGCTCTTAAATGGCTTATATTTGAGACAATAATGAAATGTTATTTCGCTACTGATGTTCCATCATCTTCTCTAAAGTTTTTAGTCAGCAGAGTACTCAGGATACATTTTGAAAGCCATGTTGTGAGGAATCCCCAGGGCGATAGCTCATGAGTCGTAGCACCCTTCTATAACTTTAAATTGCGGTCCTTGAACCAGGGGTGCATGTTCACTGTAGTTCCTACTGTGACTATACTACCTTGATGCACTATCTAATGAAGTCCATGGCTTTTTTTTCTTCTAGCATATTCTTCAGCATGACTCAATCTATGACTAATGTTTGCCAATAGAGATTGCATATTTGTAGGACTGATTTCAAGCAACTGTTAGAAATCGGTAGGGGAAAATGGAAAAACGCCACAATTACGAGTTTCTGGCCGCGTCATAAATATAGATAGATAGAAATGCCTATGGTAAAATTAAATGAAATCTTACCCATTTTGTGCAAGATCTATGACTACCAAATCTTGTTCTAAAAGTACAACCACAGCATAGGGCTCCTGGAAATCTACAAAGACAAAATAAAAGAAAGTAAATAAAGATGAATGAATACAAATAAATACAGAACATTTTCATCCAAATGAAAACACAGTAATTAAAAAGTTAGTATTGTAGGGAAATTCTGAACCAATATAGGAAGTCTCCCATTCAGGAACCTCATCTCATAGCCAAATTAAAATGTCTCTTGATTTGGAGGATGTAGAACGACAGTGGTTTATATAAACAGCCCACTGATTTCAATGGGAACTGTGTAATGCTTCCTTGCACCTATGGTGGCACAGCAGGGGGGGGGGGCAGAAAACTTTCCAGGTTTCTCCACAGCTGCAGTGAAACAAACTAAGGTCAGGTTATGGCAGGAAATTATTCTAACTATAGAAAAAAAATTGACTGAAGTCAGAACGCCAAGCTCCTTAATGTTAAATTACTTAAATCGTTAAAATTATGTATTTTCACACTGTCAAAAAAAAAATTAAAAAAAATTTATATATATATATATATGCTTTAAAAAGGACTTCTTCAAGTCTGTCCATAGTATTTTCCCACTCATCAATGCTTATATTACCTGTCTTAGGGTGCCTACCCACTTGCGATTTTTTTTCCTGTGATGTTTTGCGTTTTTTCTCAAGAGCAATTAGTATAGAATGTGTTCTTGTCCATCTGGGTTTTTTTTTCCGTTTCGTGGGGTTTTTTCACATAGGAACTGTCAGTTGCATATGTCTCCTTATTTTTCTCTTAATGCACCCATGATTGTCAATGGAGGGCTGCAAAAAACGCCACGAAAAACGCGCGAAAACGCCGCGTTTTTCACGCGTGAAAATCGGCAGCGCAAGTGGGTAGGCGCCCTTAAGGGGGAAAAAAAGTAACCGGAAGATAAATGTTTTGGGATCACACCCACCTGTATTTGATTTAGATTTAAAACTTTTGTTTTAGGTTGTTTCATTATATTCCTACAGAGAACTATATACTGAAATTTTGTGTACTTTTAGGGTATATGCACACAGACCTTTTTTCATCCTTGGCCGACTTTCAGATGAGAATAGCACCTGTCAATGTGCAGTGTTCAGCACATCGAACAGCACACAGATGGGATGTCCAAGTACTGTCCGATGCGACTTGCACCCCAGGATCTTGGGCACAACTTTTAAATTGACCTTTTGTATGAATGGTAATGGTTTGTGTACATACTACATTGGACTATATGAGGAGGACTTGAAACAGGAAAATAACATATTAATTAATTTCTGATCCTACTGTTTACATGGAAGCAGAAGGAAAGTAAAGAATCACAAAACAGGAAATAGAATTGTTAAAAATAGATCAGCTATGACAAGCAAATACTTGAATTTCCCATGAATTGTAAAGCAAAAGAAAATGCATTAAAAATGCTTTCCCTCTCCATCAAAACAATTCATAAAGAACAAGACATTTATGTTCGCCTTATACAAATGAGCACACGGCATCATACATAATGAAACAATTGTCTTCTTCAACAGTAGGTGGCTCCATTGTACCGTCCTTGGAAGATACTACACTTATATAGCAGGTACATAGCTAAACATTGAATTCAAGAATAGCTCAAGAATCACCAAATACTTTGTTTCAATGTGAGTTTATATTGCGATTAAGGCCTCCCTCACACGGATGTTTTTGTACAGCGTTTAGCTCTGCACTATACAACGCTGTACAACGCTTCTATTCATTTCAATGGGGCTGCTCACACAAGGCTTAAAACGCAGCATTTCCAACGCTGCATTTTGAAAGTGATGCATGTTCTATTCTTGGCGGTTTTCAGCTGTGAGTCGCCCATTGAAATGAATGGGCTGTGTTTTCAGCGCTGCTGAAAATGCGGCACAACTTTGTATTGCGTTTTTATAGCGTGTAACGCAGGTTGCTATCCCAGCAAGTCTGAAAAACAGTTTCCAGCTCCGTTGGCTACGTTTTCAGCTGTGCTGAAAACGCAGCCAAAACGCATAAATGATAAGTTGGTCATTGTCATTTCACATCATAATAAACAAACACACCAAGTAAACAGATGTAGGCCGGTAGTGTATAGTGGAAGCAATCATCACAACAACCTTCATCTAAAATCAATTTTTTAAGGCCCTTTTGCATGGAACGATTATACTGGAAAAATTATTTAAAAAAAACAAACATTTAAACAAGCAAAAATGAATGATAATCATTCAGTATAAATGCAACCAACGATCAATCATTTGCTTTTCGTTCATTTTATCTGGCATAAAAATCATCATTGGCTAGTTCACTTACTGTTTGGTTTAAATGTGAACGACTGAATTTCTTGTTTGAATGAACCAACAATGTATCTGCTGTGGCAAGTTGGGGTAACTCGCCTATTGGATCTCTAGCTTTGCCTTCTATCAGGAATGAATACTACGTGCATACAGGCTCCAGTGACGTGATTTTCTTAACTTCTTGCATACACCAGCATTTATTCCATATCGTAACAACACCTATACACCATACAATGCTCAAGGTTCACAACCCACAGGGTCTTCGTCACTGCCCCTCAACTGGGGAGTCTAGAGGCGTCCTCCGTCAGACTTGGGACAGGCCCGACTGTTCTGTGTCGGCCCTCAGGCTCCTAGCTCCCTCCTCTTACTCTGGCGCTCAGCCAACTTCCCCCTTACTGTGGCACTCAAAAGTGTGAAGTGATACTTTTGTGTTGTTGCTTCTTGCCACACACACAGGTGTTACCTCTTGTTTGTGCAGCCTAAATGCTTGTCTACCACCCTTTGCAGGCCATTCTTTATACTGTACTTTTCCACTGCTTATATAAACAGGCTTATGTTTCGCATGTTCGAAAGATAAATTGTTTGGTGTAAAAAGGACTAGAGATGAGCGAGCACGCTTGGATAAGCTAGTTACTCGAGCTAGCCTTGCATTTCTCAAGTAACTGTATTGTTGACCAAGCGTGCTCCGGGGGGATGGGGGGAGGGGCAGGGGATAGCGGGGGGAGAGAGTGAGAGAGATCTCTCTCTCCCCCTCGCCACCCCCACGAGCACACTCGGGCAAGAATACAGTTACTCGAGATGAGCAAGTCTCGCTCGAGTAACTGACTTATCCGAGCGTGCTTGCTCATCTCTAAAAAGGACCCTTAGGCTGGGTTCTCGCTGTGGATTCTGTGACTTTCCATCCAAAAATGGTATTCAGACAGAACCCCGAACTGAACCATCAACTATAAGTAGTCAAATGGAGACCAAAGTTACAAACTTTAGTCTTTGTTTGAGCAGGTTTCTGTTTCTCTTATTTTTGGAGGACAGAATAGCGTTGTCACTATTGCGTCCTTTAAACCTAACTGAAACAAATTTAAACTCTGCCAAATGGAGACCAAAGTCTTCAACTGTCTGTGTTTGACCAAATAAAGTCAATGGTTTCAAATCAGATTGCTATCTGAATACCGCTTTCAGTGATTCAGACAGAACCCAGAGATGGAAAGCCGCAAAAGTATACAGATTTGCTGTATAAATCCAGCTGTATTTCCAAAAAAAAACTGAATCAATATGTAGCACAGACATACGTGATATGGTGAAAAGTACATAAATAACTGACCATCACATGTGTATGAGCTTGTTTGACCTCACATACCAAAACAATGTATGTTATTATGGAGTAGCCCTTTTTTTTTGCAGCTATTACATCCTCCACCCTTCCGAGAAGATTTCGGAATGTGTCTGCGAATTTGTGGTCATTCAGCCAAAAGAGCATTTTTGAGGTCAGCCATTGAGGTTGGATCAGAAGATCTGGCTTACAATCTGTTTTCTACTTCATCCCAAAAGTGTCTGATGAGGTTGATGTGACAATATGTGCAGGCTGCTAGAGTTCCTCTACGCTAGAATTATCAAGCTATGTGTTTATGGGCATCACTTTGAGCACAGGAAAGCAGACATACTGGAACAGTGCCTTCCCTAAACTACTGGCACAAAGTTAGAAGTGTACAATTGTCTTTGTGTGCTGTACTGTAACATTAAACTTACCCTTCACTGAAAATAAAGTACCTAGACCAAAGCGTGAAAAATTTTCACATGCCATTATATTTCCTCTATCAAATTTCATATTAGGCACTTTGCATTCTGAATGCAGTGTCCATAAGTAAAGTAGAGCTGGAACAGAGCCGGAAGCGTGCATGCTTGATCACTGCGCTATTTAAACTCCTTTGCCACGGTTAGGCAGGGGA
This sequence comes from Eleutherodactylus coqui, assembly GCF_035609145.1. NCBI lineage: Eukaryota > Metazoa > Chordata > Amphibia > Anura > Eleutherodactylidae > Eleutherodactylus > Eleutherodactylus coqui. Next base: position 108,447,066 of record NC_089839.1, on the reverse strand, counting down.
GGACAAATGTGGAATTTCGGACCTCTATTCAAGTGATCAGTAGCATTCCCAGCGATCAAACAAATATCACCTAGTAGAAGGTTTTAATCGGAACGCCCCTTTAAAGCAAGGTGACAAAGCTCTCTCTAGCACTACAGATTTTCTGTTCAGCATCGCTTTATCTAGTAAAGCAATGTACTAGTTAATTTACTATACCATTTCCAAAAAGGATAGTCGTGATGTTGATTATTTCAAAGAACACAGCTGCAAACCCATCACAGCCAGCTCTTTACATCCTCTGCAGTAATAACCCATTATTGTAACCCCGTACAAGGCTGTCATTGACCACCCACTCTTCTGATGTATGTTATAAAAGCTTCAATCTTCTCAGGTCCTTTACAAATGTTTATTGTGATTTCTAAAATGTTGAGCACCATATAACTAAACAGCATGGAAATTGGAAAAATTTAATGCAAGACCACAATATTTAAATACAGGGTTTAATTGGTATGCCCTGGAAGAAACCAGAAAGGGTGAAATGTATCGTTACTATTCATTGTGCCACTCTACTTTAATATGTGCCTGTGGATTTTATCTTTGCATGATACATAGAATCTCCTGTTTATTGAAATCTTTTATGGGGTTACACTGGGATCTATTCTTTCATTTTGGAGCTTTAAACGCGCAAGAGAAAAGTAGTGTCTCAATATTTGGTACTAAAGGTCCCAGGAATACCACACGCTTTCAGGTCCTTGAGACAAGTGTAATAAGAACATGGATGAACAAGCTGAGAAATTATGGACACCAGCAAGACCACATCTGAATGACCGGTTGTGCTTTCCAGTAGTTGTTTAGTTGCATTGGTTCATGAGAGAAAGTAGACACTGGCCATTGAGGTCTGGACAATATTAGCAAGCAGCAGGATAAAGATTATTATCAATAAAAAAGGATCATCTATATCTTTTGGAACTTAGACTTTTTGTCAAAAAAAAAATCAAGCAGATAGAGTTGACATATTGCTGCAAAACTTGGAATGCAGCTACATCTCTGGCAGATATGCAAATGATTAGAGTAGTGGCGTGATTAGATAAATAGTCTTGTAATCTGAGGCCCTAAAATTGGTTTCCCCCAGAGGGAGGCTCTTAGAGGCTCCTTGTGTGTAATGACCTCTTCTTCCACTTGTGTAGAGCTTGTTGACCACTAGACGCCTCTACAATCCAATCCAAGAGATTCCGCTCAGTTAGCAGACTTTGAGAGGGGACATATTATTGGAATGCAAGGAGCTGGATGGTTGTATTGACAAAGTGCCCAACAACCTTGGCCATTCTAACCAGACTGTTAGGAGTTGTTGGGACCGGCGGATGCATAAGGGGGCTCAAGGCGACCAGGCTCAGGACACCCTCAACACACCACCGTCAGAAAGGATAGTCGGACAAGCACAAGCAACTCCAAATGTTTTGTTGCCTACCATCCACAGACAGGTGGCACTATTGTTACAGGCACCTGTATCTGCCAAACCTTTTCCAGATGCTTGGCTAAATAATCATTATGTATACTGCCTCTGACACCCAGCCAATGTTGCTTCAGTTTGCAGTTGTGTTGTGATCAATGAGAATGGATTTCTATGGAGTGACAAATCCAGGTTTACTTTGGGAACGGACAATGGCCGTATTCATGTCTGGAGACATAGGGGAGAGACCCTCATTACTACCTTTGCTGTGGACTGGTACACTGTCCCCACTGTTGGTGTCATGGTCTTGGAGAGGGAAGGACATCAGACACCCCTATTAGTGGTACGAGGGACAATGACAGCTCAGTGATAGGTTCAGGACATCCTGCAGCCACATGCATTCCTGTCATGGCACAGCTTCTAAGAGGCATCTTCCAGTAGGATAATGCTCGGCCACACACAGCAAATGTCCCCACAACATTACCACACTTCCGGGACTGCCCAGTCGCAGATTTATGGGAATAGAACATGTATGGGACCATCTGGAAGGCCAACTTCGACAGCCTATAAATTTGTATAATCTAGAGACTCAGTTACAGCAAATGTGTAGTAATATGCTGAAGGATACTATACAGAACATGTCTGTCACTATGCCTACCCGTATTACATGTTGTATCCAAGTTAGAGGCGGTACAACAGGGTACTAAAAGCTTCCTTTGAGTAAATATCCTTTTGCTCTGATATTGTAATCACTTACAATCAATGTTACAATCACAAATACAAAGTTGCTGACATAAACAGGAAGTACACCAATTCCATTACAACACAAGGAGAAACTCCTTTCTTAATCACTTAGATTGCCAATAAACCTTTCTACTGAGGTCACAAAGGAAAGTTAGACAAGTCTACAGCTTTTTTAATGCAACGTAGGCTAAGGCTTGCTTCATTCCCTGGAGGAATAGGTGGTCGGCTGTGACAGGGTATATTCAGCTGGATGGGCACATCGCCAATGTGCTGCTGATATTCAAAAAAGGGGTCAAAAAGTGAACCTGGAAACTACAGGTAAGTAAGTCTTACTTCAATTGTGGATAAAATGTTTGAAGGGTTTCTAAGAGATGCTATCCTGGAGTACATCAAGGAAAAACTATATCAGCATGGGTTTATGATGGGTTGCACCTGTCAAACCAATCAGATCAGCTTCTACGAGGAACTAAGTTCTAGACCAGATTGGGGAGAGTCACTGGATCTTGTGTATCTGGACTTTTCCAAAGAGTTTGATACTGTGCCACATAAAAGGTTGGGTATATAAAAGTTCAATGCTTGGTCTGGGTGAGAATGTGTGTAAGTGGATAAGTAACTCGTCACTGATAGAAAGCAGAGGGTGGTTATAAATGGTACATTCTCTGATTGGGTCACCGTTACCAGTGGGGTATCACAGAGGACAGTACTGGGCCCTATTCTTTTAAATATATTTATTAATGACCTCATAGATGGATTGTACAGTAAAATATCAATATTTGCAGATGACACAAAACTATGTAAAGAAATTAACACAGAAGAGGACACACGGCAGTTGCAAATGGATCTAGATAAGTTGGGTGGAAGAAAAGTGGCAAATGAGGTTTAACTATGATAAATGTAATGTTATGCACATGAACAGAGGAAATACATGTCACCTTTACACAATAAATGGGAAACCACTGGGTAATACCGACATGGAAAAGGACTTGGGGGTTTTAGTTAACTATAAACCTAACTGGAGCAACCAGTGTCAGGCAGATTCTGCCAAGGCAAATAGGATCATTGCATGTAGGAAAAGAGCTATTGGGGCACATGACAAGAACATTGTTCTTCCTCTTTACAAGTCACTGGTTAGACCATACATGGAATATTATGTACAATTTTGGGCGCCGGTACTCAAAAAGGACAGATTAGAGCTTAAGCGGGTTCAAAAGTGGGAAACTAATAAATGGAATGGGCGGACTACAATACCCAGAGAGGTTATCAAAATTGGGTTATTTTGTTTAGAAAAAAGATGACTGAGGCCATGTATAAATATATCGGCAGACAATTCAGAGATCTCTCCCATCATCTATTTATACTCAGGACTGTGACTGTAACAAGGGGGCGCCCTCTACATCTAGAGGAAAGAAGGTTTCTACACTGACATAGAAGGGGGTTCTTTACGATAAGAGCAATGAGACTATGGAACTCTCTGCCTGAGGACATGGTAATGGAGAATACGATAAAAGAGTTTAAAAGGGCCTGGACAACTTTCTTGAATGTTAAAATATTACATGCTAAAGTCACTAATTACTTCAAAAGGGTCGGTGATCCAGGGATTATTCTGATTGTCAAATTGGAGTCGGGAAGGAATTTTTTTCCCTTAAATGAGGAAAATTGGCTTCTATCTCATTGGTTTTTTTTTACTTCCACTGGATCAACACTGGGGAGTAATAGGCTGAATTGGATGGACATATGTCTTTTTTAGGTCTAACATACTATGTAATGATAGCGAAGGCTCCTGCCTTAATGGTCGAGATTGAAGAGTCCTCTGGTCCTGTCAATTTAACCTCTTAGATGTCACAGTTAATAGCAACTGCAGCATCTAAGTGGTTTCAGAGGAAGAAGGTTCTCTCTGTCACCCATCGCCATCCCCACACAAGACTACAAGGTACCAATGGGATGCCATGGCAGCCAGAGGTCTTACAATTCCCTTAGGGTCGGCATATGCTTGATAAAGGTGTCAGATGACGCAGAAACGCGTTGCTCACCCGATAGTAGAGGTACTTTAAACCTATTTTTTATTCTTTGATTATGTATGCATTGGGAATAAATTTGGCTTACTATTAATGGTTGTTGTAGTAGCTTATTCCCTACACTTTCCTGAGATCCTGTGATAGAGCGCAACTAGAGAAAGGTTTTTTTCTTTTCTTTATTTAGGGTCAGCAATGAATGCTGTTTAAAAATAGATTAACAAAAATTGCCAGAATTGCTGTTTTTTTTTGGCAATCTGCCTCCCAAAAAATGCAATAAAAGTGATCAAAATGTTGTGTATAACCAAAAAGAGTACCAAAGAAAACTACAACTTGTCCCACAAAAAACAAGACCTCATATACTTTGATGGACAGAAAGGCAAAAATGTTACAGGTCTTTTTTTCAAGTGTGTTTACTATGCAAAAGAAATGAAAACAGAAAAACCTCATATTTCTGTATTACCAGTTCTGCAGATTTGAAAATAGTTTTTTCCGTTTGTAACAATGTACGTTATTGAAGAAAATTAAAAAAGAAAATTGTTAAAAAAAATAGAAAAAGCTTACAAATTTGGTATTGCAATAATAATACAGACTCAGAGAAAACACTTTTTGTGTTATTTATATTACACAGTGAATGGCATAAAATCAGAGAAAAAAATAAAGAAATGGATGACTTTCTGATTTTTTTTCCATCACTCTTCCCTCAAATCGAAACCATGCCTACATTACCAGCCCAGGCCAACCCTGACTGCTTCCTGCTCCATATACACCAACAGCCGTCATTAGAACAGCTGAACAGTCTATCTTGAGGATAGGTTATCAATTGTGTAGAGGTGGAAACCCTTTAAAGGAGATGTCCCGCGCCGAAACAGGTTTTTTTTTTTTTAAACCCCCCCCCCCGTTCGGCGCGAGACAACCCCGATGCAGGGGTTAAAAAAACCACCCGCACAGCGCTTACCTGAATCCCGGCGGTCCGGCGTCTTCATACTCACCTGCTGAAGATGGCCGCCGGGATCCTCTGTCTTCATGGACCGCAGGGCTTCTGTGCGGTCCATTGCCGATTCCAGCCTCCTGATTGGCTGGAATCGGCACGTGACGGGGCGGAGCTACACGGAGCTACACGGAGCCCCATAGAGAAGAGGAGAAGACCCGGACTGCGCAAGCGCGGCTAATTTGGCCATCGGAGGGCGAAAATTAGTCGGCACCATGGAGACGAGGACGCCAGCAACGGAGCAGGTAAGTATAAAACTTTTTATAACTTCTGTATGGCTCATAATTAATGCACAATGTACATTACAAAGTGCATTATTATGGCCATACAGAAGTGTATAGACCCACTTGCTGCCTCGGGACATCTCCTTTAAGGTGAAAATAAGCCGGTCACCAAGGCGTTAATACGCCTATTTGTATTTAAATGCATACTGCACATGAAAACATCTAGGAAACTTTTATTTGTGGGAAAGGTCCTTTAACAGCTGCATTTTTTGAGCCCGACCTAACTCACCCATTCCGGCACGCATTACCATGTACTTTCTTGCCCTGTAATACGCACCAAGAATATAATGCGCTTTTTCCTGTGTGCGTTTTTTCACGCTAGTTGTGTGAGCAGCAACATGGCTGCTTATGGGAGATTGGTACAGGATATTCTGTGAGCAAAACACACAATTGGAATACGCTGTACCGACAGACTCGCGTGAGCCTGCCATAGTGCTCATAGGTACTATGAATTAAGCACTATAGTTTGGGGGTCTGTTGCAGATTTTGCATCGAGGCCCAGCAGCTTCAATTTATACCTCTGCCAACAGTGTTTATGTAGCAAATGCCTAAATGTGCAGTTAACCAGTGGGAAGCAGATGTTTATTCTCCAAGGCACTGCACTGGTTAAATTAACAACTTGCTTGGTACTATAAATTACACTATTCACCACTATTTCCATATAATCTCTATTGTGTCTGTATTCTCAGCAATCTGTTTCATCTTGTTCTACATTATTTACACTGACTGTACTGGCAGGACAAAGAATTGTTGGCACCCAAGGCACAGGATGTGGAACAGCTCTCATTATGTGAAGGCTCAGCACATAACCATGGGATAATCACATAGCACGGTTTGTATTTAAGCTTCTGGGGGATCTTATAGGATTAAATGCATTTAACTATGACATGAAATGTAAATTGTGTGTTAGTAGATTCAGAGCTGCTACAAAAGAAAACACTAATCTTACTGCAATTTGAATAATAACATTTAGTGTTGGACGGGTTACCCTTAAATACATTATACCCAAGGCTCCTGCCCGTTCTGCCTAACCCTTGCCTCAACAATGCTCTTCATTAAAAACTATTCCGGGTATTCTAGCCTCAGATAATTTGTAGTCAGTAGATTTGCTGCAAAACTTTGAGAATCTTTGTCAGAAATAATTCACTGATTATATATACCACTCTCACCATTGGAATATGGGGTTTCACAAAGGGTAAGAAAATCCACAATTTGATAATCCATTTCCAGGACTGCTGTGCTTTTTCCATGCATGACTGTTAAACAAGGTCTTCTTCCCGCTGTGTCATATGCCAGACCACCCGAGAGAATAATAAAAGGCTCCCTAAAACAAGAAAAGCACGTTATAATGAACTAGACACAAATGGACAATAATATTTTTATTTTATATATATATATATATATATATATACACACATACACATACATATACATACACATATATATATATACATACACATACATATACATATATACATACACATATATATATACATACACATATATATATATACATACACATATATATATACATACACATACACACATATATATATATATATATATATATATATGCATATATACATACATATACACACATACACACACACATATATATATTACAACCTCAGGAATAAACGGCATGAAGCAGCAGAGCTTCACAACATATAAAAGAGGCATTGATTTCGTAAACCGAACATATATTCTGTAGAGGAAGAAGGTTAAGACTTGGCATATTTCAGAAAACACACTGTAAAGTCTCATTGCAATATTAGCAACATGGCCTAATGTGGTGCATGTTTATGCGGGTCACACTGAAAACTGAAGGTGACATGCTATCATTGAGGTCAACACACTGATGCCACTTGAATTGGATTCTCATAGAGCCAAGCATGAGGCAAGTACACTGTGACTGTAATTAATGCGTATCAGACTAGAGCGGGGGGGGGGGGGGGGGGTGCGTGAACATAGATCGGTATGTAAATTGTGAAGCCACTGTCACAGAGCACAAAATTACAATCACTATTCAAAGGGATTGTACAGTTTTTTTTTCTTACAGTATGCTTGCCACATTGTTTATGAATATAAGTGCTAAATTCAGGAAGGAGTTTTGTTCTATACAACTACTTGTAAAACTGTAAGCAGCCCTTGTCAAATTACATATTCTATTCTTATGAAAAGACAATGTGCAGAAATGAGTAAGATTTCAGTGTAGCGCTACAGAGTTTAGGTTAAGAAAAGGTCATTTGAAAAAGGGTGCCCAAATACTTGCATAAAGCTGTTAATATACTACGCTGACACATTTCCAGATAAGTGCCAAATCACACTTAAATTAGAGCTTTCCATCTTTCTGTTTTGGAGCAGATAAATGGAACTAAAACAGAAATAAAGGTCTCCGTTTAATTCCCTGTTGATTTCAATGGGTTTACAAAAATGGTAAGCAAACGCAAAACTTTCAGTTTGCTTCCGTTTTTCAACTGAATAAATAGCATTGACTCCTGGGTTAGGAGAGAACCCAACCTGCTGCCGCTAGATTGCTTCAGCAGCAGCTTTAAACCCATGCCAAGTTTTTACCATCAGCTGGGAGTAAAGCCCAGGACCATATATTATATATGGTGCTCAGTCCTAAATGGGTTAGTATTTGATTGGTGGGCGTCTGACTCCCAACGCCTAAATCAATACGCAAATAGTTGGGATTGACAAAGCACTGTGCCAAATAAAGTAGGCATGCAGATATCCACATTAAGCTAGAAAGTAATTTAGCATCCTACTAATATCAAGAAACATAAGTAATGTTAAGTCAAATTGGCCAAATCACCTTAAGGGTACATTCACACGAACGTATATCGGCTCGGTTTTCACGCCGAGCCGATATACGTTGTCCTCATGTGCAGGGGGGGGGGGGGGGGAGGCTGGAAGAGCCCAGTAGCAGGAACTGAGCTCCCGCCCCCTCTCTGCCTCCTCTCCACCCCTCTGCACTATTTGCAATGGGGAGAGGCGGAACGGGGGCGGGGCTAAGTACCGGGAATTAGCCCCACCCCCGTTCCGCCTCTCCCCATTGCAAATAATGCAGAGGGGTGGAGAGGAGGCAGAGAGGGGGCGGGAGCTGAGTTTCTGCTCCTGGGCTCTTCCAGCCTCCCCCCCTGCACATGAGGACAACGTATATCGGCTCGGCGTGAAAACCGAGCCGATATACGTTCGTGTGAACGCACCCTAAAGCTGCATTCGCTGGGCGTTTATTGTAGTTTTTAAACCCAATTAAAAACTGCTTTTAAAAAATGCACACAGCTTTTTAAACACTGCATGCAGGTTTTTTTTTAAACTACCATATACACTGTATATTTATAAAAAAGACACACAGTTTTTAAAAATACATGCGCGTTTGTGATGCAGCCTAAAACCTATTTGCCAATTCCATCTGTTATTGTCTGGTGTGAATGTGACGGTCTCGGTTCACAAAAGTAAAATACCACTTTATCTATGTGCAAGAATAATGAAAGGAAATATATCCTCTACTTACAATTACACCAACACTAAAGGCCCATTTACACCAGCCGATCGTTTTAGCGATAATCGGTGTGTGTAATAAATGTGTGCCCATTGTGCACTCTTCGGGCACTGCTAGCTGATCGTTAAATTAAGTCCGACTTAAAAATCGATGGTCAGCCTTATCAGCAGTTCTCCATGAGGAGTGCTGATAGCATGGTTTCCCGCATGAGAACAAAGGATCTGAACGCAGATAATAGCCCTCTCGCTATTAACTGCATTCAGCGAAGGCTTCATTTGCACGCTAATAAGCAATTAAGTAGCTGAGTAGCCACTTAATAGTTTATGCAAAATGATAGCTCAAAGCTGTCACAAACTATCGTTTGAGTCATCATCTGCTGGTGTAAACTGGCCTTTATATGTGCAAACTAATCCTTATGACAGAAGAATTTAAAGAATACTCTGCTTGATTGTAGAATATTATAGAAAGACCTAGATAAGTTAGGATGATGGGCAAGAATTGTAAACTAAAGGATCTAGGCCTCAGAAATAGTATTACTGAATACACATTCAAGGGGATATGTCAAGAAACAAAATCTTCTTTGAATAGACTACCAGAATACATCCCTGTTAATACAAACAATCCCTGTTCTACAACATTGCTACCCAGTTTACTCTCCCCTCTGCAGCTCCCAGGGGTGCATTGCATATTGACACTCTCTGTAGTCTGCCCCCATAGTTGCTCCAATCTTCAAGCCAGTGGGAAGCTGCTGCACATGCCATCACTGAATGCTGGAGAAGGTGTACACGCATTTTGGAGACAGAAGAAACAACTGGGACTACAGACAGTAATAATGTACTAGACACCCACAATCTGTAAGTTACCCCCCTCCTGTGTATAAGGGATAACTTGAAATTCTGGTACAATCCCTTTAATAAAAGTAGGAAGCAGTAATGAAGATTCATCCAGTCTGTAAAATACCATCTATAGTTATGTTACAAACCAAGTACCCTCAAGGACAAAAGTTATAAAGGCCTGTTCACACCATCATCAGAGGCTCCATTTTAAGCTTCCATCACAGATACTGTCAGATTTGGCAGTAAACACTCTTCTGTCGGTTAAAACAATGGGCACCACAATGGAACCCCATAAATTATAAGTCAGTTAAGCCTGTGATGGTGATGTTGGTGCCTGTTGGGTGATAGATGTAGCAAAGCGTTTTGAATTCAGTGTGGAAGCATAGCAAAAAGTTTTCTTTTTTTTGATGCTCCGGACAGTTATATAAAATATGTCCCCAACCAAAAGCATTTGATACAGTACATACATACAGTACTGTGCAAAGGTTTTATGCAGGTTTGGAAAAAATGCTATGCATGTTGAAACACAGTCATTAAATGAAACAGAAACAGCTGTGCAGGAGGCTTAAAACTTGGCAAGAAACAGTCAAACTCTACTACATAGGTGAGGTTGTGGAAGACAGTTTTATGTCACAAGTCATACACCATAGTAAGACTGAGCCCAACAATCAGACACAAGGTGGTTATACTGCGTCAGTAAGGTATATCTCACGCAAAGATTTCTAAGCAGACTGAGGTATCTAGATGTGCTGTTCAAGAAAAGGGCAACATTGAGGACCGTAGACACAGTGGTCGGCCAAGGAGACTTAGTGCAACAGATGAAAGACACATCATGCTTACTTCCGTTTGGAATCAGAACTGTAAGAAGCCAGCAGGACCTAGGTACACCTATTTACTACTCAAAGAAGCCTGGATGGAAGTGTTCTTCAAGGAAGCATAGCAATTCATATCCCCTTGAGTTGAGAAACACGGATCTAGATTACTGCTAGTTGGCGTTACACAGGTACTTTTCTTTACACAAGAAATTTATAAAAGGCCAATTCAAAAAGTATGAATATTTTCTTGCATTAATGGTATAGAATACTTGGAAAGTTACATAGTCGTGGCAATGTGGGGTTAAATATATGAATTAGAGAGTGTTTTTCTACCATAAGTACAATGTATTGGACTGTTTACATTATCTCCATGGAAGGGTATGCAAACATATAGGTTACTGAAAAAGCTAAATACTTTTTTCATCCGAAAGGCTAAGCACTTGGTATGACAGGAACAAACAGAACGAGGAAAGCAAATGTTACCATTATGTACAGGGTTTTTCTAATCATCAAACCACTGGTGGCTTTTTTATATCTAACTGTGCATGGTTTATTTATAACGAATTTAACATTCCAACATCCATTTATATACTTTCCTTAGAATCTAGCTTGCTGTATACAGCCACTAGAGTCAAGCACAACTGAGGTTTTACAACAACTAACCGCATAAGAAAAGCAGGTAAAACCATATAGAAGGTTATAGATTATATATAGAATATAGAATATTTCTAACATATAATTTAAAATAATGCAGCAGGGCATGGAAAGGTGCAGAAAAATACATGTGTTATGTTTTGTGTGAAAGGCTAAAACAGTTTCCAAGGAAACCCCCGTGACAGTGGAGGTCCCTCACTCCAAGAAGCACTGTGGCAGTTAAAGCAATAACCACAGAAATCTTATCTATGAAAAACAATGAAAACTTCTCAAACTGCAATCAGTCTATTGTTAAAAAGACCTATTCAAAAGATGCCTTTATATCATCACTAGTTGTCTATGTTGACTGACGGTCAAGTATACCCTACCGTAAAGGCAAGTCTAAACTTCGGCAACTACTTTCATATACCTCTGTATGTACGGTTATATTGACAATACAGTCAAACTTCATTAGGTTTGAACCTTCTGGCTAAGAACCTCTACTAATGTATTTCCATCCTGTTAGATTACCTTTGATTTGGGGTGTCAATAAAAACTAGACAAAGTTGATGGAAACAGACAATCTCAACTAAAACAATCGTTTGGATAAAAATGTAACAATGAATGGTGGTTTTAGCTGAGTGATGACAGACCATCATCTGGTAATCAGTTGGCCACGCTTTAATTTTTTCATCCGATGATCCAACCAAAGAGGCATTTTTCATGCTCAAATGATCTTTCGATGACAGAATGTTTTCAGAGAGATCTTTTGTCTGTCACCGGGTGTCATTGACCATGTATCACCAATTTCAACAACTATAACAGCCAATATGGACTAAAATGTCTATAACTGGGCCTGCGAAACCTGACAAGAGTTTGTTTATTGGTTGTTCATCCATCAACCTACTTCTGTCTAATGTATATGGCCAGCATTACTCTACTACTAAAACAAAATAACTGTTGATTCTACTAAAGAAATCTCTACCCACCACAGAGAAGACAGACAGAGTAGTCCAATGTTTATCTTGCATGGACCTTTTGTTATAGGAAATCAGACAGGCTTGAAATATGAAATATTACTCCGGGGGGACATAGAACAGCTGTATGCAATTATCACTTATGTAAAGCTTGGCCGTACAGCTCAACTTGCCTATTTGGTGGAATCAACTGGCTGTCGAACATTGTTGGAATCCTATCATTTGTTTCCCACGGAGAATGGTTTGATGGCAACTTATTCCCCTCTCCCAATGAAAAACACACATGCTTGGCTGAGCGTGCATGTTTACAGGGTAGATAGGAGAAACAGCTGTCAGGCAAATAAGTGTTAGGAAAGTTAAATGTACCACCCCCGGAAATCTAGATGTTAAATTGTACCCTATTTCCAAACTTTTCTGTGCAGTAACTGTGCAGTTTTTTGTAAGCAGCTTCCTGTCAGCCAAACAAGTTCTCTTCAGGCCAATATCTTGGACATGTGGCCAAATGTCTGTGATTTCCTCTGTCAGTTCTCCTGTCAACTAGGTCACCATGAAATACCTTGTCTCCTCTCTTTAAATGGGTTTTCTGAGTTATTTCTTTTACATAGGTTTGCGCTGCCCATGGCGCTACAGCATCTGACAGTCAGCAGGCCTGCTACCATCCTGTAAACGTTCCGAGGCATGTGTATGGGATGTCATTGATGAAATCTGTCAGCTTTCAATTGGCTGCAGCAGTCACTTGGTAAACAGCCCAAGTGACTACTGCCACTGATGTAAATAGTGTGCTTCTAGCAGTGCGCAATAGCAGGTGAGAATGTGTGTTTTAAACACAACTAGTCCCCCCACTGCAAATAATTATCTATGCCAGAAAACCCCTTTAAGTACAAAAGAACATTCCAGCTTGAATCTTTGCTTTGTATGTGCCTAATATCCCTCTAAGCCTATGACAGAAAGCATCTTCTTGCTTTAAATCTTTGATTCATGTGACTTATCTATTTTTTCTTCATTCTCTTGTCACCAGTTTTGATTGTGTTGTGAAATTGCTTTTCATATTCTGTGCTATAATAAAGGCAATTTTATGCCTCAATAGTGAAATCATTATGTTACATGGCCTGACAGCAAAGTGATATCTATATGCTTTTTTTTCATCATTTCAATTTGATTTGCCAAGTTCTGTAAGTATAAATCATTTCTTTTAGATATCATACAATAGTTTTCAAAAATTAAAAAGCATAAAACCTAATTTCTTATATATTGTTAGCAATCACTACAGTGAGGGGTCCAAAAATCTGCCGTCTGATATGCTAACGTGTATCTTCTATTCCTAAACTGTGGCTTTCAATTCAAGCTGCAAAACAATGCAGGTTTCATCAAACGACGGATCCCAGCGGCACGTGTCAGACACGATTGGCTTACCATGGGCTCTGTTGGAGTTTATATAGCTTTGACTGCAGCAAATCATATCTGTTGGAGCCTTCAACATAGGTTTCATCAGAGCCTAAATTGTAATGTATTTTCTATTTTGGATTGTAATGAAAACTCAAGGACCACAGTATCCATATAATGGTTGTTTCTTTTATTAGTCACCCATGTGAAATGTTCCAAGTGCTTATTAGCAGTTTCTCAAGCATGCTTGTGCCCGAGAACTAGGGCTGGATCCACACCTCATGCTGAGGACTACCATATACAGTACATCCTAAAGCGAAAAGCCACTGTTTAAGACTTTTTTCCCCACTCCTGTTCAGCGGTTCCACTGTATGCCCATTGGCCTCTCCAGTATATTTGATAGCACGATTACCACCAAGGACATGTTAAAACATAATAAAAAAATGTTGAATCTATAATCTTAGCTTTCAGAAGATATCTAAGTGCAACATTCAGGGTGCAGCATCGGTCTGAAGTTGGCAAGCGGGATGAAAAGTTTTACTGCCAGTTTTCTTTTTTCTCTGTAAAAAGGAAGCTTCATTGACAGCAAGAAAAAAATAGTCTGTTACGGTCATCCCTACCTCTGGAGGTGGTGAAACCAAATTTTTACTGAAATTCTAAGCGAATTACTCCAAAACTGCAATGTTTTTATCAAAATTTATTGCAAATTACAGCACCATAAGGCCTTAGTCACACGGGCGTTTTTTCGCGCGATTTGCGGATCGCATGACGGATGCGCATCCGCAAATCGCGTGACCAGGGCCAAAAAAAAAAAAAACGCCCGAAAAATCTGCTCCTAGCCGCGTTTCATTAGAAACGGGCCGGAGCGGTCCAGCGCATTGAATTCAATGGAGCCGGCAATACAGCCGGCTCCATTGAAAGCAATGCGCTGCGGGCGAGTGCGGGATGAATTGTCGGGAAGGGCTTAAATATATAAGCCCTTCCCTGCAATTCATCCAGAAAAGTGTAAAAATAAAAAAATATATATACTCACCTTATATTTTTTTTATTTTTACACTTTTCTGGATGAATTGCAGGGAAGGGCTTATATATTTAAGCCCTTCCCGACAATTCATCCTGCGCTCGCCGGCAGCCCATTGCTTTCAATGGAGCCGGCTGTATTGCCGGCTCCATTGAATTCAATGGGCAAACATCATTCTTCTCTGCCACAGCTGTTACAGCTGTGGCAGAGAAGAATGATTTGTTTAGTATATGTTCTCAATGGGGTCGGCGCTGCTGCCGCCGGCCCCATTGAGCGCATATAGAGAAGAGAACAGGAATCGCAGGTCGCAGATAGGTGCAATCTGCGATTTCTGTTCTATAATTTATCGGACGAGCGCATAAAAAGCGCTCATGTGTCTGATACCATTGCAAAGCAATGGTTTTTAAAAAAAAATCGCCGGACGCATGCGCAAATCGCGCGAAAAAACGCCCGTCTGACTAAGGCTAAAAGTGACAAAACGGTCACTGTGAATACACTTCAAAGTAGGGATCTCTAATACCTTCATCACTTACATAGATGTCCATTCTACCCATGAACATTCTACTTCCCTCAACACTGCTTCAACTGATAGACTGCCGTTATGATCTGCAGATCAGGTATATGCATGAAAAGTGTAATTTCTGAAACTCTCAGCTTAACCCCTTAGTGATGAAGCCTGTTTGCGCCTTAGTGACTGAGCCAAATTTTGGAAATCTGACGTAACTTAAATAACTCGGCAAAGGTTTTGCATATCCAAGTGATTCTGGCATCGTTATTTCGCCACATATTGTAACTCATTTAGATGGTAAAAATAGACCAATAGAATCTGTGTATATTTATTAAAAGTGCCAAAATTGGGAAAATTTGGAAAAAATTCTCATTTTTTTACATTTTCAATTGCAATATCTCAAATATGTGCAAACATACTGTACAATTTTTTTAAGATATATATTTCCATCTGTGAACTTTATTCTGGATGCACATTTGAAAAAAACTTAAAAAAAAAAAATATTTAGGAGACGTACAAATTTAACATTGTTAACACTTTGAGGAACATTTTGTTTTCCTACACCAAGCCAAGATTACAAAGGCTCATAGGTGTCAGAATGTTAGATACCCCCACAAATAACCCCATTTTAAATAATACACATCTTAATATATTCACTGAGGGGCGTCATGAACATTGTGACCCCACATTTTTCAGGAGTTAATGCAATTTAGAGCAGAAAAAATTTAATTTGATATTTTTGCAAACATGTCATTTTAAAGACAGTATTATTCGTGCACATGAAAATGAAGAGTTGCACCCCAAAATGGATACCCCTGTTTGTCCTGTGTTCCAAAACATACCCGTTGTGGCCCTAATATTTTATCCGCATGCAGAACGAGCCCTAAACTAAAAGGAGCAGCCGGTGGTTTTGAGAACAGAAATTTTGCTTAAAGGTGTTTTAGGCCCCATTGCCCACCTGTAGAGCCCTTGAGCGGCCAAAACGACAGAGAACTTCCACAAACCCCCCACCCCATTTTGAAAACTATACCCCTTAACGAATTCATCTAGGAGTCAACTGCATATTTTGACCCCACAGTTTTTGAATGAATCTAAGCAAAGCAGAAAGAAAAAAGTACGATTTTTTTTTGGCAATTGTGTCATTTTAAAAACAAGTTTTTTTGTACAGCACACATATGAATGAAGACTTGCACCCCAAAATCAATACCCCAGTTTGTCCTGTGTTCAGAGACATACCCATTGTGGCCCTAATCTTATGTCCGTGTGCACAACGGGGCCCAAACTGAAAGGAGCATTAAACTTCAACTTATTTAACTTTTCCGTGATCGTGATTGTCCATTGGATAATGGTGATCACGCAACCGGGGACCGCTCACGGCACCCCTCGGTCACTGCTCCAGGCTCTTGGCTACCTTTAGCAGCAAGGAGATTTTAAATTTCCTAGGTCCTCCCTAGCTACTGTGCTTACGTTTGCCATTTTGGTGACGGGTGCATGTGCTGAAGTTGGGGAAAGGTCCGTGGATAAAGATCCCATCAAAGGACATTGCCAGAGGCTTTAGGTAAGTAACTTTGACTTTTGTTTACTTTTACATGATCGCCATTATCGATCAGATAGCGGTGATCACGTGACCAGGGACCGCGTAGTGCAGCCCCCTGTGATATCTCCAGGCTCTCAGCTATGTTTGGTAGCCAGGAGCAGTGAGATTTTAAATTACGCTGGCAATCCACAGATTTTGCGCATGCATACGCAATTTTGGCGATGGGGCGTGCATAGAAGCCAGGGTAAGGTTCACGCATAAATCCGGGGGCCTTAGGTACATAATTTCATCTCCCCTCATGGATATGCGCGCATCTCCTTTCGGCTAAAATAGTCCTCAACCCACCTTTAGCATATGACAAATGGAAACAAGCTATTCCATCCCTCACACCCGAGGAGTGGCAGAACATTTCCGAATCCCATTTGGCAGTTTCCCCCGCCGTAAACAACAAATTCATTCAACTATACATAACGCACCAGGCCTACCTTACCCCTAGCCGCCTATACAAAATGGGCACCGCGTCTTCAAATACTTGCCACAGATGCCGTCAACCAGAGGCGAACTTCTGGCACTTGATATGGGAATGCCTCCAATAAATGAGTACTGGTCGGAAATTACTGACCTCATAAACGCACAACTACCTCCCCCACTGGCTATTGACCTAGACCCCAGGGTGGCGCTGTTTGGCCTACTGGAGGAGGAGGTGTGGCCACACCGCACCCGCACCTTTCTCGAAAAAGTGCTGTTCTTGGCCCGCAAGGTAATAGCCATGAAGTGGATGGCTGTGGAAACTCCTTCAATCCTACATTGGACCCAACTGGTAAATACCGTAACCTCCTACGAGAAAATCATCTACCAAAACCGAGGATGCCCGGCCAAATTTAGGAAAATATGGGGGATATGGATTGACTCCCACTCTACCTTACATATGGAATGAGCCTCGAGGCCCGATCTATACCCCCCCCCCCCCCAGACAAGTGTCAGCAGACCTACACTCTAGTTCTTCTATTAAGACCGAAATAAATCAGAGCAGAACCGGTTGGAAAAAAAGTTGTAAAGTTTATTGTCAAGTTATCTAGGAAATACAGTAACAAGATTTGCATCGATTAAATCATAACAGAAAATGTATATATGAATAAGGATATACCTAACAAAGTTTTCTTCATTCTGTATTTTGCAATGCCTTTTTCAAAAATAAAACGAATTTAAAAAAAGATAGTCACTCAATTAATGCAGCAGTAGTTGTATGTGAGCACTATGCTATCTTTGGCAATCCCATTGAAATGCAAGAAGCGAAAGTTCAAGCGCTTGCTCCAGCACAGTGCTACAGGCCACCACCTGTGCAGAAAAATTCTATCCAGCTGCATGAAAGTACATACACAGTCGGTTGTCGGGAATATTGCTCTGTAAGAAAATAAAGCAGCACAAATTGATGTGCCCCTTCTCATTTTAATGATTGGTGGGAGTTTTGGCAGTTGGACCTCCACCAATTAGTGATAGACTATTATAATGTAAGACAATAAATTGTACTAAAACATTGGGGCAGATTTAGGTCGACTGTACGCGGGCGGACTTGTATTGCGGAAGCCGGATTTCAAAGAAAAAAACCAAAAACAAAACTGTGCTGCGAATGTACAACGGCTTGCCGTGCGGACCATTCACAGTAGAGCCGGCAAAAAAAAGCAGGTACATGCTGATGCCAGCTGGGCAAAGGGCCAGATCCCGCTGCAGGCTCACGCATGCAGAATTCGACCTGGTTGTGTGCAGCCAGCCTTACTAAGATAAATGCACCAGAATTCTAGTTCAATTTGCTCTAAAATGTGGCTTACATGTCTTGCACCACATTTATTATGTGCTTTAGGCCCCCTGCACCCAGGCAGAAATTCTGCGGTGGAATTTCCAGCAGAATTTCCACCCGTGCCCGCTGCCATAGGAGTGCATTAGAAAATGCAATCCTATGCACACAGGTGCGATTTGTCCGCATGAAAACACACGCGGAAAACAAATCGCGACATGTTCTATTTCTGTGCGGGCCTCGCAGAGGTCCGCACAGAAACGCCAGTGGCGACGGAGCGGCTTCGCTCTGCGCATGCGCCGGCTGGCTGGCAGCCAGTGCATAGCCGAGAGGGAAGACATTGGGAGCTGGTGAGCTGCAGGTCTCTGTAGGGGCATGGGTCCACATCCTGTCTGCTGGCGGCCTTAGACAATTTCTGCGTCTTGATCAACAAAGAGCATGGCTTATCTAAAAAGGACTCTGGCTTCATGGGAATGGGGCATGTCCTAATTGTGATACTGTGCACCAAAATTTGTATGCAAAACTTTGGAGCAAACTAAGCTAATCAGTACGTGGTGTAAACTTGGACGAAAGTGTTTAGAGATGCACCAAATTTATCATCTAGCATGAGCCACTGTGATAATTTTGATTATACTATTAGTCAGAATTAGTAGTTTTGCTCTACTTGCCCCTAGCCGAATTTGAATTTGGCTAAACCATTGTGATTTCTTTATGCGGTTTTATGGTTTTTTTTTCATAAGATCATATATGCACCTCACAAACAAAGTATTAGTTGACTTCAGATGCCACTGTCCTCTCTCCAAATTTGAAATCATGTTCACTTTGTGCAAAAAGAGGAACAGGAAAAGTCCAAACTAATGATAGCTGCATCTAGCTTCTAATGTACCGGATAGCCTCACAGGGCATTCGTAATTTTCTGCCAAAATGTTAATGTCATGTGCAATTGTGTACAATAAAGTACAAAATAAGGGTTTGTTTCCACCAAACGATTTAGCGTTTGAATGAGCGAACGATGCCAGAGTTCGCTCGTTTGCTTGGGCGTCCTATTTATACAAGAACGTCCACACGTAATAACGGACTACAACAGATCTAAAATGTTGGTCAACTGTCAATCTCTTTTGATCCTTTTTTTAACTAACAAAAGAGTAGTTCTCTAATATTAATATAGTATTAGTTTCCATCTCTTCTGGGCCCGTCCTGTTGTGTACAAAATCAACATAATGTTTTTTTCTTTTAAAAAAAATGAGGTTCTACTAATGAACATCAGTCTTTTCAATGTCTACGCCTCTCTTTCTACTTGATTCCATTCTCCTATGAAAGCAATGACAGAATTAAACTATTAAAAATGAAGGTACATTGGCAGATCATCTGTCTGTCCCAATTTGAGAGAATTAGTGATGCTTCTTATTCCATTAACTGAATATATAGGTTAGCCTTTAAAAATGGAGCATACTGCCCTGTTGGTGCTATGATCATTATGATCTGATTGGCTATATCAAAGAGTGTCAACAAAGACAAGACTGTTGACCCTATGACTGGTTAGCACAGTTAACTTACAGCTACTAGGTTTTAAACCCAACCACCCAACTAGAACATTTGCACAGACTTTGTATCTTCTTTCTGTGTGCGTTTATTCCATGCTAATTAGTTTGCTACCAAACTGGCCCTAGTGTGTGTGCTTGAGATAGAAAAATTATATTGTGAGCCTCAACAGGACAGAGCTGGATGTGGGTGCATTCTAAACGCTATATATATTATAGGAATGTAATCCCAAATATGCCCAATAGGGTTTTTTGGGACAGGTTTTGTGTGGAAATCTCCAGCAGAGAAGGGGTTTCTGTTATTTAATCAGTCAACAGAAAACCTGCAGAATAAAAAACCTCCCATGTTCTTGAGTGCTTGGTCCATGAGGGGTCCATTTACCGATCCATTACAGAAGTCTGGGTCCACAGTGAAGCTCCTACTGCAACTAAGAGACCAACGAGTTTGGCAGGGGTAGAGATTGATGGGCATTGTGTTCTGCTAAGGCAATAGGTCTGTGTGATAAACCAAGGCAAGCCTTATGTTAGTTAGCAGCTAGACGGCTAGGAAATGTTTCTTCCTACATGTAAACTGTGATGATTAACAGTGTGAAGATTGTATGTTTGCTGCCGATCTACTGCAAACAATTGCTGAAATACTAGTTTTTACTAAAATTCTGGTCTGGAAGTCCCTCTGTTCTGTGCTGCTATCCATCCGGTGGAGAAAAGATTACGGTCCCGTGAGTTCAATATCCCTAACTTGTCACAATATATTTAAAGCAAACTATATAAAGATGAAGATTGATTGTTAAAAGCCAAATATATCCTAAAGTGGCCTCCTTCACTGCATAAAGGACATTATACTGCTGCACAGGCTATGGCAGAACAAGCAATTCTACATTATTTAACTAAGTGTAACCAAATGTAAGGTAAAAGCAATTGCAACACTATTTAATAGCAATTTGTAAGCAATTATGCATCAATGTAAAAAACTGTAACCCCCAGCAACCATTCACCCCTAGTAGTGAGGTTTTGGACAAGGAAAGAAATGCCTCTGTGGCCAAGAAAGACTAGGCACAGAAAAGCAGACATGACAAGTTACAGAGATAAATAAAGAACACTCTTTAGGATTAGATTTTTTTCTAAATCAAATCAATCAAATTGCCACACGTATAACTAATAATAAGAACAGTATATCGGTAAGGGCGGCTTCATAGAGTGTAATTTGCTAAGGCTATCGTTTCTACTTAACTAGAAGTTGTATGAGCAGACTTATAAGACCATCCATGCTCCCCGGGGGAATATGCAAATAAGGAAGATGGAACAATACCTCTGCAGCACCACCTTTTGGAAAGCAGAATTCCTGCAAGCCAATGTCAGACCCTTAGACTAGTGTTTCTCAAACTCCAGTCCTCGTGGACCCACACAGGTCATGTTTTCAGGATATCCTATAGTAAGAACACCTATGGCAATGTCTGAGGCACTGACAATAATTACGTCACCTGTGCAATACTAAGAAAATCCCGAAAACATGGCCCGTTGGGGTCCATGAGGACTAGAGTTTGGGAAACACTGTTTTAGACAAAGCTTATAACAATGAAGGGGAATTGAAAACCTAGCCAGAATCAATACATATACAGCTGTTTCAGGAGTTTAGCTGCCTTTCCCACTGTAGTGTAATTACATATAATTAAAGGAGATGTCCCGCGCCGAAACGGTTTTTTTTTTTTTTTAACCCCCCCCCCGTTCGGCGCGAGACAACCCCGATGCAGGGGTTAAAAAAACCACCCGCACAGCGCTTACCTGAATCCCGGCGGTCCGGCGTCTTCATACTCACCTGCTGAAGATGGCCGCCGGGATCCTCTGCCTTCGTGGACCGCAGCTCTTCTGTGCGGTCCACTGCCGATTCCAGCCTCCTGATTGGCTGGAATCGGCACGTGACGGGGCGGAGCTACACGGAGCCGCTCTCTGGCACGAGCGGCTCCATAGAAGACTACAGAAGACCCGGACTGCGCAAGCGTGGCTAATTTGGCCATCGGAGGCCGAAAATTAGTCGGCACCATGGAGACGAGGACGCCAGCAACGGAGCAGGTAAGTATAAAACTTTTTATAACTTCTGTATGGCTCATATTTAATGCACGATGTATATTACAAAGTGCATTATTATGGCCATACAGAAGTGTATAACCCCACTTGCTGCCTCGGGACATCTCCTTTAAGCATTCGGCCAGCAAACATCAAATGGTTTATCAAACTTTTGCTCCGACATACTGATAATAATCAACAATGCTGGCAAGGTCAGATCGGAGATACAAGATGTACTCGTACTTGTAGATTTGCCTATGCTACAACACATCAACAGCTTATTTTTTAATATACTGTGATATCTTTTAATTACCCAGGTAACTAATTTCCACTGTACATGCAAACACTCAGATATGTAAAATCTATAATCGGATATTCCTTAATATTAGCACAACACTTTATAAAGTTACTCTCATGGAGGGTTTATAGGAATTGGTTTCAGATAGCCAGTGAAACAAACACACATTTCCCATATGGTTTTAAAGCTCCAGTGACTGCTGAAATCACCGCAGGGGATAGACTGCCACATCACACATACAGGGCTTCCTTGTTCATGACCAGCTTGTAAACAGCACAAAACGTTTTGAAAGTAGATGGGTATTCCAACCTAAAATCCACTTTTAGCCCCATCCATATAAAAAAAAACCTAAAAGTATCTTTTGCTTCAATTCACAATTCATTATGAAAAATAAAATCCAATGCTTTCTCACATAAGACTATAACAGTTTGAGTAAAATATATACCCCATATGAACACTAATAAGCACTCACAGTCTATTTATCTGCTGTGCAGATAAATATACGGTCTGCTATGAACTCTATACAGCGCTTTACTCCTGTAGGGCGTCCTGTGGATAGAAGTCTATGAACTAAACAAACAATCCCACATTGTTCAGGGATCAGAGCATCAGCCATCTTCCAATTGTTGTTACAGCCAAGTTCAACTAAAAGAGCACACATTGTGCCCCAAGAGTGTCTTATATGCTTGGTACCAAATCTATGGGTTTTAAAAAATTTTTTTTGCCATAATTTGTTTTTAAAAAAAAAAGAGAAAAGGGGGCATAGCTTCACAGAAGGATTGCAGTTTCAGAGGAAAGGGGTGTACCTGTTCATCACCATACAATGAAAAGTTGCACCAAATTCTGATTCAAGAGCCAGTGTTCACTAAGCCAAGTAATAGCTGGTATAGAGCTTGACAGAAGAGTCTAAAGATTGTAACTGTTTGCTATGAGATAATTTACGTTAATGTAAATGGTTTATGGAGTTAGAACATTTTATTATATGTGAAATCCATTTATAAATTTCAATAAAAAAAGAGATTTAACAAATAAAAAAGAAGAGTCTAAAGATGCGCCAGATTTAACATCCAGCATGAGTCACTGTGATAAATCTGGCGCAGTTTCAGGCGGTTTAAGCCTGCACTGTCTTATTGTTAGACAGCACTAGTAAATTTGCTGCATTGTTTTCAAAATATAAAGTACTGATTACACAATACAGTATTAGTTCCTGGCCCAATATCTGATATTAATGAAAATACACATTGACAGACCAGCATAGGATATTCATGCTTCTATTTTAACCCTTCAGAAACCAGCCTATTTTGTGCTTTAAGGACTAAGTGATTTTTATCATCACATTCCTAGAGACATAACTCGTTCTCATAGCCATATGCGGGCTTGTTTTTCTTTTCTTTTTTTGGGGGGGGGGGGGAGGGGTGCAAGTAGTATTTTTTAATAGTCACACTCGGACACGAAAATGTACTGTTAACTTTTATTGCATTTTTTTTGGGGGGGGGGGGGGGAGGGGGTAAGTGGAAAAACTTGCAGAAATTCTGCCATTGTCTTTGGGTTTTGTTTTTACAGCGTTCACCATTCGGTAGAAATAACATGATAATTTTATTATGCTGATCAACGTGATTACTGCGATACCAGGTTTATATAGATTTTTGGTACTTTTTTTACTACTTTTGCACAATAAAATACATTTTTAACCCCTTAAGAACCAGGCTGTTTTGTACCTTAAGGACCAGACACTTTTTAGGGATTTTACTCCTGTGGTAGTTTAACTGCCCTATTCTTTTTCCTTCAGCTACCAAAATTATTTTTGCTGCGTTTTCTTTTCTGTGACATATAGAGCTATTTTTTTAGTATCTTGTTTACTGACTTTTTCCCCCCTTTTTTTGTTTTATTGGGGGTAAAAAGCTAAAAAAATTTTTTTTTAACATTTAGTTTTTTTTTAAATTAGCATATTAACGCTAAGATAAAGTAATAGAACAGGTTCCTCATTTTGTTTGACGTTCTTATATATAATATGTATGGTTTTGGTTTACAGGGAGCATATGGTGACTGTTTTGGTTGGCGTCGGCTTTGGGTTATTTTCCTTCTTATGTATATATTGTTGTTGTATTCTGTAATTTTTATTTACTGATGTATGTAATCTTTTTACTATCTATGTCCCCCATGACATCATATAAGACCTCCTGGGGGACATTCACATGCTTTTTTGGGTTTTTTTATTTGACATTTTTCCACTATAGCTGGGGCATCCATAGGAGCCCCAGTTACAGGGGAAAACATCCCTTGTAGTGACATTAGTCACTGGCAGAAGTGATCAGTGTCTTCTGTGACCTTGTAGCTCTGCTGTAGCAGGGAATTCCAATGGTCACATGACCTCCGTGCTCCGGTAGTGGAAGTTACACTTCTGCTTTTACCTTTCACTCATTAAGCGCTGTGTACTCGGGGGAAGGAGAAGACAAAAAGGGTTAAAAACCCCTCCTGCCTTCTCCTTCGGTTTATCAGCTGTCACTAACAGCTGACAACCAGTCCTGCTTCTGATTAATTGCAGAGCAGGAGGCTTAAATCCCCGCCGTAAATTTACATATGACTGGGATTTAAGCCTGGGACGAGGCGCCGTAAATTTACAGTGCCTGGCTCAAAACGGGTTAAGGAAAAACAATTGATTCTGCATCGACCGATTCAAGACACAGAACATTTTTATTATGTAGCAACAGAGCTTGGCAAGGTCTTGTTTTCGTGGAAAGAGTTGTAGTTTTTATTGGTATTGGCTTGAGGTACATCTGATTTTTGGATAGTTTTTCATTTTTAGGCAAACAGAAGAAAAAAAAAACAACAATTCCAGTGATACTTTTTTAAACTATTTTTCTGACATTCACCAAGCGAGATATATGAATGTGGTAATACCTATTTATGTGTTGTTGTTTTTTTAATTTCTTTTGGTATTTTATCCATTTAACACACTTTTTTGGTGCATATTTTTATTTAGACTTGATTTAGCTTTTTTAAATTAAACTTTATTGAATTTTTTTAGCTGCTATTTGGTAGTCCCTGAAGGGGACTTGAAGATGTGATTGTCCGATAGCTGTAATAGTACACTGCAATACTTATGTAGTGCATTATAACATGTCAAACAGAGACCGAAGTCTACTAGACTAATTAAGGTGAATGGTACTGTTCTGTACAGGGTTCTGTCTTGATACAGCTTTCTGCAATTTATAAGAAACTCCAAGACAGAAAGACACTGTGTACAACGAAACAGTGTGTGAATCAAGCCTTAGAGGTTTTGATTCCTGTACACAGTCCGGATCCCCAGGTTTTGCTTATGTTGAAATCAGTAGCATTGTGAAGTTCCACAATTACCACATCTGGAAGGCAATCTCTGTAAAAGCCCATTTACACAGAGCGATGATCGCTAAAAAAGAGAAAAAAAAAATTGCTAAAAGGCAATAGTTTTAGCGATAATCGTTGAATCTAAATGTGCACCCATCGTGCACTGCTAGCTGATCGTTAAGTTCAGTCCAAGCTAAAAAATCGACATTGAGCCTTAGCAGTTCTCCACGGGGAGTGCTGATAGCATTGTTTCCCACTGGAGAACAAATGATCTGAGCGCAGATAATAGTCTCAGGCTATTAACTGCATTCAGCTAAAGGCCCATTTAGACACAACGATAATCGCTCAAAAGATGTCGCTCAAGCGACTTTCGAGCGATCATCGTTGTGTCATTTACAGTGCAAGATGATCGCTCAAGATGATCGCTCACCTTGAACTGCCAGGGGAGGATGCAGAACACAAGTGCAGTGTCCCAGCTTGTCTTCTGCATACAGCCGTTTCCCCACTCCGAGCGCCCGGCTGTTACACAGCCGAGCACTCGGAGCAGAGGATGCAGAAGACAAGCCGGGTGTCCCCGCTTGTCTTCTGCATCCAGATGTTTTCTGCACGGAGCGCCCGGCTGTTATACAGCCGAGCGCTCCATGCCACGTATGGAGAACAGAGCTGGACCACTCTGTTCTTCATACCCAGCCTGTTATCAGGGAGAGGGATACAGCTGAAACAATAGTATCATCTATATCCCACTGTGAATCCCTGATAAGGCTCATCGTTGTCTTTCAGCACACTGAAAGACGACAATGAGCGATGGGGTAACGAAAACTGCACGATGTAAGTGCAGTTACACACAGCGATTATGGCTCAAAAGTCGGCTTTTGAGCGAATTTTGAGCGATAATCGTTGTGTCTAAATGGGCCTTAAGGCTTCATTTGCACACTTAATTGCTCTTAAGTAGCTGAGTAACTACTTAAAAGTTTATGCAAAACGATCGCTCAAAGCTGTCACTCAAACTGTCGTTTGAGTGATCTCTGAGCGATCATCGGCCTGTGTAAACCAGCCTTAAGACAGAAAATTGTAGTTTTTCTTAAATGCTACAATAAAGAAATATCTATTATATTTAGCGTAATGATCTTGCTCCGCTCCTGCACCACCATTCAGGTTTCAGTGACATTGCATCCACAGTGGTGTAAGGTCATTTGTCCATATCATCCACTCATAGCAGGCATAAGTAATATTTCATCCAGAACAACAAAGTCCTCTGACAGCAGATGAGTGGTATTGTGACATACGCCAAAAAAACTGCAGCCTGTTTTGATAAAGGTAGAAGATTAGAATTTTAGAACTTTAATCTACTTAACTAATTTAATCTTTTCTACCTTTACTATAATAGGCTGTACCATCTTTTTGAGGTCTATTTCTTAGTGTTTTAACTAATCAGGATAAGAGGAGGTGCTTGGTTGTTTTATCTATCAAATTCATTTAGAAGTAGGGTACAATACTGTGTAGTGTAAATAGGCTTCTACACATTTATTCAAAGGAGGTCCAAGAACTATTATCGAAAAATGGCCTTCTGTTCTACTTGCACATGGAGCTGTTTTTTAGGTCTGATTTTCAGACAAAAAAATTGGTGCAAAAATATTACTCATTCATCTAAATTGGTGTATGCACGTTTTTTTTTTTGTTTTTTTTTTAAAACTCTGACTGATAGAGTAAACAAAATTACAGTAGATCCTATGCTTGTTTGATTTTCAGATGAAAATAGCATATGTCAATGTACGGTATTCAGCCACCCAATGGAAAAGGAGTGGGATCAAACATCCGAGGGTCTACACTCTATGTGCTCCATAGTAGCCAGATGATCTGTATCTATGGCATGTACTCTCTTGCTAATAACTAACCCTAATATGAAAGTAAAACAGGTAAAGACAAAAGGAAAAAAATACATTGAAAAGGTTATCCAAAATGACAGGAAAAATGTAACGCTAGGTAATTATAAGTAGAAGGCTGCAAATCTTTCCCATTCCTATAAATAGCCTCCATTAGCACACAAGGTTAGGACCTAAGTGAAGCAGCGTACAATCAATCATCTGGAAAGCCCTTAGTTTTTCCCCAGATCTTCATTAAAATCAGAACACTCATTTTCGTTCATCACTAATAGAGCTGTAAGACTATGCTACAGGCTATGAAAGAACGGAGATAACTAAGTCTAGACAGCATATTTAACTTCCTGGTGTAGCGTATTTCCATATGTTGCGGAAATGCTGCTGATTTTCCACAGCGGAAAACATTGCGAAAAATCAGCAGCATGTTACAGTACAGGCAATGAGATTTTAGGAATTTTCGTCCACATGCTGCAAGGAAGTCCAGAGTGTAACTTGACCTGCAGTCTGGATTTTAACCCCTTAGTGACGGCCCTATCGTAAAACTACGTCCTGCTGTTGCAGGATGTGTATGGAGGGAGGTAGCGGAGCTATCTCCCTCCATACAGCACGGGCATCAGCTGTTTATTACAGCTGACACCCGCGGGCAATAGCTGCGCTCGGCCGTTCGGCCGATCGCGGCTATTAACCCTTTAAATGCCGCTGTCAAGTCTGACAGCGGCATTTAAATCCCCCGAACGCTGTTCGGGGGTCCCGCACGGCCCCCCCGCGGTGAGATCGGGGGAGCCGTGCAGGTGTCATGGCAGCCGGGTGCCTAATGAATGGCCCCAGGGCTGCCTTAGCAGACTGCCTATCAAGCCATCCACACAGGGTGGCTTGAAAGACTGCCTGTAAAAAAGCAGTATGACGTAATGCTATAGCATTACACCATACTGCAGGAGCGATCAAAGCATCGCATGTTGAAGTCCCCCAGGGGGAATTCAAAGTAATGTAAAAAAAATAATCAATAAAGTTTTTTTAATTGTTAAAAAAAAAAGTTCTAAAAGTTTAAATCACCCCCCTTTTGCCATATCCATTATTACAAAATCAAAATCATAAAATAAAAATATGTATTTGATATCGCCGCGTCCGTAAAAGTCCGATCTATCAAAGTAGTGCATTATTTTTCCCGCACGGTGAACGTCGTCTGAAAAAAAAAAATAAAGAACGCCAGAAATACACTTTTTTAGTTACCCCGTCTCCCAGAAAAAAACGCAATAAAAAGCGATCAAAAAGTCGTATGTATTCCAAATTGATACTATCGGAAACTTCAGGACATCCCGCAAAAAATGAGCCCTTGCTCAACTACGTCGACGAAAAAATAAAAAAGGTATTGCGCGCACAAAATGACCGCAGAAAATAATTGAAAAAAATTAAATATCTTAAAAAAAAATAAAAGTACTCCAGCAAAAAAAATACTATACAAGTTTGGTATCGTAGCAATCGTACTGACCCATAGAATAAAAATATCAGGTCGTTTTTGTTGCAATTTGTGTGCTGTAGAAATAGGACGCACCGAAAGATGGTGGAATGTCGTTTTTTTTCCCATTTCTCTGCACTAAGAATTTTTTAAAAGTTTTTCAGTAAATTATAT
Source organism: Eleutherodactylus coqui (assembly GCF_035609145.1). Classification (NCBI taxonomy): domain Eukaryota; kingdom Metazoa; phylum Chordata; class Amphibia; order Anura; family Eleutherodactylidae; genus Eleutherodactylus; species Eleutherodactylus coqui. Next base: position 108,417,853 of record NC_089839.1, on the reverse strand, counting down.
GGTACAATAAATAGTGCCATTGAAAAATACAACTCATCCCGCAAAAAACAAGCCCTCATACAGCGACGTCGATGGATAAATTAAGGAGCTACGATTTTTTAAAAGGGAGTAGGAAAAAACAAAAATGGAAAAAAGCAAAAAAGCGCCATCACTAAGGGGTTAAATCCAAAGCATGTTCATTTATGTTGCCAATTTTCAGCACACATTTCACATCTTCAAATGAGGGGATGTAATCTGTGTCAAAATCCGCATTTTGACACAGATCTGCATCAAAATCCAGGGCGGTTTCAGCAGCAAATGAACACAATTCCATGTTCTACTATTGTGGTTATTTACTAACCTGCAAAAAAGGGAAAGCAGTGCATGCTGTATATAAATAGTTTTTAGATCTACACAGAAACACAAATGTGGACTAATGCACTTAAAACATTTGATGTTTTGTTAACATTGTCATGACATTTAACAATTAAACCATATACGTTGCTAAAGATAAAGGATTAGTAACTACGTGTACATTGTGTCCAGGTATACAGGTGAAACATGTATATCACTGTACATGAGTAACAGCCACTATTCCTCATAATACAAATCATAATGCTTTCTGTTTGACGGTTACTTAACCTTTTCCTGCTGCAGCTCTTTTTGTTTTACATGTTCAAAAGGTTTTTATTGAAGAAAAAACATATTACGTATTCCTCCCCAGGCAGTCTTCTTATCACATCATCTCCTCCCCAATCTTCTCCTGGCTTCTGCAGTCCCTCGGATTACCTCACCACAAGCTGGCCGGATCCTCTTCTTCCTGTTATGAAGTGTACATTCACAGCTTTCTCCTTTCTGCAGATCTATGTACGCTACATGTCACTAGTGACGTAGCATTCACTGCCTAGCAGAGAATGCCGAATCCTATGCTGGCCTATTGCCACGACTGTCTAGCGACAATAGTATATGAACACTCGCGACAACACACCACACATGGGCAGACTCGGCAATAGGCCGGTATAGGATTCGGCATTCCCCACTAGGCAGTGAATGCTACGTCACTAGTGACTGGGTACACTGATCTGCAGGAAGGAGAATGCCTGTGAATGTACGTACGTAACAGAAAGAAGAGGACCCGGTCGGCTTGCGGTGAGGTGACCCGGGGGGACTGGAGGAGCCAGGAGAAGATCAAGGAGGTGAAGATGCTGTAAGAAGACTGCCTGGGGAGGAATAGGTGAGTATTCATTTTTTTTTTCTAATGACAGAACCTCTTTAATGTAATATATTATATTAACTGGTCATTTTCAACGGTTCCATTTAATTTACCATATATTGCATTGGAAAAGTTTTTAAGTGGAGCAAGACGGGGGGGGGGGGGGGGGGGAACAACAATTGCGCCATTTGAGTGGGGGTTGTTTTTACGGCTACTTGAAGAAGTTAATGCCTTTTGAGAAAAAGTTGCTTTCCTTCGCCACCTTTTGACATCCTATAACTTTTTTATGTTAATGCAGCGGCGTGAGAGATTGCTTTTCACAAGATCGTCTATAGGTTTATTGGTGCTATTTTGGCAGAAATGTGACTATTGCTTTTTATTCTTTTCTTTTTGGAGAAGGAATGACCAAGAAAAAGGAATTTTGGCATTGCACATTTATTCTAATTTTTTAAATAAACTGGATTATTACAAATGCAGCAATACAAATTTTTTTCCCATTTTTTTCATGAGACGACAGGAAAAAGTGAGGTTTTAAACATTTAATATTTCAATATTTTTTATTCTGAGTAATAAATATTTTTCTTAGGTTTTTTTATAACTTGCAATCGTTTGATCACTTATACAATATACTGGGTTGTTCTGACCAGACTGTTAGTGCTGGGACCATTCGCTGCTTGAGGGCACGCACACAAGGTGACCAGGCTTAGGACGCCCTCGACAGACCACCAGTAGAGAAGATAGTCTGATCGTCCGACAAGCAGCTCCAACTGTTTCATTGTCTGCCAACTAGAGACAGGAGGCCCCATTACAGGCCCCTGTATCAGTCACAACCATTTCCAGGTGTTGGCGGAAAGACATTTGGTCTCAGGGGCGTCCATTATATGCCTTTGACACCTACCCATTCACAGTCATGTCATGAACAATGAAACTGGATAGCTATGGAGAGGAACCAGGCTGTCTTCGGGAATGAATCTAGGTTTAGATTGGGCACTGCCAACGGCCGTGTTTATGTCTGGAAACCTAGGGGTGAGCGCCTCAATCCTGCCTTTGCTGTGGAATGAAAGGAATTCTGAAATGTTGTGGACATGGAATGACCGCTGTTCTGGAAAACGGTAGCGAGGATAAGAGAAACCTCTGCTATATCCTGCACCCAATTACAATAATTTCTGAGGAAGAGGCTGCATCCTCGAAACGCGTTAAATATTGGCTGCTTTTTTAAAGAAATTAGAACTGTGTAAAACTACCTACTTGAATACCATTTCATAAGAGTAGCGCCTCCATGTCCACAAATTTCCTGATTCCTTTCAATCGAATTCTTACACTCCGGTACAAATAGTTTGTTAAAGGGTGAACTGGCAGCACCTTAGTTTATTTCATTTATTTTTTCCTATCAAGAAAGCCATCTTTCCTGCGCAACAGCAGCAGAAAGCGCTCCATCCCTCTCTTTTCATTTACTCCCTTTGATGGTGTGATAGTCTGCGGAGCCCATCACATACGACAGTCGGTCACCCCTAGTGGTGGTCCGAGGAATAATGACAGCTCAGCGATATGTTCAGGACATCCTCTCATGTTCCTCTCATGGCGGCTTCCAAGAGGCAGCAGGATAATGCTCAGCTGCACACAAGGGGGTCACAGGAATGTCTCCACAACATTACCACAAAGTTGTTTTTTTTCTGAAAATTCTTTCTGGTTGCTTAATTTTTGGTTTTAACAATGAGTTTATATAAGGAAAGAGAGAGAGAGTATTGCAGTTTATGTGTGCTTAATTCATATGAAAGATTGAGAACAAGCACACTAACGTAACATTCAGGTATCTTAAGCATAGGAAATCTAAAAGGATCTTTCACATTGGATGGAATTAGTCAGCACAGACATTTCTACATCACAGTGTTATCCCTAATGGGTTTGAGTTCCCCACCTGTTAAAATTGGCATGTCTTTACCTAAAAACTGCAAGATTAAATTCTGCTGTAGAATTAAGGAGGTCTTATGGAATTGTTGTTGCAGTGTTACGGCACTCTGCCCCCCCCCCCCGAGCGCCAGGTGGGGTGCCCTGATCTTCCCGCACCCCACTGTCCCTGCCTACTTGCCTCAGCCCTGGCTAACCCCAGGCGGACAACTGGACGGTGGTCCCTGCTCTGGCTAGGGACCTGGCGACTGACAGAAGAAAACTACCTAATGGGGGGAACAGAGTGCCGACAGGGGAGGCAGATGGAACAGACCAACAAACTTACAAGGCTGGAGATGGAGCTCACAGGCAAACTAGAAGGATACTGGATAGCAACTAGTGCTGACTGAGCCAGACTAGACCAGAGGCTAACAGAACCAACAAAAACAGACAGAGCAATAGGGAACCAGAAGGAGCTGACCGGCAACTAGGGACTGACTGAGGGTAACCGCAGACAGACTGGCTAGGTGTAAGCAGAACTAATAACTGGCCCTTAAAATGGCGGCGATCAGTGCCCTGGCAAACCAGCTGCAAGACCTGGTGCCGGTGATCCGGGACTTGTCAGCTCGCATGGTGGCCCAGGAGCAGTGGGCGTTGTCGCAGGGGCAGAACGCCTTTACCAGTCCCGAACCCAAGTGCCCTCTTCCCGAGGTGTTCTCTGGGGAGAGGAACAAGTTTTTCGTTTTTCAACAGGCGTGTCGCCTGTTTTTTCGGATGCGTCCCCGTTCTTCCGGCTCGGAGGCCCAGAGGGTCAGGCTTATAATGTCCCTGCTGCGGGGCTCTGCCAAGACCTGGGCCTTTTCCATTCCCGAGGGTTCCCCCTCCCTGCAGTCGGTGGACTCCTTTTTTCAGGAACTCGGGGGTATCTTCGATGAACCGGACCGAGTGGGGTTAGCCAGGGCCGAGGCAAGTTGGCAGGGACAGTGGGGTGCGGGAAGATCAGGGCACCCCACCAGCCGCCTGGGGGGGGGGTCAGAGTGCCGTAACATGCAGATTTCTAACATATAATTCCGTAAATAAAGTCTGCAATAAAAAGACAATAAATTCTGCAAGATGTTCTGCAGAATGCATTCCGCAGTAAAAAAAAAATGCTACAACATCCGCACTAATTGACAAAATTCACATCTGCGCTGCGTCCTGCAGACAATTCAATCCCGTGTAAAAGGTCCCTTGCAAGAATCACTACTATGCTGCAAATAAGATTCTCTTTTGTATCAGCATTTGTTTCTTGGGCCAAAATGTATTTCCTGTACAAACTGACTTCACCAATCCAACTGCTCCCATTAATCTCATTAATGCTTAGCTGGGATACTGGTAAAAAAGACGTCCTCATATTTAACCTTCACTGCTATTCTTCACTACATTAGATATCAGTGACTGCATTAACCCAAATAAAAGCTGAAAGGTTGGAAAATGCATTCTGCTTTAATCAGTCTGCTGTGATAGCTGATTTAACAGGATTTGTGTTAGAAATAGGTTGAGTCCTTGAATCCCATTTATTTCTAAAGCACCAAAATATGGAGCACTTTGTCAGAAAAACACAATCAAAGTTGTTGTATTTGCATATACTGTATTCATTCTCTAGAATCTTTCAGGAGAAAATCATTACCTTTATATTTGTGCTCCGACGTCCTCTCACATAACTATAAATACCTGGTTCTACAGTAATTAAAACGTTTGGTATAATTGGAATATTGTGCATCTTCTCTCTTTCCTCTACCTTTCTAATGCTCCTTTTAAACTGCACGGTGAGGTCATGACCAGCTCATCAGCGCTCGTGTAGCCTGTCTAGATGGGTAGAGTCATCGTTGACTTGTTCACTTCTCGTTCAGTGTTTCACATTCCCTATGTAGAAAAACTGAACAAAAAGTGTTTAAAGGGAACGACACGTGAACGTGCCAAGTCCTGCGGAAACTTGCTGACGAACGAGAAGCGAATGATTCTCGTTCGCCATTAAGTAGCTGGCCCTCGTTTAAACTGCACGATTACTGTTCACTTCCATTCGTTAACCATCATATTAAGCTTTTGAGCTCACATATCAAACTTACAGCTATGCAGCAGTTGGATGTAACATAGGACAACCAATTCCCACAGCTGGTCAGCTAGTGTCCCATTGACTAAGCATTGGCAGATTACTTGTTACCCATTCATTTTTTTTAAATACACATCTCTAAGAACATAAATATATCTCTGTGGTGTCTATCATGTACTGTTCAGAAAGAGAGAGCAATGAGTTTGTATTAATGTATTCACTGCTATTGTTAAACCACTACCACATCCCACAGGTCTATCTTTTTGTCCCCCAATGCCTACTATTGAAGGCAGCACAAAGTGTATTCATTGACACTCTTCAGGCCTTCCAATATCTGCTTTGATACTCAAATGTCATTATTCTAGCCTGGATTCTGGCCCATCTACTATGGAATCTTTTAAGAGGTATTCTGAATTTTATGTCTTGAGTTCCCCGTGACTGCTGCTGTGCTTGTAAACAAAGCGGTGGGGGCCCATCACTGCAGAGGAAGGTTAGTAATTTTTTTTTCCCTGTAGGCTGCTTTCCTCCACTGCCACCAATGCTCCTCAATGCTCCTCAACCAATGACCTCAGAAACCCCCCTTAAAGTATAAGCTTTCTTTGTTCATTGGAAAAGTCCAATAAAAACTGTTTAATAAAAAGAACATTAACATTTTCAAATATGGAGGCAAATTACAAGGAACGACTTGTGGGAAGATTAAGAGAGCGTTCACACAGCGTTATTCTACATGCTCTGTGACTCCGCTTGGGGGTTCCGTTACAGCTGCTGAAGACTGTGCGGTGACTGAATTCTCAAGTGGAAGCAAAAGGAACCCTTCACGTCTATTGTGAAACTGACACCTCTTTTACAAGGTTTAACTTAATTGGGAGTATAGAATAACGTAGTTGACTATGCTATTCTATACTCCAAATAAAGCTGAAACACATTGAAACCTTGTAAAATGGACACCAAAAAGGTGTTAGTTTCATTTTGAAGATTCCGTCACAGCGCTGTTTTTAGCAGCTTTCATGGAATCCCCAAGGTCACACAGCATGTACAATAGTGAACACTCCCAGTTTCTTTTAAAGGGTTTCTCTGACAATTTTTTTTTACAGATATTCAGAGTGTGAAACAAAGGTTGCAGTTCGAGTCCCACTATGAATTCTTGACCAAATTGGTGTCTTCAGTTCAGTGAAAATATTGATTTCATCTTAAAGGGGGTGACCACTTTGCTCAATCCTTTTTGTAAACAATTACTCAGGTCCACTATGGCACTGCTGCAGGAGAAATGAAATATGATACAGTTCTTGTGGAAATACAAAGGCTGTACATGTAATGCATGGACATTCCAAGTTCTCCAGAATGAAGGACACTCTTTGTAGCTCTACTGCACTGTGACCACTACATGAACAGATGATCCAGACTCCACTAATTCTTAAATTCTCTATCAGACTATTCGAAAATAAATTTTGTAAATAACAAAAGAAGCTGTATTTCAGTAAAACGGGGATTTTACTAGTGAAATGCTCACTGTGATTGGCTGGATTTTCCAGCAAAGTGCACATGCTGCAGAGCCCAACTGTCTTTGGAATAGCATGTTGAATCTGGTTACAAGTTACAAGGGCCCAAGAAACCCCACTATACATTAAAAATGCTGCATTTGGGGATCATTGTACAGCATTGCATGGGATAATAATACAAGATCAGGCAAAGTCTGCCGATGCTAGTCTGGTTCAACTGCGGGGTGCAGGGCAACCCGTTGGATTCAAATATGACGTCACTAATAGGTTGTAAGCTTGCATGTGTGGTTTGACAACCTGTATTTACTCTTGTATGTAGAAATAACCACAAAGCAGCCACCCCCTCAGTATAAGGAAGGGTTGTGAGTGGCTCATCGGTGCCCTTCACATGTGTTACTCGCTCCTCTATTTAGCAGTCTGGCTGTCTGTATGTTAAGACATAAGTGGTTTATATGCCTGCCCTCCTGTATCTGTATTTCAGTAAGTATATAGTCGCCTCCTGTGATTTAAAAAAAAAATTATTTTATATCAGACTATTTGAAAATGAATTTTCTAAATAACAAAAAAAAAGCTGTACTTCAGCAAACTGGGGATTTTACTAGTGAAATGCTCCCTGTGATTGGCTGGATTTTCCAGCAAAGTGCACATGCTGCAGAGCCCGATTGTTTGTGAAATAGCATGTTGAATCTGGTTACAAGTTACAAGGGCCTGAGAAACCCCACTGTACATTGAAAATAATGTATTTGGGGATTATTGTACAGCATTCAATGGCGATAATACAAGATCGGGCCAAGTCTGCCAGGGAAGGAAGCTTCGTAAGGGTGACTTTCTGATCTGGCTGATAAGGCATATATACAGAGTTGGTCTTCATGGTTCTTAGGAGACAAAATGCCTGAACGCACTAATATAAAAACAAATTTTTAGACTGTGTTTCCCTAGGAACAAGCATGTATGACTGTAAAGTTCAAAGCCGATTTTGCACTGTGCTGTTAGCAGATAAGGGGAAAAGCAATTGTCTACATTACTAATCAGTAAAAACAGGTACGGAACTTGCTGAATATTTATAGTTTTTAAAAGTTCCTAACTGAAGTGTTATTGTAACAAAGAGAGGGCTACAGAATGGCATGAACAAACACATGAACACACAACTGTTTATTAAAAAGACTAAAGGCCCATTTACACGTAACGATTGGTGCTCAAAATTCGCCCAAACCAACAAAAGTGCACAATAATCATTACGTCTGAACGTGAGCCGTCAGGCACTCATCGTTCACTTTTCGTTTGTCCCTCAGTTTCAGGCTGCATAAAAAGCATCGGCAGCTCACTTACTGCTCGTTACGTCTAAATGCTCCCCAATCAGCGGTTTACATAGAATGTGAGGCACTGAACGAGAAGTGACCGATTCTCAACGATGATCTGCCTGTCTAAACATTTTGCATGAGAGCAAACAACTAGCGGTGGTGTCACCCGCTTGTCCAAACAAGAATCGTCCAGTGTAAAGTGGGCAATCGTGCTGGCCCTAATCGTGATATAAGGGGAGTTTGGTACTCAAAACCACACAGAACTATTTCACTACTTTGATTTATCCATAAGTAAACTCAACCCCATACCCACACCTCAAGGCCTGAAGTCAGACTTGAAACCACAAGTTCTTACATCCTTACTAATTTCTATACAACTATGAATCCCTATGTAGTATGTACCATAAATCCAGGTCACAATCTGAATGTCATTGTTTTCAACTACATTACTGGGAAGGTGTGTCTGCAATATTTGCTTTGACTAATGCTTTTAACCAAAGTTAATGATCTAAAAGAAAAACAAACTTAGGGACCTAAAAGAAAGTTAAAAGGGCTTAAAATCAATAATAATTTAAAACTCCCATATCCTGGCCACCCCCCATCCAGCTGTGCAGCCCCAGTGCCCTCCGCACAGAGCCTGGAAGAATCATCGGGTTGTCACAAGCTGTTCATTATGCATGTAACCGCTCAGCCACTCACAGGCTTCTGCACTAATTCTTTTATGGCCGCTGAAGCCTATGAGTGGTCATGTGTACAATGAATGGCATGTTACAGCCTGCTGCTTTTTCCAGGCTTTGTGCAGGGTCGAGGGGCAGCCGAGATAGGGGAGTATTCAATTTTTATTGACTTTAAGCCTTTTTAACTTCTCTTTTAAGTCCCAGAAAACCATTTTATGTATAACCAGGGTGAATGCAAGAGGTTTGGACACACCTAACTTCTCACACTCTTCCTCAATGCAATATCTGCATTCATAAAACAGGGCAAAATACCTAAGTGGCGAGTTCCCCACATAGTAAATATGTGGGTAAAACCTATTCATTTATCATAGGAAAAGCTAGACAGCTCCAAACATTCATACAGACAGGATGCAAATTCAGCAGTGTTCAACAGTGAAACCAGTGCAGGCTTCAGGGAAAGACTCTCAAGGATACACACCATTTGAGGCTACAAGGAGATTCCCATTTGCCTTTGTGAAATGAGAAAATACCTCCATGCGCATTTTAGGATGTGCAGTATCTGCTAAATTATTTAGCAGAGCTCACCATATAAAGTGTAAAAAAAACCCTTAAAGATCATGCCTGTATGTGACAATTAAGGAAATTAAATAATGAAATTTGCATAATGTTCTGCATTTGTAACTAGAGATCTACTAGGAGACTGAAATTAAAGCAAGGCTTAAGTAATGTATTATTTGAGTTCTATTAAAAATTATTAATTCTGGAAACGACTTGCACAAAAAGTGCTGTCCATAGATATAACACTGGTGCCCCTGGATGTGCAGAGCTAATGTCTGTGTTATAAACACGAAGTACGTTAAAAAATTGACACCACAAAGGAATAGAAAGAGCTTAAAGTAGAAAACCTAACGTCCCAAAATTATATAAAACATAACATGTACCAAGAAGTCCGAAAGGCTAATGGTTATCGGCATGAGCTGGCTCGTCTACCATAGTACAAAGAGTTTAAAGTGTAAAAAAAAATCAATAGTAAAACTATTTTCAGGGAAATTGACTGTTTTCTTTGTTTAGGTATCCTTAAAAATAACAGACAATTACCACAGTGGAGTCTCAGGATGCAAAATGTTTGAATACTTTATGACTGCTGAAATCCCTTTTTTTCCTAGCGAGCAGAAAAGTTTGTTTCAAAATTGCTGTTGGCATTTTATTAAAAGTGTTAAAGCAGACTCAAAACCAGAAACATTTTTTAAAAATATCAATCTATATCTCAATTCTACTCTCATATCAGTTTGTAGTTTTCCTCTATCTACATTTTTCATGTTAAGTTAAAGGAGTTGAACCACAGGAAAGGGGATAACTTGCTGATGGGTGAAGGTCTCATCACCGAGGACAGCGAATCCATTTTCTCTGAATCATTGTGAACAGAACAATCAGGGCTGTGGAGTCGGAGTCCCATTTTGAGTCAGGGGTCGGTAAAAATGTACCGACTATGACTTATAAAAAAATACATATTATAAATATGGTATAATTAATTCAATACAGATTTCGTGGCATATTTTCTCTCATAGACAATTGTGTTAAAAACTTTTTTCCCCACGTACATAGTGTATTTACAATTTAGTAAAGTTTTGTGTTCCAATAAATATATTTTATGTTCTATCTAATTAGCTTGATTATTTTATTACAATGGTGATAAAAAGCCTGATGTTACCATTTTAATATAGTAAATTTATCCTTTAAAAAACATATACTCGTATGAAGGAGTTGGAGTCTGGGAAAACTGAGGAATCACAAGTTTGGCTCATCGATTCCACAGCTCGGAGAACACCACCGAATTGTAAGGAAAGATGCTCCTGTGTTGATATTTTGAGGAGAATACAATTTTCTTTTCTCCCCAAAAGCTAAAGGTTCAGTCACTTGAAATCCAACTGCTTGCAATTCTCTCCTTTGACATCTACTGTCAGGGGAGAGTTGGAAGGCCCCCATACACATTAGTTGAGGAGGGTTTGGCTGATATACACATAATGTGTATATGTAATGTATTATCAGCTTTAGCACTGTAGCACTATACAACATAGGACATAACATTTATAGTTACCAAAAGTAGACATCACACATCAAGAAAAAAGAATACATTTTGTACTTTTATCTCATCCTAATATTTGAAAAAGCAGAATCCCCCTGGAATCCCAAAATGTGTCTTTACTAGTCTTAAGGTGGCCATGCACATTAGATTAAAAGTAGGTTGATAGTTCAAAAAATATTTGTATAGTGAGTAGAGGTGAGCGAGCACGCTCGTTTAAGGCTGCTTAAGGATGCCAATCAGCCCCCAGTACCTTATCTCACTATTAGAGATGAGCAGCAGTCTTATCGAGTAGCAGTCTTATCGAGTAACTGTGTACTCGCCCGAGCACTATTGGAGCTAAGGGCAACCCGCTGGAGGATAGAAGAGGCTGCTCAAGCAGCATTCTGATTAAAGAAGAGAGGACCCGCTGCTGTTGGAAACTCCCACCCCTCCTTACCATGTAAATTTTTAGTGTGGTCTGTCACAAATCCAAGTGGCATGAAGTCTGTGCGGTGGTGAAGGCTGCCATGGGTTCCCTGGAAAGCCAGCCAAACCGTCAGTATGGTAATCCCCACTGGAGCAGAAAATAAGAGGCTGGGGGTGGAGTCCGCTACAGAAGGTATTCTGTTGTGGTGTCCCTGCTTCAGGTTTCCTCCACTGTTCCACACCAGCCTCCCCATGTTGTTTTCAGCTGCTGCGCTGCCTGACTACACTCTGTAGCTCAAAAGTGCAGTGGCGATACTGAAAGCAGTAGGTGCTCTTTGGGAATGGAAACTCTGGGTAATTGCTCAGTTTGCTTCCCCCCTCAAACCCCACAACGCCAGCCCTGGGCAGATGAGCTCTTATAGGGAACACAGGCTTTTTTTTTTAAAACCACCTTTTTGACTGAATTCAGCTCTTCAGGTCCTAATGTAAATTGGCACATTAACCCTTTTAAATCCACTGTCTGATGTCTGAAGACATTCTGATGAAGGCTGTAGAGCTCCAATGTTGGAAGATGTCCAGCAGGGTATTCTTACTGTATATTACTGGCCACTCTGTTGTCAGGGGGCTCTCCAGCATGTCCCATACCACATTACTGGCTGTAGCCAGCAGATAGTGCCATTGTATAATGGCAGAAAGAGAAAGCCCCCCTAGGAAACCCTGAATCCAAAATTGGATTGCAAAGGGTTAAATGAGGTTGAGTCAAGTAGCAACTGATAAATTTTGAAACTTAGCTTGGTGAGAGTTTGGTGAGGAGAAGGACCTTTTGCAGGCAATTATGTTCCCTTGGTGAATATACAAGTTGTCTAAAAAAATTCTACTGTCAATTTGTGCTGTCAAAAGGAGAGTTTATATAAGTGTAAGGTCTTTAAACCCATGGCTGAAAGGTTCAGTCTTATGACAGAACAAAACGGTGCTAAGTGGCCCCCCTTGACTATAATGGGGATCCGTTTGATTTCCGGATAACAGTTGGGCATTTTGCCAGAGTTTACAATACATCCTACTTTCTAGGGGAAATCAGTTGATAATACTGATCTGAACAAACTAAGTAGCATTAGTAGTAAGGGGGAAGACCATGCAACTTGATTTGACTGAACAGATTTCCAAACTTGCAGATTACCCTTCGTGATATGACTAACGATCTTGTGCTCCATGGAGGGGATTGTAAAAGACCATGAAAAGAATAGGTTGTTCTGTCCCAGGAGATATTTTCAATATTAATATGAGGGACAGTTTTCAATACTAGTTGTAGCCATCAAGAAAGCTGATTCACTTTATAGTATCTTACAATTTTCCTACACATAAAATCTTGTCTGCTCACCAATGCTTTCTGATCAACGTCCTACAAAGGGCACTTTGCATGTTTTGTTCATGAGAATGCCTTTATTCAGATGTACAGATTTACTATGCAATTCTTTTCTGCCCAGTTTCCTATTGTATCATTTGGGTTTCATGTGAAGGTACATCTACTTTCCTTTCATGAGAATGTTAATTAAAAAAAATTCAATAAAAAAATATTAGAGAAAAAAACATTTGTCTTGTGAAAGCTTACAATCCAACAAGTTAAGGCTGTTGACAGAACAACGGCACACTGACACTTGGAACACATGTAGTCTGAGAAACGCTCTCTGAGGTTTGTGCTTATTGAAGAATCATTACCTTCAGGGTATGTTCACATGTGCCATGCCTGCTGTATTATTTGCTACTGCAGCTTCGCAGGTAGAAAATACGCAGGGCATTATAGCATTAGCTAAACGGTGGAGATTGTAAGGCGTCTTATCCACACGCTGAGGATAAAATCTGCAGCATGTATTGATTGATCTGCAGTGAGGATTTCAAATTAATCTTAAAGATGGTCACGCTGGATATTACCCCTTCAAGTGATGGAGTGAAATCCGTGGCAAATCTCCACCAGATCTAGAGTAAATCTGAATGTAACACATTCAGATTTTGATGCCTATTCACTATGGACATATGCTTATAAATGGGGTCACAATAAATGCAATAATTACCCTACCCTAAATATAATGTAATGGACAATCTTTATGGTTTGCAACATACTTTGGCTAATTTTACCTACATAGTACAAAACAGTAAGATTCTATTACTTCATGAGCTTTGTCAAGAAAATTAAAGGCAGTTTTAGGCTTTTTTTTCGCATTTTGTTTTTCATTTACACATGGCCTATGCACTGGGACAGCACGTGGCACATACACCTAAAGGTATCTATAGGTCCCCATTCACCCAGTAGAGGTCAAAAGTGTGTCCTTTTGGCCTCTGTCAGACTATTATTCATCAACAAAGCTTTGTTTTGTTTACTTTATAGGAAACAAAGTCAGCTGAGTCTTGCTCACCCATTTTTTGTTGTTTTATACTCCACTTTCAAGATAGGCTTGCATGGTTCTGGTTTCTTTCCATCCTTTATCTGCTTACCTAGAACACAAACAGAACATTGATATTTATCATAGTATGTTTACTAGATCAGGAAATTAAACACTCTGAGAGCCTCTTTATTGGCCAAAGGTCGAACCACTTTTAGGGCCTCAGGTGGTAGTCTTAGCACTCATGCACACGAACAAACACAGATCTGTAATGCGGCAGCAACAGAACTCTATCCAAAGTGGTGCTTCTTTAAGGCCTGCTTCACACGGGCGACAAAGATGCTACGGGTTATGATGCTACAAATCGCATGTATGAGAAGCCCATGGTTTCCTATGGGTTCCTTCACACATGAGATGTTTTGTAGCATGCTACAAAACGACACACAAACCTCGCAGGTCCGGCGATATGCCCGCGACACGCTAGGTATTGTAGCCCATGTTTCTCTATGGAGCATTTCTCTCTGTTGCATCGCATCGCACAAAAAGGCGGTTTGCATGCGATGCGATGCAACTTTGACAGTAGCAGATGCTACATAGTCGCGTGATTTTGTAGCGTCACATGCGACTTTGTAGAGCTACAAAATCGCGGTATTGCTGCGAGAAAAATCGCAGCAATATCATACGATGCAGCGATGCGATATCGCAGCGATGCAGTGTCGCCCGTGTGAAGGAGGCCTAAAGAAAAGGAAATTTGTGGTAGGTTTCCATGCATGATGTGTTATGGAGCTACAGTGTTGCCCAAAGCTATGGTGCTTACATTTCTGTAAGGAGGATTCACAGAGACACAGCGTGCCAGTGCACTAATTCTGTGCCCATGATTTCGAAGTGTGCACAAGGCCTTGCACAGATATGCCAAGACGTTTGTAATAACTACATAAACAGAGTAGGCTGTGACGTGGGAATTCTGCATTTTGTTGTAAGATACATGTGTGCAAGTTTGTTACCTATTTTATATATGCATTTTAAAAAAACAATGATGTCATCTTTACTGTAGAACTAAATCACATTTTGAATAGATTTCTTTTCTTTCTTGGGACCAGTCTAGAGGATTTTAGAAATGAAGGGCCATTTACATGGGACAACTATCTCTCAAAATGCATTCAAATGAATGAAATTAAGCGCCAATTGTCTCGAGTATTTGCAAAAAAATAGTTTACTGTTTGTTCACTTCAGCCAGCATAAAAAAACATTGCTGGATCACAGGGATTCTCATTGGGTGTAAACGCTCTCCACTCAGCGCTTGACATAGAAGGTGAAGCGCTGTGCGAGAAGCCTGCGATCCAGCAGCATTCTCTGCCTGTCTAACCGCTCTGCACGAGCGCCAACAACCTTAGTAGTGACATTAGCGCTCCTACAGTCGTTTAGACGACTAGTGTCCTGTCTAAATAGTCTCTAGGGCAACAAAATAGACACTGTGGTTCCTGGCACCGTCCAATCTGCAGTGACAATGTCAAGACAGTGACTGGACATACACTGATAAGAGGAATGCTAACACTAAAGGCCCTTTTACATGGAGCGATTATCATTCAGAGTTGTTCAAATACCCGTCATCCCGTGTAAATGCATGCAGAAAGCTGAACGACTAGCCGTTCAGTGTAAACAGCAATTGATCCCTTCTGAACAGAGGCAAGCGGGGAAGAGTGCTCCGCCTCCATGCCGGCAGTGCTTTCAACAATGCCAGAGATGCTCACTGTAACAGGAAGAAGCATTACTGGGACTAGTGTCGGACATCGTTTGCCCGACAGTTCGTCCCATGTAAATGGGCCTTAAGTTGAGAATAAATTCATATAGTTGCAGAAGGAATAAAAGAGGCACATCGCAATGAACAATCTATGGAAAGGTGCTCCAGCACTGTTGTTTAATGAGTTAGGGTCTGTTTAGACTTGCCGATTACTGAGTTGAATGACCAAACAATGTCAGAGTTCAGTCAGGCAGCCTGTTTATACCGACTGTACGATCACTATTTAAACGAACGGTTAGTAAACAAGGTGATGATTTTTATGCCTGCATAAAAGGAACGACTAATGAAAAGCGAACAATTTATCGTTTGTTGTTTGATCGCTGGCTGCGTCTACACTTAATGGATTATCGTTAGAGATGAGCGAGCATACTCGCTAAGGCAAACTACTCGAGCGAGTAGTGCCTTATGTGAGTACCTGCCCGCTCATCTCTAAAGATTCGGCTGCCGGCGGGGGAGAGCAGGGAGGAACGGAGGGGAGATCTCTCTCTCACTCTCAACCCCCCGCTCCTCCCTGCTCACTCCCGCAACTCACTGCTCACCCGCGCCAGTAGCCGAATCTTTATAGACGAGCGGGCAGGTACTCGAATAAGGCACTACTCGCTCGAGTAGTTTGCCTTAGCGAGTATGCTCGCTCATCTCTAATTATCGTTCAATTGTTTGAACGCTAATTGATCTGTGTAAGAGGGCTTTAAGAAATATGCCAGGAGAGCCGAGAGGTCACCTTTAATTCCTTTCTGGGAACAAAATTAAAACAAGGCATGGTCATCAATTTAGAAAAGTTTGGTTTCCTCCAAAAGACGATCAAAGGGATTACCAGTATCTATGTTCCTTCTTATATAACTTTGCACAGTACTTCCATCAAATTAAATCAGGCTCCTGGTTTATCATAACTGCTAATGACTCTATAACTAGAGAAGAAAGAAGTGTGAGAAATAACACAGCTGTCCATTTTCTCTTGCCAGGGAAGAAGGTGGTGATGTGATCCCAATTATAAGCAAAGCCTTGTGCTGAAAAAGCAACATCTTCTAGTGTCGTTTTGATATGAACTGAATTGGAAGAGTTCTGGCGAATTTTCTGTGCGCAGCATTTAAGAAATATGAGGCTGGTTCTACCAACTTCTTTCAATGTGCAGGCAGCACTAACATGTTTGAAGCCTTCTGCACATGTCAAGTTTGTAGCACCGTTGATTTGACCCTTTACTGGTCAAAATCAATAAAATTCACCTTTAACCTGTTTAATATGAAGCTATATAGACATAAGTAGTGCATATAGTAAGCAGGTTGCTTTTAGGAGGGTTTTGCCATCATTTTTAATATGTAAGCCCTTAACATTATTCTAGCATTCTATATCAAGATTAGTTGTGAACTGACAATTCCCAAATTATATGGCACATAACACTTAGAATTTAACAATTTAAAACTGCAGAAAATACTCCCTATACTTGTTTTAAGTAGTGAATTATATAAAAGAATGGAGCCATCTGAAAGCCAAGACAAGGAGACAATGAATCCAATTCAATGTTTTTTCTTTTTCTTATAAGATGGCTTTTGAGGCATTTATTAGCAGGTAAAGATTCAGAATCTCTGTAAATGACAAGTTAATGCATCTGTAAATTGTTATTTCTCAACATGCCAAATGAATCAGTTTGGAAAGGAGTCAGCTTCTAAAACATGATAGGCAATTTTCCCTTCAGTACAACAACTAGCAAATAAATACTAAGTGAATCAAGTTTTTAGATTAGAAAAACGAACTATTTAAAATTCTCTCGTATGGACTTCTTGTTTTATCCTACCTTGTAGCCAGAGGTCGCAATAAATGGTTTTTCACGACAGTAAAACACAATTTTGAGGAATATTTTTAAGCCAAGGAGTATAGTAATTGCAGCATTTTAATGGTAAATAGGCATATGTGATGTTAACCCCTTCCCTCTGCAGCCTTATTTGTGTTCATGTTTCCATCCCCATTTTCAAAAAATCATAACTTTTTCTTTTTTCTAGCGGCATAGCTACAGGAGAGGATGTGTGTGAGTGTGTGTGTTTATAGCTTGAGTTGTATTTTTTGTGGCATCATATAACTTACCATATAATGTGTTAGAAAACTTGCGACTATACCATTTTCAGTGGGTTCTGTTTTTATGCGATTTATGGTGCAGTAAAAAGAACATTCTCTTTTCTCTGTGGGTCAGTGTGATTATGCAAACACCAAATTTATATGTTTTTTTATCTCACACTACTTAAAGTAAACAACCTTTTTACTAAAGAAAAAAAAAAGATTTCTGTTGCTATCGTTTGGACCCCATAACTTTATTTTTCCATCTATAGACCAGAGTGAGGTTACATTTTGTGGCATGACCTGCAGTTTTTATTGGTACCTTTTTGGAGTACCTGTGACTTTTTGATCACTTTTTATTCAGTTTTTTTTTAAATTAGAGAACAGATAACAAAAAAACGCTTGGCATTCCATTTTTTTTTCTTTCCTAACATTATTCACTGTGCAGGATAAATAATGTAATGTTTTCATATATTGTATTTTCCTGCATGTGGCCATTTTATTTTGCTCTTTATTTTTCGATGTGACAACTTCGAAGGTTTTTTTAAACTTTTAATATCTTTTTAGTATTTTTAGTCCTCATAGAATCCTTGCACTGGTAGTCATCTGTATTGCAGTATATCATAGATTTACTGCCATCCTGTTACCCTGCTACAGAAGGCTTCAGGCTGCCATGGAAACTGAATAGCATCCACAATCTTGAAACTGGCAGCCATTCAAGTAACAGCGAAAGCCCCTTCTCTGTGTCTGGCCATTTAGATAAAAGAGGCATCTAAATGGTTAATGGCTAAGATCAGAGTTCTCTGATCCTGGCTGTTGTGGCTGGGTGTCAGCTGTCTTCGATAGCTCCTTACACTAACACCCCACGAGTGCTGTACATATACAACAATTGTCAGGAAGGGGTTCTTAGAGGAAAGCATTACTATAACTTACAACAATCACCCCCATACCAAAATAAGGAATTTTGACCACTATGGGGTAGATTTATAAAACGGTCTACGTTGCCCAACCAATCAGAGCAGAGCTTTTAATTTGGTGTTCAGACTGCTCTTGGCAATAAAGACAGCTTTTCTTTTAGATGGTTTCTTAACCTCTTTCGTTATGTCACAGATGTGTGAAGTGGGTATGAAATGGGCGATAGGTGCTGGCTGTTTCTGACAGCTGACACCCACTGCAAACAACTGTGGCCAAAGATAGCGCCAATTATGGCTCTTTGACAGCTTACTTGTGCAGTCAATCTTTTTCAACTTTTACACAGTATGGAGATATCACAGTGTACGTCCTGTGATGATCCTACAGGAGGGGACCACATTATAGGCTTATTCACATGAGCATTTTTAGGCCGCCATTTTCACAGCTGCACGATATATGCTAAGATCTGATGCATTGGATTCCAATGCATCAGATCACAGGCGTATTCCCGTGGCACAAAAAAGCGCCCGGCTCGTAAATATAGCGCCTGGCAGCAAAGATAGTCCTGGAACAATCTTTGTGCCTGGAATATGTTGGCCACTGCATAGACTCCTATGGGAGCCAAAGACAGCGGCCAGAGACAGGAGGTGGGAGGAAGTTTTGCAGTGTGACTGCTAAACTCCCTCCCCCTTTTCTCCTCCCCTTCAGCTATTTGCAGTGGGAGGGGGCGGGACGGGGTGGAGCTAAGTGAATTTTCTACCAAAATGTGCATCAAAACCAATGACAAGCAGCATGTGGTTTCTGCAATACTGTTCACATGCACTGGAGATTGCCAGCACTGACATTTGTCTGGAAATAAGTAGAATGCTGCTTAAGGTTCTTTTAAACAGCACTATTATTGTGCAAATGACTCGTTAGATTGAGCGATTGGCACGATAACTGCAGTGTAAGTACATGCAGTGAAAGAACAATCAGCAATGATTGGATCTTTCATGTTGACCTAAAAATTATCATTGGTCTGCTACTGCATCTACTGTGAATGGAGGTGAGTGAGCCGGGATGATCTCTGGCTCACTCCACAACATCTGCTGAGTGATGATCACTGCTGGGTAAAAGTACAGAACGATCATTGCTAGGATAGCTGTTGGGCACTTTATTCAGGGGCTTTACACCATTTCTGGTGAGAACACAGAAGATTAGCCCATTGCATAACACTCAATTAAAATACAATTGCCACAGCTTATAAAAGAAAACTTTTAGCAACAAATGAGTTACAGTATACTCAAATTAAAAACAATGTATCAGAGCCCTTAAAACCTTACATTCCAATAAAGATATGCGGATTACAAAATTTTATAGAAATCACCTTTGTATAATCTCAATCACTAGGAAAGATCGGATTGATATACAAAGCAGTAGTGTAACTTGCAGCTGCAGAGCCTATATCGGTTTCATTTATAGTGCTAGTCCTCTTTTATGGAAAGCTTATGGGCAGTTGCATATATAGAAGAGTTGAAACTTCATAGCAAAAACTTAAAGGGGCTATCAAATTATAAAATATTGATGACCTATCCTTAGGAAAATCCATCAATAGTAGTTTGTAGGAATACTGTGCCCTGAATTGGTGCCAAGCAATTGTTCACAAGATCGGTGCACTCATACACGGAGCCGCAGGAAGTTTAGCCGATTTCTGCAGGAAGCAGACAGCTAAACTCTCACTGCAGTGGCCACTCTTGGTATTATAGGCTATTAACTTCAATAGGGACTTGGTCTGGTATATCAAACCTCGCCACTGCAATGAGAATGGAGCTGTCTGCTTCCTGCAAAAAATAGCTCAATGCACAAGCATATCAACCCAGGTTCCAGGCAGCAGACTCCTGCTGATCTATTAATGATGGTCTACCCTACAAATTAAGGCTGATTTACACACGATAATCGCTCAAAAGTCGTCGTTTGGACGAATTTTGAGCTATCATCTTTGTGTGTAAATATGTGCCCATCGTGCACTTACCATGCACTCTTCATCACCGAGTTCAGCTCAGCATAAAAGCCATCGCCCCTGATAAGAGGGACTGCATGCTGAGTCCTACAAGGGCAGCACTGATAACATGGTTATTAGCAGTCAGCCCTGCAGCAGAATAATGGACATGTATTTAAAGTACAGACAACGTGCTGTTCTGTAAATACATCTTCTGGCAGCTGATTAACATGCAAATGATGTTAATTAGCTGCTAATGGATATTAGCAGCTAATTAACATCATTAGTAGCTAATTCAAAATGATCACTGAAAGCTGTTAGTTTCTGAGGAATTTTGAGCAATCATCTTTGTGTGTAAATGAACCTCAAGGGCACTTTCACATGAGCATATATCGGCTGCTGTTTTCACCCCCGGACAATCTATGCTACGATCTGATGCATTCGATTCCAATACATCAGATCACATGGCCGTATTCCCGCGGTGTAAAAGCACCCGGCCAGACTAATAAAGCGCCGGGCGCTTTCATGCTGGGCCGAAAAGACAGTCCTGGAACTATCTTTCCAGCCGGAATACATCGGCCGCTGCATGAACTCCTATGGGAGCCAATGACAGCAGCAAGAGAAGGGAGGTAGGAGGGAGTTTAGTAGCATGACTGCTAAACTCCGTCCCTCTTCTCTCCTCCTTTCTGTTCCCCTCTGGCTGTTTGCAATGGGAAGGGGCGGTCCAGGGTGGAGAGAAGCTCCAGCCCTCTCCCCCCCCCTCCCATTGCTGGCTGCGGACAAGGGGCAGGGAGGGGGGTTGTTGCTTAGCTCTGCCCCTGACCCACCCACTCCCATTACAAACAGCCGGAGGGAAGGAGAGAGGGGTGAGCCAGCGAGAGGAAGGGAAGGCAATGTTAGATTTGTGTGCCTGTTCACGTGTTTTTACGGCGTTGGCGGGCGCACATAAAAACGCCTACGTCCATGTGAAAGAGCCCTAAGACCATCACTTGTTTACAATTGGACAACCCCTTTAAATGAGCCCCCAATAACCTGGCTAGACTTAACGACTAAAAACCCTGTATGAGAGGGGCGGAGGCCCGAGAGGTGAACAACAGAAATCGCTTAAATGAGCGCCCAATATACTGTCTGATTTTGCCACCCAGGACAACTGAGCCTACTGTTTGTTTTGCATTCCATGCCCTTTAAAAAGACTCTGGGGCCAATTCTTTCCATGGTTGTTTGCTAACAAGGCATTTCCTCTTTGGAGAAAGGTCCTGCATATGTTCTTGATTCCCAGTAGCAAAAGGGATGGTGCAATGACAGCTTGGGTCCTTTCTTTCCAAAGGTCCCACAGCAGCTGTATAATCTACCCCTATTCTACTGTGGTTTTACAGATATATGCACTTATAAATAATATTTCTAGATTTCTCATTGGTGGATAGAGTGGTGTAATCACAGCGTTCCTGTGGCTGTATTGGGACAGTTGAGTGCTTGTTGATAAGTGAACATTAGCACTGCAGAAAAGCCCGATCGGCTTCTTTGCGTATGCTTGACAAAGCTTCTCTTCGTATGCTCAGCTGTCAAACTGCTGGGGGCAAAGTGCATGTGCTTTGTTTTCTCACACACACCAAGAGACGGAACACTGCAAAAAAGCAGAAAAGGAATGTGCATGCCCAACCAGGGTGACTAGAACTACTAGAGGTCGGCTCCAGTAGCAAGGGAGCATATACGAGGGACCGGGATGGGCTCAGAACTGGGCATACATCTCCAAAACGGTGAGAA
This sequence comes from Eleutherodactylus coqui, assembly GCF_035609145.1. NCBI lineage: Eukaryota > Metazoa > Chordata > Amphibia > Anura > Eleutherodactylidae > Eleutherodactylus > Eleutherodactylus coqui. The sequence goes on along the minus strand of NC_089839.1, from coordinate 108,395,832 downwards.
ATGTAAAATTGCTTGTATTTGGTACCATCTCTTTAATGGTCAGTACTTTCATTTTACTGTTTCTGGAGTGTATGTTGTGCTACACATTACTTACATTGGCATATAGTCTCCCTCTTGTGGTTATAATAAGGTAACAACAATAGAAGAAAACCATATATATAGTGTAAGTGTTAAACTGAAAGCAAGTGGTCAAAACGAGAAAAATACTTCACGAAGCATTTGCATTAAACGTAGTTTTTGCAGCCCCTAAAGATTATCTGCATTTTAATATTTGCAGGAACTAAAAATGGTTGTCAGACTTCACTACATCAACATTTATTTTCTGCCCTAGACCTCTGTTCTACTTGACTAGTTGGATCCAGCAGCTCAATCAATAAGACTTTTTTGGGGGGAAAGCTGGAACTAGCAGACCAGGCAGATTTTTCTAGCACTCCCTATTGCTGTCTCTAATGCCTCATCCACACTTTTTGCGGTAATCAGAGAACTGCAGTGGTCAAATAATTCCTGTCTTTACGCTGAAGCCAAGAATTTTGAAAAGACATTTTTATATGCTGCTGCTGCTCGTCTTGAGGCGAGAATGTTCTCTTTCATGTGACATGAGAAAAAAAGCTCCGGAGATCTTGGAATATGGAAATCTACAGTCAGGTCTATTCCATGTGTACTAAATTCCTGGGAAGGGTATACACATGCTATATAGCTCTGTATTCAAGGAGTCATATAGGCCCCGTGTACTGGCCAGTGTGGAAAGCCAAAAGCAAGCTACCCCGGGACACTAAACTCACAGGGTCACCCGAGCCAGGAAACTCTCCAGAGGTCAAAGCAGTACACATGGCTAATCTCACGATTCTCGTTTCCTTGAGTGAACACTCCGGTAACATCATCACCAGCTCATTCGCGCTCAGGCAGCGTGTTTACCGATTCACTTACCGCTCACCGTTTTACATTCCTGTGACCGATCGGTGTTTTAACCTCCCGACAAGTGAACGAGCCGGTGCTGAGTTTTATGCCGGCTGAAAGTGAACACCAAATGAGAATCGCACGACTCTCGTTAGTCGCTCAGTGTTCGGCTCGTGTTTATACGTAACTATGATCGTCGAGTTTCGCTCACTTGAACTATTTTCTGAACGATTGTGCAGTCTAAACGCACCTTAAGTGGTGGTCACGGAGTACATTACTGCTCAGGCATGCAGACAAGCACCCATCAATGGCATACGGGCATCTTTATTCCATTATGAATTGTCAGAGACCAGTAAATGTGCGCCAATCTATTTTGTCCGAGTGTTACCTACGTGGAGGCTTGGTGAGCATCCTTCTCTTTACAACCGTTATTCTTGCACGACTTGAACATATCTAGCTCCATTTAGACAATATGTTGTCAATTGTCATTTGACAATAAGCTGCAGCTACTATGAGACAGGTCCTGATAATGCCGTTTTCACATGACATGGCTGCTGTTGCTATGGGGATGCTCATTTGCCACAATCTAATTGGAACCATAAACAAGCATTTAGTGCCTGTGAATGCACGACAAGAATACGATTCCGATAGTAAGAAAGCATCTCCCTACTAACCAAGTACTTGTCTTGTTACATAAATTAGTGACGCCTGTAATAATTAAGCAATGCATGGAAAAATATAATATTTATCCATTTTTATGTAATGATTGGTCCTCTTAAAAAATATGTAGTTTGCATTACTGACAGTAGCTATATTACATAGTAACACAGTATGTAAGGCCGAAAGACGACATATGTCCATCCAGTTCGGCCTATTACCCCCCAATGTATTCGATAAAGTTACCAACCGCGATTCAGCAATGTTCAATAATCTGCCCCATTTACACTGAATGTGTTTTATCATAACCCAGAATACAAATTAAGGTAAGGCTCACACAGCGGCGCAAAACGAGCGTGAGCATGCCGCAAGTATGCAATGACACACGTACTTGCTGCATGCCGCCAATCCCCATACACTGTCTTGGTGTGTGGATGGTGCATGCCATGATTTTTTTCATGCGACTAATACGCATATGAAAAAGCAACCCACAAGTGTGAATGGCCCACGAGAAATCAATGGGCTATTAACATCGCATATTGCAATTACAATACACTCATGTGAGAAAGGCCTAAAGTGTAGGAGACGATGGCTGTGGATCGTATCAGGCTGTTTTTTTTCTTGTCTTCTTTTTAAGTGTATGACTGCTGACATAGCAAGGGATGGACACTTGGAAAGATCTATATTGACTGGCTTAACTAGTTGGCCTTCAGGGCTCCTTCACACTGGAGATCACAATATCGTCGCAAGAAAATTGTGGCAAAATCGCAACTTTTTTCCCACGATTTTCGAGCGTCAGTACTGCTTCTTGCGAGAAAATTAATAGGACTTTCTAATGTTAAAAACTCATTGCATAAGAATCGAAAGTTCATAGCTTGTGATGTAATAAAAAGGAGCCTCCATAGGGAAACATGGGAAGTAAACATTTTTTTAAAAAAATCGCACATCGCAGAAAGAAAGGACATGCCGTGAAGAAAACTATTGGTTTCATAACTCTGCATTTTTGCTCACTCTCACAATGGTCCCTCAGAGTGTTAAATGGTCACTGTCATTTTAACAAACCTTGATTCAAGGGGTTGTCCCGCAGAATCAAGTGGGGTTCAGCACTTCTGTATGGCCATATTAATGCACTTTGTAATATACATCGTGCATTAAATATTGGCCATACAGAAGTTATATACTTACCCCCTCCGCTGCTGGCGTCCCCATCTCCATGGCGACGACCAAACTTCTCCTCTGGTTGCCGCAACAGTCGCGCTTGCGCAGAGAGGAATCCTCTTCTGGAGGGTCCGGGCTCACGAGCTGCGTCCTGGCTCCTCCCCCTTCTCTGTGTCATCACGTAGCTCTGCCCCCGTCACATGGTGCTGATCAGCCAATGAGGTGGCTGGAATCGGCAGTGGAGAGCAGACAGCAGAAGAACATCCACGGTGCACCATGGGAGAAGACCTGCAGTGCACCGTGGGAGAAGAGCGGCAGCCATCTTGGAAAGAAGATTTTTTCAAGTTGCTGAATGGGGATTCAGGTAAGGGAATTTTTTTTTTTTTTTAATAACACCTGGCAGCAGTATTCCTTTACAGGTACTGGGGGACTGGGCAAAACATTTTTTTTCTCTTTAGGCGCGGGACAACCCCTTTAACTCAACAGTACCATTGCATATGGGACACTTTGTAATATACCGATTATACACCACTGACGCATCTTGTGTTAGCAGGTTACTGCATTAATAAGCGCCTGCACGATTTGTGTAGCGTCATCACCATTCAAACCGAATGGAAGCAGCTATGCTATGCAATTACCATGGCAGTGCCTGGCAGTCCGCAATACAAATGTAAAGTGCCATCCTTCAAAGATGGCAATGCAACATCTGTAATGTAGCCCAAGAAAAATTTCTCCCCGTCACACAAAACTGCTTTGAAAACTGTTAGGCCTCATGTCCACGGGGTTAAAATCCGCAGCGTTTTTCCCGCACGCGGATCCGCGCCCCATAGGGATGAATTGGACACCTGCAGGTAGTTAAATACCTGCAGATGTCATTTTTCCCTTCAGGCGCGGATCCGCGTGCGGGAAAAAATTCGGACATGCCCACGGGGACGGCTCCCGCAGGCTTCTATTGAAGCCTATGAAAGCCGTCCGGATCCGCGGAACACTCGCGCCAGAATTAAAACTTACCTGTCCTGGACGCTGCAGGTCTCCCTATCTTCCCGGCCGGATCTTTTTTCTTCGGCCTGGCGCATGCGCGCAGCACGCTGCTGGCGTGCCGAGCACATCCGCCGGACCGAAGAAAGAAGATCCGGCCGGGAAGAAAGGAAGAACTGCAGCGTCCGGAGAGGTGAGTTTATTCTTCTTTCTGGCCTTATGGCCGCGGGGCAGGAGGGACCCGCTACGGATTCTCCATGAAGAATCTGTGGCGGGCCTGATTTTCTCCGTGGACATGAGGCCTTAAAAGAGGACCAAGAACCTGTCATCTTGTAAGGGATGAAAAATGTCCTCCCTCATGTTATACAGGTGTCTGGAAACCGGTTTAATGTGTTTTGGTACCAGTTCAGTCAATCATGTGCTATACTGTTGGGTGACCCGGTATAACACCCCAGATATTGCATTCTGCCTGTATATTTTCTTTTCAATGACAATGAGCACGAGAACAAGAGGATTATCATATATTTAACCCCTTAGTGACCAAGCCTGTTCGTACCTTAATGACCCTGGCCAAATTTTGAAATCTGATACGTGTCACTTTTTTCTTCCAGCGCTATTACTCCCAGTATTTGCAGCCGCATCTATGACAGAGCCTCCAGCTGGAGGTTCCAATGCAGACGTGAAACCGGCTTTACTCTATAAGGGCGAGCACCCACTGGCGTTTTTTTACCTGCGTTTTGCGTTTTTCCTGCACAGGCATAGAGATAACATGTGTTCCTGTCCACTGGCGTTTTTTTTGCGTTGCGTTTGCGTTTTTAACATAGGAACTGTCAGTTGCATATGTGTCCTTATTTTTCTCCTAATGCACCCATGAAAGTCAATGGAAATTAATGGAAAAGCCGCGAAAACGCCGCGAAAAACGCGCGGAAAAATCGCGGGAAACGCGGCGAAAACGCTGCGTTTTTTTCCCGCGGAAAACGCAAACGCCAGTGGGTGCTCGCCCTAAAGGTTGTGCAGGAAATTCTGACATTGCTTTTTTTGTCATATATTGTACTTTACTTGGATGGTAAAAGTAAACCGATACGATTTGCATATAATTATTAAAAAATGTAAAAATTGAGGAAAATTTTTAAAATTGTCATTTACTTCCCATTTTCAACTGCAGTATATCACATATGAACACCCAGACTGTAAAAAACTTTTTTCTTCTCTCTCTCTCTCTCTATATATATATATATTCCCATCTGTTTTGTAATTATATTTTTTACAAATTTTACATTTTTGGGCAATTTAGGAAATGTAAAATTTAGAAGTACACTTTGTTTTCCTTCATCAAGCGAATTTTCCAGAGGCTCACAGATGTTAAAATAACAGAAATCCCCCAGACATGTCCCCATCTTGAAAACTACACCCCATAATGTATTAATTGAGGGGTGTTGTAAGTATTTTGACAGCACAGTTTTTGAATGTATTTTAGGAAAACAAGAAGAAAAAAATGAAACATTTTGATTTCTCTTGCAAATGTGTAATTTTAAAGATACATTTTTTGTACACTAGACATGAAAATGAAGATATGAACCCCCAAATTGATACCCCTCTTACTCCCATGTTTAGAAATATGCCCATTGTGGCTTTAGTATTTTTCTGGACACACAGCAGAACCCAAAAGGAAATGCGCACGCGGTGTCTTTAAGGAGGCAAATTTTGCTGGATAATGCTTCAGGCCCCATTTTGGGCAGCTTCAGACTTAAATGGTCTCAAATAAAAGATGCTCAATGACTTCAGTTTGGAACTCGAGGAAAGTGAGGGTTTCTTGGGATTTTTAAAAAAAGGACACATGCATTACAGGTAGCAACCTGAATCTGTTTTTTTGCGTCACCAGGTATGGTTGAAGCACTTGGTCATAAAGAACTACACCCCCCGTGATCTTATTGTAGTCTGCTAGAGATACTGTTTTCTGCTTTTTACCAGTAATCCCTCTCTCTCCAACTGCCACTATGGTGTGTGCATGTATAGTGGACAACATAAAACATCCCACCACTTCACCAGAAGCAGTTGGCCACTTGTAAGCGAAAGGATGTTCCTTTGTTTAAACACTTGGATACTAACAGTTGTGGGAATCCTACGGACTGTCCCGCAAGCCCCTACATCTGCAACATGGAGGGGTTTAAAAAAGGGCACACATGAATAGAAATTATCATTATACACGTGGTACCCACTGTGTAGGAACAGCCCCAATAAGTCCCACACAATTTTCTCAGATGTACCAATAGCTTTAGGGCGGCCTGGAGTATTAATAGGAGTAACAAAGATGAAAAAGGAGGGTGGAGCAAGACCCAGTGAGAGCGGTGAAATAGTTCTGGAGTAACAAGTGTTTCGAAAGACGGAGGTGCTGCCAATCAGATAATGCTCCACCAAGCTGGGCGTGAGTATAGCGAAAAGAATGTTGAAAAATACTGGTGTGAAGGCGCAACACTCTAAGCTAGTAGAAGATTAAGGTCCAAGATGCGATAGTGAAAGCACTACTTTCTTATTGTTTAACAAAATAACTACAGGTTTTTGGATGTGCCAGAGGTCCTGTATGTGGCAGGGAGACAGGGTGTTTAATCCAGCCAAACTGCTGAAGGGGCTCGTCCCTAAAACACGTTTTCACTTGCTAGTTTTTTATTTTGTTAAATAATAAAGAAAGTAGTGCTTTCACTATCGCATCATGGACCTTAATCTTCTACTAGCTTAGAGTCCCTGACTTCATAAATTGAAAAAACACAGTTATAACCTGTTGTGTTCTCACACACCTTCTATAGTTTTACTCCATATTTAGCTCTTTTGTAAGGGATCATTTACTGAAAAGTCAGACTTTGAAATGAAGAAAGGATTCGTCCATTGATACATTTTTTCTGGGGTGTAGAGATTTAAAAAGGAATCTCTTAAGACTACAATAAGCGGCCCTTAATTTATGGAGACTGTCAAAGGCAGTGTCATTATTTGTGGGAACTTAGGCATTATCTATGATATGCATGGACTATATGAGGGCCTTATAATGGGTTCTAAACATTATTGTTGTTAAAACAGGGGTTGCATCGACAGTATTAGTGGACCAGTAGGAGTGGACCGAGTTTTTTTTTTCTTTTTTTTCTTTTTTTTAAACTATCCCCATATTCAAAGTAATGCCCCAATTTTTTCTATTCCTTGGACATTTTTGGCAGTCCACATACTTGTACATATTGATGTGGGCTTTTGTACAGCAAACTATCTGGCATACAGATTAGTTTGTTGTACAATTAATTCAAGATCCTGATCGCCCACAAACTAATTTAAAAAATGTAAAATTTGCAACATCAAAGGTTATGCCTGGGGTTGCTAAAAACTGGGGAACTTGGGGAGAGAATGAAGTAGCAGGATTCCAAATTGTGAAACTGATAGCAACACTAGGCCCTGCACCTGATCCAGCAGTAGCAACTTCTACCACCATCGGACTATGTGGCCCAGTGCTAGAATCAGAACTTGTGTCAGCGCGGTCATAAATTTCTGCCTCTGAAGAGGTGTCACTTTCACAGTCTGAGCTGTCAGAGCATAATAAAACATAGGCTTGCTCCGTACTACACATCCTGCGAGTCATTATTTTTTGTAATCCCAGAGACAAGAAATATATAACCCTAAAGGAACACTAACTTTTTTTTTTACTTTTTGTCTTTTACAAAAATGTACAAAATGAAAGAAAATAAAAAAAGATATAGAAGAAAGTGATAGACTGCTCACTGATAAACTATGTACTAACTGACAGCACTCTGATGGACTATGCACTGACGGACAGTCCACTGACAAATAGGCCGTTGAAAGACAAACCACTGACAGACAGTGTGCCGAAAGACAGCACTTTGACTAATAATGGACTGATGGACAGTATACTGACAGGCAGCCCTTTTAATGGACTACAGACCTTAGGCTGATATACTCAGCTTCGCCCGAGTTAATTTGGTACCGGTGTTTATCTGTTATTGGCACTGAAAATTTTATGAAGTTGTGGTAACTTCAGAGGAACCAAAGAATAAAATATGTATACACATAAAGGAGCGTAAGATTCTCCTCAGACCGCATGTACCAATGTCTCCCTGAAGAATGTGCCACCCCTTCCATTCTCCTCATTTTTTACCCTTAAAAGTAACACCCCTTTTTATTCAAATTTAACCCTAGACTGGTGGATGCAGCCCCTTCTTAGCCTTAAAGACATGCTCCATCCCTATAGTCCATGGCCGCTTTCTTATGTACTTTACAGCCTTTCAGTATATGCACATAGAGGTCAGTTAGATTGTTCTCAATATATACAAACAGAAGTGAGGTAGATTTCCTCAGTATACAAATCATTTCCCTAGGCATTATGGTTTCTGAAAAAAAAAAAAAACGGTGTCATGTATTGCGGCTCGTGCCAAATTTCCCGCTTGTATGACACCGGAAAGTTACATAACATAGGGGGTCATTTACTTTTGAACTTAACATTGAATTAGTGAGTTGTGATTCCCCTAACTTTTTATAATTAGGACCTATAGAATGGCTGTGCCAAATTTCAAGTTTGTACGACACTGAGAAATTAGAGAATTAGATTAGGTACATAACATAGGGGGTCACTTACTTTTGGACTTAGAATTGAATAATCAAGTTGTGACTCCTTTAGGATTTAAAGAATGATTGTGCCAAAATTCATGCTTGTATGACACTGGTAAGTTAGAGAATTATTGGCCAGTCAGTCAGTCAGCAGAGGCATAACTTGAAGATTCTGAGCCCTAATGCTAAATCTGTAACAAGGCCCCCAACTATAACGCTTTATTCATAGTACTAGAATCTCTATATGGGAAAGAGAGACATTATGGGCCCCCTAAAGGTCAGTCAGGGCTTTTGTGTGTGTGTGTACACTAGTATACACTAGCTGATATACCCGGCTTCGCCCGAGTTAATTTGGTACTGGTGTTTATCTGGTGTTCACACGGAAAATCTTATGAAGTCGTGGTTACTTTAGAGATACCGGAAAAATATATGTTCACCATTTTGCATAGTTCTCTGCGTTACCCAGAAAACACCACGGGAGGTAACCATGCGACATTTCCTTTATATAAAATGACATCAGGAAGTGAGATAATTAGATTTCATACGTAAAAATTTGGACGCTAATTCTTTTGCACTTAGAATTGAATAATCGAGTTGGGACCTATTAGCTTTTCCTATTTATGACATATTCAATGCTTATGGCAAATTTCATGTTTCTATGACTTTGGGAAGTGAGAGAATTAGATTCCGTACGTAAAATTTCGACGCTAATTCTTTTGCGCATAGAATTGAATAATCGAGTTGGGACCCATTAGCTTTTCCTATTTTTGACATAATCAATGCTCGTGCCAAATTTCACGTTTCTATGACACCGGAAAGTGAGAAAATTACATTCCGTACGTAAAATTTGGACGCTAATTCTTTTGTGCATAGAATTGAATAATCAAGTTGGGACCCATTAGCGTTTCCTATTTATGACATAATCAATGCTTGTGCCAAATTTCACGATTCTATGACACCGGAAAGTGAGAAAATTACATTCCGTACGTAAAATTTGGACGCATATTCTTTTGCGCATAGAATTGAATAATCGAGTTGGGACCCATTAGCTTTTCCTATTTATGACATAATCAATGCTCGTGCCAAATTTCACGTTTCTATGACACCGGAAAGTGAGAAAATTACATTCCATACGTAAAATTTGGACGCTAATTCTTTTGCGCAAAGAATTGAATAATCGAGTTGGGACCCATTAGCTGTTCCTATTTATGACAATCAATGCTCGTGCCAAATTTCACATTTCTATGACACCAGAAAGTGAGAAAATTACATTCCGTACGTAAAATTTGGACGCTAATTGTTTTGTGCATAGAATTGAATAATCGAGTTCAGACCCATTAGCTTTTCCTATTTATGACATAATCAATGCTCGTGACAAATTTCACATTTCTATGACACCGGAAAGTGAAAAATTAGATTCCGTATGTAAAATTTGGACGCTAATTCTTTTGCGCATAGAATTGAATAATCGAGTTGGAACCCATTAGCTTTTCCTATTTATGACAATCAATGCTCGTGCCAAATTTCGAGTTTCTATGACACCGGAAAGTGAGAAAATAGGATTCCGTACGTAAAATTTGGATGCCAATTCTTTTACGCAAGAATTGAATAATCGAGTTGGGACCCATTAGCTTTTCCTATTTATGACATAATCAATGCTCGCGCCAAATTTCACGTTTCTATGACACCGGAAAGTGAGAAAATTAGATTTCGTACGTAAAATTTGGACGCTAATTCTTTTGCGCATAGAATTGAATAATCAAGTTGGGACCCATTAGCTTGTCCTATTTCTGACATAATCAATGCTCCTGCCAAATTTCGAGTTTCTACGACACCGGGAAGTGAGAGATTTAGATTATGTACGTAAAATTTCTACGCCAATTCTTTTGCACTACAATTTAATAATCGAGTTGGGACCCAATTACTTTTCCTATTTTGGAGATAATCTATGCTTGTGCCAAATTTCATGTTTCTACGACATCGGGAAGTGGGAGAACTTTTGGCGAGTCAGTCAGTCAGTCAGTGAGTCAGTGAGGGCTTTCGTCTTTATATATATATAGATGTATAGTAACAGCCTGAATCAGTGTTTCCCTGCACTGCCAATGCGCACCATCTCGTTTCGAGTGAGGGGGAGAAACTCATCCCTCAAGGCATTGGAGGAGCCGGCTGGACCTTTGGGGTTGAAGAGATCAAAGACTGGCTGGTATGGTCTCTGATCAATGCTGTGAACCCTCAGCTACCAGGTAGCGGAGGTTTTCGAGCTGTAGCTCTTCTAGGCTACAGTGCTACAATAAAAAGCGGCGCTCTAACCTAATTCCCCTTAATGGCCAACATGAAAACAGATATGGCTGGTCACTGAGGGGTTAAGTTATTGGCTAGTGGCTCTTTAGGACAGGATACTGCTGTTTTGTTATGTGAGTGCAATTCAGGAGGTTTTCTTAAAGATCACTAAAAGGACAGTTTGAGTGACAGCTGTGAGCGATCATTTTGCATAAAGTATTAAGTTGCTACTCAGCTACTTAAGTACCAATTATGTATGCAAATGAAGCCTTAGCTGAATGCAGTTAATAGCCTGAGGGCTATTCTCTGTGCTCAGATCCTTTGTTCTCCATGGGAAACAATGCTATCAGCACTCCCTATGGAGAACTGCTGATAAGAGTGAACAAGGATTTTTAGGTTAGCTTGAATTTAATGATCAGCTAGCAGTGCCCGAAAAGCGCACGATGGGCGAACATTTACACGCACTGATTATCGCTAAAACTAATCGCCGATTAGCGACTTTTTAGTGATCATTGGCTGGTGTAAATGGGCCTTAAGACTGTGATCTTCTGTCTTTATGTAGGTTCCTGAAATAGTTCTAGAGATATACTTGAGGTTGATGTATAGGATGCTGGGCATCCAGTATGATATTTATTCATTATTAATATTACTGCATATGTGTATCGGGTGGGGGACCAAAGGGTGCTGTGCAGTAAATCACTCACTATTTTTAGCAGCGATGTGTCTGTGTGAGTGTCTCTCCCTCTTACAGTAGCTCCCACCTCCTTGTACTCCATAGGCTTCTATAGGCAGCATGAGGGAACACCCTCCTCCACTTCTTATATTTTGTCTCCTTATCCCTTAGTAGAGATGTACTTGACTTGACAATAGGCAGTGCACAGCAAATTAGAAAGAAGGGAGATCTTTAGTAGCTGCCACGTTAGAATGATTTTTCAGTAGAAAACTTTAATTCAAGTAAATAAAGTGATTTGCACTTTTGCTAGTTATCACATTGATTATCATACCATTTAAAGGGAACATGTCAGATTGCAAATGCAGCTTGAGCTGCAGGCAACATGTTACATGCCGGAAAATCTGAGTAGATTGATATAGGAAAGATTCAGTGAAAGGCCGGTTTCAGGCAAGCATCATTTAGCTCCATATTTGGTCTGTGTTTTGGGGAGTGGGATACAGGGCTAATATAAATTAATGTATCTATTCACATGGCCATATTTTTCACGGCCATTTTTTCAAAACACAGCATGACCTATTTTTTGTATTTCTGCCTCATTATGGTTATTATTTATTTCTGGGCAAATATAGATCAGTATTTGCCCAGTAGAAAATACAAACAATAAAGAAGCAAATACTGATGTGATACTGATGATGTAGGGTTGTAATGTCATCTGTAATATGTCCATAATATAGATCCAGAGATTTTTCAGATTCACAGACATTTTTCAGATTAGAGTAGCCCATAGAAGTCTACATGTGAAGGAGGGAGCAAAAGACAAGCTGCTATATCACCTTCCGTATGAGGCACACAGAGAGAAGACCATGTTTCTGTCTGATTGGTTGCAGCGGACACCTGACTTTTGCTGGATGTACATACTGGGAGGGCTGCTGGAGCAACTTAGTTGTTTCCTAGGGGGGCTGAAAAGCGGTTAGTATCCCCTCTTTTGTTATTTTATCCCATGCCCAGTTATTTTATTAACTGAGAAAACCTCTTTAAGAAGTAGTGTCTGTGTGTCGGTCTCTTCCTCACTTCTATGAGCAGCTGTAACCTGATCTCTCAGTGAAACTGAAAAGTCCTATCCTTTCTGCTCTATGCATTTTATCATTTAATTTTGCGCGAGTGAATAGGTAAAAAGGTCGAGGGGCAGGATGGGTTGTGTCTAGTCAGTAGAGATAGAGGCAATTTCCTCTAATAAGACACATTACAAAGTTTATTATATTCACTTGTACTGTTGCTTTAATTAAAAGGTGCTTATACTCAGATGTACACTTCAAGTACACAAGTCCTTTACAACTAATGCCTCCCATCCCTATAGGTTGTACCACTACATTAAAAAGTAAATATTCACTTTTACTCTAATATTTGCACCATTAAATTGGACCTTTAGAATACGTTCAAGAGTCTTTATGAGTAAATTTAAGACACAAATGGAACACTAGTTGCAATACACAATGCCATATTGACCTCCATAGCATTTTAATTAAAAGAACTGGTCATAATTACAAAATAGGGAAAACTACTGAAATAGGGGTTGTCCCGCGCCGAAACTGGGTTTTTTTTTTTCCAATAGGCCCCCCGTTCGGCGCGAGACAAACCCAATGCATGTGTTAAAAAAAACAAAACGTTTAGTACTTACCCGAATCCCCGCGCTGCGGCGACTTCTTCCTTACCTTAGCAAGATGGCCGCCGGGATCTTCACCCACGATGCACCGCGGGTCTTCTCCCATGGTGCACCGTGGGCTCTGTGCGGTCCATTGCCGATTCCAGCCTCCTGATTGGCTGGAATCGGCACACGTGACGGGGCGGAGCTACGAGGACCAGCTCTCCGGCACGAGCGGCCCCATTCACCAGGGAGAAGACCGGACTGCGCAAGCGCGTCTAATCGGGCGATTAGACGCTGAAATTAGACGGCACCATGGAGACGAGGACGCTAGCAACGGAACAGGTAAGTGAATAACTTCTGTATGGCTCATAATTAATGCACGATGTATATTACAAAGTGCATTAATATGGCCATACAGAAGTGTATAACCCCACTTGCTTTCGCGGGACAACCCCTTTAAGTACTTCTGTTTTCAACATTTAGATACAAGCGCCTGATAAGTTTGCCTTTTGGAACAAACTGTTGCAAACAAAAAGAACGTTGTCAGTGAGTACGATATGGAAATGATGCTGTGTGTATGGAAATTAGAGACAAAGCTAAAAGGCCCATTTAGACACAACAATTATCACTCAAAAGAAGTCGCTCAAGCGACTTTTGAGCGATCATCGTTGTGTCATTTACAGCGCAAGATAATCGCTCAAGATGAGCGATCACCTTGCACTGCCTGCGGAGGATGCAGAAGACAAGAGAGGTGTCCGCTCTTGTCTTCTGCATTCAGCTGTTCCCTGCTCCGAGCGCCCAGCTGTTATACAGCCGAGTGCTCAGAGCGGAGGATGCAAAAGACAAGCAGGCTGTCCCTGCTTGTCTTCTGCATCCAGCTGTTTTCTGCACGGAGCGCCCGGCTGTTATACAGCTGAGCGCTCCGTGCTGGGAATAAAGAACAGAGCTGGACCGCTCTGTTCATCATACCCAGCCTGTCATCAGGGAGCGGGATACAGCTAAAACAATAGTATCAGCTGTATCCCGCTGTGAATCCCTGATAAGGCTCATCGTCGTCTTTCAGCACGCTGAAAGACAACGATGAGCGACGGCTTAACGAAAAGTTACACACAACGATTATCACTCAAAAGACGGCTTTTGAGCGAATTTTGAGCGATAATCGTTGTGTGTAAATGGGCCTTAACAGTCATGTAATACAAAGCAATCTGCGGTTCCGTAAAGCGGTCATGCATTTTATAGAATGTACCATACTAATAGCGCAAGTCAACCCAGCTAGCAGGGAGGGTATTCCTGCATTACCTAAAAACATGGGTGGTTGAATGTACAAGAAAGCCAATGTAGGATTGCTTTTCGTTAAATTGGAAAATGCCAGAGAACAAACAGGAATTCCCACAAAATATTCTGAATGCAATTCCAACTCATTTAGTAATGTTTTATGTATTGATAGTCATATGAATGTAAACAGGTAATACATGAAGTTTACTTCAGTATGTTCTTCTTTTCGGATTCTCTGGTAACTCTTCCATTAAGGTGGAAATGACGCTATCCTGCTGCTTTTATGTAGTGTATTTAATTAAACTTTAATGTGCTGCTGCAGTACTTTTTGTCAATAACAGCTGTACCTTTTCATCATCTTCTTCATCGCGTTGCTGTCTTTTCAACTACCAGACAACATGCTCTGCGCTGCTCAGTTCCTCCTGCAGCAGCGTGGCAGAGGAAGGCTGCGAGCCCTTCAATAAATTATAACCTGCTCATCTGCATGCAGCAGCGCTTCCAGCCTGACCTTGCACGCACATTAGGCAAATACAGAACTACTGGGTTTGGAATTCGGCCACAATGCACACTTAGCTTTGAAATAAACTTGACAATGTGTACTTTACTAGCAGTGAGCTTCAAAAACATTAACACCTGAGTAAACTATTTTTTTTTCACCAGAAAAGCAGAAAACAACTATGGAAGTTTGGATTTAGGAACTTTACTTCAGACTTATAACAAGTCTACTCCCAGCAGTGGAAAACTCCTGGTGGGCTGGTCGCGTCCTGGGTCAATGGAGGGGTAGATTTTTTTTTATCTGCTGAATTGCAGCAAAAGTGCCACCTCTCCCACTTCCGACTTTTGAAGTCAATGCAGTACTTTCGGTCATATGCTGACTTCCGGGTAAAGAGAGATCACATGATCATTCTAACTGAAAGTCTGCAGGTGACTACGAGTGCTGCATGGACTGTAGAGTCCAGAAGCAGGAGGAGTGGCACACAAGAGTGTAACTTTCTTTTATATATAATAAGCATTATTACAGACTGGGAGGATGTAAACAAGAGGCATTATAGCCAAATGGGGGCCTATGAGAGGCATTAATATAAAATCAGAGCCTATGAGGGTCACTATAACCAAATGGGGGCCGATAAGTGTTTTAGTAACCAAGTGGGGGCCTATAAGGGGCATTATTATTAAATAGGGGGCCATGAGGGGCATTATTATAAGTTGGAGGCCTAACCAAGTGAGGACCTATGAGAGGCATTACCACCAAGTGGGGGCCAACAAGGGGTATTATTACTGAGTGGAAGCCTAAGAGGGGCATTATTACTGAGTGGGGGCCATGAGGGGCATGATTACCAAAAGGGGGCAATAATGGAGTGTGAAAGTGTGAAAAAGTAGCAAGATATTAAAAAAACTATATAAATGTGGTATTGATGTAATCATGCTGACCCGCAGAATTAATTTAACACATTATTTATATTGCATGGTCAACAACAGGAAAATTGTTTTAAAAAGCCAGAATTTCAGATTTTACTAATGTTGCCCCTGGAAAGCAATATGAATAAAAAGCGATCAAAATGTTATCTGTTCTCAAAAATGAGACCAATGAAGACTAGAGCTCATCCTGCAAGAAACAAGCCCTCATAGAGCTCTGTCAATGGAAAAAAAAATTGCTATTGTACTTGGAGTGCCACAAAAGCAAATCTTCAAAAAAATGATTTAAAAAGTGTTTTTAATGTACAAAAATAGGAAAAACAAAAACTGTATAAACCTGATATTACCATAATCATGCTGACCCAGAAAATAATGTTAGCAACATTATTTATTCTGCATGTTGAATGCCGTAAAAGTTAAAAAAAACTTGTGCAATTGCTTTGTTTTATCCCAATCATGCACCCCCAAAATTTTGCAAGTTATGCAAAACACTATATGTATCCAAAAATCATAACATTTAAAAAATATAACTTGTCCCGCAAAAACAAGCACTCATATGGCTATGTCAACGGAAAAATTAAAAAGTTATGATTCCTGGAATGTGATGATGAAAAAAAATGAAAAATTGGTTGGTCATTAGGTCATAAAATGGGCCCATTACTAGGAGGTTATTTAGATAGTTGCAGCAATCTTGATTACAGCTGAGGAGGAGGGAGGAGGGTCACTCACTTTTTTAGCTACCATACTTTTCCTAAAGTCAGTCTCTTTGTCCAAGAGCATGCAGTCTGGGATCTACATGAGCTGCAGCTGCCACCCACTCTTGCGCATGATTGACAGGTTTCTTCCAGTATTGTGCATAGGAAGAAAGCTAAGCTGCAGCATTGGGTGGGCGCAGCCGCAGCTCGTGGATACTGCGGGCTACACAGGGCGAGCACAGCATACAGTGGGCTACATCTTGGGTTTGCATTGTAGCACAGAAAGACTGATTTTATTTAAAAGTACGGCAGCTAAAACATGGTGACAGATTCCCTTGAAGCCAAAAAAAACAGAACAGGCACAAATCTATTAATTCTCTGTGAAAACTCCATTGCTCATACCTACTATTTTGCTCCCACCTACCTGATAAAATTGGCATCTAAAATTGCAAAAATCTTTAACTAAATGCAAGACGATACCCTGACTAATCTTAAATGTTCCTTAAATGATGTATTTCACCGAGAACCATTAAAATGGCTTTTAGACAAGTTAATTTCCGGCGAGCAACTCCCCATAATCATCTCTCACCTGCACATTTTACCTGCTACATTACACAGTGTCCATTCACATGAATGGGTGACTATGTAATGTATAGTGGCACCAAATCTGTTGTAGCGAGAGCCATTCTTTACAGCCGCATCCCTCTATGACAGCTATGTGCCCCAATACTGTCACCACATTTTCCTGATCTATGTCTGCTCAACAGCTATTTTTTAGCCAGCTATGTGAGCAAAAAGAAAACCTTTCTATGTAATTGATTAAAAAATATATATTTTTCACAATCCATAAAGTCCTCTGCTAACCATACACGTGCCTGTGAGTACATGAATAGAGAATATGTTAGAAGATTTCAGGAAATAGTCAAGATCATAATTTCCATCTATGGTAGCTTCATGCCAAACAGCTTTATGCTAAGAAATTGAGTCTTTAACAGCAGATAAAGGAAGTTTATGTAAATTAATCTTGAAGGGGTTGTGTTAGCTTACAAAAAAATGTGCTTCATGGGTCCTCTCTTATTTGCTTGGCCCAATTTCGTTGTTAGTGCATGGCTACAGGTGCACTCAATTTTTTAAATTATTGAGCTTAAACACTTACTGCACTTTGAGACAACTTGTGTTACTATGATAGCTAATGTGATAACCAGCAAAAGTACAATTCACTTTATTAACCTAAAATTATTATTTTTTGTTGAAAAATCACTTTGAAGTGCTGGCAACTAGGGGTTTCTCTTCTATCTAATTTGCTGTTCACTGTCTGTATGTGAAGTCACCCAGGAAGTGGGTGTTGTCTCATGCTGCTCCTAGAAGTCTATGGATAAAAAAGAGGGGAGGAGAAAGCAAGACCAACACAGCTACACTGCTCAGTACTGCTGTATACTTTCTTGATGAAGTTATTCTCTGCGTGTGCTACAGAGAGTTGGGCTTCTTTCACACGAGTGCATATCGGCGGGGGGTGGGGGTGGGCGAAAAACCTGGTGAACAGGTGCACAAATCAAACTTTTGTGCGCCCAGTCATATGGCCTAGTGAGGCCGGCGCAGATGCGCCAACCTTACCAGGTCATCCCCCATTTCCCCTCTCTTCCCATTGCAGGCTTGCCGGTCTTCCTCTCGCTCGGTCTGTACAATGGGAGGGTGTGGGATGGGGCAGAGCTAAGCGCCGGTCCACCCCAACTCCTCCCATTGATGGCTATGGACAAGGGGCAGGGAGGGGGCGGACACTTAGCTCCGCCCATGTCGCACCCCTTGTCCATAGCCATCAATGGGAGGAGGCGGGGTGGATCGGTGCTTAGCTCTGCCCCCTTCCCATTGCACCGAACGGGCAGGGAGCAAGGCAGGTAAGCCTGCACGGGGAAGAGGAGGAGAATAGAGGGAGTGAGTTTAGCACCGATGCTGCTAAACTCTCTCCCACCTACGGCCGCTGCCATAGTTCCAGAACGATGTTTTGGGCCCAACATAAAAACGCCCGGTGCTATATTGGCTACGTCGGAATCCAATGCATCACATCACAGTGCATATTGGCCGGCCGTGAAATCGGCCGGCCGATATGTGCTCATATGAAAGAAGCCTTAGGGAGCAGAGTTTGCTGTTTTCTCCATGTGCAGTGTATCGAAGACAGCATAGAAACTAGTTTCTACCCAGCAGCTCAGGAAAAAACAAAAGTGTAGACATAAAACTTCAACCTGCAGACGTGAATCTAGTGAAAAAATGCAACATAGAAGTCATATAATGACCAAAAAGAGTGTCATTTTACATATACAAGCAGCAAGGTATTGTGAAAAGTCAACAGAAAGTGCAGATATGCTTTAATTAACATGAAACAAGATTATCCACTTAATGGATACGACAACTATAGCAGCCATTGTAAACAGTGGTTTGGCTTTATTTACATCTGCGTTCGCATTGCCATTTTTTCTGTTCTGTCACTGTAACAGAAAAAACCAAACACTGAAAGCAAAAACTAAAATACTAAAAACTTAGGAGTGTCACATCGATCACATGATGGACACCAACAGTGCCCAACACACTACACTGATTACAATGGGGGACTATGAGGTTTTCCAGAGTGGAGGGAAGTAGTGGCTCTTTTTATGTTTTAGCAAATTTCTAGCTGTTTTTAATGAAAAAAACAAACAAACTTCACTGATCTCAAGTCATTCTTATTAATGATAGTAAAATAAAAGGCAAAGAGAATATAAACCCCTTCAATCCAGTTTTAACAGTCTGCTGATCCTTGTTCTTTCAGCTCAGAATCAGAACATGTAAAAGTAAATAAAAGATCTATGTAAACGTCTTGTCGCTTTCAGAGTAAACCGTTCATTTAATGCGTTTATCTTTTAAATAAATATCAATGTCTAGTACCATGGGTTTTATAGAGAATAGGGGCTTATGGGGAGACAGATGTGAAAATTAGGCCAACAGTTTGGTGTCCATGTGGAGTGAAGAAGAGAAGTACTAAAAGATAAAACTATTTCTTACCATGTGGTACGATTGTCTGTATAGGCTTGGCAGGAGAGCGTACATTCCATATGGTCAGGGTACCATCTGAATGGCTGCAGATGAACTGCTTTCCTTCATGGTGCCAAGCAACAGAATGGATTGCCTAAGAGTAAAGCAGAAAAATATAGTGAAATCCAAGTATGTATGAATATGTATGATAGCTTAAACATTCTAATTAGGTGTGGGTGGGGGGATGTACACATAGGATTTCATGATTTTATGTATCTTTAATAAAAGCATTGTGGTGATAGATTGTAGTGGTGGCTGCGGTTCTATCGGTGCTGAAAACAAGCTTCTGCCTTGTATCTTGGCTATACAATTCATGTTGGTAACACTGATAGAACTGGAGCTACAGCTGTTCCCTGTGCACGAACAAAGCTCATCCTAAACTGTAGGGGGCGTAATTGTAATCATTATACTTTGTAGAACACCAATTTGGTTCCTGACTGGCGAGTGGTGTTTCCTAGTTGCTTACGCTTCAAATGTATAGAAAATTGCTATCAACCACCACAAACTTTGCTTTTGTAACCATGACAGTAATATTTTGAAATTTACCTGGCAGGGGTCACATACTATATACATGCGTGGCAAGCAGCCAGTACACAATGACATTGCATACGGGCTGTGTGCTGCCATCATCATGCACACATAATACATGTCAAGGTAGACCATTTTGCAATTTTTCTTGCACACGTAATATATGCAGTGTATTTTGCGCACAAATCCCGTACGCATAATTTGCAATTACCATATGCTCGTGTGAGACAGCCCTATGAGAAAACAGGTAGATTTGTATCTTCTCTTTCAAAGATAGAAGAAAAGATGCAAGTCAAAATTTCCATGAATTTATACTAACATTCTATAGAAAGAACCACAGAAGATAAAAGTACTTTATGGAGATTTGTGATTATTTAGTAAATCATTTTCACAAATCAGTCCCAAATATAGTCTCCAATTATCTTTTCATTAATCATGTTTTCATTCTAATGTCCGTGGCAGCAGTGTACAAAGTCCAGTACATCCTAGAAGCGCTCACTTTACTCCTCAAAGTCCACTCCTATGCCCTCACATTACTCTTCCAAGTCCATTCACATGCCCTCCCATTACTCTTCCAAGTCCATTCCCATGCCCTCCCATTACTCTTCCAAGTCCATTCCTATGCCCTCCCATTACTCTTCCAAGTCCATTCCCATGCCCTCCCATTACTCTTCCAAGTCCATTCCCATGCCCTCCCATTACTCTTCCAAGTCCATTCCCATGCCCTCCCATTACTCTTCCGAGTCCATTCCCATGCCCTCCCATTACTCTTCCAAGTCCATTCCCATGCCCTCCCATTACTCTTCCAAGTCCATTCCCATGCCCTCCCATTACTTTTCCAAATCCACTCCCATGCCCTCCCATTACTCCTCCAAGTCCACTTCTATGCCCTCCCATTGCTCCCCCAAGCCCACTCCATGCCCTCACATTACTCCTTCAAGCCCACTCCCATGTCCTCGCATTGCTTCGCTAAATCCATTCCCATGCCCTCCCATTACTCTTCCAAGTCCATTCCCATGCCCTCCCATTACTCTTCCAAGTCCATTCCCATGCCCTCCCATTACTCTTCCAAGTCCATTCACATGCCCTCCCATTACTCTTCCAAGCCCATTCCCATGCCCTCCCATTACTTTTCCAAATCCACTCCCATGCCCTCCCATTACTCCTCCAAGTCCACTTCTATGCCCTCCCATTGCTCCCCCAAGCCCACTCCCATGCCCTCACATTACTCCTTCAAGCCCACTCCCATGTCCTCACATTGCTTCGCTAAATCCACTCCCATGCCCTCCCATTACTCTTCCAAGTCAACTTTCATGCCCTCCCATTGCTCCTCCAAGTCCACTTCCATACCCTACCATTGCTCCTCCAAGTTCACTCCCATGCCCTCCCATTGCTTCTCCAAGTCCATTCCCATGCCCTCCCATTACTCCTCCCAGTCCACTTCAATGCCCTCCAATTGCTCCTCCAAGTCCACTCCCACGCCTTCACATTACTCCTTCAAGTCCACTCCCATGCCCTCACTTAGACTGTCTATGATCTAAATTAGATACGTATAATACATACTGTGATCATTTTGGGCCAATAAACTATACAGTAGCAAAGGAAGGAGTTTGATAAGAGTGTGTATGTGTGCTTGATACAAAATTCACACACACAATACGCAGTGAACAGAGCTCATTGATTTCAATGGGTTTGTTCACATACACGTATTTTTCCTGCACATTTCAGTCGTGGGAAAAAAAAAGCAGCATTCTCTAATTTCTTGTGCATTTGCGCACCAAAAGTCTCCAAAGAAGTCAATGTGGATGCAATAATGTGCGCGCAATACACTAGCAGATGTGTGAAACACTGTGTAAGTGCGCAGGAAACACTTCTTTAATTCATTAGACTACTTAGCCATTTCAATGGCTGGGAGCATGGGTGCGTATTTTTTACAAGCATAATTGCACACACAAAAAGTACAATAAAATACGTTTATATGTGCGCAAAGAAGGACGATTGGTCCGCGAAAATGTGGCACTAATGCATGTGTGCATACACATATACTGTGTGAAGCCATCTTGTCACTACATTAATAACAGATTAACTAGAATATAAAACAGCATGTTTTTAATACTTCTTTACAAACTATAAGCCTAAATTTTTTTTGCATAAATTATGCGTATAAAAAAAGATCAGACACCTATATACATGCAAAAATCATTAACAAATGTTATAGCTATAAAACCAATGTGAACTAAAAACAGTGCTGGTCCTGAAGGCTCAATACAGCCTGGATCTGAACAAGTTAAGGTGCAACAATGGTTTAGGCAGCTCACGTATACTCAAGCTTTCCATCTCACGGTTCCATTTGAACAGCCAAAAATGACATTAAGACGGAGCCCAGAACTGAACCCATAGACTTTAATTAGGTAAACAGATACCAAAGGTGCAAACTTGGGCTACGTCTGACAGGGTCTCTATTCTTTTCCTGTAATTTTTGGAGAACAGAATACTATAGTCACTTGAATGAGATGGAAGCTGCAGTACCATTCCGGGCTGCTGCACAGTGTAGGGCGCTGTGCTAGATCCAGCATGCAGTGACTGAGAAACAGCTGATCAGAGGAGATGTTGAACCCACATTGATTTTTTATTGTTGCATTATCGTGAAGATAGGCCATCAATAAGAAAAAAAGCCTGGAAACCCCCTTTAACCCCTTAAGCACCAGGCTGTTTTGTACCTTAAGGACCAGGCACTTTTTAGGTATTTTACCCATGTGGTGGTTTAATTGCCCTATTTTTTGTTCCTTCAGCTACCAAACTTACTTTTGGTGCGTTTTTTTTTAATGTGACATACAGGGCTATTTTTTAAATAACCTTCTCACTGACTTTTTTTTTCCGTTTTTCAGTTCTATTGGGGGTAAAAAGCTTAAAAAAATGTTTTGTTTTTTTTTAAACATTTATAGTTATTTTTTAATTAGTATATTTACGCTAAAATAAAGCGTGGGAATGGGTACCTTATTTTGTTGGGAAAGTTTTGATATATAACATGTATGGTTTGGGATTACAGGGCGCATACAGCGACGGTTTTGGTTGGCGTTGGTTTTGGATTATTTTCTTTTTTAATGTATATATTTTTATTTTATTCTGTAATTTTGTTTTAGTTATTTGTGTAATTATGTTTTTTTACATTCTATGTTCCCCATGATGTCATTCATATAAGACCTCGGGGGGACATTGACATGTTTTCAGTTTTTTTTTTATTTGACACTTTTCCACTGTAGCTTGGGCGTCCATAGGAGCCCCAGTTACACGGAAAACATCCCCCGGTAGTGACAAGAATTACTGGCAGAGCTGATCAGGGTCTGCTATGACCCTGCAGCTTTGCTGTGCCAGGGGATCCTGGCGGTCATGTGACCGCCGACTCGTGTAGTGGAAGTTATACTTCCACTTTCTTAGTACATAGCTCTCATTGAGCGCTGTGTAATAGAGAAAGGAAAAGGCAGAAGGGGTTAAAAACCACTCCTGCCTTCTCCTTCGGGTTCTCAGTTGTGACTAACAGCTGACAACCCGACTTGCTTTTGATTGATTGCAAAACAGGGGGTTTAATCCCCCGCTGTATTTTTTATTATTGGCTGGGATTAAAGCCCAGGACCAAGCGCCATAAATTCACTGTGCTTGGTCCTTAATGGGTTAACGGGTTATTCCCAAAACTGACTTTTATTACCCATCCATAGGATAGGTGATAAAAACCTAATCTGTGGGGTGCTTACCACTAATACCCCATGGATTGCCACTGTGGGCTCACTGCACCCCCCACAGTGAAGAGGAGATTGAATGTAGTTGTGAGCATGCACGGTCTCCCTCCATTCATTTCAATGGGGCTGGGGGAAATAGCCAAGAACAAGCACTCGGCTATCTCCACTGATTATGAAAAAAGCAGCACTATACAGTCTATACTCAACCGTTGTTCCATTACATCTCCTCACTGCGGGGGCTGCAATGAACCCACCCTAAAGAGAGGAGGGAGACATGACACCCATAGGGGTATCAGCCGAAAGACCCCCATTAGTCACACTATCGCCTATCCTGTGGATATGTAATGAAAGTCATATTAGCATTAAGCTTTTAAAGCAGATACAAACCAGAGCCCCACTTTGTGTTTATATATCTCAAAATTATCTCATTATATCAAGATTTAAAAGGAAGGCAGTCCAAGTGACATCTATTTTGCAACACACTTTCTATGCTCTTACTCTCTCTGAAATAACAGTCCTCAAGCCATAGATACGTGCTGCTTAAGATGCTTTTACGCAGAACGATTACCGTTCGAATTCCCACGATGCAGCAAGAATTGGAACGAGTCATTCAGTGTAAATGCACGCCCCGACTGAACGACGCATGAGAAGTCCTTCATGTCTTGTTGGTCATTCAGTTTCTGCATGCAGACAATTAAACGACGTATCGTTTCGTATAAACAGGCAATCGTTCACTTATTGATGACTGCCTGCTTACTGTGAATGGACCTGGGCGGGCCTCAATGATCTCCGGCCTATTCCTCCTCCATTGAGTCAGTGATAAAAGCACAGGAACGATTATCGCTGGCACGACCTGTCGGGCATTTGTTGTCAGAGAGATCACCCCATGTAAAAGCACCCTTACCCTATGACACCCAGCAATTACCAACGATTTTTAATCTTATTACATAGATGATCCTCATTTTAAATCAGTATAGTGAGCAATTCTAAGTGCCACAAATATATATATTTATTCTGTACTTTAACGTAAGGATAGACAAGAACTGCATGCTAGCCGTAGATAAGTGCTGCTCAGCCAGAGACCCCCAACTATTACTAAAGATTAGTCGTATTACACAGATGATGCCTATGTGAAATCAGTATAATGTGTGCAATTGTAAGCACCACAAGTATACGTATTTATTCTGAACTTTAACGTAAAGCTAGGTAGGTAGTGTCTAACAAATCAAATGTTTGTTTAAAGTAGCAACGGATGAGAAATACAAGGCGAGTTCCGCTTTCCCAGGCTTATCTAGCCCCCGCCACAATGGAAGCCTCTACATTTTGCAATCTAAAGATTTATTTCACATTAGTAGCAGCTATAAAACCAAGTGGGATTAAACCATCTGTGGAAATTGTAGTAATGGATTCAGATGTAGGATAAAAACATTAGGAAAAGTTAGTCAGTAGGGAGTGGGCTAATGACAGATGTACATGGAGTTTCCTCACATGACCTTTCAATGCCGTTGCTTAACAGACGGAGTATTAGCTGCCAGATGTTAATCCCCCAATTGGCATTTTCTGCTTAAAGAGGTTATCTTCTAAGCAGTAAGTATTCTGTGTTAAGACTGGATACACTACATGATAGCCAAGATTTCTAGTGAATCTCAGACAATGGGAATATTTGCTATTACACTCAAGGCAAGTCTGGCCAATCATGACAACAGCAAGTAGACCTCAGAATAATAAACTGATATGGTAAAACACATGGCTGTTTCTATAGCAAAGCTATATACTTTAGTACTTATTGTCTTGCATATTAAAGGTAAAGTCCCCTGGTGCAAACACAGAGTCATGACTGACTCCATTGCCTTCCCCAATCATCTTTTACCACCCAACAAACTGGGTACTCATTTTACCGACCTTGGAAGGATGGAAGACTGAGTCAACCCTGAGCCGACTACCTGAACCATACGGGGATTAAACCCGAAACCTTCAAGTCGTGAGCGAGAGCATAGGACTGCATTTCTGCTGTCTTAAAACTCTGCGCCACATGAGGCTCATTTATCACTATGCAGAAAATGCATATTAACCCTTTCCAATCCAATTTCCCCACACCCACACACTCACCAGCTCATATTTTGGGTGGGAAAACTTGTTTTGGATTTCTTGAAATTACTCAACAGAAACACATAAAAATAACCCAACAAGATGATTTTATTAGCAATTTTCTGAAAATTAAAGTTGGGTTAATATGTACATTACATATGTAGAAGGCAGCTCCGACGTCAGACCTCCATCCTGCATAGCGTAATATACATATACGGAAGAGAACTCAGATGTCGCATCCCTCTCCTGTGTGGTGTAATATAAATATACAG
Source organism: Eleutherodactylus coqui (assembly GCF_035609145.1). Classification (NCBI taxonomy): domain Eukaryota; kingdom Metazoa; phylum Chordata; class Amphibia; order Anura; family Eleutherodactylidae; genus Eleutherodactylus; species Eleutherodactylus coqui. The sequence continues at coordinate 108,369,865 of NC_089839.1, read as the reverse complement.
AAGAGAACTCCGATGTCTGACCTCTCTCCTACATAGCGTAATATACATATACAGAAGAGAACTCCGATGTCTGACCTCTCTTCTACATAGCGTAATATACATATACAGAAGAGAACTCCGATGTCTGACCTCTCTTCTACATAGCGTAATATACATATACAGAAGAGAACTCCGATGTCAGACCGCTCTCCTGCATAGTGTAATATACATATACAGAAGAGAACTCAGATGTCGCATCCCTCTTCTGTGTGGTGTAATAGACATATACAGAAGAGAACTCCGATGTCGGACCTCTATCCTGCATTGCGTAATATACATATACAGAAGAGAACTCCAATGTCAGACCTCTATCCTGCATAGCGTAATATACATATACAGAAGTGAACTCAGATGTCGCATCCCTCTCCTGTGTGGTGTAATATACATATACAGAAGAGAACTCCGATGTCGGACCTCTCTCATGCATAGTTTAATATACATATACGGAATTAGAACTCAGATGTCGCATCCCTCTTCTGTGTGGTATAAAATACATATACAGAAGAGAACTCCGATGTCTGACCTCTCTCCTACATAGCGTAATATACATATACAGAAGAGAACTCCGATGTCAGACCTCTATCCTGCATAGCGTAATATACATATACAGAAGAAAACTCAGATGTCGGACCCCTCTCCTGCATAGTGTAATATACATATACAGAAGAGAACTCCGATGTCGGACCTCTCTCCTGCATAGTGTAATATACATATACGGAAGAGAACTCCGATGTCGGACCTCTCTCCTGCATAGTGTAATATACATATACGGAAGAGAACTCAGATGTCGCATCCCTCTTCTGTGTGGTGTAATATACATATACAGAAGAGAACTCCGATGTCGGATCTCTATCCTGCATAGCGTAATATACATATACAGAGGAGAACTCCGATGTCGGACCTCTATCCTGCATAGCGTAATATACATATACAGAAGAGAACTCAGATGTCGCATCCCTCTCCTGTGTGGTGTAATATAAATATACATATACAGAAGAGAACTCCGATGTCTGACCTCTCTCCTACATAGCGTAATATACATATACAGAAGAGAACTCAGATGTCGCATCCCTCTTCTGTGTGGTGTAATATACATATACAGAATAGAACTCCGATGTCGGACCTCTATCCTGCATAGCGTAATATACATATACATAAGAGAACTCCGATGTCAGACCTCTATCCTGCATAGCGTAATATACATATACAGAAGAGAACTCAGATGTCGGACCTCAATCCTGCATAGTGCAATATACATATACAGAAGAGAACTCAGATGTCGGACCCCTCTCCTGCATAGTGTAATATACATATACAGAAGAGAACTCCGATGTCCGACCTCTATCCTGCATAGCGTAATATACATATACAGAAGAGAACTCAGATGTCGCATCCCTCTCCTGTGTGGTGTAATATAAATATACATATACAGAAGAGAACTCCGATGTCCGACCTCTATCCTGCATAGCGTAATATACATAAGAGAACTCCGATGTCGGACCCCTCTCCTGCATAGTGTAATATACATATACAGAAGAGAACTCAGATGTCGCATCCCTCTTCTGTGTGGTATAAAATACATATACAGAAGAGAACTCCGATGTCTGACCTCTCTCCTACATAGCGTAATATACATATACAGAAGAGAACTCCGATGTCAGACCTCTATCCTGCATAGCGTAATATACATATACAGAAGAGAACTCCGATGTCAGACCTCTATCCTGCATAGCGTAATATACATATACAGAAGAGAACTCCGATGTCGGACCTCTCTCCTGCATTGTGTAATATACATATACATAAGAGAACTCCGATGTCCGACCTCTATCCTGCATAGCGTAATATACATATACAGAAGAGAACTCCGATGTCGGACCTCTATCCTGCATAGCATAATATACATATACAGAAGAGAACTCCGATGTCGGACCTCTCTCCTGCATGGTGTAATATACATATACAGAAGAGAACTCAGATTTCGGACCCCTCTCCTGCATAGTTTAATATACATATACAGAAGAGAACTCAGATGTCGCATCCCCCTTCTGTGTGGTATAATATACATATACAGAAGAGAACTCCGATGTCGGACCTCTCTCCTGCATAGCGTAATATACATATACAGAAGAGAACTCCGATGTCGGACCTCTATCCTGCACAGCGTAATATACATATACAGAAGAGAACTCCAATGTCGGACCTCTATCCTGCATAGCGTAATATACATATATGGAAGAGAACTCCGATGTCGGACCTCTGTCCTGCATAGTGTAATATACATATACGGAAGAGAACTCAGATGTCTGACCTCTCTCCTACATAGCGTAATATACATATACAGAAGAGAACTCCAATGTCAGACCTCTATCCTGCATAGCGTAATATACATATACAGAAGTGAACTCAGATGTCGCATCCCTCTCCTGTGTGGTGTAATATACATATACAGAAGAGAACTCCGATGTCTGACCTCTCTCCTACATAGCGTAATATACATATACAGAAGAGAACTCCAATGTCAGACCTCTATCCTGCATAGCGTAATATACATATACAGAAGTGAACTCAGATGTCGCATCCCTCTCCTGTGTGGTGTAATATACATATACAGAAGAGAACTCTGATGTCGGACCTCTATCCTGCATAGCGTAATATACATATACAGAAGAGAATTCAGATGTCGCATCCCCCTTCTGTGTGGTATAATATACATATACAGAAGAGAACTCCGATGTCGGACCTCTCTCCTGCATAGCGTAATATACATATACAGAAGAGAACTCCGATGTCGGACCTCTATCCTGCACAGCGTAATATACATATACAGAAGAGAACTCCAATGTCGGACCTCTATCCTGCATAGCGTAATATACATATATGGAAGAGAACTCCGATGTCGGACCTCTATCCTGCATAGTGTAATATACATATACGGAAGAGAACTCAGATGTCGCATCCCTCTTCTGTGTGGTGTAATATACATATACAGAAGAGAACTCCGATGTCTGACCTCTCTCCTACATAGCGTAATATACATATACAGAAGAGAACTCCGATGTCAGACCTCTATCCTGCATAGCGTAATATACATATACAGAAGTGAACTCAGATGTCGCATCCCTCTCCTGTGTGGTGTAATATACATATACAGAAGAGAACTCTGATGTCGGACCTCTATCCTGCATAGCGTAATATACATATACAGAAGTGAACTCAGATGTCGCATCCCTCTCCTGTGTGGTGTAATATACATATACAGAAGAGAATTCCGATGTCAGACCTCTATCCTGCATAGCGTAATATACATATATGGAAGAGAACTCTGATGTCGGACCTCTATCCTGCATAGTGTAATATACATATACAGAAGAGAACTCCGATGTCGGACCTCTCTCCTGCATGGTGTAATATACATATACATAAGAGAACTCTGATGTCGCATCCCCCTTCTGTGTGGTATAATATAAATATACAGAAGAGAACTCCGATGTCTGACCTCTCTCCTACATAGCGTAATATACATATACAGAAGAGAACTCCGATGTCAGACCTCTATCCTGCATAGCGTAATATACATATACAGAAGAGAACTCTGATGTCGGACCTCTATCCTGCACAGCGTAATATACATATATGGAAGAGAACTCTGATGTCGGACCTCTATCCTGCATAGTGTAATATACATATACAGAAGAGAACTCCGATGTCGGACCTCTCTCCTGCATGGTGTAATATACATATACATAAGAGAACTCTGATGTCGCATCCCCCTTCTGTGTGGTATAATATAAATATACAGAAGAGAACTCCGATGTCTGACCTCTCTCCTACATAGCGTAATATACATATACAGAAGAGAACTCCGATGTCAGACCTCTATCCTGCATAGCGTAATATACATATACAGAAGAGAACTCTGATGTCGGACCTCTATCCTGCACAGCGTAATATACATATATGGAAGAGAACTCTGATGTCGGACCTCTCTCCTCCATAGTGTAATATATATATACAGAAGAGAACTCAGATGTCGGAAATCTATGCTGCATAGCGTAATATACATATACAGAAGAGAACTCTGATGTCGGACGTCTATCCTGCATAGCGTAATATACATATACAGAAGAGAACTCAGATGTCGCATCCCTCTCCTGTGTGGTGTAATATAAATATACATATACAGAAGAGAACTCTGATGTCGGACCTCTATCCTGCATAGCGTAATATACATATACAGAAGAGAACTCTGATGTCGGACGTCTATCCTGCATAGCGTAATATACATATACAGAAGAGAACTCAGATGTCGCATCCCTCTCCTGTGTGGTGTAATATAAATATACATATACAGAAGAGAACTCTGATGTCGGACCTCTATCCTGCATAGCGTAATATACATATACAGAAGAGAACTCTGATGTCGGACGTCTATCCTGCATAGCGTAATATACATATACAGAAGAGAACTCTGATGTCGGACGTCTATCCTGCATAGCGTAATATACATATACAGAAGAGAACTCAGATATCGAACCCCTCTTTTGTATGGTGTAATACACATAGGACAATGAGAAGTCCGATGTCAGACCTCTGTCCTGTATAGTGTAATATACATATGACGATGAGAACTCTGATGTCGGACCTATCTCCTGTATAGTTTAATACACATATACAAAAGAGAACTTCAGTACTGGACTTCTCGTCTGCATAGTATTAGAAATACGTGTCAGACCCCACCCTACATGGAAGCTATGCAGGGAAATCTCAATGCTGAATGAGGTCTGACACTGGATTGGAAAGGGTTAAAGCTTTCTTAATCTGCCATCCAACTTTTTAGATCCATCAAAAATGGAAAATTAAAGTGAGAGTTTTTAGATTAAAACTACATTTATATATAATAAGAGAACTTCTCCCTTGTTTCTTTTCTTATATGGATGAAAATAGAATTTAGTCCTACTGTTGGGCAAAGTACTACCTAAGGTAGTTAATCTATATCCTCATCCGAAGGTATTAGACACCATAAAAGTTAAGCGTGAGATGTAGTAGTAGTTTTATTCCCGAATTGTTCTATTTTGTGTTATGATGTGATATGTTCATTTTATTTTCAGAAGGTCCTGAGCGACCTTCGTCAAATGTTTATTTTATCTGAAAAATTTCCCAATAAGACTGATTGTGCAATTCTCTTTTATATATTGTTCAATCAGCAATTTCCCAATACATTCTTTTTATCAAAATCTTACTCTTTACAAACTTGTGCATTTACATTTATCTCTATGAGATGCAGGTAGTTAAAATTCACAGCAGCTGCCAAGAGAGGGCATCATAAACCTTCCTGTGTATGGTGACAGGTCTGTTCAAGAAGGTGCAGGAAATACTAATCTAGTGCAGGTTAGGTTCTGTTCACATCGGCGTCCGAGGATCCATTGCAGATTCTGTATTTATTGCAAAAAATATATATATATTTTTCCCATCAAAGCAACAGACAAATCAGTAGAACATTGGGCGCTGCCAGAGCATACCATGAAACGGAGAAAGCTGAACTGAACGATCGCCAAAGGTGAATGTACACATATACATTGCTTTATGGGTTACTAAGCCTTAAACTAGCAGTAAACAATATTTTCTGGTCCTAAGGCCACAGTGTCATATAGAACCACTCCATAGGGCCATAATAGAACGAAGGATGTTTATCGTCTGAGAAAGTTTTGGAGTATCAAAAGTACAAGCCATTAAAGTCTGATAGGTGGGAGTCCCTAAAGTAGAAGCTATCAGAAATATGGGGCTCCCCTTACTCAGCAGTTCACAGAGGAGGAGACTATACATGTATTTTGCTCTCTCCATTGAAGATTATGAGTCTTGTGATAACAGTGCAGCATCTTACAACTCACATAAACTCCAATAGAGGAAGAAATACATAGACTCCATCTCCAGCTCATGTACTCCTTTCTAGAGTGCCAAAAAGGAGTCTAAGGACTCCATGGACCTCTTGCTATATGAGAGACCCAGAGATGGCTACAGACAGTGCTTGCGTGCCCCTATGCTGTGTAACACTTACCTCTGGAAACTACATGACACATAGACACGTCTGTGTCCAGAGAGCTGGGGGCTGCACAGAATCGCATTGTGAGTAACACATGACCGCTGTGCACCCCTGCCTTAAACTTAAGGTGCGTGTAGACGAAATGATTAATGTTCACATTAACGAAAGTGAAAGAAAATCACTTCTCATTCGTTGTTCCATTTCAGTCGGCATAAAAATCATTTTAAACATTGTGTTTAAACAATGGTCCTTCAGTCTTTCACATAGGAATGTGATACACTGAGCAAGAAGTTCACGAATTTCAATGATCTGCCTGTCTGAACCGGCTACATGAGCGCAAACGGGTTGGTGATGACGTCCACTAGAATTGTCCAGTCCTTGTTGTGTATAAAAGGGCCATTATGCTGCTCCCTACTGGATGTAAAGGTATTAAGGATCTGTGGCACCAAATGTTGAGAAGTTCGCTGCTAATAGATGTTTTCCTCTTTCCCTGACATTATATAAAAAGTAACATACCATCTCTTTCTTCATTCTAGTTCCTTCTGTAGAAGTCCCAGGGTTGTTCATTTCTGTGAATTCTCTTAATACTCTATTCACCTACCGGTATGTTGGTATTAGATATTGGCTAAAAAACTAAAGACTATCACTAGAGTGCTCAGGGGTTGTCACCGAATGAGATTTCATTCCACCTGGTTGTATGAAGGTGTATCCTCTCTGCATCCCTTCTCATAAGGGTAAACACATGCTGCTCTCATTTAGTAACACAGCATGTAAGGCAGAAAATAGACATATGTCCATCCAGTACAGCCTATTACCCCCCAATGTTAATGCAGAAGGCGGCAAATAAAACCCCATTGAGGTAGAAGCCAATTTTCCCCATTTAAGGAAAAAATAAAATCCCCCCCCGACTCCAATCTGGTAATCAGAATAATCCCCTAGATCACCAATCCTTCTGAAGCAATCAGTGATATAACATGTAATATTGTAACATTCAAGAAAGACGTCCAGGCCCCTCTTGTACTCTTTTATCGAGGAGCAGGAGAAGGAAAAAAGCAGATTGTGGAGGCAGGGAAGTAGCAGCAGTTCCCGCTCCCGTTCACCACCAATCAGCGGCACGTATGGGTGGCAGTGGTGAGGAGAAAAAAAATGGTAAGTGATCACACAGTTTTTTTTAGCACGACCGTGATTTAGATAGCTGATGCAACGAATTTCGGCGACTATTTTCCCCGCTTTGGGAGGAAGAAAAGTGAGTCTTATAAAGCGAAAAATTCGGTACTAAACTGGAGCATTGTAGACAACATTGATCATCAGATTACATCACATTAAATCAAATTACACACCTCATCGTAGGTATATCTGTAGTCCGCTCTCTTCGACTTGAGGTCCCATAATACCACTGTACCAGACTCATAACCAATTAGCAGCTAAAAGATAAAACTGTAATGTTAGAGATTTTACTGAAAACACTGGCTCATATATTTTCAATACATTTCAATCAAGATGATAAGAAGTAAGAGATCTGTTTCAATTATTCGGATTTCTTGAATCGCCTTCCAAACATTGGCAACGGTAGAGCAGTTGTATTAGGAGACTATGAGAATGAGAAAAGATGAGAGGAACTGCTTTTTCATCACAAGCTTTTGGTCGAATTATCAAGATGTGCACAATCATATCAGTGGAGAGCAGATGTTCAAATTACAACGTGAAAGACTTTAATTTGTAGTTAGTAGAGAAAATGCATTGTCATTTACAACAGATGCCAGCACTGAGGGATAGGAATGGGGAGAATTTACCAATCAACTAAGCAGAACTCTTCTGCAAGAGAAGTAGCGGCACTTCAATAGTTTTTGTTGGCTTAGGGCAGTTTTAAAACGGAAAGATTATAGTTAAAAAAAAAAAATAGTTCAAGTCTAAACTCAGCCAACGACGAACAACAAACGATAACCGTTCAGTCTAAACTCAGCCAACGACCGAACAACAAACGATAACCGTTCAGTCTATACTCAGCCAACGACCGAACAACAAACGATAACCGTTCAGTCTAAACTCAGCCAACGACCGAACAACAAACGATAACCGTTCAGTCTAAACTCAGCCAACGACCGAACAACAAACGATAACCGTTCAGTCTAAACTCAGCCAACGACCGAACAACAAACGATAACCGTTCAGTCTAAACTCAGCCAACGACCGAACAACAAACGATAACCGTTCAGTCTAAACTCAGCCAACGACCGAACAACAAACGATAACCGTTCAGTCTAAACTCAGCCAACGACCGTACAACAAACGATAACCGTTCAGTCTAAACTCAGCCAACGACCGAACAACAAACGATAACCGTTCAGTCTAAACTCAGCCAACGACCGAACAACAAACGATAACCGTTCAGTCTAAACTCAGCCAACGACCGAACAACAAACGATAACCGTTCAGTCTAAACTCAGCCAACGACCGAACAACAAACGATAACCGTTCAGTCTAAACTCAGCCAACGACCGAACAACAAACGATAACCGTTCAGTCTAAACTCAGCCAACGACCGAACAACAAACGATAACCGTTCAGTCTAAACTCAGCCAACGACCGAACAACAAACGATAACCGTTCAGTCTAAACTCAGCCAACGACCGAACAACAAACGATAACCGTTCAGTCTAAACTCAGCCAACGACCGAACAACAAACGATAACCGTTCAGTCTAAACTCAGCCAACGACCGAACAACAAACGATAACCGTTCAGTCTAAACTCAGCCAACGACCGAACAACAAACGATAACCGTTCAGTCTAAACTCAGCCAACGACCGAACAACAAACGATAACCGTTCAGTCTAAACTCAGCCAACGACCGTACAACAAACGATATTCGTTTGCTTTTCGCTCGTCGTTCATTTTATGCAAGCATAAAAACCATAGTTCGGTTTAAATACCGATCGTTCAGTCCCTCTCAGTAACTTATACAGCAAATGTGAACGACTATACGATTCTCAACAATTTCTCATTTGAACGAGCCAACAATGTATCTGCCTGTCTAAACAGAGTGCCCGAGCGAACGAGGTAACAGTGACATCATTCACGCATTCAAGGATCCTCTAAAAGGGCCCGAAGCCTAATATCGCAATCCACAAACACAAAAGATAAGCAACATTTTCTGTTCTTTTGGACTTTAACAGAAGCAGAACTAAGTAGAATATTTGGTTGAGTTCCAGTCTTCATAGCCCTGTAATCACTCAATGAAATCTGCAAGTCAACCCTGATGTGAAGGCTGTTTTCACATGCGTTTTGGAACTCTAGCACTTGTTCCATCTTGGTTTTCGTTTTTTCTGTGTAGGAATGGAAAGTAGGCTGGAACTCTATACTTAGCAACTTGTACAATCAAATGAACACATTATATATCCCAATGCTAAAAACTGGAAAAAATAAATGAATAAAAATAAATCAGTGCTTAAATCCTGATTGTTAATTCCATCCGCTGAAAAACACAAAAAATGATCAGTCGTATGTACTCTCAAAGAGAACACTGAACTGTTGTCCCACATAAAACACTCTCACACCGATCTGTGGATGGAAAACGAAAAATATTCTGTGCGTTTGCAGAAACACATTTTTTTGAATATATATTTTTATTGTGCAAAATTAGAAAAACTAAAACTATAAATGTATTTGCAGACTATATACTACTCTTTAGGGCTCCTGTCCATGGGCGAATTTTCGCTGCAATCCCGGCGGCGATAATCAAGCCGCGGGGAATGCAGTGAACACTTTGCATAGCGTTGTCATGGAAAGTGCAACCCCCCTACCTCCCCCTGTCCACAACCGGAGAATCATAGCGGTTCTCCGCTCGCGGCCCGCACATCGCAGCATGCTGCGAATTGCCGCATTTCTCCGCAGTGAGCCTACCTGTCAGATAGGTTTACTGTGGAGATCTGTCAGCTGGCTCCTGCTCCCCAGCGGCAGCTCCTGCCGCAGGATTTTGCAACGCCCATGGACAGGCAGCCTACGGTATATGCCAAAAACTGTACATGCATGCTTAAAATTGCAAATGTTTGCATATTTTTTCATATATGTTTAATGTTTAGACTAAACAGAGTAAAAAGTGATATAAACAACCCCTAAACTCAAACTATGTGTAATGGAGCGTCACTCAAGACTACTGTGGCAGCTGGGTTATTTATATGTGCCTACAGTTGAAAATAAATCACCAACAGTATCAGCGTTCAGTAAGACACATCCAAACATCATCCTTTCAATCTCATTAAATCAGACCAAAAAAATATATTTGCACTGGTATGATACCCCTTGTCTGTGTTCCTTCACCAAGGAAGTATTCACATGTGGCTTCTATTGCAGGTTGGGCACAATTGCAGTTGTGTTTTTAAATACAATGTAAAGTGTTTCTATTAATGAATACAACACTAATAAGACAGTGACAAATAGTGAATGCTATGCTGCAGACTTCTGCCGTAACATTTAAAGAGAGCCTGCAAGCAGGAAAAGGGAGGCTAAAAAGGTGTCAAATGGGATAAACATATGCTGAAGCTATTTAATGCAGAGTTTGTTCTAGTGAGCTGTAAATGTTGGGGATCACATCCATGAATGTAGAAGATGTCAGCATAGTAGCCTCCAGGGAACATGGCTTGTAAACAAAGAATAACACCACTATAGTCCCCGCGGTCAAAGTCCCAGAGATCAGTATCCGCTCTCTGGGCCAAAATCTTCAGAGATGACATTACAGGGTCCGTGCACTGTTCGTTCCATTTACCCCTTGTTGCTGAAAGCAGAATACTTCTGTTGCAGATTATGTATGAAGAGTTCAATGGTAAAGGTCATTGAACAAACTCATGACATACATTTTAAGAGGCAGGCTCCATTGCAGTTTTTCAGTTCTGGTCCCAAATTATGCCAATCAAAAGTTTATTACATTTAGCTGCAGGATGAAATACTTATTCTAAAAGTTATGGCTTCTGTTCGGATTCCTTGCTTGTGTGCAATATCTGTGTTCTTCTTGACAACTGTTCAAGCCATTTTAGTTTTTATTGGAAGCTCAAAGAATCTGGCCTGGTTGCAAATCGCATCAATGACCGGTGTGGTAGCTCTGGACGTAATATTTTGTGCCTCTCAAATCTGTGTCCAGGAGGATAATATGGTTGTAAGGCTAATTCTCATGAGCGTACTGTCAGTTTGTGGGCTGACCGGGTCTACAATGGAATAGGATAGGACAGCACATGGACCCGTAGTAGTCAATGTAGTTACACATCAGTTTTTTTCACGATCCACATGGAAAGAAAAAATACTGTAACATGCAATATTCTGGGTGTTTTGCAGATATGACTCGCCGATTCAAGTCAATAGGGACATGAAAAAAACCAAAAAGAAAACATGGTTGGTCTGTATTTCACAAATCTGCTGCTAAAAGATGCAGAAAAAAACCCCCGCCCGTATGGATTAATCCTTAGATGGCCAAAACTGCCAAAATGAATACAGAATACGGCATCTTCAGTCACCTCCACGACAGCAAGAAGCAAAGGAGAAGTACTTTTGCCTCAGGTGTATCTGCTACATAATGTAACCCCAAATAGTTTCTATACTAGATATATCTAATGGTGGTTCCACGTCTGCATTGGGGGTTCTGCTTTCCTGCTTAGTTTGGGGAGCAGGAAAGGGGAATCCCCATGGCTGAATAGGCCCCATTGACTATAACGGGGTCCGTTTGGTTTCCACACAGCTGCTCGGCCTAAGCCGTAAGTAAAAGCGCTGCATGCAGCACTTCCGGTGTTTTAAGCCTGATCTGTGGTTCTAGTGCATATGTGAAGCCGCGCTTACGTATCAGTGATAATGTGAAGGATTGGTGAGTGGCCAGATACGTATCGTTTATGTTCTCTCCTTGTTTTGCTCATTCTGCTGAATGTTCCTTGCAAACTTTATAATTAGGTGTTTATTTGTTGCTAACATTGACCTTTCCAGCTTTGATGTTATTTATCACGATAATAAACTTATTAAAGACCTAATCTGCTTGTCAATGAAATTTAGAATATTTTTTCAACAAATAATATTTTTGTGGAAGAATTAACACTTACCTTTCCTTCATCCATTGGATTATCACTGATGTGGACAACTGGCCCTGGATGTGATTTGGATGACCTGGAAATCAAATGAAAAACCAGTGTGAGCGTTATATACTGTACTGAGTAACATACATCAAAGTGTGATATCCTCGGAACTGGCAGGAATATTTCTGGTTAGCATGTTTAGCGATTTAACAAGGTATACATTTGTGTAACTAGCAGGCTAAACTGATTAAATACTGAGCTACACAGGTTCAGTATCAGAAACTCAGCAGCTGCCAGGCTAATGAAGAAAAGTCTCAATTTGCTGTTACCCTTCATAGCATCAATTTCGTATATTGGGCAAGACAATATATTTACTGAAAGGCTAGATGGGGACTGCAGGTGGTTGCCCCCTTGAAGCTAAAAATGCAGCATTCAAAGCTAGAATATCCAGATCCAACAAATTAGCTTCAGAGCCAAACAAATATAGGTGTCATGGGTGCAATTCTAGCACATACATGATAAGATGAAATTCATGGTCACACTTAAAGGGAACCTTTCAGGTACGTTTTGCCACGGTCACTGTGGACAGCATGAAGTAGTGACAGATATGCTGATTTCAGTGGCCTGTCAACTTATGCGGTAAAAGTTTCAGTAGTTTTTAAGAACTTCTTAGCTGGTTTCTACAGTTCCAAGCAAGACATAAGTTCATTTTTTGTCATTAAGACCTAGTAGCCCTGCTCACGCCATATTTCTTAAAAAAAACACTGTACATTACGTTGGGCTTACACAAACAGATTTGAATTGCGGATCACGCAATCGCCGTCCACGCGGGAGATCTACAGTAAAACGCGGGCATTCAAAGGCATGTATTTTTGCATTTTCCTTGCAGGTAGGAAATGCATATTTCGCGAGCAGAAGAAAAATCGCAGCATACCCTATTTTAGCACGGAATCTGCACAGACGGCCTCCATTGAGGTCAATGAAGGCGTGCCACCCACAGCCTACACTCAATTACCATTACATATGAGCAGTGGAAATGTTTGCAACTTGATAGAAAACACATAGAAAAGCCAGCTGGAAATTACACTGTGCATGTGCGTGCATCCATGATCTTCCGCAACCATTCGCAAATACTTGGCGATGATTTGCACGTCTTCTGCTGCGGAAATCTGAATGCGGAATTCGACCCATTCATGTGAGCTCGGCCTTATACCATTAGTGACAGACCTCTGAAATCAGTGAGCCTATAACTAGTTTATACTGACCACAGGGGGGACAGCAAAAGCACATGACAGGTTCCCTGTACATATATACTTGCACACATGTGTATATGCTGTAATACTGTATACGAAAATATGAAACAAATGTATACAATTTACTCACACACTTGTAAATAAACTTAAATATAGATGTATACACTCCAGAATTTGGTACTAACAAATTAGAGCAAAGCCTTTCTATTACACTTCCTCCCCAGACCACTAATGTCGAGACCAGCTACACTGACAGCAGGTTAGAGAATCAGCTGATTGCCGGGGATCCCGAGTGGCGGACACCTGCCAAACTATTGATGACCTATCTTGGGGAAAGGAAAACCCCTTTAAGAGGTTGAAAAGGTGGTGTACTCATGAAACAACCCCTTTAAGCAGACAACCCTTTCAGAGTATGACAATCCAGGATCCATCACTGCCATAAGTTTTATATCTTTTAATAAAGAAGAATGGGTGGGGGAGGTAGTACCATGTAAAAGGCACAATGATCAGCTAATGAACAAGTGACTGCTCATTCATTGACTAACTGATTTACAGGAAGCATAAAAGCCCTCGGTGATCATCTATATATCTGGCTGTGTGAACAAGGACATGAACAACCAATTTACGGGGATGAAAGATCGTAGAGACCATTGTTCATCCCAACGGCATCAATTCTTGGTCCATGAGAAAAAGTAAATGAGCGCAGATTGGTCTTGTTATATCGGGCCGAAAATCCGCTCATATAGAAGGTAGACAATGTAAGGAAGACTCCAAGTAGTCTACAGTTAGCAGTGCTGATGGTGCAGCGAGGTTTATCTTACTCAAGTTTATGTAAACTCACTGCAGGCGGTCACACACTTATGTTCATAAGGAAGGCGTAATGAAAGAAGTAACATTTTTCCTCCTGTTCTGATACATGAGAAACGACAGATATAAATGCACTGCAAAACAAGCATTGTTTTATGATACCTTGTTTCTGTATAACCAAAGTTTACTATTAGAGATGAACGAACATGCTCTTCCGAGCTTGATGTTCGTTTGAGTATTAGCATACTTGATGGTGCTCGTTACTCGAGCAAGCACCACGCCGTGTTCGAGAAAATTTTTTGGCCCCTTTCCACATTACCACTTCCTGTTGTGACTTGCTAGCTCAGCACCCGGCAGGTTCATTGCAAAAATGCTCAAGTCTCCCATTGACTTTAATGGGTTTCGTTACGCAATTAGAGCTCTCGAATATTACGTAAAGCTCGACTCGAATAACGCCTATCCAAAGTTTGTGTGTGGTATTGTAACTTAGCTATATTAACTTTAATGGAGAAGAACCGCAATACCCGACATGGATAGCTACGGTGCTGTTTTTGGAAGAAAGCAGACATGTTTTTCAAAATTTCTAGACAATCCCTTAAAGATGCAGAAGTTTTGTTTTTACACTTATTTTATTTAACCCTTAAAGGGGTTGTCCCGCGTCGAAACGGTTTTTTTTTTTTTTCAACCCCCCCCCCCCCCCCCCGTTCGGCGCGAGACAACCCCGATGCAGGGACCTAAAGAAAGCTTACCGGAGTGCTTACCTGAATCCCCGCGCTCCGGTGACTTCTATACTTACCGGTGAAGATGGCCGCCGGGATCCTCTTCCTCCGTGGACCGCAGCTCTTCTGTGCGGTCCATTGCCGATTCCAGCCTCCTGATTGGCTGGAATCGGCACGTGACGGGGCGGAGCTACACGGAGCTACACGGAGCTACACGGAGCCCCATAGAGAACAGGAGAAGACCCGGACTGCGCAAGCGCGGCTAATTTGGCCATCGGAGGCCGAAAATTAGTCGGCTCCATGGAGACGAGGACGCCAGCAACGGAGCAGGTAAGTATAAAACTTTTGATAACTTCTGTATGGCTCATAATTAATGCACAATGTACATTACAAAGTGCATTAATATGGCCGTACAGAAGTGTATAGACCCACTTGCTGCCGCGGGACAACCCCTTTAACTACCGCCCATATGTCTTTTGAAGTAGGTCATTAAGGGGCTTTAATCTGCAGAACCGTCAAAAGGTCCCTGTGTCGGAGAAAGTGGGTACTCGACTATCGAGTGATAGCTGGAACTTGCTCTGATAGCGGGAACTTCGATTCCCACTATTTAACCCTTTACATGCCACATGTACAAGGCTGACAGAGGGAAGGTGCTCCTTCTGTCACCCATTGGACCCCCAAGATGTGATTGCGAAGTCCCGATGGGTTGCTATGGCACTCAGAGACTTGGAAATAGCTTATGGGTCCTACCAGTTACGATGACCTATAAGGCTCAGCCCCTGGCTGAGCTACATAGGCTGAAGTATAGCAATATATAAGAAGAATTATAAAGGATGCTGATATTTAGCTCCACTAGAGCAGCGGTTCCCAAACTGTGCTCTGTGGAGCGACAGTCAAGGGCTCCAAATGAGGGTCTCCATGGTGGCAAACCTATGGCACACATGCTGACGGGTGCTCACCACTGTAGTGATTACCGGAGTGGTGCCACAACTTCCCGACAGTAATCGTACAGCGACGCTGATCCTGATGCACACTCAGTGCACACCCCAGGATCCTCCTCCTTAAGTATCGCATGAGAAGACAAGGTAGGAAACGTTCCGGGCTCACACACTAACGTCAGTGTGCTCTGGGAATCGGCGCAGAGTAGAGGAGTAGCAGCGCTGACTGCAAGGAGGAGGTAAGTATATGTGTTGGGAGGCTATTGTTACTGTGGGGTTACTATTACTGTGGGGGTTAATATTACTACTGTGGGGGTTAATATTACTACTGTGGGGTTAATATTACTACTGTGGGGTTAATATTACTACTGTGGGGTTAATATTACTAAAGAGGTAATATTACTACCGTGGGGTTAACATTACTGCGTGGTTAATATTATTGAAGGAGTTATTATTACTACTGTGGGGTCAATATTACAGAGGAGGTCAATATTACTGCGGGGTTAATATTACTGTGGCTACTATGGGGTTAATAATATTACTGTGTGGTTAATATTACTGTGGCTACTGGGGGGTTAACATTACTGAGGGGGTTAATATTACTGTGTGGTTATTAGAGGGAGTTAATATTACTAATGTGGGGTCAATATTACTGAGGGGGTTAATATTACTGTGGGGTTAATTTTACTGTGGCTACTGTGGGGTTAACATTACTGAGTGGGTTAATATTACTGTGGCTACTGTGGGGTTAACATTACTGAGGGGGTTAATATTACTGTGGGAGTTAATATTACTACTGTGGGGTCAATATTACTGAGGGGATTAATATTACTGTGGCTACTGCGGGGCTAATACTGAAGGAGTTAATAATATTACTGTGGCTACTGTGTGGTTAATATTGAATGGGTTAATAACATTACTGTGTGGTTAATATTACTGTGGCTGCTGTGGAATTAATAATATTACTGTGGGGTTAACATTACTGGTGGGGTTAACATTACTGTGGCTACTTTGTGGTTAATACTGAAGGGGTTAATATTACTGTGGGGTTAACATTATTACTGTGGGGTTAATATTACTGTGGCTACTGTAGGGTTAATACTGAAGGCATTTAAAAATATTACTGTGGGGTTAATATTACTGAGGGAGTTAATAATATTACTGTGTGGTTAATATTACTGGGGAGGTTAATATTACTGTGGCTACTGTGGGGTTAATATTACTGAGGGAGTTAATAATATTACTGTGGGGTTAATATTACTGAGGTGGTTAATATTATTACTGCGGCTACTGTGGAGTTAATATTACTGCTGGGGCTTATGTGGGGTTGTTATTATTACTGAGGCTACTTTTACAACTGGGGCCACTGTGGGGGTCACTATTACTACTGCCTTACAAAAAACAGAGCAAAAAGTGATCAAAACTTTGCATGGATCAACAAATGATACCATTAAATTACAATTGATCGCGCAAAAAAAAATCCCAAGAAACACACAACCGTTACAAAAAAAGGAAAATGTCAGAAATCTTTGAATGCAGCAATAAAAAAAAATATTAACTGTGAAAGTATTAAGTAATACGTTTAAGTGTGAAAAAGTTGCAAAAAAAAAAAGCCTACATAAATTTGGTATTGGTGTAATCGTACCGGCTGCAGAATTAATTTACATATTATTTATACTGCACTGTGAATGGCATTAACAATAAAAAACATGCCAGATTTGCAGATTTTGTTAATCTCGCCTCTAGAAAAAATGGAATAAAAAGCAATCAAAATGTTATATGTTCTCAAAACTTGGATACATGAAGACTAGAATTCATCCCACAAAAAAACAAGCCCTCAGAGCTCTGTTGATGGAAGAAAACGCTATGGCTTTTGGAATGCGGCAACACAAAAGCTAATCTTTAAAAAAGAAAACAAACAAACAACAGTTCTTTTGTGTACAAAAATAGTAAGACATAAAAAAACTATACAAACGATATCAGTTATCTCATTATTTATTTTGAATACTGAAAGCGGTGAAAATGAAAAATTTTCCCCAATCCCTCTAAAGAAACAATTAACAAAAGTTATACAATACATTATATGTACCCAAAAATGTCATTTAAAAAATACAACTTGTCCCGCAAAAAACAAGTCCCAAAAAAGAAAAAGGTTATGGCTCCTGGAATAAGATGATGAAAAATTGTAAAAGTTGGTTGGTCATGACAAGACTAACAGGATTCGTCACTTAGGGGTTAAAGACATCACTGCAAAACAAATAGTATTGAGCTGGGGTGAAATGTGCAGGCGATATTGAACTAATCCTATGCGAGTGGTAAAAGATATTCAACAGCATCATGTGGTCAGCATTCAAGTAGGTACCGTATATACCGGCGTATAAGACGACTTTTGAACCCCGAAAAATCTGCTCTGCAGTCGGGGGTCGTCTTATGCGCCGGTAATACAAAAAAAAAAAAAGTGTAAAAAAAAAAAATTTTATTACTCACCTCCCACGGCGTTCTGTCGCGCTCCGGCAGGATGTCGCTCGCTCCGGCAGGCTGTCGCTCGCTCCTCGTCCCCGCCGCAGCATAGCTTTCTGAATGCGGGGCTTGAAATCCCCGCTTCCAGAAAGCTAATACACACGCCGGCAGCAATGACATCATTGAATGGGTGTGATTGCTAACACGTGCGCCTTCAGCCAATCACACTATTCAATGACATCATTGAATGGCTGTGATTGGCTGAAGGCGCACGTGTTAGCAATCACACCCATTCAATGATGTCATTGAATAGTGTGATTGGCTGAAGCCACGTGTGCTTTAGCCAATCACAGCCATTCAATGATGTCATGGCTGCCGGCGTGTGTATTAGCTTTCTGGAAGCGGGGATTTCAAGCCCCACATTCAGAAAGCTATGCTGCGGCGGGGACGAGGAGCGAGCGACAGCCTGCCGGAGCGAGCGACATCCTGCCGGAGCGCGACAGAACGCCGTGGGAGGTGAGTAATAAAAATTTTTTTTTTTTCTCCACTGAATACCGGCGTATAAGGTGACAGTTGGGGGGTCGTCTTATACGCCCCGTCGCCTTATACGCCGGTATATACGGTAGATAACAAGCAATCAGGGCTCCGTGGAATGGAAACCAAGAACATGCACACATTTAGGCATTGCTCAGCCCGGTGTCACAGCTTCAGTTTTAAGGGATCCATGGACAAATAGGACATCTGTTTGGAAACACATCCTGTCGACTTAAATTTTGCCTTATGTTTTTTTTTACCGAGTAAATTAGCACAGTAGACTGGGGCAACAGTGAGAGACTATGAACCATTGCAGACACACTTTCATATACAGAAGTAGGAACTTTACCTGGTAAAGTAACATTTAGGGCTCATGTCCACGGGCAAAAGAAGAATTAAAATCCGCAGCAGATTTTAACTCTTCTCCTGCCTGCGGATCCGCATCCCATAGGGATGCATTGACCACCCGCGGGTAGATAAATACCCGCGGATCGTCAATAAAAGTGATTTTAAAAAAATGGAGCATGAAAAAATCTGGACCATGCTCCATTTTCGTGCGGGTCTCCCGCGGGGACGGCTCCCGCAGGCTTCTATTGAAAGAGACAAATTGAGACAAAAATCGGAATTTACTCACCCGCTCCGTTTCTTCTCTTCGCCACGGCGCCATCTTCTCTCTGTCGCGGCCGGATCTTTTTTCTTCGGGCCGGCGCATGCGCGGGGCACGTCACCGACGTCATCCTGCGCATCCGCCGGGCCGAAGAAAGAAGATCCGGCCGCGACGCAGAGAAGATGACGCCGTAGCGAAGGAAGGATCTGGAGCGGGCGGGAGGTAAGTTTATTCTTATTTATTCTTATTTTCAGCCCTCATGTCCGCGGGGCAGGAGGGACCCGCTACGGATTCTCCATGGAGAATCCGGAGCGGGCCTGATTTTCCCCGTGGACATGAGGCCTTAAAGGTCAAAGTAATGTTTTTTTGCAATATAAGTATATCAAGTCTCATTCTGGCTTAAATCATCAATAAGTACAGTATTTCAATGAATTACATGCACTGCATGATGCCACTATATGGCTGGCTTTTTCAAAATTCTCCATGTTTTTATCAAATATGGATCTAGATACAGTATTATGAAAACCCTTCACAGGTTTGGCAAAAGAACATGGAGATCCGCCGAATTTAAAGAATCCTTTGTGAGATAGGTAACACTTATTGGAAGAATCAGAGAAACTAGATTACAAAATACTAGAGGCGGGGGGGCTTTTTTTTATAGGCAATTCTAAGTTAAAATGGTATGGTGTCTCATCCTGATATACCATGGGTGGGTCCCTGTGAATGAGCTTTTTGATCTGATTAAATTGAGGACTACAATTTAATACCAGAACTAGTTTGTCAGATTTTTTATTTAGACCATGCTCATTACCATTAGAGGACCTGTCCAGCAAAACGAGACGTGACATCAACAATACTGGAAGTGAGTTATAACATCCAAGAGGTATAACCCTCTTTACAAGTCATTAGTAAGTATTATTATTAGAGATGAGCGAGCGTACTCGGATAAGCACTACTCGCTCGAGTAATTGGCTTTATCCGAGTATCGCTGTGCTCGGGGCTAAAGATTCGGGTGCCGGCATGGAGCGGGGAACTGCAGGGGAGAGCGGGGAGGAACGGAGGTAAGATCTTTCTCTCCTTCTCTCCCGCCCGCTCTCCCCTGCTCCCCGCTGCGACTCACCTGTCAGCCGCAGTGGCACCCGAATCTTTAGACCCGAGCACAGCGATACTCGGATAAAGCCAATTACTCGAGCGAGTAGTGCTTATCCGAGTACGCTCGCTCATCTCTAATTATTATGCTCCAAAATATAATAAATCTCACAGAAACTGTTTCTCCTGGGTCTCATTGTTTCACCCACTGCTAAAGCTTTTATAGTATGGCGTGGATGGTCGCTATTAGTCCCAGGCGTCTTATCCGTAAAAGTACGGATAATCTCATTGGGAATGTCAATTAATTGTAGATCCAGAAGGGATAGAAGCATTAAAAGGTATGGGAAAAATGAAGATTAAATTAGTTATCATTAATGTATTTAATAAAATCTGGTATGGCAGTTACTGGACCCCTCCAAATCAAGAGAAGGTCATCGATGTACCTGCCATACCAGAAAATACAGTGTTGAAACTAATATTTAAAGAGAAAATATAACGCTCCACCAAAAAGGCATCACCAGCTTCACAATCGAAGGAGAAGGTTTGGCCGCCATAGGTTCCATATTTTTAATATTTTTTGTAATGCAAGTGATTTTTAACTTCCTTGCTTTACCATAGGCTGCGCTGGATATCCCCCTTGGTGCTACTGGTCTACATGCTGTTAGTCGAATGCCTCTGCGCTCTGTCCTTTTGGTATTAAAGTAGTTGGTGAGCTGGGATTTCTTTCGTAATTAAGAATGTTTGCAGTATAGCTTATTGTTACATAACGAGTTCATTGGATTTCTGAAGCATATCAGGCAGAGCTTGTCAATATAATAATATTTTCTCGATGATCTGTCTCAAATTATTTGCTGTTGAATCAAGCAAAAAATAAGCATGTTTGCCCTATCCGTTTAGGCCGCCATTTCCTGTTTGTCATTGTCACAACACATTCTCCTTTCCTGACAGACACTGCTGGACACGTATCACTTGTTCATCTATTTCTGCTTAAGAAAAGCTTGCCAAGCAGCAACAGAAAATGTTGTAGCATCTCAGAAAAGGACTTTAGGGCATTGCAGAAATAGCATTATTTTAACTTTCATAGTAATAAACTATTCCAAGTTACTTTTGGCTACTTTAGGAAGACGGGAAGATTGCCACAAATTTGTATTAAAATCCATAGAAAGTATAGGTGCCTGATAGACAACGCAAGATAGTTCTTTTCCACACATCGATTCTATATTGCAGAGGATTTCTGGGTTATTAATTCCAAGGTCGCAGTTAATCAGTGGATTATATGTTGCATGAAAGGGTCATGTGTAACGCTGCAAAACAGCCCCAGAAAGTGAATGCTATTTTAAAATGTCATGCTCATGTTAATAATAAACAGTCAATTTCATGGCAAAAGTTCATTCACTATGGTAAATACTAAAATGAGAGCACAGCAGGCAGAATTACACAAGTCACATGTTGGTCAGCAGGATGTGGACTGTTTCACAATAGCATAAAGTACTGTGTACATCCCGTTTACACACTATACAGTATACTCCCATAGGTGCAGGGTTATAGCTTTCGGATGACATCTGCAAAAAATACACTGGTCAACAAACTTTTTCGTTGGTTTCAGGTGGACTAGGTAGAATTTTTGTGCTGATACAAATCTGTTTTCAGTTCTTTTGTAGCCCATCTAGTTTTTGTGATGAGACGCCTTTTCTTTCAGTATTGGCTGTAATATGAGTCCCATATAATCAATATTTCTCATTTCAGATTGGATTTCACTTGCCATAAATTCATTTGTTGGCATGTCTAGTAAATGCAGGAATCACCAGGACACGTTTCACTATGCCTGTGGTTTACTTACAGCTTCAGAAAAGCGGCGTAAAATTACTGTAAATCCTTTAAAAATCGACAAATTGTATTAATGTTTTGTTTTGGTAAAAAGTATAAGAATAAAAACTGATTGAATGGATGATAAACGTGCATGATATGTGTTACTTAGGCGCACTTTGGAATGGTTCCATTCCTGGTACTTTCTGAAGTATACGTAAAATCAGTAAAAATCGTAGGTGGTCATATTTCAAAACCTGAATGTGGTAGGAGAAAACTGAATGTTTATTTGGAACCAGCAATTTGGTCTAGAAAATGCCTTTTTGGTTTACAATGAGACTTTAATCTGGTTCTTTAGACATGTAAATCCAGAGCAACCTTTTACGTGCCAATGTTCCCACATGGGATCATTACGTTTCAATTTTTTTAGTGGCCTAAATTTTACCACTTTTGTTAAAAAAAAAAAAAAGGCCTGTAAAGGGGTTATTAAGGAGAGGTCCTAAAGTTGGGGTTAAGTTGCGTTTACACTGAACGATTAGCGCTCAAAATAATCCCTGGATCGTTCAAATTTCAACAATAATCATGCAGTGTACATAAACGCAGGCAACAATCGAATGATGAACAATAATTAGTTTGCGGTATTCGTGTATCTTGACACCACTGGAAGTAGTGGTGGAGTCAAGATACAAGCAGTTTGACAGGGTCTTCGGCCTGACAGGTCCTCCCAGCAGAAGCACAGCGGTCTCCGGCTCTCTTCCCTTGTGCTGAGGCGCAGCATCGGGCTCCTAGCAGCGCAGACGAAGGTGACAGGTCTGTTCCTGTCTCCACCATCGTTGGTGTGGCAGGAGCGCAGAACAACCAGTGGCCTTCTCCGCCTGTCTCCCCCATCCTGGACTGCAGCCTCGGCCTTCCAGCA
Source organism: Eleutherodactylus coqui (assembly GCF_035609145.1). NCBI lineage: Eukaryota > Metazoa > Chordata > Amphibia > Anura > Eleutherodactylidae > Eleutherodactylus > Eleutherodactylus coqui. The sequence goes on along the minus strand of NC_089839.1, from coordinate 108,346,602 downwards.
GCGGTGGAAACTTTGAGGTCTCTCCGGCTCTATTCCTTGGCCTGAGGCTGAAAGCGGCATTCGGGCCCAATGAGGTGAGAGGCGGGGTTGGGGAGTTGCGGCACTGCACCGCTGAGACGGAATCGCTGGCCGGCCAGGACCAGTGCGTGACAGCAGCAGCGGCAGGGGCATGGCGGGGGGTGGGGGGCGGGAAGTCTCAGCAGTTTGTGCCAATGTACAAGTCAGTGCTGCAGAGCAGCTGGCGGCCACACTGGTAGAACCAGAGCTCTGTGGCACATGGATGCGGTGAGCATGCAGGAGCAGCCAGCGGGGGACAGCGATGGTGGGGGGGGGGGACGCAGTTTAATGAGGCAAGCACTTTTGCAACACCTGGTGGCCAAATAGCCTATGATCCCTGGCTACAGGAATCCCACCCCAGCCAACATGCAATAAACAGGCTGTAGCTAGGACCTACATCAAGACAGCCAATCAGGAACTGGGCGTGTGACAGGGGCATTTTCCCTGGCAAACCCCTAGCTTCCGGTGGCGTCAAGATACACTAATACCTTAGTCCACTCATCGTTCATTTTATGCAAGTGTGAAAATCATCGTTTTTTGCTAATCATTCGGTTTTAATACCGATCATTCAGTTGCTTTCATTCACCGGTACAGTGAATGTGAACGATTAACCAATTTGCAAACGAACAATTCATCTGCCTGTATAAACTGGCTGCCATCGTTCACTCGTGAGAAGCACCCTTAGATGGCAGCATTATGACTTGCTTTCTCTCCCACTTCTAGCATACTGAAGAACAGCTGCCAGATAGATACAACACAGTGAGTAGTTTTACCCTACAGATGAAAATTAGGTCAGATGAGCATCTTCAATAATGTCAAATTAATTACAGGATGATATGACCAATATATACAATACAGAGCAGGTCATTACTGCAAAATGTCAACATATATTTTATACAATGGTAAAACAGACATAGGCAATTAATACAATTCAGTTTCAGTGTATCTTGGGCTATGGATAAGGTTTTCATCGCACCAGCTAAGACCAAATATAACATTCAGAGCCTCTAGCACAAAATTCTGGACAGAATGATGCAGAATGCCGTGTTATTTTGTTCGGGAAAAGGGCGAACAGCATGATGGAAAACCCAACGAACCCCATTATAGTCAATGGGGTCTGTTGGGCACTGTTCCTGGCGCTCATGTGCTGAAACCACCACTTCAGGTATTTTTTTTCTCTCCGCTTCTAGAACAGAGCTTAAAAAGGGAAATGATAGCGCAGGTGGAACCTCACCTAAATACAGCAAACTCTTTTTTTTCACATAAAGCAAATACATGCACAGCAATTTCTGAACATGTACTGATTATCAGAATTATATGGACTAATTTTGATCAGTACGCATTACAGAGGTTGTACCAGAATGACAAGTTATCCCCTAGCCACAGGATAGGGAATAACTTGCTAATTGATAGAGCTATCACCGCTGAGACCCCCACCGATCTCAGGTTCTGTGTCCCTCTTTGCCTGTCACCGCAGGATCATTTCTTCCCTTGCAGTAATGTCAGAATGAATGCAGTGCTGGCCAAGCATGCACGGTCAATGCTCCATTCATTTCAAAGGGGCTGACAGAAATACCCGAGTGCTTAACACTCGGCTGTCTGCGGCAGTTGCATAGAAAAAGGAATGGTGAGTAGTGTGCTTACGCGCCCAGCATTCTCTTCAGTCTCCTGCTTCAGAGGATGCAGTGAGGAAAAAAGGGAACACAAGACCTCCCTTTCTCTGGATCGGTGAGGGTCTTAGCAGTGAAACCCCCACTGATCAGCAAGTACTTGGGATTCTGATACAAGCTTTGTAAACTATTTCTGTGCATACACTTCCGGTATTATTGTATTAGTCCTGGTGGAGTAAAGATTGACAGGGGGTTGACGCCCCCTGATGCTGATTGGCTGCACAGCAGCCTGGCTAATGGGTTCTGTAGCCCCAGTAAAGGTTGCCGGCAAATACAGACAGCGACCCGTGCTGCTAACGCAGAGCCCCGGCTGCAGGGAAGGTGACAGGGCTGGGGGGAGAGACATCAGAATGCGGCGGCCGCACAGTGCAGGACCACACGCCATCAGCCTTCCCCTCACCACCTGATGTCACTTTGAAGTGGTCTTGGCTGCAGGGAGGCCACAGGCCCCGCGGCACAGACACTGGCCGGCTCTGGTCACACCGTGCAGGAGCACAGCAGGCATCACAGAGCTGCGTGCCACACTTGCCTGCATGCATTAGAAGGCAAGGGACCGGAGAGCATCGGGGGACTGCCACACAGACCGCGCCTCACAGAACCAGCAAACCAACAGCAGCAGGACACTGACACAAAGCTTGTGATAGACATGATGATTAGTCAGCGTAAAATGTCTATTGATTTGTACTAAACTAGATGTATTACGCAGCTGCAATGACTTTTGACTTTGTGGAGGTTAATGGCCACACAATCTCATCATGGTATTTGCTGGACAATGGCATGGTGAAAGATGTGTGGTGTAATGTTAGCCTAGTACATAAGTTGCACAAGCAGCCTCTAAGAGTTAAAGGTCATAGTATTATATGTATTGCTTGTGTTCATCTTGAGTGCTTTCCTAGCCCTTTCCCACCCCCCACACAGACACTATTTAAACAATGAGTTGTCACGTACACAGAAATTCCTTAAGGTTGCCTGCATGCTAAGAAGACAAAGTCCAAGCTACACCGGACTTGAGGAAGGGTGGGCAGAGAGGCGGGAGATTCTATATGATCCGACAAATGAGAATCTTATATGTTACTGATGTAATCTGTTGCACGCCCATTAAAAGGGCAGGTGTCATGTGTTATAATAAAAAGGCTGAGGCTCTACACATTGGGGACTCAGCTTAGACCGGCATTTGTGTCTGATCTGATCGATGATGTGTGCACACTATACAATTTGGAAGCTACAGAATACCCCGAAACCTGCTGGAGGAAAATATGATCCAGTTCAAGCTGGCTAGCAGGGGTGCAGCACACGGCCGGGTAAGACAGACGGAGCGCTCACTTACATCGCACGCTGCTTCAGCCCCTCATCCATTCAGGCACCTACTAGGACCTTTCCCTATTACGCCAATCGGGAGCTAGGGGTGTGACAGGGGCATTTTCCCTGTCAAACCCTTAGCGTCCGGTGGCATCAAGATACCATAATACCTACACTTCCTTTATGTAAATTATTGAGCTATGGAACATCAAAGTTATATAAATGTGAAACATGAGGTCCCACTATCACAGGTCCTCCTCCCACATGTACTGCACAGCTTCTCCTCCAGTTACATCCTCCAGTAGCCCCTCATTCAGTCAGCAGAGTGCGCAAAAGCCAGGGGTACCGTACATATTAGGGCAGTGTGCAGTTTGCGAACTCCGTAGACACAAAACACTGGCCCATCTTCTCCAGTGTTTAGATAACATCCTATTGTGCTGCATATATTACACCCCTAGCCTTATGCACAGCTGCAGCCCTATGCTACACAACCAAACAGACAGCACAACAAGCCCAGAGAACAGAGGGGAAGGGATGTGGCTTAAGGTAACCCTTTCACTGCCAGAGGAACACCAATCACCTACTAAACAGGAGCATGTCAAGTGTATAAAGCCCATTCAAGCATCCCCGACACATACATATAGATCTTGTTATTTATATCTTGTTATTTGTATAGCGCTAACTTATTCCACAGCGCTGTCAGGTAATTTTTTTATTTTATTATTTACTAGCGTACCCATCGCGCGTTGCCGCGAAGACAGACATACATACATTCGTTTTTATATATCTAGATAACAACCAATCACAGCGCAGCTTTCAAGTTACCTCAGTGGTATAATATATAACAACCAATCACAGCACAGCAGCTTTCATGTTACCTCAGCAGTATAATATATAGCAACCAATCACAGCACAGCTTTCATGTTACCTCAGCGGGATAATATATAGCAACCAATCACAGCACAGCTTTCATGTTACCTCAGCAGTATAAGAAATAGCAACCAATCAGAGCACAGCTTTCATTTTACCTCAGCAGTATAAGAAATTGCAACCAATCACAGCACAGCTTTCATTTTACCTCAGCATTCTCAATATCCAGCAATTGTCTTGCGAAACGTTCGGCAGATGCATCATTTTGTAGTTGAACACGCAGCATCCCGTTGCTCGTAATGCCTTTTGCGCTTGAGATGGAAATCAAACGATCTTTGTCTGGGGGGCATAACTGTCGACGATGCTCGCAGGATAGTTGTACTATGCCAGTAATCTTCCCAGGAGTGTACTCAACAACTTTCCAAAGTTTCATGGCGATTAGATGAATGGTGTAGTAGCACAAAAAGGACAGACAGACATACATTCCTTTTTATATAAATAGATGACATCAGGAAGTGAGAGAATTAGATTCCGTACGTAAAATTTGGATGCTAATTATTTTGCGCTTAGAATTGAATAATTGAGTTGGGACCTATTAACTTTTCCTATTTATGACATAATCAATGCTCGTGCCAAATGTCAAGTTTCTATGACATTGGGAAGCGAGAAAATTAGATTCCGTACGTAAAATTTGGACGCTAATTCTTTTGCGCTTAGAATTGAATAATCGAGTTGGGACCTATTACCTTTTCCTATTTATGACATAAAAGTTTCTATGACATTGGGAAGTGAGAAAATTACATTCCGTAAGTAAAATTTGGACGCTAATTCTTTGGCGCTTAGAATTGAATAATTGAGTTGGGACCCATTAACTTTTCCTATTTATGACATAATCAATGCTCATGCCAAATTTCAAGTTTCTATGACATTGGGAAGCGAGAAAATTAGATTCCGTATGTAAAATATGGACGCTAATTCTTTGGCGCTTAGAATTGAATAATCGAGTTGGGACCCATTAACTTTACCTATTTATGACATAATCAATGCTCATGCCAAATTTCAAGTTTCTATGACATTGGGAAGTGAGAAAATTAGATTCCGTACGTAAAATTTGGACGCTAATTATTTTGCGCTTAGAATTGAATAATTGAGTTGGGACCTATTAACTTTTCCTATTTATGACATAATCAATGCTTGTGCCAAATTTCAAGTTTCTATGACATTGGGAAGTGAGAAAATTAGATTCCGTACATAAAATTTGGACGCTAATTCTTTGGCGCTTAGAATTGAATAATCGAGTTAGGACCCATTAACTTTTCCTATTTATGACATAATCAATGCTCATGCCAAATTTCAAGTTTCTATGACATTGGGAAGTGAGAAAATTAGATTCCGTACGTAAAATTTGGATGCTAAATCTTTTGCGCTTAGAAGGGAATAATCGAGTTGGGACCTATTACCTTTTCCTATTTATGACATAATCAAGGCTTCTGCCAAATTTCATGTTCCTATGACATCAGGAAGTGAGAAAATTAGATTCCGTACGTAAAATTTGGACGCTGATTCTTTTGCACTTAGAATTGAATAATCGAGTTGGGACCCATTATATTTTCCTAATTATGACATAATCAACGCTCGTTCCAAATTTCAAGTTTCTATGACATTGGAAAGGGAGAAAATTAGATTCCGTACGTAAAATTTGGACGCTAATTCTTTGGCGCTTAGAATTGAATAATCGAGCTGGGACCCTTAAACGTTTGCTATTTATGACATAATCAATGCTCGTGCCAAATTTCATGTTCCTATGACATTAGGAAGTGAGAAAATTAGATTCCGTACGTAAAATTTGGACGCTAATTCTTTTGCGCTTAGAATCGAATAATCGAGTTGGGACCCATTATCTTTTCCTAATTATGACATAATCAATGCTCGTGCCAAATTTCAAGTTTCTATGACATTGGGAAGTGAATTAGATTCCATACGTAAAATTTGGATGCTAATTCTTTGGCGCTTAGAATTGAATAATCAGGTTTGGACTCATTACATTTTCTTATTTATGACATAATCATGGCTCGTGCCAAATTTCAAGTTTCTATGACATTGGGAAGTGAGAGAATTAGATTCCGTACGTAAAATTTGGACGCTAATTCTTTGGCGCTTAAAATTGAATAATCGAGTTGGGACCCATTAACTTTTCCTATTTATGACATAATCACTGCTTGTGCCAAATTTCATGTTTCTACGACATCGCGAAGTGAGAGAATTAGTGGCAGTGATGGAAATCAAACGATCTACGTGGGGGGTAACTGTCGACGACGCTCGCACGCGCGCCATTTATCATAGCATAATTGTACTATGCCTATAATCTTCCCAGGAGTGTACTCAACAACTTCCCAAAGTTTCATGGCGATCGGATGAATGGTGTAGTAGCGCATAAAGGACAAACAGACAGACAGACACGCAGACATACATTCAATTTTATATATATAGACTAGCTTACCCGTCGCGCGTTGCTGCGAAGACAGACAGACATACATACATTCATTCGTTTTTATATATCTAGATAACAACCAATCACAGCGCAGCTTTCATGTTACCTCAGTGGTATAATATATAACAACCAATCACAGCGCAGCTTTCATGTTACCTTAGCAGCATAAAATATAACAACCAATCATAGCGCAGCTTTCATGTTACCTCAGCAGTAAGAGAAATAACGACCAATCACAGCGCAACTTTTATTCTGCTTCAGCAATATAAAAAATAGCAACCAATCACAGCGCAGCTTTCATGTTACCTCTGCGGTATTATATATAGCAGCTTTCATGTTACCTCAGTGGTATAATATATAACAACCAATCACAGCACAGCTTTCATGCAACCTCAGTAGTATAAGAAATAGCAACCAATCACAGCACAGCTTTCATTTTACCTCAGCATTCTCAATATCCAGCAATTGTCTTGCGAAACGTTCGGCGGATGCATCATTTTGTAGTTGAACACGCATCCCGTTGCTCGTAATGCTTTTTGCTTTCGTGCTTGAGATGGAAATCAAACGATCTTTGTCTGGGGGGCATAACTGTCGACGATGCTCGCACACGCGCCACCTATCGTAGGATAGTTGTACTATGCCTATAATCTTCCCCGGAGTGTACTCAGCAACTTCCCAAAGTCTCATGGCAATTGGATGAATGGTGTAGTAATGCATAAAGGACAGACAGACAGACATTCATTTATATATATCAGGAAGTGAGAGAATTAGATATCGTACGTAAAATTTGGACGCTAATTGTTTGGCGCTTAGAATTGAATAATCGACTTGGGACCCATTAACTTTTCCTATTTATGACATATTCAATGACCGTGCCAAATTTCAAGTTTCTATGTGAGAAAATTACATTCCGTACGTAAAATTTGGACGCTAATTCTTTTGCACATAGAATCGAATAATCGAGTTTGGACCCATTAGCTTTTCCTATTTATGACATATTCAATGCCCGTGCCAAATTTCATGTTTCTATGTGAGAAAATTACATTCCGTACGTAAAATTTGGACGCTAATTCTTTGGCGCATAGAATTGAATAATCGAGTTGGGACCCATTAGCTTTTCCTATTTTTGACATATTCATTGCCCATGCCAAATTTCAAGTTTCTATGTGAGAAAATTAGATTCCGTACGTAAAATTTGGACGCTAATTCTTTGGCGCTTAGAATTGAATAATCGAGTTCAGACCCATTACCTTTTCCTATTTATGACATACTCAATGCTCGTGCCAAATTTCATGTTTCTACAACATCGGGAAGTGAGAGAATTAGTGGCAATGATGGAAATCGATCGATCTACGTGGGGGGGTCGTAACTGTCGACGACGCTCGCGCACGCGCCATTTATCATAGAATATTTGTACTATGCCTATAATCTTCCCAGGAGTGTACTCAACAACTTCCCAAAGTTTCATGGCGATCGGATGAATGGTGTAGTAGCGCATAAAGGACAAACAGACAGACAGACACACACACAGACAGACATACATTCAATTTTATATATATAGATTACCCCCCACCAAGCTGGGTATTCATTTTACCGACCTCGGAAGGATGGAAGGCTGAGTCGACCTTGAGCCGGCTACCTGAACCATGCAGGGATTGAACTTGCAACCTTCAGGTCGTGAGCAAGAGCTTACACATACCGTTTCTTCCTAGAGCGCCCTCTTTTACACAGGGACTTACAAGACGCTGCCGTGGGGGCGGGGCTAAAAATGATTCTGCGATTTGGACTGCATTCAAAATCATGGAACATCAGAAAGGCAAATTAATGAAATTAGTTCGATTAAATCACCCAGCCCTACATAAAATACTTATCAAAGAAATCATACTTTCAATATATTTTCCAATCAATCTGGAATGATCATATGAAGGTTCATCCGGGGACTGGTGACAAATCTCGCCGTATGAACAGTTTCTGTTTGCCACTTAAATCAAAAGAGCTATGCCTTCTATTACACTCCCGGCTCTGACCACAATGCAGACACTCGGCTTGGCTGAATAGTGGGGATCCCGAGCGATTGATCCCTGCCCATCAAACATAGATAACCTAACCTAAGGATAGCTCATCAATATTCAATTCCAGGAAAACCCCAATAAATTTGCCAATTAATGTAATTGTAAGAAAAGTGGATACGTGGCTAGCGAAGGGTCTTTTTCAGGTCTTCTAATATGCATATTTTGGTTAATGTTTGCATTCCTAATTAGATAATTCTGCACCATCTTTTCTTAGAATTCTGCTTTTTGCCATTCCTGTTATTACTTTTGAGACTTATGACTGGATGTTAGCATTCCCCTTGTCAATTTGGTATTATGACTGTGTCACAGGAGAGGGCTGATAGGGTGCCAAAGAGTACCCCCCCCCCTTCTAGTCTAGCTGCTTAGTTGCCATTATTAGCACTGACCACGGAATGTAAGGCGTTAATAGCCGCAGCCAGCGCCAACTCTAAATGTGCCTGTTGCAGGTTGCTGTGAATAGATATGGAGCTACTCCCCCCCACCCGACTCCATCTCTCGCGGTCCTATTGAAATGAATGGAGTGAGGATGCCCATGCGCTGCCACCCACTGCCAAACACGTCCAGACCAGCCATGGCTGTGGTGTCTGTATTTCAAGTAAAACCTGTTGTGAGGCAACACCTTTAAGGCTACCTACATGTTAATATGTTATAGCACTAATATCAGTCTCTTTGCAATATCCCCTTTTAGAGGTCCATGCCTCCATTCAGTAATAATATGATCTGTCAAAGTTGAACTACTGAGTGCATTATGTAAATAGCCTCTGAGAGCAGGGGTGAGACAAATGCCAAAAAAAGGCCAGAAATCATAAGCTCCACACTTCCATAAGTTACACAGGTGTGCATAGGATGGATGTGTGTGGTGTCAATGTGTTGATGCTATGTCACCTTGTTGTCTCCTGAATTTATTTTCAGAATATGTATGTGAGAAATTCTGGAATTATTTATAAACTTATCAAATAAATAAATAAATTAATTAATTAATAATAAATATATATATTTTTTTATTAGGCATTAGGGTGCATTCACACAGATGTATTGGTGGGTTATGGTCACGTAGATACGCTGCGCAGAAACACACCGTTTATACACATGTACATGCATTCTTGTGCAGTGCATTTATATACTCCATATACTTAATACAGCATTTCGATGTGTAAATACGCACAAAGTTAGGACATACCGCAATTTTTTTTATGCAACCAAAATTTTCCATGAAAATGTGCAAATATGAATAAATCCATGTGTTCCATTCATGAGAATTATGTGTGCAAAAAAAGAGAACGTGAATACACGGCACATATATGCTAGTATGAGCGAGCCGTTAAGCGTGTCCAGTGACGGCTGGATGACCACATATGTTAAAACATTATGTGGGCCATTAGGGAGAGACACCTAATTGTTTATACTGTGTAGAGGATACTGTGGCCGGCACTCACCAGCCGGGGGTGGGGGTTGGGGGAGAACCATGCCGCACCACCCACTCACCAGTATAGTGGAGAGTGACTCCTACTACACTCACAGTCAGTGTCCACAGGAATGTACAGCATGATGTGGGTGCTAACAAGCACAAGAGAGTCCGTGCCTAGCCCCTTCTGTGCCAAGCGGTTCCTGCTGCCCAAGCACAGCGTGTGGGGAAGTGGGGGGATTTTTGCCGTGGACAATTGTATGTGGCCTTCTCAAGAGTAAAGAGAAGAGCAGATGTGAAAGTAAAGGTGTTTGTATTTGCATGAAAGATTAGTAAAAAAACAGTCACAGAGTATTTACCCAAAATGTTGGTTATTTGGAAATATTTTAATTACATGTGCTAACAATAAAAGAAAATCCTGCAGAGGCTTAGCAAAAGTTCCGCCAGTGTCTAGGAAAGAAGACCAGTGGGGCAACACGCAAAGGGATCCTCATGGGCTATTTACTACTGGCTAGACATTTGTATCCCCTGCCTGTTGGCAAGCTTTACCTATGGTCATTACCGTACATTTATTATAGTGCTATTGTTTATCCATGTATGATGACGGGATTTTGTGAGCCAATCATGTGACACTGGCGTTCTTGTTATCCTTTATAACAAAATTATAAATAAAGCCTTAAAAAAAAATCATGTGCCCCAGCCCATTCTCCTCAATATGGCTGCAATGAAGAAATTTACATGAACCTTCTTAGTGCTACTGAATAGCAGAAGGGGAATACACAAGGGAGGGTCATCCACAGTACTAGGAAAATGATTAACTAAAGAGGAGCTAATAAAACACATCTCAGTATTACTCTGTTCACCCTTGTATTCAGACTTCTGTTTTTCACTGTGTTAACGGGTTCAAGCATAAAACATAACCAACCATAAAACAGTGTTCAGACCTTGTGCCATTTTTTCAGTCAACTTTAACCCTTGTAATGCAAGATATGCCAGGTCTGAACTCACCCAAATTGGGTAAATATGTGTAGTTGGCTGCGCCTTCCGGGAGCTAAGACTTTTATTTTTCCATCAAAATAGCTACATGAAGGCTTGTTTTTTTTGCAGGACGAGTTGCAATTTTCTTTTTAACATTTCAATTTAAGTACCATAAACATGAAAGGCTTTTAACCCCTTCATGACTAGCCTATTTTGTGCTATTTTCATTGCCGTATTGCAAGAGCCATAAAATTGTTGACATAGTCGTATGAAGGCTTTTTTTTTTTCTTGAGACGAGTTGTATATTTTAATGGCAACCCTCTGGGGTACATGTAATGTGTTGTAAAAACTTATATTACATTTTTGGGGGGTGGAGAGGGAAAGAGGGGTGGAGTGGGATGGGGAGTGGAGATGAAAAAAATGTACAAAAATTGCACCATTGTATTTGGGTTTTGTTTTTACAGTATCCAACATTTGATAAAATCAGAACAATTACTGTTATACCAAGTTTTTAGAGGTTTTTGTTTACTACTTTTGTACAAGTTTTAAAATAGAAACAATTGAATCTGCATCACCAGAGGTACATGTGACTTTTGGTTTGATTTTGTTTTTTTTTTTTTGGGAGGCGAACAAAAGAAAAATAGCAATTCTGGCATTACTTTAAATTATTTTTACAGTGTTCATCGTGCAAGATAAATAACAAAATATTAATTGCCTTGGTCATTGTGAATGTGGTAATACGTATTGGGTGCTGCTTTTTAAAACTTTTGGGGTATTTTATTCATTTATAACTGCTTTTTTTTTTGGGGGGGGGAGGAATTTGTACTCTTTGAATTGGATTTTTTTCTTTCAATTATAATTAATTAAACTTTTTGACACTATTTTTTAATCCCTCAAGGGGACTTGAAGATGCAAGAGTTTGATTGCTATGATAGTACAATGCATTACTTATGTAGTGCAGTCTGCTAAGCCTATGAATGCAGCCGATTAGACTCTGCAGAAGTTGGGGCCTAATAGGCTGAGTTACATAGTAGAGGTGTAGGCCTGTGTCTGGCTTCTGGCTGCCATAGGAACCCATTGGAACTTAGCTACGCCTCAGTTCCGCCCCCTCCCATTGCAAACAGTGCCAAGAGGAGGAGAGGGGGCGGGAGCTCAGTGTACTGCTCCTGACTCTTCCAGCCTTCTCCCCCTGCAGAGAGGGCCGCCGTATATCAGCCGGCGTGAATACCCGGCCAATATACGGTCGTCTGAATAAGCCCGTAAGGAAAAGTAAGTGAACCCTTTGCAATTTTCTGGATTTTGTAAATTATTCTCTAATAAAATGTGATCTGATTGTTATCTAAAGGGCCACTTACACTGGGCAATTATCGCTCAAAGTTCATTCAAATGAACGTAATTGAGCAATAATCATCCTGTCTACAAAAGAAAATTGTTTACTATTCGTTCAATTCTCGTTATCGCTGATTTTTAGTCAACGTAAATGCTTCCGATAGAATCTGAAGCGCTAAGCGAGAAGCCAGTGAGAAGCCTGCAATCGAGTGGTGAACTCTACCTATCTAAGCGCTCTGCACGAGCGCTAACGACCTTAACTGTAATGTCAGCGCTTGTGCAGTTGTTTAGATGACTGTCGTCCCGTCTAAATGAGACATTAATTCCAATTATAAGCGGACACAATAAAAAAAAAAAAAAAACAAAACATATAGTTGCATTGTTTATCTCTTATTAAAGGGGTTGTCCCGCGCCGAAACGGGGGTTTTTTTTTTTTCAACCCCCCCCCCGTTCGGCGCGAGACAACCCCGATGCAGGGGTTAAAAAAGAACACCGGACAGCGCTTACCTGAATCCCCGCGCTCCGGTGACTTCTTACTTACCTGCTGAAGATGGCCGCCGGCATCTTCTCCCTCGGTGGACCGCAGGGCTTCTGTGCGGTCCATTGCCGATTCCAGCCTCCTGATTGGCTGGAATCGGCACGTGACGGGGCGGAGCTACACGGAGCCCCATTGAGAAAAGCAGAAGACCCGGACTGCGCAAGCGCGTCTAATTTGGCCATTAGACGGCGAAAATTAGACGGCAACCATGGAGACGAGGACGCCAGCAACGGAACAGGTAAGTGAATAACTTTTGATAACTTCTGTATGGCTCATAATTAATGCACAATGTACATTACAAAGTGCATTAATATGGCCATACAGAAGTGTATAGACCCACTTGCTGCCGCGGGACAACCCCTTTAAGCATACTGAGTGAACATTTACAGTGCAGGGGAAAAAGCGAACCCCTCAGCAGTGGGGGGGAAAGTACGTGAACCTCGCTCTTAAAAAAGTTGAGTTAAAATATTTCTTAGCAAAACAGAAATGTTTTAAGACATAGTCTAACTCTGAAAACCCCTATAATAACTTCTCCAAGAGCCAATTGGCTTGATTTCAATTAAGGAAAGGAGATTGGAAATATGGGTTTCACTAGTACTTCACCCATCAAAGCCTGGTTATTGACAAATCTATTATTCTCCAAAAAGAGTATGAACAACTCCTTGATGTGCACAACTTTCAGAAGATGGGTGATAGAGACACATATACCACTAAAAAGGATACAAAGCATTCATAAAGACCAGGTGGACATCAATCCATGGAGAGAAAAAATATCTGCAAATGGTGAAAAATTCAGGATTCTTGCTAGCCTCCCACTGCTTTGCTGCCTGATCACCTGGATTCTTTTGATCACTGAGGGAATAATTAAAGGGATTGTCTCGCGCCGAAATGTTTTGTTTTTTTTCAATAGGCCCCCCGTTCGGCGCGAGACAAACCCAAGGGATGGGTTAAAAAAAATATATATATATTACTTACCCGAATCCCCGCTCTGCGACGACTTCTTTCTTCCTTCTCCAAGATGGCCGCCGGGATCTTCACCCACGATGCACCGCGGGTCTTCTCCCATGGTGCACCGTGGGCTCTGTGCGGTCCATTGCCGATTCCAGCCTCCTGATTGGCTGGAATCGGCACACGTGACGGGGCAGAGCTACGATGACGATGCGGGACCAGCTCTCTGGCACGAGCGGTCCCATTCACCAGCCAGAAGCATGGACTGCGCAAGCGCGTCTAAAAACGCCAGAAGACAGCGAATTTAGATGGATCCATGGCGACGGGGACGCTAGCAACGGAGCAGGTAAGTGAATAACTTCTGTATGGCTCATAATTAATGCACGATGTATATTACAAAGTGCATTAATATGGCCATACAGAAGTGTATGACCCCCCTTGCTGCCGCGAGACAACCCCTTTAATTCTGAAGTGTATCAAAGCATTTCATAGGAGAGTACCAACAGTCCACTGACCTCAAGCTGATATGACTTTGGGTGACACAGCAAGACAATGATCCAAGACACACAAGTAAATCAGGTAAAGAATGGTTAAAAGAGAAGATGATTTGAGTTTTGGAATGGTGGAGTCCAGACCTAAAAGGTACCTTCACACAATAGATTTTTGCCATGGAATCAGTGGTGGAGGAAAACTAATCCGATAGCGCAGATGTGAATGAGCCCTGAATGTGGACAGTATGATTGGTGGGTAGACAGTATAGGTTTAATGTAATGGTAAAGGATTGTCTTTTAAATGTTTTTTCAGTAAAAAGATGTGTTAAGAGAAAGTAACTTGTCAAAAGTAAACACAGGAACCAGACATATAATGCTCTCTGTAAGCCATTAATCAATAGTAACAACTTAAGTAGTTAGATGGTTACGCTCCAAAGAACCTAATGAAATGCCCAGCAAAGTCAGCAATGCATTTAGACAAATAAATGAGGGAAGCATGTACACCTATTAAACCATTTTCCCTAATGCACTAAAATAACATGTTCTTCATTAAAAACTATTTCACTATTTTGGGATTGCTCCTATGCAGGCCTATTCATCTCCACAGTTACAGACTATGAACTAATGAGGAGGAAAAGGGAATAACTGTAGATAGAAGCAAAGATAGTGCATGGCTATTGGCAGCATGTAGCAAGTACGCAATGTCATAGCAAACTTGCTGCATGCCACGTAACTGTCTCATGCGGGTAGCACACAGCAAACTATGCTCATGTAAAGCCGCCCACACAGAGATGCTGGTGCACATCAGGTCAGCAGAAAAGTGGATGAGATTTTCAGCACACATTTCAACTAGAGATGAGCGAGTATACTCGCTAAAGGCAATTGCTCGAGCGAGCATTGCCTTTAGCGAGTATCTCCCCCGCTCGAGACTGCAGGTTCGGGTGCCGGCGCGGGGGAGCGGTGAGTAGCGGCTGTCAGCAGGAGGGAGCAGAGGGGAGAGAGGGAGAGAGAGATCTCCCCTCCGTTCCGCCCCGCTCTTACCCGCAGCTCCGTGCCCACTGCCGGCACCCGAACCTACAGTCTTACTTTAAAGGGGTTCTTTCAGGTTAGAAAAACAGGGCTGCTTTCAACAAAATCACCACACCTATTTATGGGTTGTATCTAGTATTAAAGGTCAACTCAATTGAAGTGAATGGACCTGAGCTGCAATGCCATACACTGTAGCGTCTTACCGATGCTGGGTAGGAGCCATGGGTATAGTAGCCGTGCAGATCTGAAAAAGGTAAATCGGGGACAAGCCAGTAGTGAGTAACGGGTGGTCTCGGTATGCAGCACAGAAGGATGCAGCGCGTAGCGTTGGTCGGGAGGGAAGCCAGGAGTCGTTATCAGAAAGTTTTAAAGTCCTTTGCAGTTGAGAAGGAGAAGCACTAGATCAAAGCTGTGGCGCACAATAATCATGCAAGGGGTGGGCCAGGCTTATATAGGAAGTGCCAATTAGCAGCAGGACTCAAGTAAAATCTCAGTTCTACCACCATTACTTCTTTACAATTTTTTTTATATAGCGGTCTCCAAAATTGTGCCAATACTCCCTCGCTTATTCTCAACTTCTATAATGATTTGTTCAGAGGTCCAGATGTTCACTGCTCTGAAAAGTTGAATTAAGCTTTCTATGCACTGAGCTGTAACTATTTGCAATTTCACTGGCCTGGACAAGAATAGTACTGACGTAAGCATATATCAGATTTTGAGCCGCTAATTATGTTCTGAACATCTGACCACAAATTTCAAATCATATTCATGTCAGGCTGAGGATGACTGAACCTAAATTAGCATCACTGATGTGAAGTTCTGGAATTCAAATGACATTAATGAAGTTTTGAGATGAGAGACGTTCTTTACAAAACATGTATGTGCTTCTATAATTAAACTGATGGATTACCATCATGTACAGTAGTCTACAGTGTCGGGTACAGTTAACCCCTTAACGACACAGGGTATACAGTTAAGTCTTGAACGTTCGGGGGTTTGTATTGAGGGGGATCGGAGGTGATCCCACTTTATAGAATGTGGCTGCTGGCTGTTTCTCACAGCTGACACTTACTGGTAACAGCTCCAATAAGCATTAATGATGATCATGGCTGTTAACCTTGTTAATGCTGGTCATTTCTGACAGCAGCAGCATTTAAATTTCCTGATAGTTCTTGCCAGAATTAGGCTTTTTGGTCATCGCATCTCCTAGAAAATTTAATAAAAAGCTATTAAAAAGTCATATGTACTCCAAAATGGTACCAATAGAAACTATAGGACGTCCTACAAGAAACGAGACCTCACACAACTATGTCAATGGAAAAATAAAAAGTTATAGCTGTCAGAAGATGGCAGCAAAAATCATTTTATCTTTAGGCACTATATAAATTTGGTATCTTCGTCATAGTTCTGAGATATAGAATACAGGTATCTAGTTTTTGCCACAGTCTGTATGCCAAAAGTGGTGGATTTTATTAAAATAAAAACTTTGTTATTTGTATAGCGCCAACTTATTTTACAGCATTTTGAGGTGATTTATTTATTAGCCCCCACCAAGCTGGGTACTTATTTTACCGACCTCGGATGAATGGAAGTCTGAATCAAGCTTGAGCCAGCTACCTGAACCACACGGGGATTGAACTTGCAACCTTTTAAATCCCTGCCTGCTGAAAAAAAAACCACACAGCAGTGCAGGGAGAACTAGCAGGAGAACGCGCCTGAGCCCCGGCAGCGACAGAAAGGAGTGTATATATAATTTTTTATTTTTTACTACAGCTAGGGATTATTTTCAGGGAAGCGCTTATATTTAAAGCCCTTCCCCCAAAATCACTGCAGGGGTTGCCGGCAGGCCATTGCTTTTAGTGGGGCCGCCGGCAGCAGCTGCGGCCCCACTGAAGGCAATGGGTACGAACCCGCATTCCTGCGTGTTTTTGCACGTACGTAGGTGCAGGTTTTTGTGTACACCTATGTGCGCACACACTCGTGTGAATGCACCCTCACCCTTCATAAAACTAAAAAAAAAAAAAAAGTTAATGAAAAAATACATTAAAAAAATAGCCCTGTATGTCACGGATAAAAAAACATTGTAAAAATAATTGAACAATAGCTGAAGAAAAAAAAAAAGGACAGTAATACCAACAAATGGATAACATCCCTAAAAATGTCTGGTCCTTTAGCACCAAAACAGCCTGGTCCTCAAGAGGGTAAAATCAAAAGTTTCCCACTGCTACTCTGCAATATTAACCGAATATTACTTCCTTAAGAAATAGATTTTGATAATTGTTACTTATTACTGAGATCGGCCTTAAGTTGTCAATACAAATTGTCCCTTTTTTACATTATAATGAATGTTGTCAGGTCACACTTTGTTACTACGGAACAATTTTTGTAGCAACCAACAGAATTTAAACTGACGAGCGGAAAGATTGACAGACACAAAAATGAACAGAATTGCAGACGTACACTGCCAAGATGAAATACGAGAGAATGAATTTAGCAATATTCACATAACGCGTTATTGTAATTTTAAAATGACATGATATTGTGAGCTTCTTGGACATTCCCCAGACTTACTATCTGGGTGCACAATCCACTATGTGTTAAAGGGCATTTACATTCAGTTTGTTTTATTTGACAATAATGTAAACTGGATTTTCTGACACAAAACTGTTCTCAACATCAGACGATAGAACCAGTAATGTATTATTAATCTGATTAAAAGTCAACCTGAACACCCTAGTGACCAAGCCTGTTTGCGCCTTAATGACCAGGCCAAATTTTGGAAATCTGACATGTGTCACTTTACAATAGAATAACTCTGTAAAGGTTCTGCATGTCCAACTGATTCTGACATTGTTTTTTCACTACACATTGTACTTTATTCAGACGGTAAAAACAGACCGGTAGAATTTGTGTATATTTATTAAAAGCGTAAAAATTGGGAACATTTTGACAAAATCGTAATTTTTTCACATTTTCAACTGCAATATCTGAAATATGTGGAAACATAGTATAGAAAGAGAGATATATATATTTCCACCTGTTTACTTTATTCTGGATGCACATTGAAAAAACTTTAGTTTTTTTTAAAATCATTTAGGAGACGAACAAATTTAACATTAATTATTAACATTTTAAGGAACATTTAGTTTTCCTATACCAAACCAAGATTTCAAAGGCTCATAGGTGTCAGAATGATAGATACCCCCACAAATTACCCCATTTAAAAAACACCCCTTAATATATTCACTGAGGGGGGGCATGAGTATTTTGATCCCACGGTTTCTTTTCAGGAATTAATGCAATTTAGAGGAGAAAAAATAAAATTTCATATTTTTGCAAATATGTCATTTCAAAAACAGGATTTTTCTATAATGTATATGAAAATGAGAATTTGCACCCCACACCCGTTGTGGCCCTAATCTTCGTATGTACATCGGGGCTCAAACCAAAAGGAGCAGCTGGTGGCTTTCAGAACAGACATTTTTCTTGAAGGTATTTTAGGCCCCAGTGCACATTTTGGAAACTAGAACCATTAACGAATTTATCTAGGGTGTACTAAGTATTTTGACCCCACAGTTTCTGAATGAATCTAAGCAAAGTAGAAGTAAAAATTGGAAGAGTCGCGGAGCGGACTGCTTCCACTGACTTCAATGGAAGCCATCCGAACATAAGCAGCACAGAATCGCAGCATGCTGTGATGTCTCCTCCACGAGCGGAAAATTGCAATCGCAGATCTACTGGACAAAAAGAACAGCTTGAATGGCATCCCATGGCCACTAAATGGAACTGTGGTTTGTAAAGTTTGGGGGTTGATGTGTGGAGGTCGTGTAGGAACTGACCCATTGTCTACAGTGAGGAGGCAGTGCTACAATCTAAAGGGAGCAGAATTTTTACTTCCACTAGATTACCAAATGACACGGTTTGCAGCAACTTGGTTGATAGGATCGGACTTTTAACAAAAAGACATAATGAAATTCTAAGGGTCCTTTTGAATGAGCAAGTGACATCATCACTATCTCGTTCACTGTCATGTTTAGACAGATACATCATTGGCTCGCTCAAACGAGAATCGTTCAGTCTTTCACATTCGCTGTAGAAGGACTGAATGAGCGAATGATGGTTTTTATACCTGCAGAAAATGAACGATGAGTGAAAAGTGATCAGTTATCATTCGGTCATAGACCGAACGATTATTGTTGTTTGAACAATAATTGTTCTGTCTTAAAGCGCCTTTAGTTGAGAAAGATTTCCATTAATGTTAACGGTCAGCTCTACTTTAAAGGGCTCTTTCACACAACCGTATGCGTTTGCCTGTACATGTCGTAAAATCGCATGAATAATTGCCCAAATTTAGCCGTGCATTTTCAGCTATTTACATGGGCTGCTGATGCAAAAAAATACGCAGAAGCAGAGAAAACCATTGATCATTGTTAAATGCTCGAAATGACAACTAATAGGTAAATAGAGCCAGATGTGTTCTTTTCCCAGTGTTGTATGCTGGGTAACCCCTTCCCCCCTCCCTTTTTTTCCGCTTTCATTGCAGTCTATGGGAGCTTCCTGCGTATCTCAGCAAAAGATAGGGCAAGATCTTTCAATGTGGCGATTTTTTTTATGCGCCCAAAAATCGTTCATCTGAATTAATACATTGGAATCCAATTCATCGGATGGTCAGGATTTTGGGGATTTTTTATGCGGCTAAATACCAGCGTAAAAACAGCCGTGTGAATAAGGCCTTATACACCAAATACCTCATCACACTGTGGCTTTTCATAATCACGGTGGCATTTGTAACATCGTTGCTAATATCAATCACCTTGCCAGTCTGATACTGTTACCTTATCGTTGCCAGCTGGATATTGTTTACAAAGCTGCTTAAAAGATTGTTCCAAAATGGGTCAGCAGTGCCGGTGAAAGAGAGGTGCCTATTTGTTTACCAATGACGAATCCACACTAGATCCTCTACAGTGACTTCTCTACGATGTGACACACAGCCCAGATCTATTATTAGTTTTCTAAAAGAGGAGACCATGTAAATTCTGGGATTATACCCAAGAGTAGTTTTAATAAAATGATGCAGCTGTCAAAAGCTTACAAAAAAAAAAACGAAAATGAGAATAAGGGCACAGAGTACAGGCTCAGCTTGGAAACAGTGTCATGCCACATAAATGCTCCAAGTGATTTTATCTGCTTGGATTTCTCTGCAGCCAACATTCAGGCCTCCAAAAAGTAATTAGCTCTCGGAGCAAGAACTGACGTATATAAACTGATAATCTAGTGAGGCATCAGATTTTCTGCAACCAATTAGAAGGAATTTATGCATCTTTAACTTGGCTTTGTGCCCTCTTTTCTAGAGGGCTGCTCACGGCATTGTCATGCAGCATTGGCACAAATGTTCTCATTAATGTCACTGGCTACGTAACACTCACAGTTCAATGGCTTTATTCCACATGATGACGTAGCCTGAGAGTGTGAACATCTCCACGTTGACAATGTGAATATTTCCTCTTTCCGTACCCACGTAGAGCCATTTGCTCTGAAAAGGCAAGTGGCAAAATGTTATCCTGAAAAAATAAAAGATACAAAGTAAGTACAGCGCACCACGCCACAGCCATAGCATGCAGCAACAGTCTGAATGCATCTTCATAACAGGGTAATTGCTTTACCCCACATCCACAATGAGCTCTAGAACGCTTCATGTTTTACTGTATGCACATCATTATAACAGTGTACAGTTTGCTATAAAATCTTTGCATTATTATTAAACAATAGTTATTGCACATTCTTGACTAAACATACATACAAATGTTTCACATCTGCGAAGGAACCTCCGTCTGGATGAAAATACCGGACCCCATTATAGCCAAGACGGAGCTGTTCGGCCCTGGAGATTCACCTTACCTGCTCCCCAAAGTAGCAGGAAAGCGAAATCCTCAGAGCAAGTGTGAAACTACCCTAATTCCATCACAGTACTAGCTCATTGATACACTAAGAATATATATTTATAAATATTTTGCTACAATGGGATTTGTTTTTTTCTTTATGATGGATGTATTGACTGTCTGCATCAGATGGGTTATGTGCATTCTTATGTAAACATTGTATTGTAATTGTTAAGAAAAGTTCAGCAACTTTCTAAACATATTTTGTGCTCAAGTCTCTCACCAGTTTCAAGATCTACAATAGCCGTACACAAGGTATAAATGTTGTTCTCATCTAGTTAGGGTACACAGTGTTTCAGTGCATTAGTGTAAGCAATATTTTGTGAGCTTAACATGGTAGCCACACACATATTCCTTTTTTCCACCCAAACTCTCATGTGTGTTTGCCATAGTTGGCCAGGATTTTCAAATCAATGAGAAATTGAAAAAAAGGATAAATGTTTCATTACAAAAACAAAAAACTTTATTTAAATAAGAATGGATAGTTCCTTTAAAGGGGCTGTCCCGTGAAAACTACTCCGTATAATTCAATTCAGCCCATAAGTATAAACAACATTTTTCGCATTTTAAACTTATTAAAAAATGTTTCTATCCCCAGATATTACAGGACAAATGTTAGAATAGCGCCACCTGCTGTTTCTGTTCTGTGTCCACCCCAGTAATTGTTTCAAGGTGGTCACACAAGCTCAGTCTTGCTGCTCTCTCAGCTCCACTGGGTACAAGGAGGGATCTCTGCTACGGTGAGTGGCCACTTCTGAAGTTGCCGCATCTCCTCTAATGTTAGATGAGATACTAAATAAGGCGCAATGCACACGCGCGATTTTTCTGCAGAATTAGGAGCAGGCTTCCATCTCTAGATTCCGCAGCAATAACCCTCCATAGCATGCAATGCAAAAAAGATTCCTCATGCACACAAGCGGAAACAAATTGCGGTTTCCACTCGCGAAAGAAAAATCGCAGCATGCTCCATTTTCCTGCGATTCCTGTATGGATCGCTTCTATTGAAGTCAATCAAAGCCGTCTGATCCAAGGCCCGCAATAGATATTGAGGACAGGGTGCAGATTCCACAAGAAAAGCAGGAGAGCTTTTTAAAAAAATGTCTGCACACATCTGCAGTACAGAAGAAAGAGGACACAAACAAGTGTGCAGGGTTGCCGGCCGCATGCAGATTCCGTGCAGCATTCCCCATGCAGAATCCGTGCGTGTACGTGTGCATTTGTCCTAAGGGATAAGGGAGGAGGCATCGTTACTGCCGAGAAGCAACTAGGTGTGTCTACTTTGCAACATTTACTGAGGTTAACCAGACACAGAAAGGCTTTTCAGTAGAAACAGCAGGTGGCGCTATTCTATCCTGGAATATCTGGGGATAGAAACATCTTTTTTAATGAGGGTAAATACAAAAAAGTTTATAATTATGAGCTGGATTTAACTAGGAATAATATTTTTACCTTATATGATAGCATATCAAAATATATTAAATGAACGAGGCTGAATTGCAGAACCAGATACTACCCATTGACAAGAGTAGTGTTTATGTGGGGAATAAAAAAAGTTAAGAATTCTTCTAATTTGAGACATTCTGCCATCTACAGAATGAAACAACTTTGAGTAAATAGTAGCTACATAAAAAATAAGCGAGTGATTAATCCCTCTTACAATGAGTTGTGAAATAGTTAACAACTGTTGTCAAGCATGAACATCATAAACAGAAGTTGGTACATATTTCTGCAGGAAATGTCACAATGTTACTTCATAGATTAGAATCGTATCACAAACCGCATCAAAATTATTGAGCCTTCATCCAATGTAAGATTCTCCATACAAGGACACGACAGGGCTGCCTAGAAGCAACGTTCCACGTCTTCTCATCTATGGTTTTAAGTTTTGCTTTTACAGAGGCGATGTCAAGGCAAATAGCTTCCACAGTAAATAAAGCTTTTAACAAACTGTACTACAAGAAATACTGTATGCAAAGCTCTTGTGGTAGTCAAACAGGAGATTGGGATGCCTTGAGGTGAACAATCGGCATTTCTATAGTCTATGGATGTTTCCTGCAATCCAATCTCTTCAAGATATTTCTCAACTCTCAGCAGGGGATTTTACAGAACTCTTTGGAAAGGTCCAAGTGCAGCGATAGTGACTGTGGAGGTAGGAAAGCTGAAAGTCACAATCGCAATGACATTTAGAGCTTTGTCTTGCAACAATGTCAAAAGCATACTGAGAATGGCAGAAAAATGTCCCCCCAAAAGGGGCTCTTGTGGTTTAAGCAACTCATGGACAAAAAGGTCAGAGGGGATGTCAAGAATCATTCCGACAGGCTATGCACAGTCAAGCAAACTGCAGCCGAATACAAGACTGGTGCTCCAAGTAACGTATCTGAATGCACAACTGTCTGTTAACAGGGGCACTGGAATTTCATTATTTAGAATCCTCACATCAAAAATTCATAAATAGCCTCTTTTCCTCCTCCCCGTTGTTTTTCTTTCCTGAGAGACGTCCTTAATGGGTTAATGACAGTGATGGTGTATGAGCACAGTGTAGATGTACACACATTCATAGATCTACATTCCCCAATTTTAAAACATGACAACCTGACCCTAAGCATATTTTACATCAAATCAAACTTCCTGTTTTAAAAAGCTCTTTTTGGGGAGATTTGGCCAAGATTTTCCGCATAGCAAATCCACAGGTTTTCTTGTCAAGTGGGAACATCCCCTTAAAGTTGTTCTCAATCTACAGGATAAAAGACAACTTTCTGATCAGCGGGGTCCACACGGATCGCAAGAATCGGGGAGTCTCAAAGGTCCTTGCATGAATGGGTTAACTATCAAGCATATGCACTGCCGCTCCATACATTTCAATGAAACTGCCTGAGACAGCAACGTTCAAACACTTCTGTGGATAGAGGATAACGTTAATGGCTGGCACAACCCCTTTAAACATAATGGAACTGGCCACCTGCATCTATATGTGTAATGAGAAATACCAATTAAACATTACTATCTCTCAGGTTTGATTTCACTGTTGACTTTAAGAATGTGTTACATTTACATCATTTATAAATATTCTGAATTTTTATTATAACAGATTTTGTTTAAACACGAGAAAGATTATTTCGGTGACAGGCCCTAAAATAGTTTTTCATTAAAAAGCCCATAAATGAAGCCTAAATGCCTACTAACAGATGTAAGGCTGTATATAAATCCAATTGAGATACACTATCAGAATATCAGACATTTCAGAACTTTTACTGTTATATTAAATGATCTCTATTGAGGAGAAATTATTATTCATTGCTTTCTTGAAGATCCGCCTGGTAAGAGAGGATGAGAGCATAACTCCAGACTAAGAATGGTTCTTGCAACTCAAAGTCTCAGCATTGTGTCAGACCTGTCGGAAAACTAGGCAAGGAAAAGACAAGATAGACAAAGCGTCTATAGAAAAATATATAAAACTACGATTTCTTATAAGTCATGATATCATGGCAAAACAAGCAAACAGGAATGCAACTTTTAGTGCATCATCATTGCAAAATGTAAATACTGCCTTAGGCCTCATATATATATATATATATATATATATATATATATATATATATATTCATTCATAAAAGACCTACTCAGGACATCCATATTGTATGGAACCATAAGGGCTCCTGTCCTCGCGCTGAGTTCCCCGCGACGATAATCCACGTGCAGAGAATGCAGTGAGCTCTTTCCATAGGGTTGCTATGGAGAGCGCTCCCCCCCCCCCCCCCCCCCGAGCGGAGAATCACAGCGATTCTCCGCTTGCGGCCAGCAAATTGCAGCATGTTGCGAATTGCCGCGATTCTCCGCGGAGATCAGTCAGCTGGCTTTTGCTCCCTGGCAGCGGCTCCCGCAGCGAAGATCCGCCGCGGGATATTGCAACGCCTGTGGACAGGCAGCCTAGTACAGAGCCCACAGAAGTACATGGGGCTTTACTATACCTCCGGATGCCTCCGACTCCACACAGAACTATATAAAGGAAAAAAGAAATGACTGAGCTAAATGCATTGCTCCCAGATGAGCCCTTGGTATAAGGAACACCACACAGCAGACTTTAGAGCGCCTGCGCTGCCATACAACCTTCTCTTACTCCTGCCAAATGCATGAGGCCTTAGGGCTTGTTCACAAAGGTGTATATGCGTTTAGCCGCATATTTACGTGACAAAAAAAAAAAAGGCTAATTTCCTATAGATTTCAGCCCTTTGGCCACTTTAGCGCAGCTTGTCCTATACTTTTGTGTTCCTCAGAACGCATTGCTCATTGTTTTCAATGGGATGGGAAAACACATCACATGGCGTGCGATGAGCATGCGAGTGCGATGTGAGGTTTCCCATTGAAAACCATGGGAAACACTTTAGCCTTTCTTAAAAACAAACACCTTGCATCTGCGGGTAAATCGCACGTTGGCGAGCAAGATATCTGGCAGAGTTTCACAGCCCAATATCACGCTCATCCAGGAGTAGGAAACCTTATCCATGTTGTGCTCATGAACGTGCAGCAAATGTACATACGCAAAGAAATGCAGAAGGGGCCATTGTTTAGATGTACAAAGATCCAGGTTTTCTGTGTACTCACTGTGTATTTATGCCGGTCCATTGATTTCAACGGCCTACTTCGGCACGTGCCATGCACATAAATAGGACAAGTCACGTATTTTTTCAAAAGTTGTGTGAAAAATGCACTTGTCTGAATATCCCAGTGTAAATCAATGGGGATTCAGTACAACGTATTACATGCATAATATGCCCAGGTGAACAAGCCCTTAGGCTGAATTCATACTGAATTTGCAGTATCCTCTTGATGTAAGTACTGTATCCATAGACCCCGATTCACCTAATGGAAGCCAAAAGAGTTTCCCTATATCCTCTGGCTAGCTGGTACATGTCGGTATATCTTTTTGCAGCACTTTGGAATAGAGATGTTTGTTGTGCTACTGCATACAGAAGCATTCTGTAAAAAAATGGATATCACATAATATACATTGGAACCTGTGGGCAAGGTATGCTACTGTATGCTTTCACAATGGCATAGAACAGAAGCTCCAACTATGGTTCAAGTCAGGAAATCTTCCCAAAATACAACGAAATGTAGTGTGAACAGATTATAGACTTCTATTGCCATATGAAACCATTTCTATGCATGATACGCGTGTAACCTTTTTGTTTATATCAATAAAGAGAAACAAAAAATTCTACAACAAAATGTAGGTTTTCGCTCAAAAAATTTATCATTTTCTCATTAATCATTTTTCTTAAACATAAAAAAATCCTGATTAAAATGTATTAAACCACTGAAATATTCATCTTTCAGTTCCTGTAATAACATAATTTACAGGGAGAAAGTACTATCTGCCCCTACATCTTGTATCAGAGGGATACAATATTATAATCTAGCAGAAGGTGACCACCAAATAATCTGAAACGTAAAGAGACTGCCGCCATCTTTTTGCACCCCTCTAAGAGCAGCATAGGGTGGTGCCTGTCACACTGATTACAGTGATATGTCTGCTGTGTGGATCTATGGAGTAGTTTTGGAGAAACTTGCCTTCTATTAGTAGCAGCACATACATAAAGGACTACAAGAAGTAGTCCTGGATATTCATGAGCTGCAGGCTAGTGCCACACACAATGCCCTCCAGTCAATAACAGGTAGCTTTCTGCTTATTACTGTGCATAGACGGAGAACTGCCAATCACTGGCTGGAGGCTGGGGTGGGTGTGGCCTATCTGCAGCTCATGAATATGTAGGACTAGTTCTGGGTCTGGCTGCTACTAATAAGATGCAAGTTTCTCCAAAACTACTGCACAGATGCACACTGCAGACATATCACTGTAATCAGTGTGATAGGCAGTACCTTAGGGCTCCCACACACTTGCGTTTTTTGTTAACGCGATTGTCAATGGGACTTTTTTAATGTAAAAAACGCAACGCAACTTGCGTTTTTGATGCATCGTGTTGCGTTTTTAACGTTAGAAAGTCCCATTGACAATCGCGTTAACAAAAACGGAAACGTAAGTGTGTGGGAGCCCTTATGGCGCTCTCAGTGAGGGATGCAAAAAGACGGTGACAGTCTCTTTAATCCCCAGAAATGTTAAGGATTATTGCTGTACAACGATCTGCAGTCATATTCAAAATAATAAGGCAAAGAAAGAAATACTATCCAGCTCCACAGAAGTAAATAATGCTGCCACCAAGTTAACAATTGTACTGATCAACAAGAACATAAAATGATTATCCTGTCGCTGTGTCTGCATACTAACGAGCCCTCAAATACAGCAGCACCTCCGCTCCCTTCCACTGAAGATAACATTCTGGCACCCACATCACACAGTACTCCGAGGAACAGTCCTTTCCTTTTGTTCCTTCTGGTCCCATAATCTGTTTTTAACAGTTCAACGACACATGATTTTGTTTTTCCTTCAAATATAATTCTTGCCTAAAGTGTGTCCATTAATTGGTTCATTTTATGCCTTTGACTGTAGCTGGAATGCTAGCAAAATTCTGTTATCACGCGCTCTCTCATGTTCTTTTTGGCCATTTGTAATGTCAGGAAGTATGCCCAGGCTCTGCTGATTAATCCACAAGGGTGAAATGTGCGGATGTCTAATATAAACTCTGCCATTCCTGTTTACACATTTAAGAATGTATCAAAATTGTATCACCTCCAAGTGATACTTGGGAGGAGGAGGGATGGCGATTTGGGAAATACAAGCAATCTAAATAGGTCTAAACTGCAAACTTTTAGACCAACTCAGGTTTGTTCTTCAGGCACGGTGTGGAGACGCTCTCTGGAGGGCTTACATCAAAGATCTCGTTAGATACAAGTCCTCTCCAGTCAGCTGCGCTATTTGCTCCATTTGAAAAACGGAAACAAAACAACGGAATTAAACGAAAATGTTTCCATTTTTAATGAAAAGCCATTGAAGTCTATAGGGAGAAAAACGGAAACATTTCATTATATATTTATTTCCATTTCTCTGCTGCTCAAATGGAAATGCTGAACTGCACCTACTGCCAGTGTGTACGGGCTGACGTGGGTACATGGCCGATTATCACCAGAACTCACTGTCTCCACCCCATGTAAAGATAGCTTTAGTTAAATGGGTTGTCCCGCGCCGAAACGTTTTTTTTTTTTTTTCAATAGCCCCCCCGTTCGGCGCGAGACAAACCCGATGCATGTGTTGAAAAAAAAAACCGGATAGTACTTACCCGAATCCCCGCGCTCCGGTGACTTCTTACTTACCTTGTGAAGATGGCCGCTGGGATCTTCACCCTCGGTGGACCGCAGGTCTTCTGTGCGGTCCATTGCCGATTCCAGCCTCCTGATTGGCTGGAATCGGCACACGTGACGGGGCGGAGCTATGAGGAGCAGCTCTCCAGCACGAGCAGCCCCATTCAACACGGAGAAGACCGGACTGCGCAAGCGCGTCTAATCGGGCGATTAGACGCTGAAAATTAGACGGCACCATGGAGACGAGGACGCTAGCAACGGAACAGGTAAGTGAATAACTTCTGTATGGCTCATAGTTAATGCACAATGTACATTACAAAGTGCATTAATATGGCCATACAGAAGTGTATACCCCAACTTTGTTTCGCGGGACAACCCCTTTAAGGTAAAAACAATAACAATCCATGATTAAACACAACATAAGAGGTTTTCTCTTCATGATTTATGTGCGCATAATATCCACCTTGAAACGGGAAAGGGTGACCAAAAAAAAATTTGCAAATACCTCCCGGTATTTTGGAGACTTATGTCTGATTAACCATTACAATTCCAACTCACTAATAAAGTTCAGTTTGCTAAGCATGGTCTCCCTCTAAATATACAAATAGCACAAGCGACGGATGAATTTATTAGTGGTAGGTAGCCCAACTGTCTAATATATATATATATATATATATATATATATATATATATACACACACACACACACACACATTATATATATATATATATATATATATATATATATATATATATATATATATATATATATATGTATATATATATATGTATATATATATATAAAAACAAAGATAAATTGTTACACACCACGGTTGCCCCCAAATGTGTGCCTTTTAACGTTTATTGCCAGTTTTTATATTTAATGGAGCATAGCAAGAGGGGCAGAGCCTCATGCAGCTCAATCCACAGATTTACTTTAATTTATGCCAGAAGTTGGTAGAAATTACATGTGCATCCAGAGGTGCGCCTCTTAATAAATTAGGTGTATCCTACTCCCAAGCATTGTATATTAAGACTGGCATATGGAATACTGATCTTAACCCCTTAAGGCGCTAGACTATAAAATCAAGAAAATCTATTTTTTTTTAGCTTTTTACCCCCAATAAAACTAAAAAATGGGGGTGGGGGGAGTAATTGAAGAAAGCTATAAAAAAAAAAAAAATAGACCTATACACATGTCACAAGAAAACAGAATGCGGCAAAGATAATTTTGGTAGCTGAAGGCAAAAAAATAAAAATAGGGGAGTAAAACCACTACTTGGGTAAAATCCCTAAAAAGTATCTGGTTTTTAGACAGAGTCCTAAGACCAATACAGCCTTTATGCTTAAGGGGTTAAAGAGTAATTGCACTTTTGTCAAACTTCTGACATCAGAGAGACATTTCAAAGCTTTTGATCAGGCAGGAGCCCCGCTGTGCAGACCCTTGCTAATCACTAAAACAGAGGGGCTGCAGCGCTCACCTGAGCACTGTGTTCCTTCAGCTGGTTTCACTTCTTTGCTGCTTTGAAGACCACTTCATGGAGGTGCATAAGACATCTTCTATACACCTCTACGAGGCAGTCTTCAGCTGCCGGAAGAAGACGAAAAGTAGCAAAGATAGCCAAAGAGACAGCACTTAGCTCAGCGCTGCAGTCCCCTTGTTCTAGTGATCAGTTAACTTTTGACATGTCTCTCTGATACAGCAAAAGTTTTACAGAAGTGCAGGTACTCTTAAGAAATTTGCCACATAATTTGTACTTTCTTTCTTTTGCTTTGCAGTTCTAGTAGGTAGGTCCTGAAACACACATTAGTAGAATATAAAGGAAGGTCACTTCTGTACATCCAGCTTCATATCCCCAGACTGAAGGTCAAGTAGTTGCCATAGATAATGCACAGATTTGCTGGGTCCTAAAGAGACAAAATATTCTCTTTGCAGAAGATCCACATTTAGTAGGATAGAAATGCCTGTCTGTAGACACTTCCATGTCATTGTTTATGCATGCACACCATGTTTAGTTTCTATGGAAAACTTCAATCTATTTATGTTCTTGGTGTGAGAAGGTACCTCAAGATCTAAGCCTTGGAACAGTATTCAGCAGTAATTACCACAATCAATGCAAAAGACATCTTGCATTCGAGTACAACGAGGCCTTTCCAGCTCCCAAGCCGGATACCGATGATGCCCATAGGAAGCAACACACATCACGTAAACAATGAGCAAAATGTCATAAAACATAATTACAGAAAAAAGAGAGACCAAAATGTATTCTCTAGTCCCGTTGCAAACATTCAAAAAAGAAACACCAATATCATGTATTACATATTAACCAACTAAGAATGAGGCTCTAAATAATAAGCCCTGATTGTTATTATAGATATAGAGCACCATAGGCGTATACACAACATATTAATAAATTTAAAAGAAATTTATTTAGAATATATTGCAGATTTAGTACCTGTACAGGTAAGTTATTCTTTATCTAACTCCCCCCCCCCCCCACACACACACACACGATGTCCTCAGCAGTATTCAGGCATCTTTGTTTCATTGACTGAAACATCCTTACATTAAAGCGGAAGTGTTTCAGTCAACCAAAACAGGTTGCTATAAGCAGTAACAGAGGGGAATCTCTATACTATACTAAGGAGTCACTCACCCACCAAGAAGCTTGACTGAACTGAGCTGTAATACAAATCTGTGCCTTCTTCATTAGCAGACAATAACTGATAACGATTCACCATGTACCAGAAATATATGACAAAAGTATGGCCTGCTTTATTTTTACCAAACTTAAAATAAGCAGTCAAAATGGAAGGTTGGGGAAAGGGGGAGGGGAGGTAATGGAAAGATGGGCTTAAGCATATCTCAAACGGTCCAGACAATTAATTTTCTGAGTCTATTACACTGCCAAATGCTTAAAGGAATATTTCTGAGACTGTGCAAAATATTAACATTTTCCCTAATGTCCTTATTGCCATTATTCCAAACATTCATTTCAATCATCAAACTAAAGTCCAGTATATTTTGTTGCTGACCTGCGCCACCGCTGCGTTCCAGCCAGCTTCAGATTTCTACGATATTATTTAAAATGGCCGCCGGGGAGTGTAAAAACTACATGTCCCACAATGTGCGCATTCACAACTGTACAAATTTGTCATCATTACAGAATGTGTGAAAGCACTGAGCATGCCTGACCAGTAAAACAGAGGAGCATACAGGTCGTAACCACTGGATACCAATGGAGAACTGAGCGTGAGGGGGTGGGGGGGGGGGGTGGGGGGAGAGACTGCA
Organism: Eleutherodactylus coqui; assembly: GCF_035609145.1. Lineage (NCBI taxonomy): Eukaryota > Metazoa > Chordata > Amphibia > Anura > Eleutherodactylidae > Eleutherodactylus > Eleutherodactylus coqui. The sequence continues at coordinate 108,314,937 of NC_089839.1, read as the reverse complement.
GATAAATATCTCTGCAACTTTGTAAAACCATTTATAACATTATGTTGCAAAATCACACTTTGGATTGCGGGAATACCCCTTTGAACGGAATATGTGAGTGATTTTCGCCTTCCTAAACTGCTATCACTGTTACCTATATCGGGACTAGACATTAGAGATAAGCGAGCATACTTGATAAGGCAAACTACTTGAGCGAGTAGTGCCTTAGTCGAGTATCTTCTCGCTCATCTCTAAAGATTCGGCAGTCAGCGTGGGTGACAGGTGAGTTGCGGCGGTCAGCAGGGAGGAGCGGGGAGGGGAGAGAGGGAGAGAGATATCTCCCCTCCGTTCCTCCCCACTCTCCACCGCCGCTCCCCGCCCCCTGCCAGCAGCCGAATCTTTAGAGACGAGCGGGCAGGTACTCGAATAAGGCACTACTTGCTCATCTGTACTACACATACATATATAAGCATATCTACGTAGGGCAGCAATAATGAGGCATACCGTAGAAAAAGAATACTAAATAAATATGCAGATTATTTTAGATCTGCCCACTGGGAATTTCATCACCTTAAATGATTCCTATAATAACAGTAGCAACCTCCCACTCAAGAAATGTCCAACAGATGTTCTAAAGCAATCTGCATATGGCAAATACCTTATATTTAATAAAGGTATGCTTTCTTATAAATGTATCCCTTGAGTGGATTTAGCAGCCAAAGTGGTTGAACAGAGAAAAAGGACTTCCTCTGTCACCAGATTCCTCTGTCACCCAGTAACATGATCATGGGGTGCTGAGGAACTGTCATGGCAGCTGGGTTCTAATGAAGGTCTGCAATCTTTATATACCAATTAGGCCCAGTTTAGGTTAAAATAGGTTGGTCACTAAGGGGTTAATTTCATGTTACATCCTCACTGGTTATTTCATGATATATCCTTACGCTTGTCAAAGGTCCATATTGCTTCTTTATTTTATTGAATTCCGTCCCCTTCATATCTGTGTTGAAGGTTCCAGTTGGAGCCAACCGTTGCAGTTTTCCGTTATAATCAAAGACAAAATAGCGCTGCATATAGCGCTATTTTACCTGGAAATATGCAGAGTGCACAAAGAAGCCAGTTTAGAGTGGTTTAAAAAAATAGCACACAAGGGTGGATATGTGAATACTTGGGGACATACCATAATTTTTACAACTGACAGACATGTGACTTCATCTCCACAAACTTTTTAATTTCAGAGCTTTGTTAGCACTGTGATTTTGAGGTGTTTTATTTTAATTTGTGACCATGTCTTGAGAATTAAATTCATAAAGATCTTCAGCAAAGTCCTGTTGTCCAGCATTGTCAATTTGGCAATTTCCAATTTCAGAAACATACCCAGGCTACGGTAATTATTCCAAAGTAGTAACATTTGCCAATGCTGAACAAAGTTCTGCATATTTATTTCCATGGCATTTAAATATGATGCACTTGGGAATTGTAACAATGTGCAACCTACTAAAAGTTTGATCAAGTAAGCCATGCATGTTATCATACTGATCATTTACACCAGAGCTTGAGCAGAGTAAATTAAATACAGTATGTAATATCTTTAAAAAGTAACTAAGCTTTCAGATAATTTTTTCTCCAAATGATCCATCACAAATCTGGTTAAAAATACTGAAAGAACGCAGCACTTTCTTCCGTCCAAAAGCTGGGCAGCTGGGCAGAAAGCTAACGGATCCCATTCTAGGCAATGAGGTCCGTCCGTTGCTGTTCATAAGAATATGTACATTTATAAAAAAAATCCCTAACACTGTAATTCCGATACATGTTAAAGTAACATTGGAAAAAAAAAATCTGAATTTGCTTTCTATATATGCTCCATACACTGATTTTCCTACCCAAAAATTTCAGGAAGTCGTTTTGTAGTTTTTGAGAAAAAAATATTCTTGACCTCTTGCTGACAATAAAACAATGTACAATACATACCTTTGGGAATTACCGGGCCCAAACAGTACACATTTGTTATTGGTTTGTACATATCATCAAAATGTACATCTGACCCTGCATCCATTCCGGCTAGGCATAGTTTTAATATTTCCAATATACTGGAGAAAGCAGTTTGCCATGCGGAATTAGAAAAGTGCACGATGCAGATGTGTGGCAATCAGAGTGCTGATTTGATACAGATCTTTGAATTACAAGATGTAGCGCACTACAAACAATGGGTTTCACCAGAACGAACTTCCTTGACAGATGTACTGGAAACTGTGGATGAGTTTCTGGACACACTCCATTCTAAAAAGTTGTAGCACAATGAACACTTGTTAGCTAATGGTTCTCCTTTGGGTAGAACTTTATTTTGTGGGAAATGTGAAATTTTGCTTTGATGTTTAGGCAGTTTTGAAATGAGACTTTAATTTTTCTCATATGAAGGACTATGTAGTGTTTCTGCTCAACTTTTATATTATGGGAGGGAAACTGCTGGAAGGGAAGATAGACTGGAAGGGGATGGGGGTTGGTTTGTTATTGTAATCTGTTTTTTTTGGTAATAAAAATCATTTCAATTTTTAAAAAAGCTCTAGTATTAAAGGGGTTGTCTCGCGGCAGCAAGTGGGGTTATACACTTCTGTATGGCCATATTAATGCACTTTGTAATATACATCGTGCATTAAATATGAGCCATACAGAAGTTATTCACTTACCTGCTCCGTTGCTAGCGTCCTCGTCGCCATGGTTCCGTCTAATTTCGGGGTCTTCTTGCTTCTTTAGACGCGCTTGCGCAGATCCGTCTTCTCCCTTCGGCTCCGCTCGGCAGCATCGGCGATTTGGCTCCGCCCCCTTGTACGCATCATCGCGTAGCTCCGCCCCATGATGTGTGCCGGTTCCAGCCTCCTGATTGGCTGGAATCGGCACGTGACGGGGGCGGAGCTACGTGATGATGCGTACAAGGGGGCGGAGCCAAATCGCCGATGCTGCCGAGCGGAGCCGAAGGGAGAAGACGGATCTGCGCAAGCGCGTCTAAAGAAGCAAGAAGACCCCGAAATTAGACGGAACCATGGCGACGAGGACGCTAGCAACGGAGCAGGTAAGTGAATAACTTCTGTATGGCTCATATTTAATGCACGATGTATATTACAAAGTGCATTAATATGGCCATACAGAAGTGCTTAACCCCACTTGCTTTCGCGAGACAACCCCTTTAACTCATCAATATGATGGCACAGATAGCAAAAGCACAATCCCACTATATGAAAGAACTGAAGGAAAGTCTGCCGAATTCATACAAGAGTACAATGGGACAAAATTACTCAATAGTAATTCAAGAGGAGATCCAAGGATTTCATTAAGAGAAAGCGCAGGTCACAGTTCATCCCTTCACACTGATAATACACTTGACCATATGAACTATTGTATTCTTAGTGACTCAAGTGAACATACGACGATGGTGGTTCACTTGTACTTACAAGAACCGTTCCTGCTGATTAAAGCAAAACTTCTAGAGATTAAGAAAGTAATACTTTTACTGATGGAAGTGCTGCACCATACAAAAATAATAACTGCATAAATCTGTGCCATCATAGGGAAGATTTTGGCATGAAAGCTGAGTGTAATTTCTTTGCAAGTTGCCATGGCAAAAGGCCTTGTGATGGAATAGGTGGAAGAGTAAAAAGGGCTGTGGCCAAAACGGGCCTACAGTGTCCTGTCCATAATCAGATCTTGAATGCCAGTGACATTTCCTTTTTTGTTGTGAGTAGTTTACTAATATATACTTCATAAATGTGACCGTGGAGGAAATACTTCAAACTGGCAAATAAATGTAAGGCAGGTTTCAAGAAGCCAGAACTGTAAAAGGGGGCACAGCGCTTCCACAGATATAAACCAGTATCACAAAATGAGCTTGTAGCATATGAACAAGAAGCGAACATCCTTAACTGGTGTCCCCAACTAGAGAAGAAATCACAAGCAGGCCATGCTGCAAGAAGATCTCCAACCAAGGAAATACTGTACATAGCATGCGATCATATTAGAGAAGTCAGAAGAGTTTTGTGACTTTAAAAATCTATTTCTTCATCCGAGAGGGAGCTCCAAGACTTACCAATAGCCACACCACGACGATACATGTTGGATGCCATCACATCAAACTCTCTGTGTGATTAAGTGTCCCACAATACTATCAAAGTACTAAGGCAGACACTACACACTACTGCCTAGTAATTTAACCTTGGCTGAGGCTCAATGGAAGAGAACACAAGCAAGAAACGCCATTAATTAATGATTATAAATGAGGATAAAGCGTTCACTAGAAGGATACTGGAGAGTGTGGCAGATAGATGATCCTGAATTCCAATTGTAAGCGAATATTCATAGGTGCTGTGGGACAATCTCATAAGAGAGAGCAGCTAGAGGAAAGCTCCGATCATTGGCATGAAGGAGAAAAACATAAATAGGATAAAAAGAAAAACCTCAGCGCTCACACCATAGAATAAATGGAAGTAAAGTGTACTGAAGGGACTAAAGGTTATGTCACTTACTTCGGGGAGGCGCCTTTAGGGTAGGCGCCTCCTGATCCCAATAAGCGTGTCAGAAATGGCGTCAGCCAGCGGTAATAAACAAGTTCCACGGTTTAATAAAATAGTGAATAATACACAACGCGTTTCGGCCGCACGGCCTTTTTCAAGTGTGAAACTTGAATAAGGCCGTGCGGCCGAAACGCGTTGTGTCCCATACCGACCCGGCCATCTGCAGAAGGCCTAAGACTTTAATACTTATTCGTCATGACTTATCAATTACATTTTTCTCCTAGGTAAATACTCTTTGGACTGGAGGTGAGCAAATGGTTTTGCTTTACTTGCAGTACATGGAATGCAATGGAAGAAATGGCCTGCATATTATTATCTTAAATTCACCAATAGTGAATCTCAAACCTGGAAAAACAATTTGCTAAATGGATCCTAACTACCAGTGAACCTCTAATAAGGAGAAATTATTGACTTACCAGTTTTGTAGACAAAACATTACTAAGAATTATTATATCATTCTCTATATTACTAGAGAATGAATTGATCCGCAAAATATTGACACTTCATACTTAAAAGGAGTTTTCCCATGACAAAATTGCCCCACAAACACTGCACTTCTTGGTTGCTACTGACCAGGACATGTGACTGCCGCAGCCAATCACTGCCTATAGAAGGTAACTACTGTGGCTGATTGGCTGCAGCAGTCACATTTCCTGGTCAGCAGCAAACAGGAAGTAATGGGAAGACTGATTTAGGTTTACTGATTTAGCAATATGAATTGCCATTCCCCGGAAGCAAACAGATATTTTCTGTTCACAGCAAAGCGGCTCCATTTAAGTGAATGGCTGCATTTTTTTTTTTCTTACACCAAAATTTTTCTTTTTCAGCGAAGAGCCTATATGTAAAGCTCTTCCCTGAAAAACAATTCAGGTGTGTCAGCAGACCATTGTCTTCAATGGAGCTGCCGGCAGCAGCAGCGACTCCATTGAAGTGAATGGCTGCATTTTTTTTTTACACTAAAATCTTTTTTTTTAGGGAAGGGCTTATATGTAAAGCCCTTCCCTGAAAAAGAATGCAGGGAGCCGGCAGACCATTGTTTTCAATGGAGTCGCTGGCAGCAGCCGCGGCTCCATTGAAAACAATTCGTGCATTCCCTATGGTGCACGCATGTCCTATCTTTGCAGGCACGCACCTGTAAAACACGGACATGTGCACACACCATAGGGAATGCATTGTTGTAAATACAAGCGTGTTTTTGTGCGTGCGTATGCACGCACCAAAACACGCTCGTGTGAACTCACCCTTAGGGCGCCCACCCACTGGCGTTTTTTTTCACTGCGAAATTCGCAGGTTTTTTTTTTCTGCAGGGGGTCTATGGGACTTGTAATGTAAAAATCGCGATCGCGCAAAATCGCGATTTACCGCGATATCGCGATTTTGCGCGATCGCGATTTTAGCTTTGCATGTCCCATAGCCCAAAGACCCCTGCAGAAAAAAAAAACCGCTGCGAATTTCGCAGTAAAAAAACGCTAGTGGGTGGGCGCCCTAAGACTGTAATATAATTGAATGTTTTGGGGATCACTTAGGCTACATGCACATAAGTGCAAATACGAACTCCATTCTCTTGAATGGAGTCAAACACATGAGCGATGCTGCGAGGTAAATAAAAAAAAAAAATATTGCTGCATGTCCTATTTTTTCGCGTTCCTTAGAGAGCATCGCCCATTGTCCTCAATGGGACCTTAAAGACATTGCAGGGAACTTGCATGCTGATCGATGTGCACGCAAGTGCAATGTGATATTTCTCATTGAAATCATTGGGAAACACTTGCGATCCTCTAATGCGCACGAGGATCGGAATTTCACAGAAGCGAGATGGTTTTACATGAGAAACGCCTTGTGTCTGCAGGTAAAGTGCATTTTGACAAGCCCGATATTGTGCTATGTTTCTCGGCCCGATATCCCACTAGTCCATGTGAATGTAGCCTTACAGGGATATATCCGCCACAGGCATTTAAAGCATATTCGTGGGATATGCCATAAATGTTTGATAAGTCTCCTAATGTCTGAGATGATCTCCAGAGATCATCTGAGGGCAAGTGCAGGAGTTGCTGTCCTGTAAAAATCAGGGGGGAGGTTAGTTTCTAGCATTGACTCTATTGACTCCTATATTCAATACTACATTTTACTTTTAAATAGGGTTTACATAGAAAAGTTTGAGCGCATCTAATTTTTCCCATGTAACCTGATTTGTTTATGGTGCTTTGACATTTAATATGCAAATATATACTTCTCTAATCCTTTGTAAGTTATATCTTAGGTCCATAAACCTATGTATTCAAAAAAAAATCCACAAAAACATGGCTTCTCTCAAATAAACAAAAATACAACTAGCCATAAAAACTCTAATGAATGTTTCTCACACACAGATGTAACCATAAAGTGGTTGTCCGACAATTTTTTTTATTATAAAATCACGTTCCCCGTGCTGTAAAACAACAAACGAGCTCATACTCATCTCTCCCAGTTCCCCGAATGTCGGCGGCTGACAGCTCCAGGTCACCCAGGCTACATACTGTGTACAGGCTGCTGCAGCCAATCACAAAGCACTCGATCACAGAGTTAAAGGGGTTCTGACACGAATAAGGTTTTTATGTTTGTTCCCTGGTCTGCCTAATGGACACAAGGAACCCACGATTTTTGGCTTGCTTTTGCTTAAAAACCTAATGTTTACCTTTGTTACCAGCATGGGCTGTTGTTGTTGTGCAGCTGGGGGTCATCTCCCAGCAGGCTTTGAGCTTGAACACAGCTTCCTCCTTCCAGGGTTGCCGTGGAGAGAACAGCCAGCCTGCCTGTCCACAAATAGTCATGTGATGCTTGTGGGCGGCAGCTAACAATGTGAAGCTGGGGACAGTTCTATTGCTGTTAGCAGACACAGTGTAAGGCCGATTGCAGACGGCTGGGTCGGATCCAGCAGCGAGAATTCTCACCGCGGGACCCGACCCAAGTACCTGCAAAGAGCAGAGCGTACTCACCCGCGCCCCGCAGCTCCCGATCTTTCATGTGCCGGCTGCCGGCGCATTTGCAGAGCGGAGCCGGCAGACGGCGAGTGCGAGCCCCGCACAGGAATAGAACATGCTGCCGTTTGTTTTTGCTGCGCGAGATTTCGTGTGGACAAACCACAGCCGTCTGCATAGGATTGCGTTTGCTAACGCAATCCTATGGCAGCTTTTAAGGGCGGAAATTCCGCTGAAATACCGCCGCGGAATTTCCGCCTGTCTGCAGGCGGCCTAACTGCAGGCATAGCAGTGCTGTCCCCTGCATCTCTCTCTGTAATCTCTCTCTCTCTCTCTGTAATCTCTCTCTCTCTCTGTAATCTCTTCCTGTAATCTCTCTCTGTAATCTCTTTCTCTGTCTCTCTCTATATATATATATCTGTAATCTCTCTTTCTCTAATATCTCTCTCTCTCTCTATGTCTCTCTCTCTAATCTCTATCTCTAATTTCTAGCGACGGAGATTAGCGATAATCTCCATCTCTTAATCTCTATCTCTAATCTCTATCTCTAAGGCGGACCAGAACAGTTGCCGGTCTGCCTTCCCTGTGACTTTACAAAGGAGTGGGCATCGCTGGAGCGACCTGTCAAGCAACTGCATCCAACAGGTCGTCCCGTGAAAAAGCACCATAAACCCCTAAAAAATTCTTTAGAAACCCCCTCCAATGCACAAGGACTCTGTCGTAGCATGCCATTTACCCCCACCCCCCACCCCACACTCACCTGTCAGTAAAATTGAGGGCGTAGTTCTGCTCTCTAGTGTATTTGCAGAAATGCTGTACTGATGACAACAGCAACACTAAGGGCTGGGTTCACACTGGGCAGATTTACCGCAGAAATTCCGTCCTGAATTTCGCCGCGGCAAATCCGCTTGCGGCCGCTGATCCCGGGATTAGCCAGCCATGCGGGACGGCGAATCTGCAGCGGCAATGCCGGCAGAGGCCGGCGCTGCGGCATGGATTCGCCGGCTGCAGCACGTGAATTTTTTTTCTTCTTCTATGGGACCGCTGGCCGCAGCGGAAGAGCGTGCGGCCAAGCCGCTTCAAAACCCGCGGCCAAGTGTAGAGAAAGATAGGGGGGGGGGAATGGAAGAGCCAGAAGCAGGAACTGAGCTCCCACCCCTCGCCACTATTTGCAATGGGAGAGGCAGGGTGGGGGCAGAGCTACGCTTGGGACATAGCTCCGCCCCCACCCTGCCCCTCCTATTGTAAATAATGGCAAGGGGTGGAGAGGGGGCGGGAGCTCAGTTCCTGCTCCTGGCCCTTCCATCCTCCTCCCCCTGCAGACGAGGGCACCGTATATCGGCTGGGTGTGAAAACCCAGCCGATATACAGTCATCTGAATGACCATCAGCATTGTGCAGCTGCCTCAGTCTAAATCAGCCCCATGATCTGTATATAAGCAGCTGCAGACTGACGGCAGTGCCTCTCCTGAGCTGATTTCTGCTGAGCTGTTGGGATTCCCCTGACGTCAGTCAGGACGGGCCGCCCTCCCCTCCGGCATCGCACGCAGGCGCAGAGGAAAGGAGCCCTCTGACGTTAGTCAGGACGCCCCCCCCCCCTTCCCACCGGGATCGCGCGCATGCGCAGAAGAAAGAAGCCCTTGACGCTGAGCCAGGACAGACGGGCCGCCCACAGCAAGCACTGCTTGTGACGTGGGGCCCGTCCGCTGACCTAGGAAGTGGCTCATGGACGGAGCAGAGCCGGAAGCGGTCATTTTGACAGCTCCAGCTCTGCTTTAAGAAGCTGCAAGAAAAGATAAAAGATGCAGAGGACATCCCTGATGATCGGCCCTGCCAGGCAAGGTGAGTAAATTTTTTTCCTCTTCATGTCAGAACCCCTTTAAGTTAAACAATTGTTCATGGTACCGATTCAATACAATCTTGTTTCACCCATTAAAAAAGTTTATGTTAAAAGTTCACCCATAAAAAGAGTTTATGAGTGACAGATGACATCCGTCAGAGGCATCCAGTAAAAAAATGTATAAGGTAAACTAGAAGAGAAGCTAAACCCTTTTTGATAGGGTTGTGCAGAATTTTCAATTACCGTAACTGTTGGTGTTACCTTTCAAAAATGTGATAAGGGGATAAACCCCCATTTGTATATGTGCTGCTGTTTACATTACAATAAAAAAGAAGAGCAGAATAAATGGTCTTTTTTACATTGGGAGTCTATGAGTGATAGAAAAATACTTTTATTTTATAGGGTTTAACATTTGGCAGCATACATCTCAGAATATGTCGGGTCTAGTCACAACTCAAAGAACTACACATCTGTATGCACTTCATACTAGACTGCCACAAAATATCACAGCTCTAATGTAATATCTAATGCAGTGTGATTACTGACACAGGGAGACAAATAACCGTATTACAATACATTTCTGTGATGTGCCAAGATTTTAAAGTCAGAGAGAAAGTTCAGAAAGGGCATATTTCAAATAAATTCATCCAGATCACTGCAATTTTTTTGACAAAGGCTAAATCAATTACACTAAAATAAACCTATCAGGGTAAAAATTGTACAATGATTTTCTCCAGGCCTTGAAAAATCAAAATTGCAACAATCAACTTGGCTCACAAGTATTGTTGCGGATATGGAGCAAAATGAAAGCTAAAAAAAAAGGAAATTTAATGTTTTACAGTCAAATTTTGAATAGTAAAAATAATATGCTTTTTATATATTTTATTTTTAGATCATTTTGAGGTTTTCTTTACCACTGGCAAATACACAATAGTTGAAAGTTAAATTCACTGTTACTTTTTGCTAGTTTGCCACTTTTGGTGGTTTTATATCTACGGCGAGTCACAGATGCAGCTGAAAATACCAGAAGAAAAAGTGCTACATGAAACGCTTTTTCTGTCATCCAAAAGCTGGGCAGCTGGGCAGAAAGCAGGCGAACCCCATTATAGTCAATGGAGTCTGCCCAGCGCTGTCCAGAGACTGAACCGTTCAGCCGTAGGGAACATGCTTTCCTGTTCTCCGAATCGAGCAGGAAAGCAGAATCCCCAGCGCAGATGTGAAAGCACCCTTATATGTTCTGAAACGTCATCATGCAACTTAACGCCTTACTGACCAAGTTTGCACCTTAATGACCAGGCCGAATTTTGGAAATCTGACATATGCCACTTCAACATAGAATAACTACGTAAAGGCTTTGCATATCCAAGTGATTCTGACATTGTTTTTTCACTACATGTTGTGCTTCTTTTAGGTGGTAAAAAAAAAGTCAGATAGAATTTGTGTATATTAATTAAAGGCACCAAAATTGGCAACATTTAAAAAAATTATTTTTTCACATTTTTAATTGCAATATCTCAAATATGTGCAAACATACTGTACAAATGTTTGATACGATATATAGTTCCATCTGTTTACTTTATTTCTGGACACACATTTGAAAAACTTTCAGTTTTTTTGACCCTTTAGGAGACGTACAAATTTAACATTAATTATCAACATTTTGAAGAACATTTTGTTTTCCTGCACTAAGCCAAGATTGCAAAGGCTCATAGGTGTCAGAATGATAAGTACCCCTACAAATGACCCCATTTCAAAACTGCACCCCTTAATATAGTCACTGAGGGGTGTCGTGAGTATTTTGACCCAACCGGTTTTAATGCAAATTAGAGAAAAAATAAAATTTCATATTTTTGCAAATATGTCATTTTAAGGACAGGTTTTTCTTCTATAGTGCACATGAAAACGAGAATTTACACCCCAAAATGGATATCCATGTTTGTCCTGTGTTCAGAAACATACCCATTGTGGCCCTAATCTTAAATCTGTGTGCACAATTCTTTTGGCAGTCGTGTCATTTTAAAAACAGTTTTTTTGTACAGCACACAAATGAATGAAGACTTGCACCTAAAAATGGATACCCCTGTTTGTCCTGTGTTCAGAGACATACCCATCGTGGCCTTAATCTACTTACTGGACACGTGGCTAGGCCTATAATGGATGGAACCGCCACTGGATTTCAGGGCACAACTTAATAAATTCTAGGCCCCATTGCCCACTTGTGCAGAAAAAAAATTGACTCCCTAAAAATAATCCCCCCCTCTGCACCCTTTTTGGCATTCCCCTAAACCACTTGTCAAACACAAGACCGGCGGGCCGAATCCGGCCCACTGCCTCATGTTATGTGGCCCGTGGCGTGCCGACGCCGCTCACTACTCCAGCGATTACCAGCGGGGGTGCCGCAGTTCCCCGCTGGTAATCGCCCTGTTACCGCTGATCCCGGCGCACACTGACATCAGTGTGCAGCCAGGACCCTCCTCCCCTGAGTCCCCTGCTCATCAGTTCCGCAGGAGAGGACTCGGGGAGGAAGCATGCCGAGCTACACACTGACGTCAGTGTGCATCCGGGCTCAGCGCGAGCAGAGGGGGAGCAGCGCTGACAGGAAGGAAGAGGTAAGTATATGGGTTGGTGGGGGGTGCTGCCTATTACTGGGGAGGGGGTATTATTGGGTGGGGGGCTGCTTATTACTGGGGAGGGTGTATTATTGGGGGGGGCTTCTTATTATTACTGAGGTGGGGGCTTATTACTGAGGTGGGGGCTTATAATTATAAAGTTGCTATGGGGGTTAATATTACTAATTGGGCCACTGTGGGAGTCGTTATTTTTACTGGGACCACTATCAGGGTCACTATTAGGGCTTGTTCACACGGGTGTGATTGTATTTCGGTCGCACAAATACGCTGCATATTTGCGCAAACGAAAATCGCTTATGCCTGTATATTTGCGTACATAAAAAGGAACGCAGGTGGGCCCATTGAAATGGTGCGCAAATATGCAGTGAATACATAGGTTTCCTGCACATTCACCACGTATTTGCGCCGCCCATTCACTTCAATGGCCTATTGGGGCGCATAGTATGTAACAAAATAGGTCCTGCTCTGTGAAAATATACATCATGTGAATGAACTCATTGAAATCAACGACTTCTATTCACTACATATTATGTACGCAAATACGCTTGTATGAACGAGCCCTTACTATACTGTCTTAGGCCCCCTGCACATGGGTGGAAATTCCGCGGCGGGATTTCCAGCAGAATTTCCGCCCGTGGAAGCTGCCATAGGATTGCGTTAGAAAACGCAATCCTATGCAGACGGCTGCAATTTGTCTGCGCGAAATCTCGCACGGAAAAAAAATTGCAGCATGCTCTATTTCTGTGCGGGGAAGCCGGCACATCACAGAGCCGGAGCCGCGGGAACAGGTGAGTGTCGCACTGGTTCCTGCAGGGGCTCGGGTCGGGTCCCGCTGCCAGAATTCTCACAGCGGGATCTGACCCGGCGGTCTGCAGGTGGCCTTACTATCGGCCCTTTGAAGATCACCATAAGCCTGATGTGGCCCTCGGTGAAAATGACTTTGACACCCCTGCCCTAAACTGTGCGCTATTTTGGAAGACAGGGGTAATTATGGAGGCCCGGTTGGGATGGGCACATGGGACAATAAAATAGTGTATCCCTCCTCCTCTCATGCTTTTTTGGGGGGTATTTCTTGACCACACGGATGGGGTGTAAAAACGGGGAATTTGTGAAGCTTCGTAAGCTTGCTGAGGTGCAGCAGTCTCAAACAGAAGGCTTTCAAACAAGCTGTTCCTGGAAATATAGGAATGCGAGCGTTCCCGGGGGCTTCTTGTAAATTATGCATTATAGGTAGCGTTTTGAATAATGCCAAAGGCCATATGTGGAATCTGCTTGCGAAGGTCCGCAGCGCATCCCAGCTGTGAGCCTGGCCATGGCCCTGCGCACAGACACGTAATGTACTGCGCATAACTGCGTACTTACACAGGTGTTTATGTGCAGTACACCTTTTTGTTTGTTTGTATGTCCCACACAGTCACTTAGTGATGACGCGGGTACCCACAACCCGTATACGATGTAGTTGCGTATGGGCCGCGGGTATATCTGCGGCCATAGAGCACAATGGGCTCTATGTTACGGATATCCACGGTAAAATAGAACATCCTGCGTTCTGTTTTCTGCAAGTGGATTAATGGGATAATTCCAACCCGCTAATGTGAGCGAAATTGTGTAATCCTATGCATTTGATTGTTCAGCTTATTACTGCGGATAAAACACATGCGGAATCTGCAATTTCTATCCGGTCATGTGAGATCGGCCTATGGTAGATCGCTACCTTTTTATCACGTGACCGGGGACCACTCAACAAGGCCACCCAGTCACTGCTCCAGGCTCTTGGCTACTGTTGGTTGCCGGGAGCAAGGAGATTTTAAATTTCCTGGGCTCCTCAGCTCCAGTGCCTGTATCCGGCATTTTGCCGGCGGGCATATGCGCAGAAGCTGAAGGAGGTCTGTGGAGGAATATTACATCGGGGTTCAAATGTGGAGGCCTCCGGTAAGAAGTTTTATCTCCTCTCACCGATCGAATCGGTGAGATAAAATGTCAACTTTTTTTTACATTTTACGTGATCGCTATTACCAATCGGATAACAGAGATAATGTGACCAGAAACCGCATACCCCCCCCCCCCCCCCGTGACCTCTCCAGGCTCATGAAGATACGATCCGTAAGGGGAGATGAAACGAACTTTTAAAAAATTTTTGGTAACTTTTTAACTTTCTATGATCGCTGTTATTCAATAGATAACTGTGATCATGTGACCAGCAACCACAGACAGTGGCCTCCGGTGACATCTCCCTGCACTTGGCTATCTTTGACAGTCGGGTGCAGGGAAATTTGAAATTTGCCAGGCTCTCCGGCCTTCAGTACACCACATCTGTGCATGCGCAGAAGTCCACGGCAGGTGCAGATCACCGTGGGACATCACGGAGGATGGGGTTGAGTATTTTTAACTGCCTTCATGGATCCGATCCATGAGGGCAGCTGAAACATTTTTTTTTAACTTTTTTTTCACTTTTCCCTGATCACTCCAGGTTGTCGGCTACCTCCGGGAACCAACAGCATGCAGGTGTCACGTTCGCAGCCCACGTGGCTTTAATTCCCAGGCAAAGCATGTTTTTACGTCCCCTACTAAAGCAGGACGTAAAGAGGCAATGGGGTGGTCACTAAGGGGTTAAGACCTAAACTATTTAATTTCTTGTGGAACATAAATATTAATCCCACTGTACAACAGAAAGAGCGTTTTGGATAATGCTCATGCTCTTTTAAATGTCTTTCATTATTAATCCATTTTTGAGCTGTTGCTGGGGTGAATACTAAATAGGCCCTTAATATATTATCTTAGAAGATTATGATGACCGTTTCTTTTAATTCTTGAATGCAAAGGGTCTATAATTTCATGGCTTATAGAACTGCTGTTCTTTGGATAGAGGTTGTCTTTTCAAGCATCAGTTAGCATTCAAAAATATTTTGTTGAAAATTGAAGAAAAAGTTCCAGAATGATATGAAGTTGTTAAAACTGCAATATCTTGAACAGAGATTGCAAAATATACCAATTACCGAAGTGCTGCATAGGGTTACATGTGAAATGACAGAATTATAAAAATGAATTTGATGTTAGCATGCAGAAAAAGGAATAAGCCCAGATGGTCTAGTCACGAGTCCCAGTTTTTCATCGCAATGCTAACTAGAGGTACAGTATGTTTGCCTCAATGGATAAAAACATGGCCAGATATTTCCAACAATAACATAAAATAGCTAAATTAGGTTTCCGAAAAATGAAATATGTTGTCTCACAAAGACGATCCTTTGTAATATTAAATCTGGCCCAGCACAAGCTCATCCATGAGAGTCAAGCTTCAGGAACCTGTGGTGATCAGCTGTTCTAACCGAGGGACTGTCCAGGCAACCACACAATGTACATGCTTGGGTTGGGTCCACAAGAATGAGAGCTGCTCTTTGTAAGGGCTTCAGAATACAACCCTTTTAAACTTCCTGAAGTTTATTAGTAGAAAACCAAATATATAGATATTTTAAAATATCCTAGACTATATTACGTTATTCCCAGTATAAATAGTACTCAAATGGATTCAACAAATGTATCGTGAACCAAGGCATCAATCTCAGTTGTTGGCAAAGTAAATAGATAACAAACAGAGCCCATGTGGCGCAGAGTGCTAATGCAGTACTAAGATCTTGCTCACGACCTGAAGGTTGCAAGTTAAATCCCTGTATGGTTCAGATTGACCTGACTTCCGAGGTTGGTAAAATGAGTACCTAGCTTGCTAGGGGTTAAAAAAATGACCGGGGAAGGCAATGACAAACCACCCTGAAAAATGTCACGATGTCAGTCATGACTCAGTGCTTGCACCAGGGAACTTTACCTTTACCTTAATGAAAGAGTGTGAGTATTGTCTAGTTTAGTCCTCTGATCTTAATTTCATTTTAAAGAAATATCTTTACAACAATATGCACCATTAAGAAAAGTAATAACCACCTGCTGATCAGGAACATGAATGGTACAATAGTGGGCCACTTATAGGTATAGTAGAGAGGTACGAAAATCTGTGCGGCTTATGCTATAGAGTACTCGCTGCTTTTCAATAGATTGTGAAAATACATTGTGGTCCACAAGAGGATTTACTAGAGTCATCATCTTGAAAGTGACAGGAGTGGTCGATTAGTGACATGTTACTTCACCTACCTGAGGAAACCCAAGGGTGAGCAATCTGTGAGGCTGCTTCAGCTGTACTCTCTAATCAAGCATACTCTAACTAAATCTTGCTAATCTGGGTATAGACAACAGGGGTACCCAACACTGATATTACTGGTAGTCACAATGGCAATCAGAGACTCCATGATAGGCAATCAACCTACCACAATATGGTAGTTTAAATTGTGGTCATTGGCACGACTCCATCAAAGACTCCAACATCACATTCAGCCAGAGAGAATAATCACATTCTTAAATATATAGGGATACTGTATATGTGGTTTCCGCTAGCTTATCAAAAGTAATTGGACACCTGAGCAAGAAAAAAATAGTATTTATTTACATGGTAATACTTGTTGGGGCTCTTTTGGCCCTAATGACATTAGATACTCTCCGTGGCATATTTTCTACTAACATCTGATACACTTCAGCTAGTGTTTCCCTCCATTTGTCAGGCAAACATCTGGTGAGTTTTCTCAAAGAAGATGGATGCGGTTCATATTTCATAACCGTATTTTCCAGTTCATCTCAAAGATGTTCAATACAGTTCAGATCTAGACTCTATGCAGGCCAGTCCAATTGTGGAACATCCATATCCTCAAACCAACATAATACTGTTAAGTTTCTGATAAGGCGTACTGTTTTGTCGGAAGGATTGCTGACCATTTTGTGAGTATTGCTACATTGTCGGCCCACATTATTTTGTAGAAAGCCAAGGTACACCTCTGTATTCACGGCTCTTGCTACTATAACCAACGGACCAAGACCATGCAATGTAAAAGACCCCCAGACCAAAACAGAAACTTTGTCGTACTTAAAAGGCGTTGTCAGCTGTCTACTACTTTTTAACATTTTTTTGGGCAGGGCTAATATCAGACCAGGAACTTGCAGTAGGGGATGCAGGATAACCTGCCGTGGAGGCCTGCTGAAAAAGGGAACTTGGCAACATTGGGTTGCATCTAGAATGGAGTTGCTCCTGGCAGGTCCTCTCTTTAGCAACTCCACTCTAGAAACTTCATGAGTGAGCTGGCCAGAATGGAGTTGTTGGTGGTGGTAGGATCTACCAGGAGCAATTCTATTCTAGTTATTTCAGTAGTGGAATATCTAAAGTAGATTTGCAAAATGAAGGACCTGCCAGAAGCAACTCCATTCTAGACACGATTTCAATTGAATAGTTGAGGAAAGCCCAAAGCATTAGGATAAGTGGGGACACACTGAATGCATGCAGCAGTGTTTTAGCGACTTTCACTAAAAGAAGAAAGGCAACTGCTGCAGCAGCTCAACCTGACAGGTGTTTACAAGTCACTGATTAGCAGATGTGCAGAAGTGACTCCTGCAGCAATTACCTATTTTCTTTTACTCAAAGCGGCTAATACACTGCTGGATCCAGTCAGTGTATGTGTGTGCGCCTCCAAGTTAAGGAGGTTGTTCGTGACATAAAAAAAATTGTAGGGGCTTAAAATTATGTAAAATAAAGAAAAACTTTTAACACTTGACTATTCCGGCGGCCATTTGTACAGCTCTAGAGCCTTAATGCCCACCACACTGAACACAGAAGAACCAGTGGGTAGGCGGTCACATACCGTACATTGTGCACATGACCGCGCAGACAATCACAGGTTTCAGCGGCTGTGAACAGCACATGACTGCCTGAATAAGTAAGTATTCATGTTTTTCTTCATTTTACACAATTTTAAGTCCCTGCAATCTTTTTTTAATGCCCCAGAAAACTCCTTTAATGGAGCAGAACTGGGGGAATCTGTGCAGAGGATAGTATGTGGGGGAATAACTGCAGAGCAGAATACTATGGCACGGGGCTGAAGAGGAGATGACTAATGGAGAAGACACTAGAGAAGGGATTTGTCATGACTGGGGAGTGGATAATGGGCAATGGTGATCAATGGGGGGAGGTAGAACACCATCCTTCATGTGTTTATTATTTTGAATGACATTCTTTAACATACAGTAAGCCACATGCCTGTACAGCAGTTCCTTAAAAGGGAAACTGTCAGCATCTTCAGGACCACTCAAATTGAGATTATAATTTTAGGCCTAGTATGAACCAATAAATTAATCTAAGTAGGGGGGGCGTGACTTGACTATGCAGGAGTAAGCCGCTTCTGCTGAGCTCCCGGCTCCCCTGCAGCACTGACCTGCTATTCTATTAACTCACCGGCACAAAAGACCCTCCAGCCCGGCGATGGGGAAGAGGAGACCCTCCAGCAAACCCTGGCCAGCGGGAGAAGACGAGCCGCTGACGATCCAGCGGTACTTTGGCACACGAGGTGTGGCGGCTCCCTCTCCAAAGATGGCGCTGGACCATGTGCTCTCTCTCTCTGCACCCCACAGCAGCGGCGGCATGGAGTCCCTCGGACGAGCGTCGCCCAGCACGGATGGACCCGGACGTCACCAGGAGACAGATAAGTGCTCTCACACCCAGGGAGGACATTCACCATAGGCAGATAACGTGGGTCTCTCCCCCAGCCCCCACAGCTTCCCTAGCCTCCACGGCCCCAATAAGGAGCTTAAACAAACTGAAGGACATAGAACCTCTGTGTCTGGAGGGAGGCACACCACAGTAACACAGTCACCCCTGCAGGAACCCAGACGTGACAGTGGGAAAAACAACTCTCCCCCACAACGAGGAATGCCACAAAATATGTTGCCCTACTCTGAGAGGAGTAGTAGTCCTGACCGCCAGAAAAGCTATAGGGTCACGCAAAAACTGCAGCAGCCCCCACAGCCAGCCCACCATTTTACAGTGACTCCTCATCAGATGAGGAATGGGACTGGAAAGCACATTTAAGATCTTTCCAGACCAAAGGAGACTTTCAACGCATAGAAAACTCGCAAAAAGAATCGCTGTCCCTCATACAACAAGAACTTAAAAGCATGGGAAATCGCATAAACACCATAGAGGAGACGAGGTCTTTACAACACTCAAGGCCCATAGCCAGATCATAAACGCACAAGCCCAGCAAATGGCAGACATGATGTCCCACCTCGACGACCTCGAAAATCGTCATAGACGTAACAACTTGCGCCTAAGAGGTCTTTCAGAGGAAATCGCCCCCTCACAACTGGAAGACTGGGCCCGCAATTTTTTCAGCTCTTTACTACAACGCCCACCTGACCAACCAATAGAAATTGATCGCATCCATAGAACCCTCGGCCCCCGACCAGACGACCCAGGGAAACCACGAGATATTGTATGCTGCATACATTTCTTCAGGGACAAAGAAGCCTTCTTGAAAAATGCCCGTGACAGGAAAGATCCCCTCACTCACAATGGCACTCCTATAGCGATCTACCCGGACCTGGCCAGACGCACCCTCCAGCTCCGCAGGGCCGTCAGACCGATTCTCGAACTTCTACGAGCTAACAAGATAGTCTACAGATGGGGGTACCCTTTCAACTATCCGCTTCAAAGAACGGGAAAACGGCGATCTTCAGGTCCCCGGCCGACCTCCCTAAATTCCTCGGCACCCTGGAACTGCCGATGGTCACGATCCCAGACTGGCCACACATCCCAGCACTGCCCATCACAGCGCCTAGAACACCTTGGCAGGAGGCCAGACCAAGGCGTCCGAAGAACAGAAACCACCCGACGCGTTCGCCGCCATGAACTGCCCTACCGAGACAGTATTCACCTATTCCAGCACGAATGGGACACCATGCGAACTAACCCCGCGTTTCGCAGTTACCGTTAGACTTTCCCAGTCTAACCTTATAGTTCCACATGTTATGCAAGTTTAGCACCATTTCACTCTGGCCCACACATCAACAAACACTGAGCAACCATACACTTCATTGGGTCACCACTAACCCCTTCCCCATATTAAGCCCCTGTCGGCGATCAACGTGCCACATGTTTAACAACCTAACTAATGCAGGTCTTATAAACATAGACAACTTCAACAAGCATACGATTTCACATAGGGGGTGCCGGGAGCGGCTCCGGCATCCTCAGGTCACTCCCACCCAACGGGAGGACGCCACCATGGTGCCGTCCAATTCCGACCATAGGTCCGAAAACAACCTTGCGAGATTGGGACACTGTTCTCCAATCGACGGAAATGTTACTTTGTCACCCTTTACCTCCACTCTTCCCTCCCTCCCCCTCATTCCTCTCTCTCTACATTTTCCTTTCCATTCTTCTTACTCAGCATCTCGGTCGCCTTAAGGACACCCCCCCCCCCCTACAACCGAACAACCCCCATGATGGGCCTCTCGTTCTGCACCTACAACGCCAGAGGCTTAAACAACCCCGCTAAAAGAGGCCAGATCCTAGCGCACTTACATAAGAAACGAGTCCTAATAGCCTTCTTACTGGAAACACTTTTTAAGACTGGTCATATACCTAAGTGCACTAAAAAATTCTATCCCGCATGGTACCATAGCTCCCACCCAGAAAAGAAGAAGTGCGGTGCCTCGATAGCAATCCATAAAAGCCTCCCCCACAGCATACTGGCGGGAAAAAAAAATAAAAAATAGACCCTGAAGGCAGATACTTATTCCTTAAGCTAGACTTGGGACACCGTCTTGTGACGATTGCTAACATTTATTCTCCCAATGCAGGACAAGTCGCCTTTGGCCTCAGCATCCTGAGGAAACTAGAACAATTTGCAGAGGACTCAGACATCGTTCTTGGAGGAGATTTCAACTTGGTGATGGATCCCGGTTTAGACACGTCTTCGGGTAAGTCCGGGGTTTCCCCGGTAGCCTTGTGTAAACTGTGGAGATGCCTGCTATAACTCAGATTTATCGACCTTTGGAGGGCACTCCATCCAAAGGTCAGAGACTATAGCCATCACTTCATTGTACACAATAGTTATGGGAGGTTAGATTATCTGTTTATATCACATGGTCTTTTGGACTTATCCCCCAGAAGCTCAATAGGGACCACCTTATGGTCGGACCACGCACAAGTCTACGGAGCTCTCCTGGGATATGTCTACAGGAAGGGCTACAATTCATGGCGTCTTAACGACAATCTCTTAAGCGATACTTGCTGCAGAGAAGACATATGCAGGACCACCGAGATGTTTATTGAGACCCACCGAGGTGATACCACCACCCCCACCCATACAATGGGAAGCACTTAAATGTGTATTAAGGGGAGTTTTCATATCCCACAGAGCGAGACTCAAAAAGGATAGAGCTGGCAAATTGAAGGATCTCACTATCCATCTAGAGAGAGCAGAACAGGCCAACAAAACAAATGCTTCCCCTTTCTTAAATGCAGAAATCGCCTCCCTACGACAGCAAATACTAGCCGAGATAGACCAGGCTCACCTGCGCATGAGGGACAGGTTAAGAGGCGGGTTCTATGAATATGGCAATAAATGTAGTAGTTGGCTAGCGAGGGCCCTAAACCCCCGCGGACACCAATCTTATATATTCGCACTAAACTCCCCGGGAAACGGGAAGGTCCACGCAACTGAGGACCTACTGGAATGCTTCAGGCACTACTACGAAAAGCTTTATAACATTACAGACCCCTCAGGAGAGACCCAAAATAGCACCCCAGATAACATAGAATCCTACTTACACGAATTTGCCCCCAATCCGCTCTCTTCACCAGATGCCGAGGACCTAGAACAAGACCTCACGGAACAAGAGATCTCAGAAGAGCTAAGAAACCTAAAAATAGGCAAAAGTCCTGGCCCAAACGGCTTCACTTCCCGATTTTATAAGATGTTCGAAGACCTTATAACCCCAATACTTTGTAAGGCCTTTAACGCCATCTCCGACAAATGCCCATTCCCACAACAAGCCCTCCAGGCAGTTATCACCGTTATCCCAAAACAAGGAAGAGACCCCCTTTCTTGCGGGAACTATAGGCCCATTTCCCTGCTAAACGTAGACACCAAAGTTTTCGCAAGAACCCTAGCCACACGCCTGGGACCACTTGTTCCCAAGCTCGTTCACAGAGATCAGACTGGTTTGGTTCTTGGCCGAGAGACAAGAGACAATACCATTAGAACGTTTTCATTGGTGAGCAGGGCACGCGACGCAAAGAGGCCCCTATGCCTCCTATCGGTTGACCCCGAGAAGGCATTCGACCGAGTTAATTGGAAATTTCTTGAGGCCACCCTACAAAAAATAGGTCTGGGACAGACTGAGAAGCTGGATAATGGCCCTGTACAACAAACCCACAGCCCAGATACGAGTAAATGGCAAACTCTCCCGCCCAATCAACATCAGGAATGGCACACGCCAGGGGTGCCCTCTTTCCCCAACACTGTATGTCCTGGTAATGGAGTCGCTGGCTAACGCAATCAGAATGAACCCAGAAATCCAGGGCTACAAAACAACCCAAACTGAACACAAAGTGGCCGCGTTTGTGGACGACCTTCTGGTCTACATAACAAACCCTACTCGAGCGTTACCTGCTCTTCTCTGTGAATTTGATAAATATAGTAAAGTCAGCAACTTTAAGATTAATCTACAAAAATCGGAAATTCTAAATATAACACTCCAGCCCACGGAACTGGCCCAACTCAAACCTTTATTCTCGCTGTCGTGGTGCAAAGATTTTATTAAATATTTAGGAATCAAGCTATCCCCAGATCCGAGCCAGCTGTACGACCTAAACTACGAACCAATATTTTCCTCCCTAGTAAAAGAGACGGATAAGTGGCGCTAACTAACACTTTCTTGGTTTGGCAGAATAAATGCCATTAAGTTGAACTCCCTCCCGAAACTTCTATCTCTCTTTCAGACTATTCCAATACAGCTACCACGTAGCTACTTCATCAAACTAAGAAGGGTAGTAACGCAGTTCGTATGGGGAGGAGCTAGACCCCGCCTGAGCTACAGACTCCTCACCCAGAAAAAAGAAAACAGTGGGGTGGGTCTGCCTGACTTGTTGCTTTACTACAGAGCTGCAATAGGTAGGACGACTCTGGACCTCATGCACAGAGGACAAACCAAACTTTGGGTCGAACTAGAACAGAGCTCTGCCCCTTTTCGGTCACAGGGCCTTTTCTGGCTCAGAGGAGGTTTAGGTAGAAGGCGGGTCAAGGTATCACCCTTCATGCGCTCACTCCTACGTATCTGTGACAACTTTGCAAGCAGAGGAGGGTTCGTCTCAATCACGGGACCCTGGACCCCTCTTGTGGGAAACCCGGATTTCCCCCTGGGGGTTGGAGGACTACCACTCCTGGACAGTTTGGGAGTTTATCTCCCGAGAATTCAAGATCTCCTATGGGAGGAGGGAGTCAGACCCCTGAGCTTGCTCACGGGACATGGAGGGGCCGCGGCAGGTGCGTGGTTCCAATACCTACAGTTACGCTATTTCATCAGAGCGCAGGGTCCAGTTTCGGAACTATCTATCCCTCCCACAGCTTTTGAAGAATTATGCGCAAATCCCCGCGAGTCGAGAGGCGAAATCTCCACGGTTTACAGCATGCTGATAACCGGGGGGACCCGGGACTTGGGGGAGAGCTGCCGCAAGGCGTGGGAGAAACAGCTGGGACAACCCTTGTCGGATGAGGAATGGGCTAAGGGCACTAACATGACCCACGGAACGTTGGTCTCAGGCAGGCACCATGAGCTAAATTACAAGCTCATAACGAGATGGTACCGTACCCCAGCGTCACTAGCTAAAATATACCCCGACCTCTCTGCTGCTTGCTGGAGATGCACTGGGGAAACAGGATCGCTCACACACATATGGTAGTCCTGCCCGGGAATCAGAGATCTGTGGTCAGAGATACAGGCCCTATATAACACCTTGAAAAAAAGCTCACTAGACTTCTCCCCAAAAATTGCTCTCCTCTCGGTCATGGCGGGCTCCATTGCCGCCAGTAAAAAAGATATCCTGAGATTTTTTCCTTTAGTCATGAGAACAGTGATCCCTTGACTCTGGAAATCACAGACGTCGCCAACACGTCTGAACTGGTCAACAGCCTAAGAAGATATTAGGTACATTAAAGATCTGAGAGCCAAAGATGACGACAAATGGTCCAAGTACTACGCTGTGTGGGAGGTATGGACGACGTTTCGAGGCTCTCCCGGGTTCGAGCAATGGCTTGAACACGGTGTTCTGCCCGTTTAAACAGGGACAAAGGCCCCGCTGGGGGCTTTTCTCTGAGATGCTATCTCTCTCTTTTCCCTTCCTCTTCTCTACACCCTCACCCTTCCTTTCTACTCCAACCTATCCTTTCTTAGACTTTATCTCTTCTATCCTCCCCTACATCCCGCCTTCATTTGCCCTACCTCCCTCTCCCCTAATGCAATACACTCATTAAGAGCCGAAGTTCACCCCGAACTGTTCTGGCTCTCACGCATTTTTCAAGATTTTATTATATTACAAGCGACACACAAGGTTTAACAAATTCGAAATAGGTAGATTGATGTTATTTAGTTATCAAGTCTAAACCCTGAAGTCTAGAGATACCAAACCACACGGCACAGACCGACGAGATATCGTTGTTTTGAACTCAGCCGCTCACATACACGGATTCCTCAGCTCGGTTATGAAAGTGACCATCGTAATCGACACCTGTATTTTATTCAGCGAATATGTAAATTAGACTTTGGGGCCTGTTAACCTGCTAATTTGTATGTCATTTAATTTGCTTTATGTAAAACTTCAATAAACACATTTTGACAGTAAATTAATCTAAGTATAAAGTCCCTTTACAGTAAATATATAATGAAAAACACAGCACACTTACAACAAATGGAAACTCTCATGAGAAATACATGGCAGACTGCAATAAGCTACACTCAACAGTAAACGGATTATGCTGTATTAAGAAAAAAAAAGTTAATTCATACAACACAAGTGCGTATCTAAAACATCAGGTGAATATAAAATGTCAGAGTTATTTGTGTAGGGAACAAACGTATTCCTTGTACAGTTTGATTCTTACAGTTTGGCATTAACATTATTACTCCAAGACGTCACGGAAATATATGATTCATTAGCAGAATTTACTAAACACCATGAAATGGACAAGCAATGGGGATATAAAACAACGGCCTGTTATAAATAGTGGAAATACCAGAAAAAATGGATTATACCTACCTGATAATCAGGTTTCCAAGAGTCTCCACGACAGCACCAATTGAGATTGCCTCCTCCAGATAGGACAGGAACACACTGAGAGGTTAAAAGCTCCCCCCCTTCCCCACTTTCGTCAGTGGATTCTAACGAATTGCCGGGGTAGGAGCTCAACTTAAATTTCTTCCCTTAACCGGGGTTTTTTTGTTGATTATAAAATTATATTATATTATATATTTATTTATTTTTTATATTATATTCTATAGTTTCTTTCTATCCATTTAGGGGGGGGAAGGTACGGGTGCTGTCGTGGAGACTCCTGGAAACCTGATTATCAGGTAGGTATAATCCATTTTTTCCCCCAGTCGTCTCCACGACAGCACCAATTGAGACGTACCAAATAAAGTTTATTAGGGTGGGATTGCTGCCGAGAGGACTTTGTGGCCGAAGGCCATGTCCTCGTCCTGCTGCACTTTTACCCTATAATGTTTAATGAACATGTGGGGTTTTTTCCAGACTGCGGCCTTGCATATCTGCTCGACCGAGGCTGAGCTATGTTCGGCCTATGAGGATGCTACTGCCCTTGTAGAATTGGCTTTAAGAGCTAAGGGGATTTCCTTCCCGAGGGCCTTATAGGACTCTATGATGGCCAAGCGGATCCACCTGGCTATGGAGTTTTTTGCCGCTTTGTTCCCTTTATTTGGGCCACTGAACTGGACAAACAGGTTGTCGTCCCGTCTCCAGTGGCTTGTCGCATCTATGTAGCCTAGGACTGCTCTCCTGACGTCCAGGCAGCTTAGGATTTTTTCTTCCTCGTTTTTAGGTTTGCTAAAAAATGAGGGAATTATTACGTCCTGGGACCTATGAAAATGTGATACCACCTTTGGCATGAAGGCAGGGTCCGTTTTAAATATTAATTTGGAATCCGAGATTTTTAGAAATGGGTGGCGAATGGACAGAGCCTGAAGCTCGCTAACCCTCCTTGCAGACGTGATGGCTACTAGAAAAACGGTCTTGATTGTAAGCATTTTTATCGGTAGTGCTTCGATCGGCTCAATGGGTTCCGCTGACATGGCCCTTAGAACCCAATTAAGGTTCCAGTCTGGAACAAGTTTTATGGGTCTAGGTCGTAATCTAGCTGCTGCTGTCAAGAACCTGTTGACCCATCTATTGTCCGCGAACTTTGTGTCGCATATGGCGCTAAGGGCTGCGACCTGGACCTTCAGGGTACTTGAGAGAGGCCCATCTGTAGGCCCTCCTGCAAGAATTCTAAGATCAAAGGGATGCTCGGGATAGAATCCCCGGAATCCCTTCCCTGTCTCCATGAGGAGAACCTTCTCCAAACCTTCTGGTAGATAAGGTGGGTCGTCTTTTTTCTGCTGGACATTAACGTTTCTACCACTCTTTGTGAGAATCCCTTCCCCCTTAGTGAGGATTCCTCAAGAGCCATGCTGTTAAGTGGAGTCTGTCTAAGCCCGGGTGGTTCAGTGGCCCCTGTGATAGCAGATCTGTCCAGGTCGGAAAGGTGACTGGACACTCAATGTTGTCAGAAGACCGAACCAACTTCTTTTGGGCCAGAAGGGGGTCACCAGGATTAGCGTGCATACCTGGGTTCTGAAATGTTGTAAGACCCTGGGGATCAGCGGTATCGGAGGAAACGCGTACACTAGCCCCTTTCCCCAGTCCTGGCCTAGGGCGTCTATTGCTGTAAGACGATCTCCTGGCCGGAGGGAGAAGAAATTGCCTACTTTGGCGTTCTCCCTGGTTGCAAATAGGTCCAATTGTGGGGCCCCCCACTGGTTGGTCAGGATTCTGAATGCCTCCAGGGAGAGAGACCATTCTCCTGGGTCTATCTGTCTCCTGCTGAGGAAGGCCACTTTTTGGTTTAACGTGCCTTTTAAATGTGTTGCCGTGATCAAAAGGATCCGGCCCTCTGCCCAGTGGAAGATTTTCTGCGAAATGTTTTGCAGGGCAGGAGACCTTGTGCTCCCCTGGTGCCAAATATGGGCGACCGTGGTGGTATTGTCTGACAGTATCTTTATATGCTGGTTCCGTAGCGAGTTTCCTAACTGCTGAAGGACCCGCCATACGGCCTGTAGCTCTCTGTAATTTGAGGATTGTTCTTTTATCCTTTGGGACCACGGGCCCTGAAAGAACTGGTTCCCCACATGCGCTCCCGCGTGCGTGGCTGGGTTTTGTAGCCAATGAACCCCTTCCTGCAGGTTCGCTGGGAATGTCCACCAATGCAGGGATGTTTTCACTGTGTTTGGGATATACATTTTTGTCCCTAGCGAGGACTGCTTTTTGTCCCATGCGGATAGGACGGAGGCCTGTAAAGCTCTGGTGTGAGCCTGGGCCCATGCTATTCCGGGAATGCATGACGTTAGGCTTCCCAGGAGAGACATGGCTTCCCGAATTGTGCATGATCGTTTCTGTAGGAAGGATCTGACAGCCTTTGGATTTTTTGTATTTTTTCCTCGGGCAGGCAGGAGCATTGTAATTCTGAGTTGAGCGTTATGCCCAAAAACGTCTTCTTCCTGTCGGGGTCTAAGCTGGATTTTTCCCAGTTTATGATCCATCCTAGAGACTGGAGGAGTTCTAGCAGTATCTCTAGGTGCTTTGTTAGTAGTTTCCTGGACTCTGCTATTATTAAAATATCGTCCAGGTAGGGTATTATTAGGATCGACTTTTTTCTCAGGTAGGCAGCTACCTCTGCCATAATTTTGGTAAAAATTCTGGGTGCTGAGGAGATCCCGAAAGGCAGGCATCTGAATTGGTGCTGCTCTATTCCTTTGCCCATATCCACTGCGAACCTTAGGTATCTTTGGGACCCCTCGTGGATCGGTACGTGGAAATAAGCGTCCTTCAGATCGATGGACGCCATGTAGGCCCCTTTGGGAATCAACTTTATCATTGAAGAGATGGACTCCATTTTGAATTTTCTGTACTTGACACAGGTGTTCAAAGGCTTCAGATTCACTATCATGCGGTGTTTCCCGCAGGGTTTTCTTACTAGGAAGAGCCTGGAATAATGGCCCTGAGTTTCCTCCTTTTGCAGCACGGGGGATATTGCGTTTAGATGTTGCAGGTCCCGAATGCTTTGCCTTAGTAAGTGTAACTGTTGCCCTGAGCCTCCTGTGATGATGAATTTCCTACTGGGGAGGGACACCAGTTCTATCCGGTATTCCTGCTGTAGGATCTTTGGGATCCATGGGCCTTCGCAAATCGCGGCCCATTGGTCCACAAAGTTCCCCAGCCTTGCCCCTACGGAGCTGGCGTCAGGGTCTCTGCTTGGGCTCCCCCTGGTGGGGATTAAAGAGGATATTTCTCCCTCTGCCCCCCTTGGGGTAACTCCAGCGGCCTGTCTTGCCCTTGCCTCGGTAGGCCTCGGGCTGTTGCACTGGGGCCCGGAAGAAGGTCTTCCCTCTCTGCGGCTTTTCTTCCGGGAATCCCTTTTTGTCGGCAGCCTTCTCCAGGATTTTGTCTAGGTCTGGTCCGAACAAAAACTGACCGTAGAACGGGAGGACGCATAGTTTATTTTTTGAGGCCAAGTCGCCTGACCATGATTTCAGCCATAGTACTCTTCTGGCTGAGTTAGATCGGGCTGTAGCTTTTGCCGAGAGTTTAACCGTTTCGGCCGCGGCATCCGCTAGAAAATTTGTTGCCATGCGCAGGATAGGTAGGGAATTTAGGATCTGTTCCCTTGGCGTTTTATTGTTTAAGTGTAGCTCCAGCTGTTCGAGCCATACCCCCAGGGTGCGCGCCACGCAGGTGGCTGCGATCCCTGGCCTAAGTATGCTTGCTGCTGCCTCCCATGATTTTTTTAGAAGGCCTTCGGCTTTGCGATCCATGGGATCTTTTAATTGTGCGGCGTCCTCAAAGGGCAGGCTCGTCCTCCTAGCTACTTTGGCCACTGGTACGTCTACCTTGGGTATCTCTTCCCAGCTTGCGCAAACTTCCTCCTCAAATGGGTACCTTCTTTTTACCCCTCTAGCGGAGAAGGAACCTGCGTCTGGTTTCTTCCACTCCTTTTGGATAATTTTATTGATGTTTTTGTGGACAGGGAAGGTATGTTTACACCTCTCCCCTAGTCCCCCAAATATCTCATCTTGCAGGGTGCGTGGTTCTCTGGGCTCTTCCATTTTTAATGTAGCCCTGACTGACTTAATTAATTCAGTTAAGTCGTCTTGATGGAAAAGGTATTTTTTGTAGTCCTCATCGTCTGAGGACTCCTCGGCCGCCTGTTCCTCTTGCTCCGATCCGATAGAATTCTCGGAGTCGGAAGGCTCGTCGGGAACATACGCCTTTTTCTGGCGTTTCGCTGGCGACACCAGCTGTGACGTTAGGGCTGATCGAACCTCCTCCTTCACCAGCTTCCTAACGTCATCCAGGAATCCCCCCGATTCCTCTTTGACTAGCCTCGCTACGCATGCCTTGCATAGAGGCCTCTGGTACATAGCTGGCAGTCTTGTCCCGCACTCCACGCATTTTTTGGGTTTTGTTCTGGGGGGGGGGGGGGGATGTCTTTTTTATCCCCCTGACATACAAAGAGGGGAAAGTATTTTTTGCGGGTAAATATGCAATTTTTCCATATACAATACATTGGATTTTGCATTTTGTATTTTTTGCCGCACTGGCTACTTACGGCCGCTGAGGCTGAGGTTTCAGCTATCTCTGGGGCTGGAGCACTCATTACTGTACCGGTGCTACAGACACCCTGCGACCTGTAGTGCTGGTCCACCTTCTGGCTTCTCTCAGGTTCCTTATTTTGAATTTTCGCGCTCCTGCGCTAAGCCCCGCCCCCTCCGTGCGGCTCCTGATGCGAGCGTGATGACATCACCACGCTGGGCACGTGATGCGACGCCCCGCCCCCCGCCATCAAAGGACTTCCTGGAGCGCCACGCTGTGACTATACAAGGAGGAGGAGGGGGACTGAGGCTCCCGCTTTGTACCCCCTATGGGCCGCCGCGGGAGGAACCTGGCCCGGGGGTTACCACCCCATGTGGCGTCCCGGGAGTCGTCTGGCTGGGAAGGGAGGACAGGCTGACCCACTGTCCTCCCATCCGCCCGCGAGTAGGCTTCCGGCTGGCTTCTCCACCAGCCCCTCTCAGAGATCCTGCCTCCTGGCAGGACAGGAAGACACTCAGGAACGTGGGGAAGGGGGGGAGCTTTTAACCTCTCAGTGTGTTCCTGTCCTATCAGGAGGAGGCAATCTCAATTGGTGCTGTCGTGGAGACGACTGGGGGAAGAACAATTACTAAGCATGTATCCTGCAAGTCATAAGCTGAAGTACAAAATAGATAGCACTTACAAGAGCCGATATATTTGAAAGTTCTACAGCTGTTACCACAATACAAATGATGAAAATAAGTGTCTCATCTTTAAACTTTAGAGCCAACATTCACAGACAAAGCAAACTATTCATTTATGGTTGACAGTAAAATTAACAGCAAAAACCTCCTCTGTTGCCCACTAACAAATTTTGATAAAAGTGAATATTGTATATGCTGCTCATCAAAAGTAGACATCTAAAAAGTACCCACTCTGAAGGAGAACAAAACCTACGTCCAAACAGTTAGAAAACTGCACAGGGCTATATGACCACCATCAAACCATATATGCTTTTAAAATATGCACCCACACTTGAAAAATTTTACCCATCTACGTTTATATTTATGGATTATTCACAGAGGATGAATTTTTTGTTGTTGTATATTATTACACAAATTAAAGTTTTGTTTTTTTTTAAAAGAAGATTACAATATATGCCATCAATATTAGGCTGGTTGTGGGTCCGACACTTTACATGAAACACAGCTTCAGCACTAGCTCTCCTTCAATTTTACCGTCACATCTCCATACTCTTGCTAGTGGATGTGCATAGTATTGCAGTGAGTGGTACTGAGCTGTGCCTGGTAAAAAGTGAAGTAAGCAGTGAGCACCACTGTCCTACCTGCAGTCAACTGATTGGCGAGGTTCTTGGAGTCATATCCCCACTAATCTGATATTCATGTTTGATAAAGATAGGCCACCCATTTTATTGTCCCCTTTGGAAAGGGAACAAAAATGCCCAATATTTTTAGCAAGTTGGGAACAACCTTTATCCACCCATCTCTCATTGGGTCTCGCTGAACATATTCCGTCATCAACCAAAATAAGAATACTTCACAATAAAACAAACTTCACAATTGTGTACAGCAGCATTGGGGATTTCTGTTTCAATGCTGGCAGTCTGGAATTCTGATGAAACTTACAAAATAAAATAAAGCTGAGAGTGCTGGCAGTCTGGAATTCTGATGGAAGTTACAGGATGAAATATAGCAGAGAATGCAGTTAACGAATGGTATAGAGGGTGTGAGTTTAGAAGAAATTAGGAAGAAGTTTTAGGATTTCAAGGTGTAGGGAGGAAACAAGGTAGATGGTATTTAAAAGGTGGATAGATCTGTTTTGGACGGACAACTTTTGTGTCAGTTTGCATGTTCCCCGCAGTTACCGGTAAACTGACTCTGGGGGAGGGAAATCCCATAATTTTCGATTTTCACAATCATGATCAGTAGTTATTGCTAAGAGAATAGAAGTGAGGCTGCAGAGAAGATAAAACAGTACTCTTAAAATCAATACTATTAAAATCAATGGAGATGCACTGATTATACTGGACAATTGTGATCTAGGAAAGCTTGAACAGTGTACAGCGACTAACAGAACAGAATTTAACAAGGACAAATGCAAAGTCCTACATCTGGGCAAGAAAAATGAAAAAAGCACATACAGAACAAGAGGAATTGGGCTAAGCAGCAGCATATGTGAAAAAGACTTGGGTATACTAATAGATTATAGACTGAACATGAGTCAACAATGTGATGCAGCAGCCAAAAACACAATTCTGGGATATATTAAGAGAAGCACAGAATCTAGATCATGTGAGGTTATTATCCCCCACTACTCTTCCTTAGTCAGATCTAATTTGGAATACTGTGTACGGTTTTGGGCACCCCACTTTATAAAAGACAAAGACAAACTAGAGCAAGTTTAGAGAAGAGTTACCAAGATGGGGAGTGGTCTGCAAATCATGTCCTATGAGGAACGGTTAAAGGATCTGGGAATGTTTAGCTTGAAAAAAGAAGGTTGAGAGGAGACTCAATAGCTGTCTACAAAATATCTGAAGGCCTGTCACAGTGCAGAGGGATCAGCCCTATTCTCATTTGCACAAGGAAAGACCAGAAGCAATGGGATGAAACGGAAAGGGAGGAGACACAAAAAAAATATTAGAAAAAACTTTGACAGTGAAGGGTGATCAATGAGTGGAACAGGTTGCCACAGGAGGTGGCGAGTTCTCCTTGAATGGAAGTGTTCAAACAAAGGATGGCCAAATATCTGTCTAAGATGATTTCGTGAATCCTGCAGTGAGCAGGTGGTTGGACCAGATGACCCTGGAGGTCCCTTCCCAATCTACCAGTCTATAATTCTATGATCTTACAAAGGCCTAGTGAATTAGCCTAAGGGCTCAATCAAACGAACGTAATTTTTGCGCAGCTAAAAGTGCACAGAATGCGCTTCTATTAGGAACTAATACGTTCCTATAGAAGCGCTCACATGAGAGAATGTTAGGTCCAAGAAACGTCACACACCTAACAAAGATAGGACATGCAAGTGAAGGTCGCATGTAGCTATGTGGCGTGCACAAAAGATAGGACCTGCCGTATCTTTGCTGCGTGCTGCGCAGGACTTTCCATTGACTCCTATTGGGAGCTGGATAGTGCGCAATGCGTACCTGCAATCGTGTGAACGGGCTACTTCAAGTAGCTGGAAGCAGCCCGTTCACAGCGCGAAAATTACGTTCGTCTGAATGAGTCCCAATACTGGGGGTCCATTCTTGATTATTGGCTAGAAAACAACTACAATCAAGTTTTATCTAACAAGATAAATTAAAATGTCCATACAACGCAATAACTGTTCACAGGTAACTGGTATAGAAATGTAACATGCTATGAATAAAAACTTTGAAGTAGTTCTACAGTAGCCGTTCCTTCTTTTCAAAATCATTTCCATGAACAGTATGGTAACAACATTGCCCTGGATTGCCACACATTTCCATAAAACCACAATCCCATTATCCTTTTGTAATCATTCAGAAAATCTAGGATTACTAAAAAAAATAAGACACTTTCAACATTATAGAGAACCAAATCCGTTAAAATAGGAAGACACGCAATGTCATACAATATGTCTACAAGCATGGAGTTGGGACGAAAGTTTTTGTGACTGCAGCTTTTCGTGAGGTCAGCATCACGTGAGCGCCCGTGGAACAAGAAACTTCAGAACACTGGTTGTTTTTGCAAAGGGAGAAGTTCTGCGAGATACCTGCAGCAGAAGAACGAGTCTTGAAAAGACTAACACATAGAACATCGTAACTTAGCCATACAACCTTAAAAACATACTAAAAAAACTATATTTAAGGTATATCAATAATAGTTTGGGTTCTATAAAATGTTGAGAGTTTATTTCTTTTATAGTATTCCTGTATGTAAGAAAAAAATAACAAAAAGTTACTTGTGATAGTAGTGTCGTCCTTGCTCACCTTTTGAGAATCCTATTATAACATAGTAACATAGTTAGTAAGGCTGAATGAAGACAATGTCCATCTAGTCCAGCCTGTCTAGCCTCCTGTTTTGTTGATCCAGAGGAAGGCAAAAAACCCCAAGAGCAGAAGCCAATAGCCCTTTTGGGGAAAAAATTCCTTCCCGACTCCCTAATGGCAATCAGACTGTTCCCTGGATCAACCCCTAATAGTTCCTACCTGCCTATATACCCGGATTAACAAATAATCTTAGATTTATAGCTTATAATATCCTTCCTCTCCAGAAAGACATCTAGTCCCCTTTTAAACTCCTCTAAGGATTTTGCCATCACTACGTCCTCAGGCAGAGAGTTCCACAGTCTAGCTGCTCTAACAGTAAAGAATCCCTTTCTATGTTGGTGATGAAACCTGCTTTCCTCTAAACGTAGCGGATGCCCTCTTGTTACCGTTGCAGTCCTGGGTATAAACAGATCCTGGGAGAGATCCTTGTATTGTCCCCTCATGTACTTATACATGGTTATTTGGTCGCCTCTTAACCTTCTTTTTTCTAGAGTAAATAGTCCCAATTTGGATAGCCTCTCTGGGTATGCCAGTCCCATCATTCCATGTATTAGTTTAGTTGCCCTTATTTGAACCCCCTCCAATACCGTAGCATCTTTCCTGAGCACCGGTGACCAGAACTGTACACAGTATTCCATGTGAGGCCTGACAAGTGCCTTATATAGTGGAAGGATAATGTTCTCGTCCTTCGCCCCTATACCTCTTTTAATGCATCCCAAAACTTTATTTGCCTTTGCAGCAGCTGATTGGCATTGGTTACTCCAGTTTAGTTCATAGTCCACTAGAACACCCAGGTCTTTTTCCATATTACTTTTCCCTAGCGGTACCCCATTAAGTGAATATTGGTAACATCCATTCTTGCTGCCCATGTGCATAACCTTACATTTATCAACATTGAACTTCATTTGCCAATTTTCTGCCCAAGCCCCCAGCTTATTTAGGTCCGTTTGTAGCCGCACATTGTCCTCCAGTGCATTAATTATTTTGTAGAATTTTGTGTCATCTGCAAATATTGAAATTTTGCTGTGCAGTCCCTCTATCAGGTCGTTGATAAATATATTGAACAGAATGGGGCCCAATACTGAAGTTTGTGGCACCCCACTAGTGACTGTGGCCCAATCGGAGTATGAGCCATTTATTACCACCCTCTGCTTTCTATCATTGAGCCAATTTTTAACCCAATTACACAAGTTTTCACCAAATCCAAGCTGTCTCATTTTGTATATTAGCCTATTATGTGGCACTGTGTTAAACGCTTTAGAGAAGTCCAGATATACGAGATCCATAGACTCTCCCAGGTCCAGCTTAGAGCTTACTTCATCGTAGAAACTGATCAGATTTGTCTGACATGAGCGACCCTTCATGAATCCATGCTGGTGAGGAGTTATTCCCTTGTTCTCCTTGAGGTGCTCATCGATGGCGTCTCTCAGAATCCCCTCGATTCCCGTTACTGAAGTGAGACTTACCGGCCTGTAGTTGCCAGGCTCACTTTTGGTCCCCTGTTTATAAATTGGAACCACGTTGGCAATGCGCCAATCCAATGGTACAACACCAGTCTTGATAGTGTCTAGAAATATTAGGTATAGCGGCCTAGCTAACTCATCACTTAGTTCCCTTAGTATCCTTGGGTGTATTCCATCTGGGCCTGGCGATTTATCGATTTTAATCTTCTTTAACCTGTTCCGCACTTCCTCCTGCGTTAGGTATGACATATTTTGCGAGGGGTTTATTTTATTCCCCTGTATCTCGTGTGGCATTTCCTTTTCGTTTGTGAATACGCTTGAAAAGAAACTATTTAGTAGATTTGCCTTCCCTCCATCATCTTCAATGATTTCCCCTGCATTATTTGATAAAGGGCCAGTGCTCTCCCTGCAAATCCTTTTGCTGTTAATATAGTTGAAAAATAGTTTTGGGTTGTTTTTGCTCTCTTTGGCGATCAGTCTTTCCGCCTCCTCCTTGGCAATTTTGATCGTATCTTTGCATATTTTGTTTTTTTCCCTGTACGATTTTAGTGCTTCTTCGCTGCCTTCTTGCTTTAGTAGTTTGAACGCTTTCTTTTTTTCGTTTATTGACCCTCTTACCGCCTTGTCCAGCCACATTGGTTTCCTTTTGCTTGAGATTCTTTTATTTTTAAAGGGAATGAACTGTTTACATGAAGTGATTAGGATCCTTTTGAACTTCTCCCATTTGTCCTCCGTACTGCCATGTTTGAGGATGTTGTCCCATTTAATGTTACTGATAGTAGTTCTAAGCTCATCAAATTTTGCTTTACTAAAGTTTAGTTTGTTTGTCGCTCCCTGATAAGGCTTCCTATTGATTGACAGCTGGAAGTTGATTATATTGTGGTCACTGTTCCCCAAGTGCCCCTCCACCTGTACCCCCTTTATTCGGTCCGGGTTGTTAGTTAGTACTAGGTCCAGAATGGCCCTCCCTCTTGTTGGTTCCTGCACCAGTTGGTTCAGATAATTATCTTTAATTACTCTCAAGAACTTATCACCCCTGTAAGATTTGCAGGTCTCATTTTCCCATACTATATCTGGATAATTAAAGTCCCCCATTATAATTACTTCATTGCGGTTTGACACTTCTTCTATCTGCCTTAATAGTAAGTTTTAAGTTTCTTCTGTTGCTTTTAGTGGTCTATAGAAAACCCCTATCAGGATTTTGTTATTTTTTTTCTTCCCTGTATTTGTACCCACAGAGATTCCACCTGTTCTTCTCCTACCCCTATGTCCTCCCGTAGTCTCGGATTTAAGTTCGATTTGACGTACAGACATAGCCCTCCCCCTTTCTGGTTCCTTCGGTCTCTTCTGAAGAGATTGTACCCCTGTAAATTCGCCGCCCAATCACACTTATCATCAAGCCATGTTTCCGTTATTCCAACTATATCATAACTCTCATCAGTCATTCTTGCTTCAAGCTCACCCACTTTACCCATCAGACTTCGTGCATCTGTGGTCATACAATTGATATCGTTATGTTTGTTTTTTAAATTCGTTTTGTTGCTATTCGTACTAATAGCTGACCTCACATTTCTAACTGTACTAATCCCCCCCCGCGCGCGCGCGCGCGCGCGCGCGCTCGACCCCCATTCCCCCATTTCTTTGACCCAGGTCACTATCTACACTGGCTACCCCACTATTTCTCATTATAGCTCAATAAGAGGTGTATCATTTTTTGTAGATTTCTTGTCAAAGTCTACAATAAACATTAAATTTGGATGCAAACTTACAAAGCTGTAAAAGTAGTTTCTTTTTGACAAACGAAATTAAACCAATCAAAACAAACCACATAGCGGCTTGTATACCAAACGTGTCCTCTAAGGAGGCAGAGCAAAACAAAAGGTATTCAAAGACCAACAAAAAGGAGAGAACCCCTGTGTCATGCACTTCCCTTAAACAGTGGATTAAAATAGGGTTACTGACTCCCCCCAGTTAGAGCATAAAGTAAAAAAATTCCTCCGTTACCTTTTGGATTAATCGATTAGACAAAAGCCTGTAATATCTACCCTCCTAGGTCCTAAGCTTGTCTTCAGCTCTGGGAGCTGCTACACTCCATGCCAGCGCTGTCCAGTGTCAGGATATAGGGTTTGGTTGCACACAAAGCATTGGCATTATGACCTTGTGTGCAGCGGTGTCCTGGGCAAAAGAGGAACCCAGCAGCAAGGAGAATAATTGTAGGAGTCTGGTCTGGGATCTTAGTTTTTTTTAAATTTGATCTGTGATCTGATAGTTTCTTCTATCTGTTGTGGACTCTGAATATTTAGAGGACTGGATTTATTAAGGGATCTAGAGTCAGGTCTGAGATCTGAATAAATTTTGGGGTCTGGGCTTGAGTTTGTATATATTCTAGGTCCTAAATATATTTTGGGGTCACATCTGGGGTCTAAATCAACCTAGAGGTCTGGTCTGATGTCCTGCTAAACTTTACGGTCTGGTCTGAGGTCTGTATTGATTTACTGGTTTCAATAATTTAAGTCTATGTGTCAAGCAAAAACAGATAACAATAATAAAGCAGAACACATAGTTTTTTTTGTGTCTCCAAACAAGAACCAAGTGTGTAAAATCACATGTCTGTGCATTATTGTGTATGCGCACCTTTATTAAATTCGAGAATGGAAGTATCCCCTATATATTACGTAAACTTCTGGGGAATTTCTAGTAATTTACACCTAAAATGCTATGTATCAAGCATAGACCTAAAACTAAAAATATATATGTAAAAAAAAAAGCTAGAAAGCAATCTATAATCCGTCAAGCTAATAAAGATGTTACTGTACATCTTGTAGACAAATACAATGTTATAGATTTAAGTGACTGATTGCAACACTAATGTGGGCTAAACATGATGAGAGTGGGAGGCAGTTAATTACCCAGCTGTACAATGCTGTAACAGTGTTTTTTAATATACTCACATCATTTAAAAATAAAGATGGCTAATAAGCCCTCCGTAAGAGTGTAACATTTTGTTAAATGTTTCATGCATCACCTGCTTCACCTTAAGATTGATCCAGGAGTCTCTTCTCAGCAGTTGCATGCTCTCTGCAGAAGTCATTAGAGGAGCAGAAACTGATGATGTGGAATGGGAACAAAACAGCGTTTCTCTATTTAATTGTATTCTCCTCAACGTAAGACAACAAAGGAAGAGCAACAAACTGTGGCACAGATTAGGCTAACAAAAGATGAGGGAATCACATAGTGTACACTTATGGCTTTTTTCTTACTGCAGGAGTACATCTAACTGGCTTCCTACTGATAAAAATAAAGACTGCAGGGGAAAAAATGACTCCATTTCACACAAGCAAATTCCCTAATATGTTTTTGGCTTTCAGAAAATAAAATACAATATAGGAAGAGGTGGGTTATATAAATAAGCCAAGGTCAAGCACATGTTTTCCTCATGTTTCAAAGCCAACAATTCTAAGTGCTTACACCATCCATGGCCCCTTATTGTACATACTGTATATGTGACCAGGGTTCCTCTCTGTCACATTGTATGAGGAACATACTGTACCACAAAAAAAGGACACTTGCAACAGAACACATGACAATACCGCAATGACTGACGGAGGGTTACAAATTCGCTGATAGAATATAGAAATGTTTCAAACTCCTGTAAGGTGCAATATTAACATTCTTACCCAAATTTCCTGGCTCTTAAAACAATCTCCACTTTTTGTCTTTCTGCTGTTTTTCAGGTGCTAATTCTGTGTTGGTTAATCTGCAGTAATTCTCTTCTCTTCGGTCAAGCATACAAGAAGAGATCCTCCATGTTACCATAGTGGATCTCTATCCCTGGGCAGTGAGTCAGCACATGCATAGTTTCACTGTTTTTACTCTACAGGGCGAGGATATGTAGGGTAAACCACACACTGCGCTTGCCAACGTGGAGGAGTTCATCACTTTCACCAAGTGCTGCTCAGCAGTATTTACAGCTATGGTTCAGCATGTGCCGAGGATGTACCACTGGCACTGTATATGAGCACAATAAACATATGTATGATTATTGCCAGGGAGGAGAGACACAGATGGATTCCGGGAAATGCAGTGTTTCAGTCAGGAACTGCAGTTCCCAATATAAGTAGTCAGGAATGGAGGAGGAACAGGAGATACGCCCGATTATCTTCTGTATTTTATCTGATATGCGGTTTTAGAAACTACCTTGTGAGTATTAGTAAAAAGATTTCGGACTTTAATGCCAGGTACAATGCAGGTGTTGTTCTTTAATTCTGTATCAGCAGCATGTTTTGTACATTAGATCAACAGAGACTGGTTTTGCACCTGGTAGGAGCTTGGCCATTACAAGCATCTGTAGATGGAGGAGCAGAGGGAATAAGCGTTTTGAGAAGCAAGCCAATACAAACTACAAGAACGGTGAAAGATCTGAAAGAGTAGGAAGACAATTTAGTGGCTTGATTTCTAATTGTCCACTTAAATACAGTAGCAGTGTGTAATAGCGTAGCACTGTTAACACTTGTGTAATAGGAATAATTGCTGGGCTGCACCTGTGCTTGCAGGTTCAGCCCGTCAATTGTCAGGAAAATGCAAGAAATAGCAGCAGCCACTCGCTCTTACATTATAGCAGTTGAACCCTGCACATACCTAAACGGATTACAAGAGGTTAACTATCTATAGCTGTGTGCCGCGTTTAAACGTAGCTATCCAAATACCTAAACATAGACGTAAGAGCTTTAGAGGTATGGAACTACCTAGCAGTTGATCTCACAACTATCTAGTGATTACAAAAGGACCCGTGGCTAGATAAAATTTTGGGAACTGGCTTCACCCGCATGGCTTTTTCTTAGGTCCAGCTTCCTCAGTGCGTCAAATTGGTGGTCTGATGTCTCCTATAGAGTGAGGGTCGAGGACTTGACACATTGAGAGTGCAGGGGCAAAAAAAAGAGAATAGAGTCTACAACTATAAAACCGGAACTAAAGTTTAATTTACTTCTGAGAGAAGATACAAATGATAACACTACTTCTTGAATATTGGGTTGTTTTGATCAGGAAAGACAGAACTACAAAATGTACGCTTCTGCCAAGTGGTCATCCATAAAAAGTGCCATACGTAAGGCACTGCAGTAAAACAAAACATATACTGGAAAACAGGAAAAAGTGCAATTTTTCTTTTCAGATTTTCTTTAGAAAAGGAAATCTGCAATAGAATTGGTTGCTACGGGCACTGTGAGAAGTTTTGGACACTATGCAAATATATCAGCGCTGCAGAAGTATACAGGGGTATAATTAAAGGGAAAAATAATCAACACTACAGTCTTGTGTTGTTTTGCTTGTATAGTGAAATAGAAAAAAATCCCAGCACTTCCACAAAAAGGATTAATAATAAAGTTGAACTTTTGTAAGAAAGTCCCAGGATTTTTTTCTATTTCTGGATCACTATACATCTCTCCAAGGGTCCATTGGAGCTGCCCTGTGCCCTCGTCCAAGCAATTTTCAGGTTGAGAGCAACATTTACAAGATTGGGTGAGCTGACCTTTTTCTGTTTTTTGAATTTGTGGTTTTGCTTGTACCCAAGAAACCATGCTCAACCATTAACTACAGGCTCCTAGGCTATAAAATGAAGAATGTCACATATTTTCTTCAACATTAACTGAGCTTTGCAACACTATTGTTAGAAAAGGAAGCTTACATAAGTAGCTTTCATAACACATTGGTATAAGCCTCTCACCATCTCAAGAATTTCTTAACATGTTTGCACTTTCATTACACAAAATGTGTTTCATAAATTAGACCCCAATTACTTCAACATCCTTCGCTGTTTCCACTGTTGCTGAATGCTCTCTTTGATAAATCGAGAGCTTAACAGAGAAGAGTTTTCAATGTTGTTGCCGAGACTACGGGATATTGTCACTTCAATTATCCATGACATATCTCACACTAGTTAAGAGTATGATGAAGAGAAACAGAGACATTGATGGCAGCATAAAGTCGTTTGTTTTAACTCCAGTGATCAGGAAAGGAAGAGATCATTTTATTATGATAAAGTAACAGAAAATACACGGTCTTTCTTCAATGCGATATTCTTCTATTCTATTTATACACTTGCATCCAACAACTGTACATAAATATTAAAACATTTTAACCGTGGACCAAAATTACTCATCTGTGATCGTATATGAACCCCTTTGTGACCAAGGCCTTTGGTGCCTAAGTGTCCACATTAACATTTTAGATTTTCCAAACAATACATTCCATGGGTTAATCTGTAATTTGATGGCCATTTTTTTTCTGATTCTTTATAATTTTATGTTTAATATAAAGAAAAATGGGAAGAATTAGTATAAAATTCAAATTTGCTTCATTTGTTCCAATTCAATGCAATATATTTGAAAAAACAAGTTTATAGAAAATAAAAAGTATCACAGTCCTTTGTAAAGCAATACCAAATATGTGTACTCTGATTAACCTACCACCATCACTGGAATACCTGGGAAAAAAGGTTCCCATTTTTTATTGCTTGGCATCTCCTGTTATTAGCAGGTAATTCAATCGCTTTGAGGGCTATGTTTACCACTTTTTGTTGCGGAGAGCTGGTCATTAAACTCCGTCACTTCATTAAGGCTGAACTGACAAAAAGCTGGCCCAAGTATATATACTACTGTATAAAAGGTTAGAATACCTCAAATTTTCCAGTAATGTTTACATTAACACAGTACAAGTCCAGTAAATAACGTTAAATGGTGCAAAAATTCAAAAGTAAGTTAAAAACATAAAAATATTTTGAAAGGTCAACCTGAAATGCCTGAATTTATGATGTTAACCAAATAAGTTTTTTCAGGGAACACATCAAGGATAGCTGCTTTGCAGCATAGAAAGTAAAAATTATAGTTTGAAATTGGATGCAAACTGTTCCTACAGGTGTCTCAACCTTTGTTGATTACTTCCAAACCCTCTGAATGTAGATGTCCAGTGTTAAAACATACTGCAATACAACAACCTCTAGGGCAGGATTTTGGACAGTTTTCCTCTTCAGGGCAGAGCACATAATCTCTGTCACCTTTTTACTGCTATCAT